>NC_071354.1:179704910-180904910 GCF_943734655.1 Sabethes cyaneus | reverse complement strand
TTTACAATTTTGACGGACATAGTTCTTCCGGTAAAGTATGATTCAAGTCAAACAGAGATGGTTCGATCACTTTGACTCAATTTTGATTCATTTGACAGTATCGTCTTAAAGGGGCCAAATATGACAAAGCTATATATAAGATATTTGTAGAACAGGTTATCTTCTTCTTATTTCTATATATAAAAGTGAGCGTGAGTTTGTATGTTCCACCATAACTCCAGAACGTCTTGACCGATCGCCACCAAACTTGGCACACATATTCTTTGAAATACGGGAATTAGCTCTGGGGGGTTGATAAGAGGGGGGGGGGGGTCGTAACCAGAATTACCACATGCACAGATTATTCAGTGTTTAACAGATATTTGACAGAAATCGCCTGCACAGAATCTGTATGCATAGAATACAGATTTTCGCCAAATTATACAGATTAAACAGAGTTTTGAGCTCTTACAGTGAAAAAGCGTGAAAGAGACGGAAATAGTCAGCAAAATGACTCTCTATCTCTTTCACTCTCATTGTTTTGCATTGGATAGATTTTTGCACAGATATTTTCCCTCGCCGTACAGATTGTCAGATTTTTCCAACAAAAAACACAGAATTATATGTGGCATGCCTGGTGGGGGGGGGGATTAAGACCATAACTCCTAAATGCCTGGACGGCTCTTCACCAAACTTAGCATACATGTTCCTTGATCAGCACTGATGGGTTGACAAGAAGAGGGGGGGGGATTCATTACAGGGGGGAGGCCATGACACCGAAATGCCTGGACGATTCTTCATCAAACTTAGCACACATGTTCCTTGACAAAAGAGAGGCACTGGGTGGTTAACAAAAAAGACAGGGGTTCCCTAATAGGAAGGGGGAGGGTTCCTAATAGGGGAGGGAGCCATAACTCCGAAACGCCTTGACCATTCTTTGTCAAACTTGGTATACATGTTCCTTGACATAAGGGAATCAGAACTGAAAGAATTGACAAAAGGGGGGAGGGGTTCATAACAGGGTGAGGCTCCGAAATGTTTGCACGGTTCTCCCATAAGTGACAGTGGGACAAAAGGGGGAGTTGATGACCGGAGTTTGCTAACAGGAAGGGGTCCACATGGCTGTAACAATTTATCCGTACAACAGAGAAAATCACAATACGAAACACTAAACTGCAATGCTCGCAGCTGTAGGGTTGTCAAGTGTAATTATGCACCGAATCAAAGTGACCCATATAAAAAAGTGTTCGATCATTAGTGCAGTGTTCTTGGCCCACTCTATTTGAGTTACAGGGGCAATTATTCAAACAATGTGGAGTTGATCTGTGAACACCATGTTTTTCTCATGGTCAGCTTTATATGGCATGTTACAGATTTCAGGATAGGATGCAGTACTAAACTAATAAATGAATAAAAAACTGTGTTCAAATAAGTGCAATAATAAAATTATTCATTTCCTATGGGTGGGGTGGCCGTTGTTAAAAGCGGAAGGTGCAAATAGGAAAAATGTCTTGGTCTCTTTCTTTATGGGGCTTTATAGAGATTTCCGTAAAGAAAACAGATGTGAAAGTGGCCGGGTAGACAAAAGAGGGGAAGCTGACAAATGGGGAGGAACTTCCAAAAGAGGAACAATATTTTAATATTTTTTCATTATAATCATTTCGATTACAATAACTGATGTACAAGTGGCTGTGGGACAAATGCGCCCCTAGTAACATCGGGCACTCAGCTATTTTTTTTTTGTATTTAGGTGGCTTGCCGTCCTAAGACAAAGCCTGTTGAACAAAGTTTCTCCATATAACTCAGTTGAGGGCTACCGCTCTCCAGTTCCTCGGACACCGGGTACTCTCCACCAGATCTCGCTCCACCTGGTCTAACCATCTTGCTCGCTGCGCTCCTGGTCGTCTTGTTCCTACCGGATTTGAGGCGAACACCATCTTTGCAGGGTCGTTGTCCGACATTCTTGCAACATGCCCTGCCCATCGTATCCGTCCAGCTTTAGCCACCTTCTGGATACTGGGTTCGCCATAGAGCTGTGCGGGTTCATAGTTCATCCTACGCCTCCATACTCCGTTCTCCTGTACGCCGCCGAAGATCGTTCTTAGCACTCGTCGTTCGAAAACTCCGAGCACTCGCAGGTCCTCCTCGAGCATTGTCCATGTTTCATGCCCGTAGAGAACAACCGGTCTAATAAGCGTCTTGTACAGGGTGCACTTTGTACGGGGACTTAGTCTGCTCGACCGCAATTGCTTGTGGAGCCCATAGTAAGCACGACTTCCGCTGATAATACGCCTCCGAATCTCACGGCTGGTATCATTGTCCGCCGTTACCAGTGAGCCATGGTAGACAAATTCATCGACTACCTCAAACTCATCGCTGTCTATCAGTATACTACTGCCCAAGCGGTGTCGTTCGGCATCGGTTCCGCTGGCCAGCATGTACTGTGTTTTAGACGTATTTACCTTTAACCCAATCTTTTCTGCTTCGCGCTTTAGTCTGGTGTACTGTTCAGCCACCGCCACAGATGTTCTGCCGATAATATCCATGTCATCGGCAAAGCAGACGAATTGACTAGATTTGTTGAATATCGTGCCCCGCGTGTTGATATCCGCTCGGTTCATAACACCTTGTAGCGCTATGTTGAACAGCAGGCATGAAAGACCATCACCTTGACGAAGCCCTCTGTGTGATTCGAATGAACTTGACAATCCACCCGAAATCCGAACACAGCACTGTGTACCATCGATCGTAGATTTAATCAGTTTGATGAGCTTCCTGGGGAAGCTGTTCTCGTCCATGATTTTCCATAGCTCTTTCCGGTCGATGGTATCACATGCGGCTTTGAAGTCAACGAATAAATGATGCGTGGGAACTCTGTATTCACGGCCCTTTTGGAGGATTTGCCGCAGTGTAAATATTTGATCCGTTGTAGACCGACCTTCGACGATAAGTTCTCACAAATCTATTCGCAATTGGTGATAGACGGTGGAAAATGATTTGGGACAGCACTTTATAAGCATAACTTTGTTCAGAAAAATTGTATATTAGAACTAGTTCTACAAATGTCCCATACATAACATTGTCATATTTGGCTCGGCTGAGACGGTACTGTCAAATGAATCAAAATTGAGTCAAAGTGATCGAACCATCCCTGGATTCAGTTAAGGGTATTGCCACTTAATCCAAGCCTCCGGAGTTTCGAGACAGCGACCTGATGATTTATTTTGTCGAAAGCCGCTGGTAAATCCGTGGTAACAGCACTAGCTTACGGATTTTGCACCTGTCCGAGAAGTTATCATCTTCTAGGTATTTCTGCAGCACTGTCCTGCACATATCTGGGAACGCTTGTATTGCTGTCTTAAGAGCCATGTTAGGAATTCTATCCGAACCAGGGGCCTTCTTGATCTTTAGCCGTCTAGTCGCTTCCACTATTTTATCATTGGAGACTTGCAGTTAGCGCCGGCTCTCTCTTCTGGATCATATGTTGTGGTATGGTGGCTACATTGTAGCAGGATGCGTCGGAAAAAGTCCCTCCACGATAGCCTTCAGCTTATTCGGACACACCTCCCTAATTGTCACAGCCCACCCAGCTAGCTCCGGGGTACGATGCTGGCCTAACAAACCAGTCGTCGTATGTTCAAATCTCGTCTGGGCGGTTCTGCCTATAGAGTCAACAGGATATTTGCACTGGCCTCGTAATTTTCTTGTACTTCAATAACCGGCTGCGAAGTCGGTTGATAAAGAAGGGTCAAGTTCTTAAGGACGTTTATACCCATGGCTTTGCTTTGCTTCCCTAATTATCACAGGATCTTTTACTTTCACAATTACGATTCGATACGCGTCACCACGTCGGCGTCAGCTTCTCGGCACAGCTCCCACGTTACACTCTTCACAGTCTACTGTAGTTCTGGCTCTGAGACAACCTGCGCACCAGTAATTTGGGCGCTGGTCGGTTCGCGGCCCCAGTTTTCTTGACATGCTACTAGCATAATGCTAGTATAATATGCCCTCGCCAACGTATCTGTCAACTCGTGCGCATTCAGGATCGATATTCCACTGTCCATTCGGAGTACCTCAACGAAAAGAGCACTGTCAATCCCTGTCGTCTTACACTTTCACTCGCAGTTTCTAGCTCTGTATATTATCACCGGATTCCGTGCGCCGATGTTATATTTAATCGCCTGGTGATCGCTGTCGGTATACCCTACATAGATCCTCCAGTTCATTGTCGGTATCAAACATGGGCCACCGAAGGGGACGTCGATGACAGTTAGAGTCGCGGCCGTCCTTACGAAAAGTACTTGAGCTACCATCGTTGAACAATGCCTCCAGCCTTGCCAAGGCCTTCAACAGACTGTACCCTCTGGAGTTAGTATATCTGCTACCCCCTCCACAACCCAAGCGTTGGATCGTTGATTTTGACAACCACAAAACCTTCGTACGAACTCAAAACTACCTCATCGATGGGAAACTTCCCCATTACATGTACCTCCTGAAGACTGCACTCTTAACCGATGGATTCTTTTGCAACTCGAAAAGCATCTCTCCATTTTGGGTCCGCCTGGTCCTCCCTACTTTTTCGTCAAGCTCCTTTAACTCTTTTCGAAGGATCGCTGCTTTTGCGTTGGCTTTAACAACCAGAGTTGTTAACCATTGCCTTTACGTCTTTTGCGCCGAGCCGTGGACTTCTTCTGGTTCCCTTTCGTCACTACATATTAGGGTACGGGTGGGTATTTCCAGCCCATTAAGCGGTAGCCTGAACAATATTCAGGAACTACGTTGAAACTATATTTATTCGAGACAAGATTTTTATACTAGTTGATAGAATAATATTTACTGAATATTGGCGTGTATTTTGGTCTTAATAAAACGCTACTGAACTTGAGTTATAGCCGCGAGAAATGATGAAGTCGATGCGGCTAAATTGAGCCCATTTTCTATAGTGGTGTCGGTGTTTTTTTAAATCCGACAGGCCGAAATAGCTAGCACAGCGATTAAATGCTTTTCAAAAACAGATCAAAAGAGACAAGAAAAGAGAGACCGACGGATAACTTCTCGCTATTGCCTACATTCCGAGCTCATTGAAGATAATTAGTTTTGTAGTGACAACAGCTTGCTGCTGGTGTATCACTGAATCGTTCATATCCACTAGCGCCAGTTGTCACTCAAATACCAGATATGTCAGCGCATATATTGGTAGTAGTGTAAATAACGCACCATACGCTGGAATTAAAAACAAAATGCTGCTAATGGCTAGTGAATGAATATTGATTTATATTTTCATATCAGAGGGGAATTTTTTGTGTTCTTCCGTGATAAAAAGAAATAGAATTGTTCTGTGATAGCATATTCACAGCTGTTCAGTTTCTAGAATAAGTAAACGTGATCATAATTGTGTGTTTTCCAAACCATCATCAAGAGCGGATACGCGTAAGCGACAATTGGACGACAAGAAGAAAAAACCATAGCTTAGCTTGGTTAGATAGATGACGAGGTAGAGAATATACGTGTTAATGTAAGTGGGTAACAGCCGAAGAAAATTGTTCAATGTCTACTGTATAATAAATTATCCAATAAATGTTATATGTTTTAGGCGTAGTCAATGACCGAAGAATAGTAGGTCGAAACGTCCGCTGAAAACACAGTATTGGTCTAAATTTCACCGAAAAAATCAAGAAACTCAGATTATATTATTTTTATTTCTGATGGTCCCTCTGACTAACAACAGGACATCATCCGCTGTATTCGTTCTGGTCCATGGTCCAGATTCTCTTTTTCGTAGTTCTTCGCCGTCATTTGTTCCACTTCTTTACCAAGCGTTTTCTTTTCCTTTTATCCGAACATGGATTGAAGTCTAGTCGTTCTCTCGGCGCTTCCAGTACTTCGGCAGCTCGTAGCTTCACTTAGTGCATTTTTAGCTGCTGCTTTATGTGCATGTGAACGTTATGTCTTTCCTTGACTAACTCATAGAGCTCATCCACCTTCTCTTTTATCTCCGCCATGACATCCAGGCGTGCGCTAACATGTGCGCGTACGCTTTGCCCTCCTGTTTGCTCTCCTACAGACTTGCTACTGCTGGTACTCGTCATGTTCCGCACTGGCGATCTTTGCAGCTTACCACTCCTGACGAACACGTTCGCATCCTAAAATACCTTATCCTTACACTAAATGCAATTTTTTAAAACTATTGTACAGTTTCGGTGGAAGGGTCTTAGTATTTTGTGAAATTTTACATACGAGATTTTTATTTTTTCTGTGGCTGTGTTTTGTGTATAAAGCTCAAGTTATTTGGGATGATATTATAATGATTTTGCCCAAACTGTTCACTTGAATTGATAGGACAAACTTTACTTTGTTTCGATTGCCATTCCGAATCCACGACCGTCGTTGTTGTACGTTAAACGTTACCAAGGGAATGGACGTATATATGGATATTTATATTTACGTTGGCAACAGTAAACATTTGAGCATGAAATTGATCACTTATTTACGCTATTAAATTAAGGGTCCTAGAGTGTCGATAATATACTTATAAAATTCACTGATAATAAAATTCACCGTGGACAACATTTTATGTGATAGAATTACTGTCGTATAGAATAAATTACGCGAATCTACGTTTCATAATTGTTCATAACAGATTATTACCTACTACTAGCAACCCTGTTCTGCTGGAAAAAGTGCCAAAGCATATACAAAACGATAGTGGCAACAAGTACTGAAATCTTACTGAAATTACTGCAACTTTGTAAATCTATTATCAACTCTCGTGTGTTTATCGGATCAAAAACATATTTGCAGGGCAGTTGTAAACATGCACTATTTGTTCATTTTACATAAATTGGATAAATTATTAGAGGTTTTTTGGTAAAATACTCTACCCTTTCGCTTTTAACGCCGTCCATAACAGTGTGGACAGTCTTTTCCGATATTTTTGCCATGCCAACACGCTTTTGGAATAGTGATATGAAGCTAAAACCGGCTTAAAAGGTGGGTTTTCATTTCATTCTCCGAAAATGGCATCATTTCAATGGCGAAAATGGTGTCTGGTCAACATCTCCGTATAGAGTATTTTTGTACAAGTTTTGGCAACAGTTTACTGGCATTCATCGCGGTTTGGGAGATTGTGAATCTTATATTATAATAGTATTATAGTATTATAATGTCAATCGATATTTTCAACACTTTTAAGATGAATTACAGATGTTCTGCTATTTTCCTGAAGAACGACTGGATAGCTCCGGATTTTCCAAATGAGCGTATATTTTTTTCCTGCGTCTTTACTTGACTCAAAACTTGACTCAACTTGACTCGCTTCCATCTTGGCCATTATAGAATGTACAACTACGAAATTCACAGGACATAAACAATACAATTTAAATAGAAAAACTTTACGAATTTTGGTTATTTTCTACCCAGTTTCAAAACAGTTATGGCCTACTGTAAGTGTTGCAATAATTACGTGTTCGCCTTTTAAATATTCGTTTACTAATAGCGAATTCATAAATTAATCTGCCTCAGGTCGATTGGCACTCAGTTTTAATCGAAGTGCTGTCAAAGCGTTCATAAATTAACCGAGATTGCATTTCGGTTAAACTGACAGCATTCAGTTTGAAGCGCAGGTTAAAACTGTCTAGCATTACGGTTGACGGGTCGATCTGTCAAACTGCCCGTATCGTTCATAAATTTCGGGTTCGAGTTAGCACGAACCCAGGTTAATTTATGAATTCGCTATAAGACGTTCAAAAATGGTTTATGATTTTTCTCTTTGATACTAAATTTCTAGTTTAACACTAGATATAGGTACCAGCTGTTTAATCATTTTGACTGGTACCGGTATAAATGTCAATAACATAAAAATATACATTGTTTTTAATCTATATAAAGTAACATTAGCTATAGAAAATGCTCTCTCTACTCATAGCTACCAAAGTTATAATATTATTTCTGAAAGCAAATGCAGGAATTTTGAGTTAAAATTGCACGACCAGTCAAAATGACTGGTTTGGTATATCTAGTGTTAAAAATAATAATTCATGTTTGAACCTACAACCAACCATTCTTTTACCTTGGCTGGCTAGTTTTTGCTATATTTTTTTTTCTTGTGCTCCTCCGTCTCCTGGATCACATCCTGCACTCGTCCTCCCACGAATAAAAAGATAGATTTCGAGATTTGCTTTATCTCGCTAGCAGTCGCATCTGCTTTGTCTGCTGATGCTTTTTCCCATGCATCACGGCGGCGCACCCGGCAGGATGATACGGAAGCAAGAAGTGCTTATTTATTCGTCATCAATTCACCAACAACCAGAGACCACCACCGCCGTTATTGTTCACGTCCGACAGACTCAGACTGTGAAACGCGATCTGAATACCAACGCATTCTGCTTATTATAATTCACCAAGCTTACCGCAGTGTTTTAGCAAAAGTCGTATCACACAGGCTTCTGAGTCTGACTGAATGATGTGATTCCAGATTGTTGGCGGAGAAAAAATGGCTTCCTGTTCTCTATCTTTTTTGGGTATCCCTAGCTAGCCTTGAGTTCGAGGATTTTCTTTCACCGGACCGCACATTTTTTTTCGCAGCGCTTATCTTAATCTCGTACAGAGAAAAACAATCTCCAAAGTGGCGGAAAGGAAAAAGTAGTGAAAAGAAAACACGATAACCGCAGCTTGCAGCACTTCCGCAAATTGAATCTATTAAAGTATCAAGTGTTCAACACTTGACTGGTTATTTATTACGCTCTTAATTGTTTTTCTGGCTTAACTATTGGCAATTTATTCCGAAATAATACCTACTTTTAACAGTGTCGCTAAAACGTTATGAAGCACTTGCATAATTGAATTACCGAAGCTTCTTACAGACTTTTTATGACAAACAGACCTATTTAACACAATTCGGTGCAATGATTTGTGCCACACTTTTCGTAAAAATAACCCTAGAAATCATATGCAGGAAACTATTAAAAATGGTGTTTTTCACGAGATATTATTTAAGAAACCACTAAAAAGTTATTAACAGCTAATAGAGGCTGCGACGCTTGCCACCAGCCATTAAAATTAGGTTTTAATTTATATCTATTTGACTATCATTTAACCCACAGTGGAATTAAAATAGGAATTTTTATAGTTTGCCCGTGTTTTCTTGGTTCCTAAACATTTTACTAAAATAAAATCGAGAAAACTCGTCGAAAATAGCTTGCCTTTATATTGAAATGAGAGGCGCTATAATATCAAAACAAATAATTAAAACTGATTTTATCCTAGGTTTACATCACACATGACGCAACTTGTTTCATTTGTTGAAGAGAACTTGCTCAGGTAGGTTCAGTTCAAGCTGGTGATTGTTTCAAGTGATGGCTGTTGAAAGTCAGGACATTTTATGAAGAATCCCCAAGTCAATTTTCTCGGTTATAATTTCTTCTAAGTAAATTTTCCTTCCAGAAAAATGTCTTCTTTGTAATTAAAGTCGAAGAGATATTTTTTACTAATGTTGTTCATAATTAGTACAGAATGACTTAAACAGCTTGAAATTCTCCTACGCGAAGGTGGTTGCTAATTTGGATTTTACTTATTTTTTAGATGATTTTGCTACCTGCTCGTTTTACCCAAAATCTCTGTAGCAATTTCTAAACAGCATCAACAGAATATTTGAAAGGAAACAGATTTTTTTTCACTTATATGTACATGAGCTAAAACCCGCAATGTAATGTCTCTACGTGCCTATAATCCAAACATGGTACTAAGTGTTCTTGGGAAAATCGAAACAAATGGCTGACATGCCGATTTGGGGGGAAGTTTTTCTTTCTGGTGCGAGTAGGATTATTATATGACGGACAAGGGCAATCAGAAAAGATGTTGAACGCGTCTCGAGCCGTCGCTGAGAAGAAGTTTACATTTTTCTTTCTTTTGTTGTCGGCTTATGCCTGTCGATGCCGATGCCGATGCTCCGAAATCTGTCTTTCCGGAATCGAACGTTGAATGACTGCCATAAAAAATAACAATAGGAACCTAAGTAGGTATCATTCTTCTGAATTTGATACATTCAACTGAATATTGGTTCCTCAACGTGAAATTTATTTCAACCACGATTTTGGCGAATTGATTAGATTTTGATGCGATCTGTTTAGAAAACTTTTTCATCTTACTTCGTGTAAAAGCTTTCACTGTTTGGAAATTGTGCTCTAGCACCCTGTGGTTATTATTATTCAAAAGGATCACCGATTGGGCTTACCATAAACAATGCAATACAATTGGCGCTGAAGCATTGCAAATTATCATAAATTATGCAAAGTATTCAAAGTGCTACATTTCTAATTAGCTGGCAAGAGGGAGGGAATGATTGCACCCAGACGGTTCGTGTTGTGTCGCAATTTAAATTTTACTTTAATAATTAAGCTGCTGGTTCGCCCGAACGTTTTGCATTTCTCGTTGATTGAATACGTAATAATCGCATTAAAAAGTCAAAAGTTTTGGTCGTTTTATGATCCTATAGTTCATTTCAATAGCGTAAACGATATTTACTTGTACTATTCATGACGAGACTAAAACCACATCTGTAATCATTGCCGTTCCCTTTTAAACATTCGTAATTTATCCGTTCATCATCGAAATAGTTTCACATACTTGTCATACGCTGTCAAGTACCACTCCGGGGAACATGCTTCAGTTTGACCTTCGATGAAAAACAAATCATCAAGTGATTTAAGGTTCGTAAATCATCATTTTCGCTGGCTCTGGACAGTTTCATCTTTCCTCCCGCACTGTCTCTCCACTAAACTAGATCGGTATCGGTTTAAAGGTCGTAGTTTATCACTTTGGTTGATCATCCCTGGCGCACCATCTGTGGCTCCTTACTAATAAATGCACGGTAGATAATCCTTCTTGTGCTCTTACTATCTTACTCGACGTCGTCCTTGTCGTCGCGACGTGCTCGCAGGATAGATCAAACTTTTGAACGAGAAAAGTCCACGGAGCAGGCGAGAAACAGTGAGCAAAAAAACTAGGAAAAGACACCATTTCCGCTCGACTGACTGGCAACACCGGATGACAAACACTGCAGTGCTGTGCTGGTTCGCCTTGTCATCAATCATAACCAAACACGTGGTACTGATTTTGAATGAGGAAAAATTTATACTCATCCTGTCCGCTCTATCGTCCCAACTGTCGCTAGTAGAAAGACTGTTTTTTTTTTTCATTTTATCCAAATACAGTCAGATTATTGCTTGCATCATCATCATCATCATAATCATCATGACGATCATTAACAACGAGTGACACGGGTTAAAACCGTGTGTACGAAAAGTTGCAAGTGGCGAAGGTTTGCCAACTCTTTCCCGCCGTCGAGTGCACTAGAGGGGAAAGTTCACTCGAATGAAAAGTCAAATTACAGACGAATGACGTCAATCTAATGAGACTTTGCTTGACTATACTTTTTCACTCGAATCATTACATTTTTGGTATGCCATCCTGGCTATTAGAAAGCAATATAAATTGAATGCACGTGTCCTTCAAATAATGTATCTTCGTATAAGGTTTACCTTCTGAAGTAGGTAAATGTTACAAGTCTAGATAATCCATTTTCGTCCAAAAATTTTATTGAACTTCCAAATAAAATTGAGTTGCAATTTGCTGACACTACAGTTTATTTCCCAGCTAGCATTTTCATATGTATAAAAAAGGTAAAAATCAGCATTACGTACAGATATACATGCTAAATAAATAGTATTTCATGCGCAAAACTGGCATATCCATACTATTTTGGAAGCGATATATGTGATTACGAATAATTTTGAGTGTTACGACTATATAATAAGTATTTATATACGATAATATCCGATTAAACGCGAGTCGCTCCGTACTACTCTACGATTTTGTGCTGAAAATCGTATGAATGTCAGTCATTATCATTATTTACAACAAAAAATCAACTTGATCAAACTTTATTCAGCTTTAGTTACGATTTCGAGTTTGTTGGGAGATATTTACGATAGTTTTCGTACATTGATATACGAGTTGGTGCTAGCTGGGATTGCTAGTTGCCATGGTGGCGCTATTATTAGATATTTTTTTATGGAAATTGTCAAAAAGAAGAAACTATTAGAAGACAATCTTCTAAAATTGAAATATTAATATTAAAACTCACTCTTTGTGTTCCATTTCTTTCAATTCGTCAAATCATACTGTATTGATTTTTTGCTTACCATATTCTGAGGATTACCTACAAGTTGGTAAATGGTTCGATATGCCCGGCAATCAAAACGTTTTGTAGAGCCAAATGCTTTTCAATCACAAACACTATTAAACCTTTTAAAATCCGACTTGAGCACATACACCGGTTTGATAACAGGACATTGTCCTTGTAAGTACCACCTGAAACTCAGCGGTAAACTTAATGAAGCTAACTGTCGCTTTTGTAATCATGGGATTGAAAGCTCCGACCATTTGTTGTGCGACTGTGTTGCACTATATCATAAACGACGTAGATATCTTGATAAGGGACTGACTCAGCCCTGCGATAGTTGGAATGCTGCTCCTAATCAGGTGATAAATTTCATACGAAATGCATCACCTGATTGGGATAGATGCTGACAGTCATCAAACTTTGATAGCTCACTGATACGACATGCCATAAATTAAAAAAGGACACACCACAATAGTTCAAAATAATGGTCGCGGTGGTAAGTCCTCAACACGGGAAAAAATGGTTGGATAATGCGTAAAACAGACCCCATTGTGGTCCCTAGCCTCTTATCTAGCAACTCCTACCCCTACCTCCACGTGGTACCAGCCGGAATACGAGCAACCTTAGCGGAGATCGGGTACTCTGCAAACAATTTGGTTTGTATATCTAGGTTGCAACTGAGAAATACGAAATCATATCCGCACGAAAAAGTTATATTTCACGCCACATAAGAACATATAAGTACCAAAGTGGAGGCAATATACGCGCAAAAATTTTGACAATCATTTATAATTCTATCTTGCATCCTATACAACAGTTTTTGGGACACGCAACTTAATGCTCCTCAATATGCAATCAAGATATAACTATATGTTACCATCAACTATACTGCTATATAATTCACAGCCATAAGTTGTATATGACGACACTCACGACTACAAAACAATTTCTTGTACACTTCGCTTTGACATACTCTAATCATTATGCAATTCCAATGTAAAACTAACATGCGTACGACTTAATGAGGCCTTTCTATTACGATCTTGTGTTATCTGGGTAACCAACCCCGGTGAAAACTAAGGTCGTATACCAACAGAGGAGGAGGCACAGTGTTGTCTCGATACTGAAAAATGGCAGCCCCATCCCGAGACTCGGTAGTGTAAGCCCTAGTACGGCTACCTATCTAAACCCCAAAAAACTAACAAAAAGAGTCAAGAAATATCTTCTCGGAATATACGGCATGGACCAAGGCGACGAAATAAGGACATGGAATGGAGACTTGGTACCTGGAACTGCAGATCGCTAAACTTCGTTGGCGGCGACAGGGTGCTGCTCGATCAGCTAGAACCCCGAAAGTTTGGCATCGTGGCACTGCAGGAGATCTGTCGCAAAGGCGAGAAGGTGTGGAGGATCCGTGGCGGCAAAGCCCAATTTTCCCTGAGTGGTGGAGCGACCAACGAGCTGGGAACGGGCTTCGTAGTGTTGGGGAAAATGCGCAACTGGAGGCAACGTACGACTGCAGCTCACGACGGGACATCAAGATCGTCATCGGGGATATGAACGCCCAGGTTGGCCGGGAAGCAATGTATAGACCGGTGATCGGGCCCCATAGCCTGCACACCGACACGAACGATAACGGCCAGCGATGCATCAACTTTGCGGCTTCCCGAGGCTTGGTGATCAAAAGCACCTTCTTTCCCCATAAAGATATCCACAAGGCCACCTGGAGATCACCTGACCAACGAACCTCGAACTAAATCGACCATATTCCCATCGAGGGCCGGTTTTTTCGAACATCACCAACGTACGCTCCCTACGGAGTGCGGATATTGACTCGGACCACTACAGCACTCGTGCGCTAATTGCACGTCCTCTAGTCGCACCGTCTTTTAATTGCACGTCCGCTAACTGCACGATCGTGCAACTAAAAAGCAGTTATCTGTCAAACTACACGTGGTTTCCCAGGTGGTTGCTATAAACAAAAATGCAGCGTTGCCGAATGCAAACTCTCTAACTCTGCATTACGTAGATACATTACAAACAAATTCATGCAAATTTGGCTAAACTTTGACTAATTGAACACATTTTCATTAAACTTTTAGTTCGTTTGTAAACATTTAAATGTTTTGCCTTTCTACTATATAAATATATAGTATAAAGGTATAGAAATCACTTGGAAAACCGGAAATGGAAAGAAGGTCCTGCGGGCCGAATGTTATATACCATTCGACTCAGTTTCGAAAACTGAGCATTTTCTGTGTGTGTGTATGTATGTGTGTGTGTGTGTGTGTGTGTGTGTGTGTGTGTGTGTGTGTGTGTGTGTGTGTGTGTGTGTGTGTGTGTGTGTGTGTGTGTGTGTGTGTGTGTGTATGTGTGTGTGTGTGTATGTGACGCTTTTAATCTCACTCACTATTCTCGGAGATGGCTGGACCGATTTTAATGTTCTTAGTGTCAAATGAAAGGTCTAGGTGTCCCATTGGTCGCTATTGAATTTCATACTGATCGGACTTTTAGTTCAAAAGTTATGTATAAAAATACGAAAAATATGGGACTTCATTATCTCATAGGTCTCTTAACCGATTTGAACAAAATTGATTGCATATGACAGAGGAGCCTTGCAAACCCTTAACTTCCAAATTTCATGACGATTGGACTTGTAGTTTGAAAGTTACATAAAGAAATGTGAAAAAATAGTATTTAAAACATATTTATGTAACATATAAGCATTAATTTAATGAAAAACATCACACATTTTATGATTATTTGAAAATTACTGCTGAGATCTATCAAACGAAACCGAGTTATTTAAAATCGAACGCTTCATTCAAAAGTTATTCAAACTTTAACACTTAAGCACCGTATATTAAACCGTCAAAACGTGTGAAATCAAAATATATCAATCAAATGTTGATTGTATTCAATGTATGAGATGTGTGTGATGTATGTATGTATGTATGTATGTATGTATGTATGTATGTATGTATGTATGTATGTATGTATGTATGTATGTATGTATGTATGTATGTATGTATGTATGTATGTATGTATGTATGTATGTATGTATGTATGTATGTATGTATGTATGTATGTATGTATGTATGTATGTATGTATGTATGTATGTATGTATGTATGTATGTATGTATGTGATGACAATTTGCAATTTTAAAATTTGCAATGAAATTCAAGAAAAGTGAGAAACATGTCAATTGTCTGAAGTTTTTGAAGCCTCTTAGTGGAATACGAACTCTGAAATTAAAGAAAAGAAAAAACTTTTACCGACTAAATTCCACTATTTAATATTTATTCGCGACAGATACGTATACGCTTTGAAATAAGACACTGATGAAGCCTGCACGTCGTAGGGGAACTACGTATCTGTTGCAAATAAATATTAAATAGTGGGATTCAATCGAAAAGTTTTTCTTTTCTTTGAATTCAGATTTCAATTGTCATTTTCTTCACTTACTGTTACTCACAATTGTACAAGAAAAGCAGTTTATTTAAGCATGTAGGTATAGTGGTGTATAGAATCAAAATTACTAGTGAGTTGATTTTTCCAAATAAATTTGTACAAATTCCAAACAAATTCTGCGCATCAATAGATGCTCTTTTCAATCAATAGTATTTCCCATTCCCACAGCTTAGAAATGTTATATGAAAAATAGGAAGTAAACGTTGCACGATAGAATTTTTGTAAGATTTATTTTCGTTAGTGTCATTTTAAAGGACAGATGTCTTATGTCATGTATCATGTTTTAATAAATAAATCAAAAAAAGACAAGCACTGGGAATCATATCGATCACATTTCCCATTCTCAAGCATGTTAATGGCGCAGCTTTTGCACTATTTTTCGACCTCATTTTGTTTTCCTAACCCTCTAACATTGTAAAAACGATGCGATCAAGCTAATGACTATCTTTTCATGAAGGTGCATTCAAAAGAAGCTTAAGTTTTGATTTTCATGCAAAAATAATTATCTGAAGGAGCGCCAGCTAAGAAAAACTTCAATTTCTCTTTTTCATATCTAATACTCTATTTAGTTGTTTTTTCTAATTCAGATATATTGCAAAATTGAAGCCAAGCAAACTAATAGTAAAATTATGAGATTCATCATTTTGTTGTCGATATCCTTTTTCTTCAAAAGCGAAGTATAATAATAATTTTTCTGGACTCTTGTTTTTCAAAGATGCTAACTTTTGAACGCATGGTATTAATATCAAAATATCAAAAAATCTGCTATGAACACATGTTTCATATTGTCAATTCAAAAAAATTCAAGTTTCGTATATGGCTCTGAAGCCCGAAAGTTAAGGCCGTCTGTAGACCCGTTAGAGGGTTAATTTCTAATTTTCTATATATATTCATTCAAGTCTGTAAAAATTATCTTTTGTGTTTACATTATTTCTCGATAAATCACGTAAATATTATATAACTAAATAAGGTGTTCATCAAGTAACATAAATGACGCTTACAAGTATTTACGCACCCAAGGAAAGAAATATAATTATTCTACGCAATACGTTGTGAATTTTACTAGCAAATAAGGATTTTGAGGAATACGGAACGCATATTTAAAAATATAGTCAAGTTAATTATAGATGTTTCTGAGAAATTAAATAGTGATTATTGTGGCAGTAGAAAGGCTAGGTCACGCCGCTAGGTGGATTAATTCGGGTTTTTCCCAAAATTAGGCGCACGTGTGAATGCATGTGAAGAGTTCTTTACAGTGATAACGCATCACGTTTTACAATAAATATTGGCAACCATCGTGCAATTAAAAGACGAAATTCGCTAATCGCATCGCCTCATTCGTGCAATTAGCGAACGAGTGATGTACCTAGTAGTAGTACATGTGCGCTCAAAACTATCGACGGTTTATACCTTGCGACAAAGTCGCTCTCCTCGGCTAAACATTCGGCAACTAGACAACCCGCGAACTGCCGAAAACTACGCGCGCGTACTGGATGAAGCTCTACCTTCCTCTGTGGAGCTAGATGCTTCGAACCGGATGGAGTAGGATACGCTCGGCCGTCAACGAGGCCGCAACCGCGGTGCTAGGTGTGGAAACCTCGAGTGCACGAAATGATTGGTTTGACGAGGAATGCCAAGAAGCGATAGAGAGGAAAAAAGAGCTTGAGAAAACTATCTGAGCATATCCACGAAAGAGAATTTGACCAAGTATCGACGAGCGAGGAATGAGTTGACCACGATCCTGAGGAGGAAAAAGCGCCAGAAGGAGGACAGAGATCGTGAGGAGCTAGAACAACTATTCCGGGCTAATGACACCCGCAAGTTTTACGAGAAGGTGAACCAAACTCGCAAGGCCCACACATCAAAACTTGGCATGTGTAGGGACGACGGAGGGGATCTAATCACAAACGAGCGTAGGTGGTCGACAGGTGGAAGCAGTTCTTCGATGAGCACCTCACCGGCGATATAGCAGCAGGAGACGCAATGGGAGTTAACCTCGGAGTATCTACAAACGACAACAGCGTACCGGATCCCGATCTCGAAGAGATCCGGCGAGAAGTCGGTCTGCTGAAGAATAATAGAGCAGCCGGAAAGAACTCTATAAAAATGGCCAAGAACCGCTAGCAACGGCACTTTACTGGCTGATTTCAAGGATTTGGGAAGAAGAGAAACTACCGGAGAAGTGGATGGAAGGCGTAGTCTGTCCCATCTACAAAAAGGGCGACCGGCTAGACTGCTGTACTACCGCGGCATTACGCTGGTCAACGCCGCCTACAAGGTGCTCTCCCAGATTTTGTTTCGTCATCTATCCCCAATAGCAAGAGAATTCGTAGGGCAGTATCAGGCGGGTTTTATGGGGGCCCGTGCTACTACGGATCAAATTTTTACTCTCCGATAAATGCTTCAGAAATGTCGAGAGTACAACGTGCCCACGCATCATATTTTCGTAGATTTCAGAGCAGCATACGATACCGTTGAATGAGAACAGTTATGGCAGATAATGCACGAGTACGGTTTTCCGGACAAACTGACGCGGCTGATCAAAGCTACTCTGGAACGTGTGATGTGCTACTTGCGCGTTTCGGAGACACTCTCAAGCCCGTTCGAATCGCCCGTTCGAAGGGTTATGGCAAGCGGATGGACTATCCTGTATGTTATTCAATATTGCTATTGAAGGTGTGATCCGGCGAGCGGGCATCGAAACGAGGGGAACGATCTTCAGTAAGAGTAGCCAACTCCTAGCCAACTCCAACTCCTTTGCAAACGACCTGGACATCATTACTAGAAACCTTGGGACGGCGGAGGTAACCTACGCCAGACTAAAAACGGAGGCTAGGAGGATAGGGCTACAAATTAATGTGTTGAAAACCAAATATATGGTAGGAAGAGGCTCCCGAGAAAGTAACGTTTGCCTCCCACGGACAGTGACTATTGACGCCGATGAACTGGAAGTGGTTGATGAGTTCGTATATTTGGGATCTCTGGTCACCGCCGACAATAATACGAGTAAGGAGATCCAACGACGCATTCAAGCTGCAAATCGAGCCAACTTTTCCCTTCGCAAGACGTTTCGATCAAGGAGCATACGCCGCCGCACAAAGCTGACGATGTACAAAACGCTAATCAGACCGGTAGTCCTCTATGGACTTGAGACAGTAACTTTACTTATGGAAGACATACGTGGATTTGCCGTTTTTGAGCGAAAGGTACAAACGGAAAGTGGAGAGTGGGATAGGCGTATGAACCACGAGTTGCAGGCACTACTCAGAGAGATTCCCATCGTACATCGTGCATTACCATCGTGGCCGACCACGTCGCAAGGATGCCGGACGACTGTGCAGTGAAATCTGTTCTCTTCAAGAACCCTACCGGCAGCGGGAATAGAGGAGCCCAGCATGCTAGATAGCTTGACCAGGTTGAAGTCGACTTGCGTGTATCGAGACGCGCAACGAATTGGCAACGAGTAGCCCAGAACCGAGTACAATGCAGAGGAATTATTGATACGGCAAGAGCCATCCCGGTTCTCGGCTGGTAAAGTGCAAGCTATAAAGTAATTGCACTTTGACAAGTAGCCGTAAAAAAAGTAGTTTTGTATTGCTACACTGCTATTACTTGGAAGCAATGGTAATAATTATATCGAAGTGTTATAGACATATTTCAGTAAATGTTACAAATAAGATATATACAACTGTGGGGCTTCAAATTATCAATTATTCAATTTAATGTGTTCAATCATATCTGACAAAAGCAACTTAAGGGGTTTAATACAGTGGGGAGGCTTTAAAACCACGATTTTTATAGAATTTTTCTAGACTGATTAAAGTGAAATTTTGTGTATTGTAATTGTATACTATAATTTGTGTATCTTACGGTTGCTTTTGGCGTTATTTTAACATATTTTGTTTTTGAAAAAAGTTATTGAAATAGCTGCTATTCGCTATGACGGCGCCGCAGTGGAGACACCTACATTAGTTTCGAGTATGCGTGAAGCAGAATAGCGATTTGTTAAAGAGTGCAAAAGACAGAAATATGTCGGAAATAATTTTCACGCATTCAGCTACGGGCAGTTCTGTAAGTGGAAAAGAGGTCGTGCGGTGCCGTCATTGCGAATAGTTAATCTCCATAAACTTTTCTAAAATAAGGCGTCTTGCGGTGAGCACGATATCCATGGACTGAATCATCGGAAATCAAAAAGGAATCGATGATAGAGTATATTATCTATAGATTGATTAAAGAATACTATTTTTTGATTAAATGGCAACTTCTTAAACATAAAAAATCAATTTTTGGCTTACATTTTGCTCTAAAATTGTCCATAAAATGAGAAATTTTATTCGGCGAGGAAAAGCCTTCGATTAAATTCTAGAGTATATTCTTAGAGCACTTGTGTCGAAATTTAAAGTGATTTGGTTCAGCCGTTTTAGAGAAATCTTGTTCACCGACTTCGAAAACACGGTTTTGAGAAACACGCGTGCAAAGTTCCGCGTTCTTTTTACGATCGCTTTGACATGTCGTTACAAATATGCGTATAACTTCGTTAATATTTGACGGATTGGGATGAAATTTTATGTGCGCATGCTTATGCATTCTTAAATTTATGTGAACTACGATTATGAAATAAACAAAAAATCGGAAAATTTTAACTGTATATAACCCCTTAAAGATTAGAACTTGTCGAAAATTTATCTGTAATTACTAATTTTGCTTCTGATGTGCCGCAAGGAGCACATGTTGGTCTTTTATTTTAAAAATAAATGTCTGTTCAGAATTCAGAAATCTGCGGATACATTCCATTGGCCAGGGTGTGTGAAGATCTTTGTATTAGTTCTTTGAGTTCTTATATTGCATATTATAACTTTAAGATGTGCATAAAAGAGTCAGCCGAAAACTGAAACAAATAGTTTCTATGGTCGTATTGCATTTTATTTAACTGAATAAGAACATTATCTCCACTGTGCTGATTCTATAGGCGGGCAATATGGGTCTGCAGTATGGGTGGCTCTGAACCGTCTATTGTCTGCCGCAAACCGAGAGGCAAAATTTTGACTTCGAGAAAAACGTCCGGTCGAGAAGTTGAGCCGAGCAGTCGATTCGAGCAGTTGAATCGAGTGGTCGAGTCGAGCAGTCAAATCGAGCAGTTAAGTCAAGTAGTCCAGTCGAGCAGTTGGATCGAGTAGTCTAGTCGAGCACTTGAGTCGAGCAGTTGGATCGAGTAGTCTAGTCAAGCACTTGAGTCGAGCAGTCGAATCGAATGGTTTAGTCAAACAGTCGAGTCAAGCGGTTAAGTCGAACAGTTGTATCGAGCAGTTTATTCGAGCAGTCGAGTCGAGCACTTGAGTCAAGCAGTTGAGTCGAGTAGTCCAGTCGAATAGTGTATTCGAGCAGTTGAGTCGAGTAGTCCAGTTGAGTATCTGAGTCGAGCAGTCGAGCCGACCAGTCGAGTTGAGTGGTCCAGTCGAGCAGTCGAGTCGAGTAGTCCAGTCGAGCAGTTGAATCGAGCAGTTAGGTCGAGCTGTCGATTCAAACAGAAGTCAAGCAGTTGAGTCGAGCAGTTAAACCAAGTTGTTCAGTCAAGCAGTCCAGCCGAGCAGTTGAGTCGAGCAGTTGAGTCGAGCAGTTGAGTCGAGCAGTCGAGTTGGGCAGTTGAACCGAGCAGTCGAGTCGAGCAATTTAATCGAACAGTTAAGTCGAGTAGTTCAGTCGACCAGTTGAATCGAGTAGTCCAGTCGAGCAGTTGACTCAAGCCCCTGAGTCGAACAGTTTAGTCAAGCAGTCGGGTCAAACGGTTCAGCAGTTAAGTCAAACAGTTGAGTCGAACAGTTCAGTCGAGCAGTCGGGTCGAGTAGTAAGTCAAGCAAATGTGTCAAGTAGTCGAATCGAATAGTTAAGGCGAGTAGTCCACTCGAGCAGTTAAATCAAGCTGTTCAGTCAAGCAGTCAAATCGATCTGTCCAATTAAGCAGTTGAGTCGAGCAGTCTAATCGACCAGTCCAGCCGACCAGGCTAGTCCACCAGTTGAGCAATCGAGCAGTCCAGCAGTCGACCAGTGAGGTGACTGAGAATACAACCCATTATTGCTACGAAATCATGACGTCCTGTCAGGGACCTGTTATTAGTTACCGATAAGCCTCTTATGACGTCCTGTCAGAGCCTTGGTTTTCGGTACAGACATAAGCCTCTTATATAAATAGATTATATAAATAGATTTTATTTGTTAACCCTTTAGAAGGCCGTGGCAATTATTTTGCCACCAACGAAAAATATTTTTGTTGGTGGCAATATAGTTGCCACTGCCTTATAAAGGGTTAAACATGTAGAACATATTCTTAAACTTGTTCATTTCATGATGAAAACTTTTGTTTAGAAATTTAAATAGGGTAGTTGATCCAATAGTTGTGGTAGTATCAATAGTTGCGCTGCTATTCATTATTAATGCATATTTTCTTCACCGTAGCATTTTAGATAAAACAATTACATTCATTATATAAAACAGGTTTTTAGAAGTATTGGAAGTTAGACTACACCATTTAAAATTAAAGCATTTTTTGCTAAAATGCCAATTTTCCAAAATCAAACGCGCAGTTGGAGCGCACAACTATAGGCGCTCATCTATAGTTTTGCTACGATGTTTTTTCACTTAGCAACCTAGCAATGTATATGGAATAACACAATTAAAGGGACATCAAACTTAATTAAGGAAATATTAGCGCAACTGTTGGTACAATATAATTGAATCGGAAAATTCATTTTTTCTTTATAAAGCTTCTCGTACAACGAAAGCAATTGTCTTGCCTTGTGACAAATACCTTGTATTTGATAAATTTATATCCCATAAGCATTAATTGAAGCATATACCTCAATAAACAAGCAAAATGAAGGTATATTGTGCTTAGTGGCGCAACTAATGGATCATCTACCCTACATATACTTAAGCAGATTTTGCGCATTCAAATCACCGAATGTGAAAGTGTGAAAGACTAAATTTTACTGCTTGGTAGTTGCAAGCTATTTTTGCGCAGCGAAATGCCAACGTTATCGTCATTATTCATTTATTGTGAAATAGTGCCAGTATGTGAGTTCTGGTGCAGCCTCCTCGCCCAATCAATAGCTACTACATGGTATGTAGGTAGGATTCACAACCACCCCACGTAACGTTGGTTGGTCCTGGGGTTGTGAGACGAGGGGATTTCAAATCGATTCCTGCTACTGCTGGTTCTGGTGGATAATATTTCGATCGGCCTTCATTGTTTTCCGACCAAGGGGAGCAGTTTTAGCTAATGAGTTGGAACTTTCAGTCCTCGCTCGAGCCAAACGATGGTATGATTTATTGACACAGGTCACGGGCGGCGCTCGGGATTGATTGCATCCAACCGACCCGATCGGCTTTCACCGCGGTTCTGACTGTGCATATGGCAGCGCGTAAATTACGCCAGCCAGTGCCAGTGCAGAGTGCAGCCCGCGATGTAGGAGTGAACGAACGTGTCACTTCTCGGAATGATGCACTAACTAAATCGATTTGATTGACTCGGGATAGCGTGATGAAGAAACTAATTGACCATGATTTTCGGCAGTAAATTGGGCGTGAAGGAGTTTGTATGTTTGAGTTGCTGGAATTTTGTTTGATTTAACTGATGATTTTGTAGAAACTTTGAGCATATTTTTGATCATCGTGGGAGAGTATCTTTAATGAATGTATAAAATTATGTGGCATAACAGAGATTATTTTAACTGAGAAAATGCCTGCTGCCTTAATATATTTGGTTCGTTTTGATCTCCGCTCAGCTCGTAAATGCCTTCACCCGCCGCCGGTGGGAAACTTGATGACTTTCGAAAGAGAGCATCCACCTACCACCGCACCACCCGCGCCCAGGACGACGGTAACGATCGGTAAACAATGTTTGGCATTTTGAATACCGTCAGCGAATCAGGATGGCATCAGCTTCTTCGCCTGTCGATTCACCCGAAACTGTTGTGGGGGTGGTTCAAAGGAAAGTAAAAAGTTTATAAAGCTCATTACAACCATCCTCCTCCCTCGCAGACTGTGCGCCGCTGCGCTCCCGCTGCCTCAGTGGGCGACCAGAACGGTGGGTGGTAGGTACCTACCCACGAGGATGAAACTGCCGAATCCGTTTGAGTGTGGGTGAATTAAATGTCACTGCGGTTGAAAATGCGTATTTGATATTCATTTGATATTAAATGTCAATGGAAAATACCTTCGCCGAAGGCGTGAGCTAAGCTTTTTGTTGAAAATTCAAATTCTTAACTACTGGTATTTTTTTCTTTTGTTTTACAGAAACCGAAAGTTGTCCTGGTAGCGGCTTAGAAATCGACGTAGTTCAAACAGTAAAATTAGGTTCTTAAAGTGTTCCAAAAGAAGTGTAATAAAATAATTTAGAGTAGTTCCAAAGTAGTTGCTGCTTTAGGGATCAATGTTACATTGTTAAACGAAAGAGTAGAATAATCGTTCGTTACTATAATACTAGTGAATGCTGTTCCAGTTTAAAGTTTTCAAAGTAGCATTTAGTGTCATTACCGAGTGTCGCAATCAAAAAAGTTCTAAAATAAAGAAATAATTAATTCACTGCCACTTCGCAAAACGACCGAAGAGTATCGTTTTTAACAAGTGTTCAGAAGTAGAAGTGTCAGCCAGCAGCTGCTTCCCTCCACCACCGTAGGATGAAAGGGCAACGTCGTACGATAAAAGGTAAGTCTGCTTCCAACTTCGATAAATCATGCAATATTCAATCTGCCACTCAGGTAAAATGAGTAAATGGATGGGCCCAACTACGAACCAATCACCGGTGCCACTTATCAACTTGATACCAGGTGGACTTATGGATTTTATTAAATTTTCTTAAACGACAAGTTCCAGAAACCTGAAAACGATTGGTCGCTCCTAGAATTTAATTTTTTCGGGTCGTTCCGAACGGTTTCATGAATTCGCGCGTGTCATGCCTCTTCCTAAACCCTAGGCTCTAGCGGCGACCATAAAATATCCTCTTTTGTATAAAAATGTTTGAAGAGCATTTACTGTTTCAGGGTAAAACTACCTTGAGCTACCTTGAACATTAAATAGACAATCATTTGCTGACTCAGCTGTACTTTGCAAGAATGTAAGATATATAAAACCAAACGGATATCTTTCTGCCATCATTATTATTTTTTTCGGCTACCACCCACTCATCTTCACCGAAAGGCTTCACCTTCCCGTATAAAACTAAACCATTTCGCTCGCATAATATCGCATGTATTTCCCGTCCGATGAAACGCTTCTTCATAGGAGAGTGTATTAATGAAAATTTTGCTGACCATGCATACCATATATCTCGTTCCGTAACACCCCCAGCGCCCAAACCACTTCAGCTCAGCCGGTTTCTAGTTGTCTTACCAACCACACCGCACGGCACAGTTCACAGTAGTTCAGTTCCATCGAAACCGTAGTGCGGAGAGACGACTGCTTCAGTTACACAGCCAGATAACAGGCCAAGCGCCCGGCCCGGCCGGCTGCCATCCGCAGGTTGCGGAGGCACAGAAAAAATGGATTTTCATACCGGTTCGTTCCTTTGGCCGGGCCAACCAGGATTTTCCCGGGCTACGTTTGCTCTCGGTGTAATAATACGTGTGGAAATATTGCTCTTCATAAGCTCATATAAATATATTAGTTTTTTGGTCGGTCGTTTGTCGTCCGTTCTGTTTGCTTGCGCCTGCCTGTCTTGTCTCATCTTGTCTAATGGCAGCCAGGCTCTATACATATAAGTCCGCAGCAGTCAGGAATGTTCGGGTGTTATCTTTATTATTGCAAGCGGACATAATACTGATCAAATATGGCCGTACTCTAAGGTTCGAGTCGAGAGGTTCTTCCTTCAACCGAAGGTAGACCAAACCACTACCGCACCACACCGATAGACCGAAGTTCTGAGACGGAGATTGCTCATTTTTAATAAAATGGAAATTTCATATCTGCAACAGTCTAGACTAAGAGGGTTTGTTATCTTTTGTGGGTATATTCTGGTGCAATACAGATTTTTTCTTTTCAACTCAGGTTCAGGAAACTGAGAAGCATTGATGTAGCAAAATAGTTGCAATTTTGATGTATAACTTGGAATTTTTTTGGAAGGTTTTAAATAGTAAATCACTCAATAGTGCAGTACAAAACAAAAATACCGTCAACGTTATATTAGTATGTAATGGCAAATTACGCGCGTTTAATTCGAAAGTGTTCGAAGTTGAAGTCAAATTGGTAATTAGAATGCTTATAATACTTCTACGTATTTGCTGTTTGTGGAAAGGCTATGAAAAGACAGATATCAATTTACAAGCAAACCCAATTTATAAATAGTGACAATTGACGACTTATTTTAACAGGTTCAATCAATACTGGCGTGCCCAGACTAAAACAGAAGGTGGGTACGTCTTTTAAAAGCATAATATGGTCTGGAAAAATCAAGTAACCATTTAGAATGGCGAATCTATTTTTACGCAATCTGCCGAGCTTGCGAGTTAGATTGTGAACAATTTTGACGTAGGACTACTTCTTTCTATCCCGAAAAGTAGCCAGGTTTTAAACGCTAATAGCCTAGAGGTTTTTTTCCAGTATGGATTCATCACTGCGACCAGTATCGTTGATCTATTGTGATATCGCCCGGGTGTTTGCTGTATAACCCGCACTGCAGTTATTTTTGCTATAGTCGCTATTGAGTGAGCGATATCCTTTTTGAATTTTTTATGCGTGCTTGTGTGTAATTCGGTACCCTTCCTTCAATGCTTTTCTCTACTTTACCCATCTCGTTCCACGTGATAGCGCTGTCCCTAATTTTAGCCATCCCTGGCGCAGCTAACCAGTGGATTTTACTTCTTCTTCAGCATAGAGCCGGGGTGGCTCGTGCTGTTTCAAGCACTCGTCTCCATTCAACTCGGTCTTGGGCCACTCGTCGTCAATTTCCTAGTCGTCTCCGAAGTCGCAAATCGCTTTCGACCTGGTCAAGCCATCGTGCACGTTGGGCTCCCCTGTTCCTGGTGTCGGTGGGGTTGTTGAAGAGGACTGTTTTCGTCGCACTGTCGTCCGGCATCCTTACGACGTGTCCGGCCCACCGTAGCCTGCTAACTTTTGCTAGATGTACGATGGGAGTCTCCCCAAGCAGTGCCTGTAGCTCGTGTTTCATACGCCTTCGACACTCTCCGCTTTCAATTTGTACTCCGCCAAATATCATCCGCAGCACTTTCCGCTCGAACACGGCAAGGGTGCGTATGTCCTCCGTGAGCAGCGGCACGGCTTCAAGTCCATAAAGAACTACCGGTCTAATAAGGGTTTTGTACATTGTTAGCTTCGTGCGGCGGCGTATGCTTCCTGATCGTAGCGTTTACGAAGGGCAAAGTAGGCCCGATTTCCCGCTTGGATGCGCCGTAGTATTGTTGTCCGAGGTCACCAGCGATCCCAAATATACGAACTCCTCTACCACTTCTAGTTCGTGCCGTCAACGGTTACCGTCCGTAGGAGAAACGCAGTGATGTCCGGTAATCGCTCGATTAATCGAGTAATCGATTACAGCATGCAATAGTCGAATAATTTCTAATCGAATATCGCCTAACCACATAATCGAACTAATCGATTACACTCGCATCGATTACTGACACGAATACTGCTTTTTGAGGTTTATGCTTGCTGAACTCAAAATGACGTGAAGCCAATATGGTAATTTTAACGAAAAGCTTAAATTAAACTTGTCGCGACTTCGGAGCTTACCTTCGTAGTCGCAATTCGCAAATTAAATATTCGTTGCCAGCCAGTCTTGCCAGCAGTAAACGATCTCTTTTACTTTTTTTGACGGATTGCCATGCCATGATATCCATGATATCTTTTTTGTGCGAGAAAGAATATTTTTGTTTGTGTTTTCACCGTCTTCACGCAAGTTTTGACGGTTTTGACAATTCGGCGTAGAGATTCCATGTAAGTAAAGTGCGAACAAACTTAAAACTCTCTTTGGCAAGGCAAACAGAGGCTAATCGCATTCGCATGCATGGGATTTCGCATGAGAACGAAAAGGTTCAAATATCTCTTTCTACATTTGTCATCGTGAATCATTTTTAAAATGTTAGTTTTGTTGGTTGGTCCCGCTGGTTTCCGCTTTCCGGTTTCTGTGCTGCTATTTGAAATATGTAAATTATTTTATTTTTCATTCTCGTAGTCACACAGGTACGCGTACACGTGGATGTGTTTTCGGCGCGCTATTCACATTTTTACGTCCAAAAGTGAATTTAGATCGGGTTTAATTTCGACCGTTTTTCACTTCTGAAGTAAACGCAATCAATACGCAAAGCTTGTGTAAATATGAGCGATAAATCTTCAGCAGGAAAACTTAAAACCAACGTGAGCGCAGCGTGGAAATATTTTAATAAAATTTCAGAAAACAAAGTACAATGCAAGAAATGATTTCGATTCGAACTTTAATTTTGATTTGAGCCAAAGCTTTTTTGAAAATTCATTAGTCAAATTTCGACAACTACTGCGTACTAAACTGCTTCTCTATGGTAAATGGTAGAACCGGATGGTAAATGGTTGAATAATGCGCTCCACCATGAGATTCCACAGCCACTTATTCAGCAACTCCTATCTCTACCTCCTCGTGGTACCATCCGGGATACGTTACTTAGTGGAAATCGGACAACCGGTGGAAACTAGGGTCGTATGCGGACAGAGAAGGAAGCACTCATGCGAAGGCTGAAATGTAAACTCTCCGTCTGCAGGACGGTTCTCTCGACTTCCAGGAACCAAAGCAGGAGCCTAAAAATAAAAATAAGAAAACTTATCCAATTTAATTCTACTATGTGTATTTTATTCAATGACAGATACGTATTTCGCCTACGACTTGCAGGCTTCCTCAGTGTCTGTTTTCGAACTTCGAAAACAGACACTGAGGAAGCCTGCAAGTCGTAGGCGAAATACGTATCTGTCATTGAATAAAATACACATAGTAGAATTAAATTGGATAAGTTTTCTTATTTTTATTTTTAGGTTTCGTATTCTACTAAGACGCTCCAAAAACTTCAGCCAAAGCAGGAGGTCCAAAGCCCCTAAAGGAGATGGTTGTAATAGCTGTTATCCATGGCTGTTATGTAAAACTTGAATGGATAAACCCCTAATCCAAGGTGTGACGCGACCCGTGCTGAGGGATGAATGGTGGAGGGGGTTCTATAAATTCTCTCGCCGCAACGGAGCCTGTGGAGTACCAGGGCGGCCTCCACAGCAATTTGCGCTTGCTGCTTCAAACCGGTCACTGATGCAGTGGATGATTTCTTACCATGCAAGCTCTCTCTCTGTCGAAAAAACAAAGAAACGAATGAGGTGGAGAGGAGAGCAGGGGAGGAGCAGGACTTGAACGATGCGCTAGCAGAAGTTCAGTCCTGATCCTCGTCTGTCCCCAACACGCCGACTCGTTGTGAGTCGACAAACGAATATGTGGCTCCAACTCTCTACTCACGAGTCGAGATCACTCTGCCTGATCTCTGACTGTGTGGTGGAGGGTGGGCTGAAACAAAAGGAGAGCCGAACAGTTATGGCCAGTAGGATGGCTGTACAATCGCTCAAAAATATCTAAAAATCTAAAAATATATAACGTCGAGTATCCACCCTTGGGTTACTCAAAAGTTGCCGAGTCTCAATAAGAGGTCTTGCGACAGGATATTGTCTGAGCAAATATCATCTTCGGAATCTCGGTTTCGTACAAGATGATATTTAACCTCGGAACACTTGCTCTGCAATTGTGGAGCACAAATAGTACGCAGATTGCAGTATCTCAAAAAGGGGAGATCTGGTTTGCGTCGCCGATCAGCCGATTCATAAACCAAGTCATGCTTGATTGGCACATGTCTCGCTCCAGCTACCAGCTAGCTAGATAGGTAAGCTTGAAGCGTATAGTAAAATAATATAACGGGGCATACCACAATAGTTCACAATAATGGACGCAGTGGTAAGAGTTCCCAAAAGAGGAGAAGAAGAAACTGCTTCTCAGTTTACAGATACAACTTGTTTTTACAGGACAGGTCAGAAATAACTAAAGCGAGGATTCCATTTTCAAGTTTGCACGATACTTATAAGCTGTTGCTATCCAATGAAGCAATAGCGCACGTAATACAAGCCGTAAGTAGTTCAGTGAAGTTTTCCCACAGCGGACTTTGTTGATTTAGAGTTCCAAATAATACACCCCCAAGTTGGTCGCACCAGCTTTGTTCGATGAGTTATCCAACATACAGATAAAAAGTTATTTTCATTGAAAATAATTTTACAAATAAAAACCTAGATTTCAATGCATTTTTATCTAAAAATATTGGAAACCATCTGCCGTCAACAATCCCAAATCTATCACAGCAAGAGAGTTACAATGCAACGGTGTTCGATTTTTACTACGCTTTATCCATCACCTATACTGCCGCTACTCGCATAACAGTCCCATTTTCTATGGAGTTTCCTATATAAATGGGACTGTTATGCGAGTAGCGGCAGTATACACAACGAGTAACCGAAGTTTGGTCGATTACCCGATTAATCACAGACGATTAATCGTGTCGAATAACAATTGATAAAAAAATATTCGATTACTCGTTAATCGATTAACTGAGAAAATCGGACATAAACGCGTTTGTTTCCTTTGAGCCTCTTCCTTTTATGTATTTGGTCTTCACGCATTTATTTTGAGCCCAATTCTCCTAGACTCCGCTTTCAGCGATAGATATCAAAGTCATCTGCAAACTTTAGAAGTTGGCTACCCTTGGTAAAAATTGTGCCTCTCGTTTTGATGCCCGCTCGTCGGTTCACCCCCTCAAGAGCGATGTTGAACAGTATGCAGGGTAAACCGTCACCTTGTCTCAACCCTCGCCGGGTCTCGAAGGGACTTGAGAATGTCCCAGAGATGCGTACGAAACACATCATTCGACCCAATGTAGCTCTGATCAGTCGCGTCAGTTTGTCCGGAAAAACGTGTTCGTGCATTATCTGCCATAGCTTGTCTCGGTCGACTGTATCGTATGCTGCTTTGAAATCAATGAAGATGTGATGCGTGGGCACGTTGTACTCCCGACATTTCTGCAAGATCTGTCGGATAGTAAAAATTTGATCCGCAATTGCGCGAGCCCCCATGAAACTCGCCTGATAATTCCCTACGAAACCTTGTGCTATCGGTGACAACCGGCGTAACAGGATCTGGGAGAGTACCTTGTAGTAGTGAATTTTACTATAAGAGTAATTTTTGCACTGTTAAAAGGCCATATCGGGATAATATAGAATTAAGCATGAAGGAAGGGTGATGAGGAGCCTGAGAATAAACCCATGCTAAAGTCCCTTTGACATCGAATGGCCTGATTATATTAAGATTCGAACCCATGACCATTCGCTTTTCAAAGCAGACTCGGTAACCTTGCGGCTACAGATCCCCCCAACCTAGCGGTTTCCTAATCTATTTTCAGTATTTTCAAAGCAAAACATTGCTTCTTGAGGTTGCAATATTAAAAATTTGAAAATAATATCCTTGCTTCGTGATTGGTTGGAAAAGACATCATCAAAATTTTAGCGTGCTTTTAGAAAAAAAAAGTGAGAGAATGTCCCCGTCCTAACAGGTCGAAGATTCTTTACGTACCACGATTAAACCTAGACTAATTGGATACCTGAGTTGAGAAAGTGCGCCAGAAAGAGTGACAAAACCTCCTTGTTCCAACAGGTCGAAGATTTTTTACGAACGACGGTTAATCTTAGGTCAATTTTATATCTGCATTGGTAATAAAACCAATTCTTGATTTCTGTAAGGTAACAGGACAGCAAAAGTTTTGTTCTTGATTTTGTCAATTTGTTTAAATATCTTTACATAAAGATATTACTGGCTCAAATGCACACGATTTTAATCTACAACGACAAATACAATGCATGCTATAATCTTAAGAGCAATCTATGGCGCTCCCAGACTTAAACGCATAAATTCCGGTCGATTAACATCGGGTGCGGGGTCTGCCTCGCAGTTTACGGCCTCTTCCTGGTTCTCTGCTGAAAATAGTTTTAGCTACTCTTTCGTCGGGCATTCTGGCCACGTGCTCAGCCCACCGCAGCCTGCCACATTGTACTACCTTCACTGTATCAGCATATTTCAGCTCGTGATTCATGCGTTTGTATCACACTCCATTTTCCACCAAGTATTTGTCACCAAGTATGGATCGCAGAATCTTACGCTCGAAAGCCCGAAAGCCTCGTTGTTCAGCTTCCTTTAGCGTCCATGATTGCTGTCCGTAAAGGGCCACCGGAAGGATTAGTGTTCTGCAGAGCGCCAGTTTTGTGCGAATTTTCAAACTACGGGACTTCAGCTGGCTACGTAATCCGTGGAAAGTCCGATTCGCGGCTGCTATTCGACGTTTCACTTCGCGGGCTACACACTTGTCACATGTCACGAGTGTACCCTGTAGTATATAAATTCCTCCACTACTTCATATCGTTCCCCATCTAACTCCACCTTAGCACCAACACAACTTGGTCTGCCACGTTCCCGTTCGTTCACTCTGCCAGCAATCATGTACTTCGTTTTGGCGGTGTTAATAGTAAGCCCCAGACTTGCCGCTTCGCTTTTAAAAGGTCTAAAACTCTCTTCCACTGTTCTACGGTTGATTCCGATGATATCGACGTCATCGGCAAAGCCAAGAAGCATGTGAGATTTCCTGATGATAGTTTCAGTCCTTTCCACATTTGCTCTTCGTATTGCACCTTCCAAGGCGATGTTGAATAGCAGGTTAGAAGTGCATTTGCATCCCCTTGCTTCAGTCCATCCAACGTTACGAAAGCAGCTTAGGTCTCACCCGCTATTCTAATTCTAACCCCCATGATTTGGACCCAACCAGCGTCGCAAGAATCAGCGTAACTAGTTTCGTCGGAAAACCATGTTCTAGCATTATCTGCCACAGTTCGTTTCGTTTGACTGAATCGTACGCCGCCTTAAAGTCCACAAACAGATGATGTGTCTGCAAGTTGTACTTCCGGAACTTGTCTAGTAACTGACGCAGGGTAAACATTTGATCCGTCGTGGAGCGACCCTCACGAAAACCAGCTTGGTACTCGCCGACAAAGGACTCCGCTAACAGTCTGCCTCACATGATACGAGACAGCACCATGTAGGCAGAATTGAGCAATGTAATTTCTCGATAATTTTTACACTCGAGTCGATGTCTCTTTTTAAAAATTGGGAAAAATTGGGCTTCCTCCCAGATCCTTGCAATGTTCCGGTGGATTGCTTCGTATAGCCGCTCGCTCCCCGCTTTTAGAAGTCAGCCGGGATACCGTTCTACCCAGCAGTCTTACCGTTTTTCAGCTCATTGATTGCTTTCCGAACCTCCTCCTGTGTTTGGGGCTTGGCCATCGCTTACAATTCTTATCCTGTCCCTGCTGATCTTCACGTTTACCTCTCCGTTCAACAGTGTCTGGAAGTGCTCCTGCCACCTGGCTGCTACCGCCGGTTTGTGAGTAAGCAGGTCGCTACCACTATCATTGCACATCACAGCAAGGCAAACTTCCTGCACCTCACCGTTTTGTAGAAGCTCCGTGTATCGTAGCAGGCCTATCGTTCCTCTGCGCCGGCGAGCACGTGCTCCTCGTACTCGCGTGTTTTTAAACGATGGGTTCTTTTTCCCTGTACTTCTCTCTGTTTTGACGCGTTGCCACAGTGACTCCTGGCCTGGTTCTTTTCATCACTTCACTCTCTGGCACTCGGCATCAACCCAGCTGTTACGCTGTCTTCCACGCGTCGTGCCTACCACCTCTCTCGCAGCTGTTCTGATGGCACCATGGATGTTCCTCCACAGCCCATTTATATCTTCTCCTTCTACCTGCTGTTCTGCGATTCGTTAGTCAAGCTTCCTGGCGTACTCCACTGCCACGCCATCTGCCGTCAACTGCTGGATGTTGAAACGCAGCGTCCTCATAGTGCGAGCCTTCGCCGTGTTCGACAGCCTTGCACGAATCTTACACACCGTATTTTGCGTTCGTCACGATTTGGAGCCTTCTGCACTCTCGTTCCTTGACTCTCTGAACGAAAGACTTGGACAGATTCAACTTTTCGGCTACATCCCTGACCAAAGCATTGGGATTCTCCTAAAACACTTCCACGACACGCTTGTGATCCTGATCACTAATAGAACATCCATTCGAACCGAATTTCTCCTTCGGTTCGATGCTCAGAGTTTCGTAGTAATGTTTAACCACACGACTTGTTTTCTGAAGACCCGATAAGATAGTTGATGATTTTCCAGGTGCTTGCGCAAAATCAATTCGCGACGTTCCTGTTTGGGTGACGCCATTTTTTCCAATTTTAGAAAAACTGACAGCAATAGAAATACAGTGTAAACAATACACTCTAAACTATTTCTACCCAAATTTCCAAGAGAAAATACCTAATGGGTAATTTCCTACAGCGTTTCTTCCGTGGTGCAAATTGATGTGGGATACCCTTTATAGCATAAGATTAATAATTAACGTAACAAAAAGCCCAATTTCGAAAGCAGTTTTCGGGTACAAAACAGATGTTCTGTTTTTAAAAATGTATTCACGGCAGTCTTCTTCCCAAACTGAACACAGCGAATATATTTTCATGAACAGAATTTTTGATTCAAACAAAAAAAACTGCTCTTGAAATGTACTTAATCAATGACCGCTTATTTCACCTTAAAATTTTATTGACTGTCAACTATCTAGACACTTTAAGATATAATATATAACGCGAGTAAATTCTAAGTTTAAAATTGGTAAACTATACGATACGCTATACGAGTATACAGTATTTAAAACCATGGTTCCAACCTAACAAAAAAGCGACATGGCAAGCTAGAGTTGAAATTATTCGATGGAACATTTGTCAATTAGTACAAAATTGCTCAGTTGTGCCATGCCACAATTGCACTGTATTATGTATGCATGGTGGATAATAGTTTATTCAACGAGTGTCAAATAAAACGCTTCGGGACTGTGCAAAATTGATATTAATGATGCTAATAACACTAAAGCGATCGTAGAATTAACCTAATTAAAATATGATTCAATGTGGAAATTAAATTTAAAAATACAATTGAAGTGTACCATTGTTTAATTGTTTCATGTTTCTATTGCAAGAAAAATCGCTCACAGAAGTGCTTTTTCAGAGAACCCGACAATTTCAGCGCACTATTTCTTTTCATACAAGAAAGATAAGTGCACCGAAAACACCGACACAATTCAATCTAAAATGATATTTTTGTGGATGATTTGCAAAGTATATATTTTTTGCATTCAGAAAGATTAATCGAAAACATAATCATAATGAGTCTTTGCTTGAGTCTTTTGGAGATTTGAAGAGCTCTCACAATCTTAATCTTTTCGTGATTTCAATTTTACGATTATCAAGTGCTAATTCTCGCCGAAATCAGCTATGATTTGCTGGAGGATTAAATTTGCGTATCAATGTGCAAAGGCCATGGTAAGCTGTTTCTTGACCACAGTTCGATTCCTTCACACGGATTATCAATAGAATTAACCGATAGGTACATGCCAAGGTGTCTACGTTTCAACAAAAGGCTTCCAGCAAAATGCCACTCCAAACGGATTATGAATCCTACGTTCCAGTTTTCTGTTCGCATCCTTGACTGAGCTTCGCCCGGTGGTGGTTCCATCAACCCTGCTATTCATCCGTCTTTTTTCCACTCTGTAAAAGCTTTTCGAAATAGATTCAATTTCCGAAATTCCCCCAAATCCAAATACTACATCTTTATCTTCAAACACTTTAAGGAATACATACTTGGGTTCGGTGCCGTACTGCTGCGTGTAATGCAGACAGCAGACAAATTCGCAGACGATGTCACGAATGGCTGCCCGTAATAAGGTCGAATCGGTTCCAATAGCTGATTGAAGGATTGTCGAATACGTCAAGAAATTTATTTTATTTTTTACGGCAGGGTGGAGGGTGGGTGGACGATTGTGATTCACTCGAAATGGGAACAGATGAGCCGGCAACGAACGATGATGTTCGTTCACAAGGAAAATTTGCCCATTTTGATAAGCAAACTATTTTTTCCCCTAAGTGCCTTTCAGTTTCCGAGCATTTTTCTCTGGATGTAGCGGTAATTGTGACAGTAATTCCGGTTGTCCTCATTACGTGCACTTTTTATTTCCAAGGAAGTAATGGCCGTTGTTCAGTCTTCGGTGACAGCATCTTCTAAATGAAGCAATTAGTTCGAATTTTCTCTCTCTCGGCAATCGTTTCGTTCGTTCGTCCATTATCGTGAAGGTATGATAATGGCTGTCCCAACACAATGGCCATGGCCAGTCGTCGTCCTCTTGAACTTAGTGAATTTCAAGTAGAAGTAAAGCAGGGTAAAAAATTGATTTCTTAGTAAACTTTTACCGAAAATGCTTTACAGCTAATTTCAAAATTTTATGAAATCGTTTCGTTCAAAAATTACGCTTTAGAGTTATTTTCGAAGAGGAAATATTTAACTCCATTCTGTTCGGCTAAGGAAAGCTTCTTACTAGCCACAGTTCACCCCGTTCTGTTTATACCACTGGAAATTCATCGAAAGGTATATACCTAGCAAAGGCAGATGCACTCGCCAGGTCCTTCGACGACAAAAGTTGAAGGACTCCACTGGACGACCTTTTCTCTTTGATGCTCACCAAGGCGAGAAAGAGCGACAATTTTCGACAATGTCATATTCATTTCTCTCCCTTGGGAGGCAATTCCCTGTCCACCAAATGGAATTAATCGGAATTACCTGCCTGCCTGCCAGCCTGCCACGAACCCCAGAAGCACGAACGCTTCTGAACGGAAGGACGATTTTATTTTTGTTGGCGTGTCCTCTTCCGGTAGCGTTTGCGATCCCGTTCGTGATCAAACTTTACGGCACAAGGTGGACGCTCGTTACCAATCGAAAGTTGCCCCAGCCAGCATCTTTTCGCGTCGGTAACTGCAAACGATAACGACTGCGCTGATTGCGTCATAATTATGCAGTGTTGCCAATCAGGGGTGCTCCGGAGGTAGGACAAAGACGCTGGCGCTGTTTCAAATGAGTTCAAAATTCCGCCCCAGAAAGCACCCGATGTAACGCTTGACTTAATTCATACAACCTCCACCGCCGTTGGCTTCGCGGTGGAAGGAAAAATTGGCAGGAAGATGATAATGACATTAGAGGATGGCGACCATAATATAATCGCGTCGGTTCACTGTTCGTGACCTGAATGTAAGCAAACCGAAAGGAACCACCGGGGTTCAGATCGGTATAAGTAAAGTATATGCAGGAAAAATCGGAAGCAGTTCGGCAAACTCATCGCCGTTGCCAATAATGATGACGGAGGAATTGAACAATAATGACGTGAGCCGATTTGAAGGTAATTGAAACAAATTTGAACGGACAAGTACGGGGCGGAATAAGAACGCTCGCCTGGATGATAGAAACCGAGGATGGAAGCGAATAAAACGATGTTGTATTTCATTCTCGGTGTTTAAAAGTCAGGGTTCTGCCCGTTTGTGCAGCACTCAAGTAGAGGGAGCGTTGTGTCTGTTTGCACTGGCGTTGACAAGGATTTTAGCGCGCGTCAGCTCGCAATTGAGTCATTGAATCTGGAATGGACGCAATATTCTGAGTCAGCTCGAATTGAATGGTATCGTCAGTCGAAGCGTAGACTTTTTTTCTCCTCTCGAGCAACTTTCTATGGAGGAGTCGTTATTGTCGATGACGGAGGATTAATGTCACCAGGCACTTAATCGATCGATGGTGCGATGCTATTAGTTTGAACTTAAACTACCAACTGATTTCATTATTTTGAAATTTTCTTCAAATATTCAAGATTTATGTAAATCTACATAAATATGGAAGATGGCCTGCCAAACCAGATATTTCTTAGCTACTTAGAAGTATATTTCTTACTTACTTGAAGTATTACACCAGTATTACGTTTTGTTCTTGGTAACGAGATTGCAGTTTAAACATTAACAATTCCTGAAGTCGCTAAGGGTTGAAGCCTTAGGTCGGATGGCATTCCTGCTGTGCTGCTTAAAAAATGTTGCGAGACTTTGAAACCGCTTCATTGTTCAGTCTCTCCAATCAATTGTATCAATTTCCTCGGAGTTGAAAGTCCTTCTTTACGTTTACTGTTTTCAAAAAAGGTGACAAGTGTAATGTCGAACCGTACCGCGGAATACTTTCTATGTGTGCTTACTCAGGATCTCTTATTTCATGTTGAGAACTACATATCTACGTCGTTGTATGGCTTTTTTGTGGAATATGAGTTTCTACTGTTCTGTTGGACGCCTAAGTGCAATGCAGCAGCGTCATCAGGATTACGCTATTCACTGACTTAAAAGCAATATTTGATCGCATCGGCCACAGAAACCTACTCGCTAAGCTCAGCAAATAGGATATCTCCGCTGGTTTAACTACTTGGTTTGATTCCTATTTACGAGAACGCAAAAGGGGTGTTAAATTGGGTGCATCTCTGTCATGTTAATATAAAACAATACAGGAGTACCTCCAGGTAGCACTTTTGGACCGCTATTGCTTTCTTTTTTTTATTATCAACATTTTCCGTCTATTACCACCGGGTACGAGATTACTGTAGACGGATAACGCTAAAATCTACATGATTGTTTGTAACAACAATAATTGCCTGAGACTGTACCGTTATCACTTTCTCTCGAAAAAAAAAACAAGAAATAATCCACCTAGCGGTGTGACCTGGCCATTTCAGCTGCAACAGTAATTATTTCTCAGGAACATCTATGATTAAGTTGAGTGCGTTTTCCTTTATGGACCCTTGTGATTTACAATAGGATGACGATCGGGTCCATTGTAGGAATTCTAGTGTATTTTGCATGAAGAGGATCCACTAATGGCGACGGGGTTACTTGCAACATTTTTCTGATATTGCGTTTCTTATGATTTTAAATTTGATTTCAAGCCACGGATGAGTATTTTTAGATATTTTGAGTATAATTTCACTACAAAAACTAGTATATTTCTAGTAAAACAAGAGATACTGGAGGCACGTTTTGTTTCTCAATTTTGTCTATCGCTTTTTTTAAAGATATTCGGTGAAAATGCAGCATGTCGGCGAACTTCAAATTGCCGTTTCAAGGCACGTGGAATTTTTCACAATTTTAATTTTTCTGGAGATGGCAGTAGACAAAATAACATCGTACAGATGCAAACATACTGTTTACATACTGTCTATTACTATAATTATCTATTTTACAAGTGCTGCAAGCCACGCTATATTGGAAGTAACAGCACGAGTTCATCGTTACTTCCTCAAGCTCAAATAATAAATAAAGCTCAAAATTGCTATTTGTTAGCTTATATGATGCACTAGTTGTGTACAGGAACCAAACGATAAAAAATAATTTCATGTCAATACACTGACGCAACTTTGCGCATCCATTTTTTCTACTCTGAAAGTGAAATTACATTCCAATCGTATAAAAACAAGCAAATCAATGATATAATGGATTAAACTTAACTAAACAATAGGTAAACGTAAAAAAACAATAGGTAAACGTAAACGGTAAAACGTCGTTGACTAAATGGTTATGTTTACAAACAAATGCGTTAGGACTGTCAAAAGCGCGATGCGCAAAAGTGTTGCAAGTAACTCCGGTGTTGCACGTATCCCCGGATGACGGTACTGAAAAAGTCACGTTAGAACGAAATACGAATTTATCATCGAAAGAAATATAGTAAAATTAAAGGATACCAACAAGATGCCGAAAACAAAAAAGAGTACCGAGTTACAAAAAAAGAGTACCGAGTTACAAAAAAGAGTACCGAGCTTAAAAACCAGAAAATTAAAAATGTATCGTGATAAGCTGCCTGGTGCTGAGAATGAAAAAATGGGTTTAAGTGAAGAACAGCGTAAAGAGAATAAGAGAGTAAAAGACAGGATGTGAAAAGAAAAATCCAGATCCAGATGAAAACAAATAAATAAGTAAATAACTGGACGTCGCTTCCATTAGATTATAATTAGAATTGTACTTGAACTTAACATTTTATTAAAAATTGGACTCAAAATTGAACTGAAAACTGTTTTCACAATTTTAAAATTGTACCTCGAAATTAGATATGCAATGGGCTTGCAGTTGAATTAAAAGCCGAACATAATTGGATTAAAAATGAAACTAAACTTCAAAATGACTACTTGTCAAGCATTGCTACCAATACCCCCCCCCCCCTTCCTTTCCGCCCTTCCCCTCCTTCACCAAAAAATTTTCATTTTCTTTCTCCTACCGTCCCTTCCTCAATTGTACACACTTAATTCCAAAATAAAGTCTCGGTAAAGTAAAATACCGAACTACACAAAAATAGGTCTGTTTTCCCGTGATATCGGTAAACATTTCTCGTTTTACCGTAACTTGGAATATTATTTTACTGAGATATCGGAAATGAAGCTTATTTACCGAGATATTGCAATCTTCTTTGCCGAGAAGATCAGTAAAACAGTAAATCCCCGAGCTCAGTAAAATAAAGTGCCGAATCTAGGTACTTCAATATCGTTTTAACGAAATTTCGTTAAATGCTACTGCAAAAAGCCACAAACTGTTTTACCGCGATTTCAGAAAGCAATGTCAAAAATTAACTGTGCGCGATCGATAGCAGTTTCGTTACCGGTGAAGTTGAAATTGTGAAAATTCTAAACGCGTATCGGCATCTCTTCAAAGAAATTTCGGATGGTAAATGGAATGTTTATAAATGTGTGAATGTTTTAACTTAACGCATAAATTCTTGCAGATTTTTTTCGATCCCTGGCTATCATTCGGTTTAAGTAAGCGCACGCGTGGTGCAGCCGCAATACAGGAAAATCCTTTAGACGGGTTGGTGCAATGGATTGGAGTAAGCTTTTTTAATTACTGTACTGAATTTTGGAAGATAAAATATGAAAAACATTTCTCTAGGTTGACGATTCCCTCCCAACCCATAACGTGAATCCAGTGCTCATAATTCGGGGTGAGATGTTGCAGTGTGGAGGCCAATGCGTCATCTCATGGAAAGAATACAACACCCCCGTTGGCTGCCATGCAGTAGTAGGCTTTCTTAGACTATGCGAATGCTACGATGTATTTGTCACCAACTGCATGACCAACGACGAGCAATTCTTTGTGTTTATCAGAGAAACAATTTTTTCAGTAGGTAAATCAACCACTACAGGTGAAAAATTTGCTCGTTCTACCTATTAACTTTGCCTTTATATTTCAATAGTTTATACTATTAACTATACTATTACACTGTTAAACTGTTAAACAATAATTCTTTAAAATAAAAAAATGCGCATATTGGTTAATTATGATAGTTTTATGGTTTTATTCAAAATTTTATTGATTTTCATAAACTTATTAAAAATACCGAGTTTTCAGCATATTAATACCGTAGTTCGGCATTTTCGGCTAGTGTTTTACAGAAAATCTCGTTAAAATTTGACAGTTTGGGTCGCTTACGCTTTACGAATATTCGGCAATTTTAGCCGAGTTTCAGTATTGATTACCGGATATCTTGGAAAAATAATACCGAGATTGTCGGTAAAGTTTGACAGTTGTTTGATGTTTTGGATTCCCAAGATCTCGGTGTTTCAATGTTTTACCGAGATTTTCACCGAGATCTCAGCTGTTGGGATCTCGGCAATTTATTTTACCGTGCTCGGTGAAAAAATCTAAGTGTGTAGAACCATCGTTTCAAAAAATATTAAATTACGCTTGAAATTGCTATTGAAATCAGACTTGAAATTGGATTTGAGATTGCAGGTGAAATTGGAAAGAAATTTGAGGCGAATCCAGAATCGCAAAAAACAGCCATTAGTTATTTATCCATTATTTTTGGAGAAAATTGATGAAAATGTAAGCATTTTAAGTCCAAATTCAAGCTAAATTTAAATAGAATTGAGGGACTTGAGATCGGCGGTGTAATTAGATTAAAGTGAACTAGAAACTGACCTTAAAATGGGACATTAAACTGTTCATGTCCATTGGTCCTCATGTGAGATCGAATGTAAAACCAAAATTGGACTTCAAATGAGACATTAGATTGGACCTGAAATTGGACTTGAAATCAGACCTGAGATTTGACTTCAAATTGGAGTTGGAATTGTAATTAAATTAAACTTAAAATGGGACATTAAATTGAACTAAAATTGAACTTAAGATTGAACATGAAATTTGTCTTGATATTGGGCTTGGAATTTTACGTAAAATTTTACATGAAATTGAACTGATACTAAAATTGGAATTAAAACAATTGAAAATTTCACTTGAAATGGGCCAGTGAACTAGGCATGCAATTGGGCCTCAATTGGAATTGAAATTGAACTTTAAACTGGACTAGAAATTCGAGATAAAATTGAAATTAAATTTGTCTCGAAATTGTACATTAAATTAGACTTAAAATTGTACCTAGAAATTGGAAATAAACTTACTCGAAACTGGACTTTAAGTCGGGCCCAAATTGGAATTAAATTAGACTAGAAATAGGTCTTAAAATAAGACATGAAATAGAAATTGTTGTTGAACTTATATTGGGCCTGATATTGCTATTAGCATAGCATAGCATAGCATAGCATAGTTTGACCGCCCGTGAGTTGCCCGCGATTGATCTAGATCAGCTGAGATTGCACAAAGGACCTTCAGAACGATGCTTGGGAGTAGCAGATCATTCTCAGTGTGCATTTTCTGGTGATCTAATTCTTTGTGATGATCAATAGCAAAGCTGGCCACGCCCATGCAGGTCAATTTGGGAGGGAAAGGAATGTTAGTCCGACACTTGCTGCTACTAGAGACCGAGGAATCCTCTGCATCATCCACAAGTATCACAGGAAGGAGTTGTTGTTAGTAGAAAGGAATTGATCTGGATCCACCGAGGTGGTGCGATCACTGTCATTCGAGCTCGCGTACGATTTGAGGACGTTTCTGGTTACGTGGCCATTGCGAAACAGGTTGTGGAGATCCGACATAGCGATATAGGAAAAAACTATGAGAAATCATCAGTTTACCGCACCGAAAGTTATGTGCTATCAACATATTCGATTCGTTCGAAATTGCGCGCGGTCAGTTATTAAATACCGATAGACATTTGTTGTTATGCACGAAAGCTGTCCTGAGCCAAACGGGTTTATTTTGGCAATTAAATCGAAAACATTGACTGCGCGAGATACCTTTTGGCATCCTTCGATCATAGAACTTGCTTAAAAACTCTGACTACTTTATTAGGGAGCTGTGTAAAAGCTATCAAGCTTTTGATATTTGATATTCATATGATAGAAATAACGCGTGATGTTCCTAAGTAACCGATTTTACGATTAAAATACACGTTTATAAGATTTCAATAAAAGTTCCGGTTGGTGAACGCACCATTGCTAAGTGTGCTCAAATGAATCCAAAATGGCGTCCTAAAACAACCGCTGTCGGAAAAATGTAACGAGCGAGACACGAAAGCAAACGTTGCTAAATTACCATACGAAAAGATTCTCAGTATGTAAGTACCGGTTGTTTGAGACTAACCTGGATATTCGGAAATTTTCGTGTAAAGCCAGTAATTAAGAAAATTAAGATAAAAAATGCAACTGGGTCATTCCACGGGAAATTTACAGTCAAATTCCCTTTTCTCTTCGGAACATTTTTTTACGTTCTTTGTTCAAAACAAATCGACGCGTATTTTTGTATTTCGATATTACTGTTGGAACCCGCAAGACATGACATTGGGCCTGATATTGCTATTCAAATCAAACTCGAAATTGATTGTGAAATTGGACTTGAAATCGGAGTTGGAATTGAAATTGAATTTGATTTGAAATAAAATGACCAATAAATTGAATTAAATTAAAACTAAACCTGAAAATGGAGTTGAAATTTGATTAAAAACTGCTCCAAATCCAGACATGAAATTATACTTTAATTTGGGTTTAAAATTGTATTTTAAATTATACTTATAGTGAGACGTGAAATTGAAGTGAAAATTCGACTTGAGATCGGAATCGATATTGGGATTAAATTAAGACTTGAAATTGGCCTTAAAATGGGACGGTAATTTTGATTTTAAATTGAACATGAAATTGAACCTCTATTGGACTTAAAATAGCACTTTAAACTGGCCTTCAATTTTAGACTTCAAATGTGACATTTAATAGGGATGGGGATTAGGGGATAGGGGATGGGGAGATAGGGGATGGATAGGGGAGAAATTTTGATTAAATTAGGCATAAAATTAGGCTTACAATTCGACTTCAGATCTGATGTAGAATTAAATTGGACTAGAAATTGGATGAAACATTGAACTGTTTATGTTAGGACTGAATTGGACTTAAAATTGCACTTGAAACTAAATTTAACATCGGAGGTTTAGAATTAAAATCGAAATTGAACTTGAATTGAATGGGACATTAGGTTGGACATGAAATTGGACTTGCAGTTGAAATTGGAATTAAGTTAGATATGAAATTAAACTCAAAATATTAAATTGAACTTAAAATTGTACTAAAATTGGATTTGAAATTGCACGTGACATTAGGCTCGGGATTCGATATAAAATTGGGCATAAATTTTTAGGCTGATTCTGCGCGACTGTCCCGTATTTGAATGGTTTGTCCCGGATAACCAACCGTACCGGAAAGTATCCCCCATTGATAAATTTTTTTATCGTGCCTGTTGATTGTTGAAACGCTTAGAGAAATGCTGCTGCTGAGTTCTAAGAGCTTTTCAGATTAATGTAGCAACGTGTCTGGTTTTGGATTATTTTTAGACACACAAATTGTGCCTCTTCCTCCGTCAACTGTAGAAACCACCGACCAAGAAGTTTTAGTCTAACTTGTTTTTACTTTCAGGACATCATAATAAGGCGGGTTGCGCAGTCTCCTTTTGTCCAGTGCCTCTATGGTTCAAAGGTACACGGGTACCGGCGAACCACACGCCCTGGCGGGTGTTGTGGGTTCAAATCCGGTTATAATCTCAGATTATAGCTTGGTTCGCCCCATGCAGCTTCCAGCATTGGACAAAAGGACAACGACAACTTGTTAAGTGTAGCTACCTACTACCCTCCCCCCCTTCCTTCCCACTCTTTCCCCTCCGTTCCCAAATAATTCTCATTACCTTCCCCTACCGTCCCTCCATCAATAGTAGAACCATCGTTTCAAAAAAATATTAATATTAATGCCTGACCGCATTTCAAGGTCAAAAACTAAAACACGAGTTTGGTCAATAAATTTTTTGTGTTGGGAAATATGGTCATAGTTTATTCAGCAAAATTGTAGCAAATATAAAGGCAGTCTATTTTGCTAAAAAAATGACATTCGTATCTCTGTCCAGTGCACGGTTATAGAGCATTTTCTTTAGAAGTTCCTTAAAAAATTAGTTATTCACACTTAACTTTTGTTATATGCATTCTATAAGAATACATCGTTCTAGGTAATCCTTGAAGCACTCAAAATACATGTTTTACTGCAAAACTCTAGGACTTTTCCTTGCTAAGTTATTGCTTATTTAAAGTTTGTTTTTCCTCGACTTCACAAACGTATCGGGCAGAACGGGGCAAATAGTGACGTGAAATCAGTATTTCACACTGAAGCCTATGTCAAGTATTAAAAACTTGTAAAGGTGCGGCTTATCCCCATCCACCTATATTAGAGCAAAGCAAGCCTTTTGCAAAAATGTATTTTAGCTGCTGCCTATATTTCACGATGAAGCACTGATTTCATATCTCCACTTGCCCCATTCTGTCCTTGTGAAGTTAAGAAAACAAAAATCTTTGTAAGAAAAGATTCCAGAGACTTTCAGATTTCTACAAAAACGTGCGTTTTGAGTGCTTTGATACTTGCCTAGAAAATTGTAAAATGTAACTAGGTTACTATGATACGTTTGAAAAACTCTTTTTTAAGGAACTTCCAAAGAATATGCTCTATAACTCACACTTTATAATGATAAAAATGTTATTACTTCAGCAAAGCTACTCGCCTTTATATTCTCTACAACTTTGCCAAAGAAACCATGTCTATGTCCTAACTCAAAAAGTTATTTTTTTTATTTCTATCATAGTAAGTCATGACTAACTTTCGGTAGTTTTAGATTGTGGGAAGCATATGTATGAACAAATCTAGAGCAACATGTGAAAAGGGACTATGTGCAAATGAGGAATTCTTTTTGCGTCGCGTCTCCTTTCTTTCGCTTATTATCACTGCGATGCAAATGCTCTAAACGGAACTCCAAACGGATTAGTTTTATCTGAAACGGTAGCTGGCGTTATTAGATAGCTATTGGTAAAGAAAAATTGCATTGCAATGCATTTATATCGCCATGAAAACGGTTCGTGATAAAAGGTTTTACAATTTGCCTTTTTGGACCACAGTGCAGTGGCGTGTTTAGGTTTTTTAAATGCACGCTCATAAGAAATGTGTCAAATTTAAGTTTTTCTAATTATGATCGTAACGCTCCTTGTGACATAAAAACTAGCCATTCCTAATTTTAAAATATCTGAAAATAGTTATTGGCAGACAACTTTTTATCCAACCTCATTTTTTTGGCTTTCCTAAAGAAGTTTTTCTCCTCGCTGATGAAAATAGTAAAATTCAAAATGGCCGGTGAAATATGGCAAATTTATAAGTTTTAGGCACAAATCTTTGAGCAAGTTTTATGATTCCCTTAGAGTGTGAAGCTCAAAACCCACAAAAAACATGCAATATGGAGAGAGAAGCTTCTAGCGCATGCACACGGGTTGCATCCTGCATCTTGTATACACAAAGTTATTGCTCTGACCTGAAAGCCAAAGCACGTGACCCTAGTTCGACCGAAGAATGTTGCTGAAAAGACAAATCAATAGATTGATTGGTGTACGTGACTTTGTTTTGTGTGCTTCAATTGTAAAACTCACTTCAGGAGTGAAACTGTAGTCTTTCCTCGGAAAGCTATGCAGAACCCCCAACAACCAAACAAAGGAAATGGAATGGTGCTTTTGCCCATTCTTCTGACCGGTATTTGCAAAAGGAAAAAATACGAATAAAGACGCATTCAGTATGATTGAATTTCAAACTGCTGCTAGGGAAATTTCTGCAGAAAAAAAGTCTTTGCATCATTCCCATAATTAAACCACATGGCCAAACATTCCGACTGATCCAGTTCGCCACCAGCCCGTAATTGGCCCGTAAGGCAAACCTCGGCTCGTTAAATTCCTATCTTCAGTTTTGTCGTGTCCAGAACTCATATCCGGTTACCCATCGGCTGTGAGCTTTTGTTATCTCTGCTGGTACCCTCTGTTGGTACATCTTTCGTTGCCTCCTCGAAATTCAAAAGATGGCTGTGTACCACCAGTCAGTGTGCCTTCGGATGAAGTGGATACGAGAGACAGCGCGAGAGAATGGGAAAAAACTTTTCCAAAGGAAGCCGAGCTTTTTGTAAATGAGATGGCGGAAATGAAAGTCCCCTTCGCATTCACAGAAACACGATGAAGACGGACGGTTGCGTTGCGTTGGGGGGAAACGCTGAAACGAAGGAAAAAAGTGTGTCGTTTCCACAAAAACATGAAGTGTGTTCCAGCAGCGCACGGGGAAGGAAAACGATGAAGTGATGATTGGTCGGAAAAATCGCAGCCAGCGAGCGCACGATACGTTCGACGAGCGACGGAAAGAGATAATGGAAAAAAGGGGAATGTTTGTTTGGAAGAAAAATGCTTTAATGGGCACATTTTTTCCCTTTTACCAGGAAAAATGGTGCGGTTTCGAGTAAGTATTCTAGATGAGAGTTCTTTCAAGCCTTCTCTGACAATGGGATATTGTCGTGTATCGAGCCGGTATAATTCGATTATGTTCGCATTTGTTCTTGTGGATTAAGGGTCGTTTTCTTCATCGCATTTTGAACATTCGGCCTATTTATATATTATTTGAATGCTTTTGGAACAATATTTCATTCGGTTTATCTCCCGGCGAACAAAGGTCATGTACTGAACGTTTTCTGCTGACCGGCACGTCTTTTGCAGCAATCTAATTCCAGACGCGTCTCCGGAACCTTTTCGCTTTTTTTTTCCTTTTACATCATCTCTCCGGTTCAGAGCGGTCGTAAAAGTTTCCGTTGCCTGTTAAGAAACTTATAGTCATATGTCTGGGTTCGAGTATCAACACACGCCAATCTCGTCTCCGCCGGAAATGGCTATCTCTTCGGCAGACCCCAGCTAGTGGTAGCTCTAATATGACTGGCAAGAATTCCGATCCAACCCAACTATGAGCCTTCATGTAGAAACAGGCTTTCCTTAAATGACCTGTAAGTCCAATTACAAGTGCCGCAGCATGAATCCAATCACGATAGCACCGAAGTGGCTCCGGGGAAAAGTTTTTTTCCCTGAAACAACGCCGTCTGCGGATAGCTCTGACATATGGAATTGCGATAACGACTGTCGCCCGACAGGCCACATTTGCTAAGTCCACGCCAGACAGTGACTATAAAAGATGATTCGGTTCGATTCCGACAGACTGGGCGTGTTTGCATAGTAATTGGATGTCAAATTTTCCCACAGTGAATTGCCTTTTTCAGATCGCCTCTACATGGCATAATTAACGAAAGTAGAAGCAACACGTTTCTGGAACCAGCAAAGTGTTATTTCAGATTCGGTTTAGAATTCGTAATCAAGAAAGAGATTTTACGATTCAATTCTATAACAACCGCCATTAAACGGAGAAAAATACTTCACTCCATTGTGATCCGTGTTTACCGGCCAAATCTGCTAACTATAGCAATCCCAACCGATAAATCACGACCCCGGGCGTTAGTCGGCTGTCAATACTTTCGAAGCTTATCCGCCGATTAGGGCCGTATTCGTATGGTTTCTTAGGTTCACCCCCTGTCCACCCATTATTATCATCGTCGAACTGCTGGTTTGAGCCGACTACGATTTTCCCGGGCCCGAGTTTTGCGGATGAAGCAATTTCATCCTGCCGCTCCCCCTCAGCACGTTAAACTGGAGAACAAAAACAACTTTTTGCTCCAGTTTACTGCCATAGTAAGGTACCATTTTTCATGCTTAGTTGACGGGAAATAAAAAAAACAACTTTGAAGCAGCTGAGTCTCGCGTGGATTCTGTAATTCTTTTACTGCGAATGTTCAAAGCTGGCAGAAAACAAAAAAAAATTTAGAGCGCAAATAAAAGGCAAATGTTTGGAAATCCTGTAACTCTGCAAGCTTGAGCGATTGTATGTAAGAGATGAAAAACTTCCCAGCAAGCATTTTTATGCGTATATAAAAGCAAAAAATCAGCATTACGTACATATATGCATGCTAATAAATCATATTTGAAGCGCAAAATTGGCACTATTTTAGAGGCGATATTCGAGATGAGGAATAATTATACACATTTCATTTATATAAGTATGTATATACGATAAAATCCGATTAAGTGCGACTCGCTCTGTACTGCCATACAATTTTGTGCTGAAAATCATATGTGTGTCAGTTATCATTATATACGACTGAAAATCAGCTTCGGCGCACTTTATTAAGCATTAGACACGATTCCGAATTTGTTAAGAGATATTTACGATAATTTTCATACATTGTTGTACCATTTTGTGCTAGCTGGGTTGCGCAATTATGCATGCATGCAACATGCAGTCGTCGTGGTTTAGTGAGTTGCAGCGTCGTGGGCTATTCTTACAATAATATGACAAACAAGCATTACTTCAATTCCCGATCACGTAAGCTTTTTTCGGAGGAAAAAGAGATTTCACTATTTTCCGATAGATGTCGGAATTACTATTAGTCGCAGTCCGTGGAAAACGAACGTTGTTTTCTCTGGAGCTTCTGCCTACTATATAACTGGGTTTTGACGCATTAATTTATAACCCAATTCTACCAGTCTACGGTTTAGCCTAGCGTAGACTCCGCTCTCTCAAATTTTCTTGTAATGATGTCGAGATCGTCTGCGATAACTAGAATTGGATTACTTTTGCTGTAGATTGCTCTTCATTTATCGGTGCCAGGGCACCGCATCACGCCTTCGCGATGTAAAACAATATACAGGGATGACAATCCCCTTGCCGCAACACTTTGCGTGATTTGAAGGGACTCTAGAGTTCCCCCGAAACTCGCATCTTTGATCAGCCGCATCAGTTTATTCTGAAAACCGTTCTCATGGATAGCCACCAGAGCTGTTTCCGCTCAACTGTATCGTATGCTGCCCTGAAATCCAAGAGTCAATCCTTGCCAGCGGCTCTTTTATTCTTCAGCTGACCGATTTCTCGTCGAGATCAGGAGCCGGTACGCTGTTATCGTTTATCCTCCTAGATTAATTTCCGTTCCGTATCCTTCCATTGTATCGCCATTGAGATGCCCATGAAAGAACTCCTTCCATCTATCGACCATCTCACGCTCGTTTGTGACCATGAGGTTTCCCTCCTCATCCCTATACATCGGTGTGTATCCTTTTCGAGATAGTTTCACCTTCTCATAAAACTTGCACGTGTCATTAACCCGGAATGATTGTTTTAGCTTTTTATGATCTCTGTCCTCTTTCTGACACTTTTTCCTCCTCCTCGTTAGATACTTTTTTCAAGTTCTATTTTTCGTCTCCACCGCATGAAGGCATTCTTCGTCCAACCAATTTGTACACTCGGGGTTTTCTCATCTAGCGTCATTGTTAGCCGAGCGCATCCTGTTCCATCCGACTTCGAAGCACTTAGCTCCTTAGAGGAAGATAGAGCTTCCATGCATGCAGGCACGCGTAGTTCTCGGCAACAGCGGATTGTCAAATTACCAAATGTCTATCCGATCTTCTGGAGATCTTTGCGGAGAAGTTTTCTGCGGAAAATTTCACGACTCGACGTGTCTCGGAATTTTACAAAAGGGCTTAGTTCCTAGCAATGCGGCAGAGTTCTACGTGTGCATCTTCATTCCTATTCTTACCGACCTCTCGGGTGTTACTCAAGACAGTAACATGGGACTTCTGCTGTTTTTACTGCTTGTCAACGATATTGCTTAGCTGCTTGAAAGTGGATAAAGCTGCTGGTTTAAAACTATATTCGGTAGTTCTTTCCATAGACGACTGTATTCGGCTTCAGAGGCTCTTGGGTGTGTTTGCTGATTGGTGCAGGAAAAATTGGCTTGTTATCAGCTTCGCGAAATGTCAAGTAATGACTTTCTGTCGTTCCCAGGCCAGTACGTCGATCAAGCCTATGACCTTGGGGTACTGCTTGTTGACAACCTCTGCGTTAACTTACATCGTACCAAGGCAATGTCGAAATTTTCCCGACAGCTTGCTTTCATCGTTGAAATTGTGCGGGGCTTCAGCGATCCTCACTGCTTGAAGGCACTGTGTACTGTTCGTTAGTACGCCCGCTGATTGAAAAGGCTTGCTTGGTTTGGTGTCCCTATCAGCTGTCGTGGAATCTATGGGTGCAAAAGCATTTCCTGAGGCTCAAGCTGAGAGGCTTACGATGGCACAAGCCAAGTAACAATTTGGGTATTATTATACTCTTATGAGAGCATTTAAGACCAAAATTGGTCCTGAAGACCACCATAAGAGTACAATAAAACTCACATTGCTGCTTGGGAATGCAGTGAAACTACCACCGTATCCCAATCGCTGCCGTTGATTGGGTCTTCAAACACTAAAGTAGGAAAGTTCAGCAAGCAGCGTGTGTGACAAAGATTTTAAATGGCGAGGTCGATTCATCGAGCATTCTGTCATTTATAAACTGTCGTTCGTCATATTTTCCAATTGATCTTTAAAAATAAAATAAAATAAAAATAAATATCGAAGTGTTTGAGCTCACGAACAATCGATGGATGTGATTTTCCAGCTAAATATAAAGCAATCACACTATTACGTTTAAGTTGTAAAACAATACTTGCTTGTAAACAACACGCAGAACTGTCATTTAGCAAATTTATAGACAGCTGTTACCAGTGTGACAGCTGCGACAACGGTCTGGAGCAGGGATGGCACGATCACTTTGATTCAATTCACATTCATTTGATAGCCAAGCAAAACTGAACCAAGTTTTAAATGGGAGATTTGCAGAATTAGTTATTGTCTATAATTTTGCTGAATAAAGTTATGCTGTATCTTTTGTAGTTACGGGACTACAATGCTAGTACCTCATTAGTAACTAAATGAACGTTTATTTAGTTACTATTGAGGTACTAGCATTGTAGCTCCGTAACTACAAAAGATACAGCAAAATTTTAACTAGTTCTTCAATCGTCTCATACATACCTTTTAAAAATTCTGCTTGGCTGAGACGGTACTGTCAAATGAATGTGAATTGAGTCAAAGTGATTGTGCCATCCCTGGTCTGGAGTTGATTACACTTCGAGTGCCGGGCCCTGATTTTGAAGAGTTAGCTATTCTCATATTTTCACCATGAGTACCGCGCTCATAGAGCTTACAAATTCGACTTAGGCATCCTCATTGCCCGCTAAAGAATAATTGAAGCATGACGGTATTGAAATCTCATATATCTTTGCAGTGTTGCCCCTGGAAATTGATAAACGATTTAATCATATTTCACTGCTGTACTATAATGGAATCAGAGAATCCAAACAAGCTCTACTCCGAACTGAAGTTTATTCCAACCAAATAAGGAAAACCAATGAAAAAACTTGCTATGTTGGGAGAGGTAGGCAACAAAACGAAGAGTAAAAATCTTCTTGCCACCAGGAAGCATGATAAGAGAGAAGTTTTAATAAAAGACCCGGATCCTATCAGCATAATAAGTTTTTAATCTATTTTTTATTGACAGCTTAACGGATCACAGAGTGTGCGAGAAAAAATTCAAATGAAAAGGAAATCATAAAAGTAAAACCTTTGTGCCGTTTATTCATAGTGGCGGTTACTCCGCAGGTATTAAATTGAACATGAAATTAGGAATCAAAATTGGGAAATTAAAAACTTTACCGAAGTAAAGTCGTTCCTATTCAACAGACTTCTTAGTAAGAGCATCACAGGTCAGAGCTATTGGTCGCATTGTATAGTAGTTCAGTTGCTTTTCATGAATTCATTTATTCATTCAAGATTTTAGGGAGCAAACTTGATAATCCCAACTGAAAGGCGTGTTTTTCTCTGATTTTCTTGAATGCTGTGATCCTTCTGTGCCGAAACTTCAAATCAGATAATTGGAAAGCTATAGTAGAGAGCTTGGTTGTGTACAATGTGTGATATAATCTTCAATTTAGTGGAAATTTTACCAATATGATACACAAATTTGTGGTACAACTGAAGCGGTGACTGGCTAAATCAACCAGGAAGTAAAGAAAATGGTTTATTTCATTTTACTTTAACTAATATTCGCTTCGTCGTTGATTTGGGAATTTTTATTAAGATACTCAAAAGTGATTTGTTATTATTCTGACAGGCTATATATTTTGAAAATTTTTCGCATGTTCAACATTTAGACCGAATGATCTTTGAAAACTTTTTACTATTACTCAAATCGGTGCAGTAAATTAATGATAAACCTCACTAATACTGATAAATTGATAACTAGTTGGTAAAGTTGGTAAATTTTTAATAAAAGAAGATGTCCAGAACATTGAATTTAATTAATTTTATCTGGTAAGTTAAATTGATCACTTACTATTATAACCATTTCTAACCAATCTTATAACTTAGAATGCCCAACATCCTTCATCTGATCAAAGACAGTTTTCTTTGTAATGAATTTGTTGTCCATTATTACAACTGCTCAACTGCTTTATTTCTCTTTTGATTGAATTCAATCGGATAAACTTGTAAACCAAACATCAACACTCTCCTCAGTTCAGAACTATTTCCCGTAAACCTCTACGGTAAAGTTGAATCCCAGGTTCGGTCTTGAGCTGAGCTTAAGTGTTGCCGTCGTTCGATTGACTCCGCCGGAAATTAACGCCGCAAAACCACCCAAACCAGGTCGCACATTATCCCGGGCCACAATGTAGCTTAGCTTCGGGGGCCGGACGGCTCCTAGCTGCTGCGAGGAAAAGCAGAAGAATAATATGTATCAAAGAAAACGGGCTGGTACCGAATGGCCGAAACACAAATGGCCGAATCACGAATAGCCGAAATCCAAATGGCCGAATTTCAATAACAGTCACAGAAGGCCGAATCACGAATGGCCGAATCACGAAAGGCCGAATCACGAATGGCCGAATCACGAAAGGCCGAATCACGAATGGCCGAATCACGAAAGGCCGAATCACGAATGGCCGAATCACGAAAGGCCGAAATTTTTCGGAATGCCTAAATAACTATTCAATAAAAAACTTTGAATTGGCAATTAGTTAACAAATAACTTTAATCAAACAAAAAACAAACTACTACTATTAAACAAACAAAACATGCTTTACGAACGCCTTTGTTTAGCGCTTAATAAAAGCGCAACTGCGTCCACAAAATTTTTGCTGCTCATTTTGTGAGCATTAACACATTTCGAGTAGATTTATTCGTCTATTTCTCGGCGCGAATTCGGAACATCCCCCTGAAGAATTCTAAGGATGTTCCCATCTATCGCCTTTTGCTCCACCCGCAGCTCAGTGATGATCGTGGTCATTGACAGGTGATGGAAACCAACAATGGTTGTCCATCGTTGATGCCATGCTTCCAAGCTGTTTGTGGTCCGCGGTAGCTTGTCAATGACGGCTTAAAATTTGACCACAGAGTGGGGTGAAACAATGGCCTGTTGTTCCGGTTCCTCCCACTTATGTAAGTATTCCGAAAATATGTAAGGAAATTCTCCAATTCTTCAAGCATCGTTTCTTCCATCGCGTCGTACGCCTCCTGTATCCGATTTTGCGACAGAAAAGACAAAGCCTAGATTTTTTATTACATTATAAAAACATCAAATAAAAGTACTTTATCAACAAACCTGCAGCCGTTTTACCGCCATGAATATGTCTGTATTGTCGAGTAATGTTGTTTTAGTCCGCGTATATTTAATTGTTTTATTATATTTTGGGTGAAATGAAAAAAGCATAAGAAGCATTCCGCTTCTACTTGTTTTTATTAAATAGTATCCCATCAATGGAAAGCATCGGTTTTCCTCTCTGCGACAACACAATTTTAACGACTGGCGCACTTTCTTCGTTGTTGAAACCAGCAACATCGGATGAATCGCCGGATGCACTCATTTTTCACAGGACAACTACCAACTACCGTGCTCAACAACAATGGACACAACTGTTGGCTTTGCTATGTGCGGTCAACAAAGATGGACACGGCGGGATATTGAATGAAATGTTTCGGCCGCTTTAGTAATAGGCTACTAAACTTGTAGTTTACTGCATTTACTTCTTTATGAAAATCCATGACAGTAAGAATAAGATTACAATTATAATATAAGCATATATCTACGAAAGATAATTTTTATACTGGTTTTTACCTCATATTTCTTGGTTATAAATACATCTTCATTATACGGTGCGAGACGTATTTACCGTGTTAGTAGCAAATGTTTCTTAGATGATTCAGGGCGAGACGGCCGTAGGCCGCGAGTGTGCGCCGGTGACCCGCCGTCGGAAGCGCCGGCCACTGCGGGGGGGCAGCCCCCCCGCAGGAACTACTACTATTTAGGTGCATGCGTTTTCCTAGGTTTACTGCCTATTAGGGATTATCCCTTAGTTAAGTCCGAACGAGCGGTAGCGAGTAAGGACAGCATGTACCCAAGGTTTGCGCAGGTTGAAGGCTATGAATATTTTCGGTCGGATATGACATTCGGCCATTCGTGTTTCGGCCATTTTTGATTCGGCCATTCGTGATTCCGCCTTTTGTGATTCGGCCATTCGTGATTCGGCCATTTGGTAAATTATGCCATTCGTTATTTCGGCCATTTGTGTTTCGGCCATTCGTGATTCGGCCATTTGTGTTTCGGCCATTCGTAGGTAATCCAAGAAAACAGTGATTACTGGTACGGCTTGTTTAGTTACCGACCGGTGGTTGGTACTGATAAACGGTTGATTTAATCGGCACCGGAAACGAATTATTCACGATGGTGGTCGAGTTGAGCAGCCTGTCACCCGGTATGCGGCGTCCCCATTGGTTGCTGTCCGCTTGGATTAGTACTCCGAACACGAACAGAAGCACGCAACTAGCAAGGAGGAATTTCATGTTTCTACCGTCAAACTGTTTGACACAATGCAGTGTGTAATTAGACTCTAGTGAAAGGGAACTGACGGACTAATGGTTTGCGAGACGATATATAAATAACAAAGTTTCAAGAACCTTTGGATGCAGTCATCATAACTGTTTTGATAAGCCCTGATAAAATTATTTACAAGACAAACGGTGATTACTCATACAAGGTACTTTAAAAAATTTACAATTACATTACTTTGTTACTTTGTTGATTGAGCTGACTCATTCTGGTTTCTAAATTTCTATTTTTGGGTTTTGGTTGACAAAGCGGAAAAAACAGGCCAAATCGATTTACTTTCACCCTTCAGTTCACTTGACTTTTATTGTCACGCGTTATGAAACCACCACACCGGGAGTAAATTTCAAATCTGGAACAAAACAAAGCAGAGCAATCAACAACCGTGACATTATTCCACGAAATGATTTTGTCCAATCTGCTAAACATTATTATATTTTTCCTTTCAACCCTTCGTCTGCTGGCTTCAGCGGGAAAAAAGTCGTTTAAACGAACCGCAGCCCGCAACAATAAAATTACAAACATTTCATCCCCAGCGAGGAAAACCTTCAACTGACATGAATCAAAGCAGATTTGGGTCTTGTTTGCTCTCGTCATCGTTGCGTTGTTGTTGTTGTTGTTGTTGTTGTTGTTGATGGTGTGAGCTGACTGTGCGCGCGCGCTCGCTGGTGACATGCATCAAACCAACAACCACCCGAGCGAGCATGCGAATCACGTGAGGCGAATGACGATAGTGATGATGATGATGGCAACAATCAAACAATTCTGTTCCACAATCCTCGAGAAAGCCAGACGAGACCAGAACATTTGGCATGCATGACTGACACAAGAGTAATCCGAAGAAATGGAATTTTGGAACGGTGCGGTGGCTTGGTTGGGAGGGTTGAGGGAGGAGGGCGATACGTGCCGGGCCTCATCCGGTGGGGCCCGCTGAGAACTTCGCAGCCTCGTCACAGCCAGCGATGGTTGTTGTAATACGTCGTAGTTCTTGCTTGGAGCAAACATGTTTTCTTAGAAAAGCCCCAGGAGCAAAGCAATTTCCTTGGCGAAAAAGCGTTCGACTTTATCTTATTATGTTCTAGAAAAGCTTTTGATACTCACAAGTCACAGCAGACACTTTGTTTGGACATGATCTAAATCGAAAAGAAAACGTATTCATTCATATTAGGGTAGTTGATCCAATAGTTGTGGTAGTACCAATAGTTGCGCTGCTATTCATTAGTAATGCATATTTCGCACCATAGAATTTTAAATAAAACAATTATGTTCATTATATAAAACAAGTTCTTATGAGTATTGGTAGTTAGACTACACCTTTCAAAATTAAAGCATTATTTGCTAAAATGCCGATTTTCTAAAATCTAACACAACTATAGGCGCAGTTGGACCGCACAACTATGGGCGCTCATTTCTATAGTTGCGCTATAATTGAAGGAACACCAAACTTAATTAAGGGAACATTAGCGCAACTATTGGTACAATATAATTGAATCGGAAAATTCATTTTTTTCTTTATAAAGCTTCTCGTACAACGAATGCAATTGTCTTGCCTTGTGACAAATGCCTTGTGTTTGATAGATTTACATCCCACAAGCATTAATTGAAGCATATACCTCAATAAACCAGAAAAAAGAAATTACATTGTGCTTAGCTGCGCAACTAATGGAGCAACTACCCTATCAATCGAGTTTATATTTACCGCACTTAAAGTTGTTATCTACTCAGTAGCGTGTAGGTAGTTTTGTATTTCGCTTGCTCATTCGAGAATGTTCACTGATAACTACTGTATGAGAACTATGTAGATTCGAGCACATGTCAACAAAACAAAACAAACTACTTTGAAGCTCCGTCAAGGCCGAACATCAAAGCAAGCAACAGAACAGACATTTCATGCGCGTTTGCATACGAAATTGAGATGTTGTTTCAGCAAAAGGACTTTGACACTGGTGTGCCTAGGATGCGGTACAGAGGGGGCACGAAAAGAATATTTTAAAAAGCTGTAATGAATATTTTCCAATTCGCTTAATTCGAAAACTCATTACACTTGATACGACCGTCGTGGAAAAAACGATTAATATCCAAAAAATAATGTAAAACAAAACACCATGCGTCTGCATTGTATTCTCGCAAGATTATTTATTTAAAAAGTATTTACGCCCCTGAATTTTTGATATCTTATGTAAAAATTTGTCAGCTTTCCATACAAAATATAATGGGCAATCACTAAAAACTTTGAGCAGCGGCTTCATAATTTTCCTGAAAAGCTTGTTGAAATTTGTAGGGTTAATTCAGATCAGATTATCTGTCAAATCAGGGTCAGATCTCGCTCCACTTGGTCTAACCATCTGGCTCGCTGCGCTCCTGGTCGTCTTGTTCCTACCGGATTTGAGGCAAACACCATCGTTGCAGGGTAGTTGTCCGGCATTCTTGCAACATGCCCTGCCAATCGTATCCATCCAGCTTTAACCAATTTTCAAATACTCGGTTCGCTGTAGAGACGCGCGAGCTCGTGGTTAATTCTTCGCCTCCATACGCCGTTCTCTTGCACACCGCCATCTTCCTTAACACCCGCCATTCGAAAACATTGAGTGCTTGTAGATCCTCTTCTTGGCAATATTCACGTTTCATGCCCGTAGAGGACTACCGGTCTAATAAACGTATTGTACAGGGTACACTTAGTACTGGGGCTAAGTTTGCTCGACCGCAATTGCTTGTGAAGCCCATAAGCACGACTTACGATGACAATTAACTACTAATTAACACCTAGCAAAAACACATTTTTGAACATAATTATTAAACAGCTTGTTGGTTTTCAACAAAACTTTTCCAAAAAATTTACAGTTACAAGATCTTTTATTTGGTACTAAAATTGTTGAGTACTTCCGAAGAAAATCACGTCACGTAATTTTTCGATACGTCGGACCGCAAAACAATTCCACGTAACGACGAGCGAATTGGTTAAGTCATCTCCGAGAAACAGTCGACTAAAATAATACGTCACACACTCATACAGAGAGAGAGAGGGAGAGAGAGAGAGAGAGAGAGAGAGAGAGAGAGATTGTTCAATTCGATTCGTCGAGCCCTATCGATCGGTATATGACGCTTAGTTCTGTTTCGCGTTTTTCAACCAGTTACTAAGCCTTAGTTATATAGCACAAAAACTGACACAGAATTGACAAAATGATGATGACACATTCCGCGGGCCGGTATACCAACCAGACATTTTATAAAAGTTGCTTTTAGCATTGTTGAATATTTTTTCATGATTGGGTAATGTTTGAACCTTTCAAAACTGCCCTAACTGGTATTCTAGCATTTTCGGAAGTTATTTAAAACGTGTGTCGAAAATAAATGAAATTTACAAGACATAAATGATTTTTCGCGATATTTTTAAAAATGCTGCTACAGTGCGCTAAAACATTTCATAATAGCACTTGTTTTCGACCAACTTACAAAGGAATATATGCTGAAACCATTCCAAAAATAGTTTGGATGCAATTTTGCAGTTATTTTGTATTTCAAGTGGATGAAATAGGGCCATTTTTTGCGTTGTAACGTCACGAAAAAAGCGTAGTTTTCCGCTTTCGCAGAAAAGTACAAATTCGAACAATCTAATGATCCGTATTCTCTTTACCTCTACCTTTAAAATGGTACCTAAAGAATGAAGATAAGGTAAGTAGAACCTAAGTTACAACTGATTGAAGCTCGCGTTGTAACGTCAAGGCGGGCAGCCGGACGGGTTCAAAACATGTGAGACATAAGTAATAGCATCGACACCTTAAGACATAGCATAATAGTAGCTTCAAAAAAGTTTCTTCATTTAAAAAGCACTGTCTAGTGATTAAAAAACATTTGGACATTAGGGTGTCCCTAAGCAGATACAAAAAATATGTTCTCTACTTTAAGTCAGAAATGATTGCTGTCTACAGAAAATTTGTAGAAAAACTAATTTCAAGAAACTTCGTTGAATGCTAAAGATTTCTATTTCTTACATGAAAAAAGTTATAGAACCAAACTCTTAGGGACACCCTTAAAAATAGTTTTTTTGATCTAGCTCTTTAATAACGCTTCGTACGCCTTTTAGATGTTCTAAGAAATTAGTAATAGAATTAACCTGCACATTTTCGTCGAAGATAGTGGAGATCTATCTTTTTTCCTTTAGGAACTATCCCTTGTTTCTTTTATTTATACATGTTTACCTACGGTTGTCACGCTACATATTTGCTTTCCAAAACAATCTAAGTAAGGCAAATGCTATTAATTTGTTCATTTTTAATAGGAAATTTTATGCTCTTTCCAAATATATAATAATATTTGGGGGTTTCTCAACGATTTTCTTAGCTGAAACAAAAATACTGTGCAAAGAAATGTCAAAACGTTGTAACGTGGACGGAAAGTGTCTGATACAAAAATCACATAAAAAACGTAGGGGATTGTCCCCTGTTGAAACGGCCCCGATTGTGAAACACCCGTAATTTTTAACGTTTTGCCTTTCTACCTTATAAATATATAGTATAAAGGTATAGAAATCACTTGAAAAACCGGAAATGGAAAGAAGGTCCTGCGGGCCGAATGTCATATACCATTCGACTCAGTTTTGAAAACTGAGCATTTTCTGTGCGTGTGTATGTATGTGTGTGTGTGTGTGTGTGTGTGTGTGTGTGTGTGTGTGTGTGTGTGTGTGTGTGTGTGTGTGTGTGTGTGTGTGTGTGTGTGTGTGTGTGTGTGTGTGTGTGTGTGTGTGTGTGTGTGTGTGTGTGTGTGTGTGTGTGTGTGTGTGTGTGTGTGTGTGTGTGTGTGTGTGTGTGTGTGTGTGTGTGTGTGTGTGTGTGTGTGTGTGTGTGTGTGTGTGTGTGTGTGTGTGTGTGTGTGTGTGTATGTAACGCTTTCAATCTCACTCACTTTTCTCGAATATGGCTGGACCGATTTTAATGTTCTTAGTGTCAAATGAAAGGTCTAGGTGTCCCATAGGTCGCTATTGAATTTCATTTTGATCGGACTTTTAGTTCAAAAGTTATGTATAAAAATACGAAAAATATGGGACTTCATTATCTCATAACTTAACCGATTTGAACAAAATTGATTGCATATGAAAGAGGAGCTTTGAAAACCCTTAACTTTCAAATTTCATGACGATTGGGCTTGTAGTTTGAAAGTTACATAAAGAAATGTAAAAAAATAGTATTTAAAACATATTTTTGTTAAATATAAGCATTAATTCATTGCAAATCCTCACACAATTTATTATTATTTGAAAATTACTGTTGAGATCTATCAAACGAAACCAAGTTATTGAAAATCGGACGGTTTATTAAAAAGTTATTCAAACTTTAACACTTAAGCACCGTATATTAAACCGTTAAAACATGTGAAATCAAAACATATCAATCAAATGTTGATTGTATTCAATGTGTGTGATGTATGTATGTATGTATGTATGTATGTATGTATGTATGTATGTATGTATGTATGTATGTATGTATGTATGTATGTATGTATGTATGTATGTATGTATGTATGTATGTATGTATGTATGTATGTATGAATGTATGTATGGATGTATGTATGTATGTATGTATGTATGTATGTATGTATGTATGTGTGTATGTATGTATGTAAGTATGTATGTATGTATGTATGTATGTATGGATGTGGATATGTATTTGTGTATGTGATGGCAATTTGCAATTTTTAAATTTGCATTGAAATTCAAGAGAAGTGAGAAACATGCCAATTGTCTGAAGTTTTTGAAGCCTCTTAGTGGAATACAAACTCTGAATTTAAGGAAAAGATAAAACTTTTACCGAATAAATTCCACTATTTAATATTTATTCGCGACAGAAACGTATACGCTTTGAAATAGGACACTGATGAAGCCTGCACGTCGTAGGTGAACTACGTATCTGTTGCAAATAAATATTAAATAGTAGGATTCAATCGAAAAGTTTTTTCTTTTCTTTGATTTCAGATTTCAATTGTCATTTTCTTCACTTGCTGTTACTCACAATTGTACAAGAAAAGCAAAAAGCGAAGAAAAGCAGTTAATTGAAGCATGTAGATATAGTGGTGTATAGGATTAAAAATACTAGTGAGTTGATTTTTCCAAATAAATTTATACAAATTTCAAACAAATTTTGCGTATCAATAGATGCTCTTTTCAATCAATAGATACTAGAGCTTAGAAAATAGGAAGTAAACGTTGCACGGTAGTAATTTTGTAAGATTTGTTTTCGTTAGTGACATTTTAAAGGACAGATGTCTTATGTCATGTATTATATTTTAATAAATAAATCAAAAATGACAAGCACTGGAAATCATATCGATCATATTTCCCATTCTCAAGCATGTTTATGGCGCAGCTTTTGCACTATTTTTCGACCTCGTCTTGTTTTCCTAACTCACTAACATTGTAAAAACGATGCGATCAAGCTAATGACTATCTTTTCATGAAAGTACATTCAAAAGAAGCTTAAGTTTTGATTTTATGCAAAAATAATTACCTGAAGGAGCGTCAGCTAAGAAAAAGTTCTCTCTTTTCATACCTAATGCTCTATTCAGTTATTTTTTCTGATTCAGATATATTACACAATTGAAGCCAAGTAAACTAATAGTAAAATTTTGAGATTAATCATTTTGTTGTCGATATCCTTTTTCTTCAAAAGTAAAGTATAATTATAATTTTTCTGAACTCTTGTTTTTCAAAGCTGCTAACTTTTGAACGCATTGTATTAATATCAAAATATCAAAAAATCTGCTATGAACACATATTTCATATTGTCAATTCAAAACAAATTTCGCATGTGGCTCTGAAGCCCGAAAGTTAAGGCCGACCGATTATAAAACTAAATAATCAAGTAACATAAATGATGCTTACAAGTATTTACGCACCCAAGGAAAGAAAATATAATTATTCTACGCAATACGTTGTGAATTTTACTGGTAAATAAGGATTTTGAGGAATACGGAACGGATTTAAAATTATAGTCAAGTTAATTATAGATGTTCCTGAGAAATTAAATAATGATTATTGTGGCAGTAGAAAGGCTAGGTCACGCCGCTAGGTGGATTAATTCGGGTTTTTTTTATTATCCTAGTGCAACCAAGTTAGGTTAAGTTAGGTTAGGTTAGGTAAGGTCAGGTTAGGTATTAACGTCTAGTCTTACAGTAATATAACTTTTGAGCAAACAACGCAACGGTCAAACTTCAACATTTACAATGCTTTGTAGGAAAAGTTTTTGAAAAAACACCCAAAACAGTTTTTTCGCATGTTTTGCAATTTATTAGGCCATTACAAATATTTTATAAAGTTTTTGTCCTTCCGGTGTTCGGCCACTGAAGGGGGGGCGAAAAAAAACAAAGTAAATTTTTTAATCGAGCAAAAAAACATGAATTTTAAGAATTTTTATTTAAGGTTTAAACGTGAAAATCGAATCTATTCTTGCTTATAATATATACGTTATTATTTTCTATGTAAAAATATACGCAAAAAGACAAAAACGAAGGAAAGTTTTTTTGAACGATTTTCGGAAATTCCATTGTTCGAATTTCCATTTCTGTTTCGTGCTAGAAGCGTTAATTCAACTCGGAGACTCATTTCTTGAGTTTTTCAGACTGTAGAGCCCACAGACAATTGATTTTATAAAAAGAAATTTGACTCATATCCTACAAATTATTTTTTTGCCCCCCGATTTTTCAAGCCAATTTCCAAGGGGGGGGGGGTGACAAAAACTTTAAATATGATTTGCAATGGCCTTTTTTTGTGTACCAAATGAAATAAAAAAGGTCAGGTAAAGGCATATAAGCTTACTTTTGGACCTCTATTTTATTACACAGACAAATTTTAGCTGAAATAATTGACTCAAAAATTATTATATAATTTTTTTACAACATGGTCACCGCCCCGCTTATGAAACAGTCGAGTTCCCTGGTTGTGAAACATCTAGAAAATCAATTATTTTATACTTCAATGATCATACATTAATTCAATTGGGGCATTAAGAGTTTTTATGGCAGCAGGATTCATTTAGGTTTAGTAAAAACTCAATTCCTTATAACACATGTTACAGGTCAGTGCATTTGAAATGCGCCAATATGATTACTTGCTGTCTTACATGCATTCATTGCGATTTAGAATTAGATGATTAAACGAAGAAATTGATTAATGATTTTGTATTTTTAGTATTTTCCATGATAAATGATTTTTGATTTTCCTTCGATATTTCTATATATTGTTTTCTTTTCTAAAGATTTCCCGCGGTGTTTCACAACCGGGGAAACTTTTCTTTTAGCCACAAAAAAACATGTTTTGAAATTTTGCAATTACTTTTGTGTTTTAAACAAAAACCATATACTTTCTTTGGCAAAAAGATTGGTATACGTTTAAACTTCCGAATGCTTCAAAAAAAAATTAAAATTCGATGATCTGATCAAAAGCTATGGCCAAAAAACAGAACCTCTTTCATAACCGGGGACATTCTCCTATCAAAATGAGTTTAGTCGAATTTTTGAAGTGAAGTTGAAAAATATGATAAAAAATGTCGTAATTTTATGATACAACTAACACTCGTAACACAGAAAATGATTGACACGAGAATGATACAAAAATTATAATAAAATTATTCAAAAACCATACAATAAAGGCAAAAAAATCGCTAAAAAAATAGGACAAAAATAAATGAAGAAATTATTCACAAATACAAATATGATTCAAAATATGGCATAAAATGATACAAACTTAACGCAAATAACATACAAAAATAGCACAAAAATAACTCAAAAATGATAAAAATTTGCTGCAAAAATTATTCAAAATAACACAAGAATGATACGAAATTGAAACTGTAAAATGATAGAGCAAAACAGGTTCAAAAATAATGCAAATTTTATATACAAATGACACAAAAATTGTACAAGAAGCTACAAATTTAGAATAAAAATCTATTTATATAAGAGGCTCATGTCTGTACCGAAAACCAGGTCTCTGGCAGGACGTCATAAGAGGCTTATCGGTAACTAAAAACAGGTCCCTGACAGAACGTCATGCTTTCGTAGTAATGGGTTATATTCTCAGTCACCTCATTGGTCGATTGCTGGACTGCTCGATTGCTCAACTGGTTGACTAGACTGCTCGACTGGACTGTTTGATTAGACTGCTCGATTTGATTGCTTGACTGGACAGCTTAACTGTGCTCACCGACTTAACCGACTCAACTGCTTGATTGGATAAATCGACTTAACTGCTAGACTGAACAGCTCGATTTAACTGCTCGAGTGGACTACTCGACTTAACTAGTCGATTCGGCTGCTTGACACATTTGCTGGTCTTACTACTCGACCCGTATGCTCGACTTAACTGCACGATTGAACTGCTCGACTAGACTGTTCGATTCGACTGCTCGGCTGGACTGCTTGACTGGACAGCATGATTCATCTGCTCGACTAGACTACTCGATTCAACTGCTCGACTTAGCCACTCAACCCGACTGCTCAACTTAACTGCTTGACTTAGATGTTTGATTCGTCAGTTCGACTTAACTGCTCGATTCAACTACTCGACTGGACTACTTAACTGAACTGCTTGACTCAAGTGTTCACTTAACTGCTCGACTGAACCGCTTGACCCGATTGATCGACTGATCGACTAGAATGCTCCACTCAACTGCTCGACTAGACTACTCGATTCAACTACCCGACTGGACTGCTGGTTTAAACTACTCGATTCGACTGCTCGGCTCAACTGCTTGACTCAACTGCTCGACTCAACTGCTCGACTCAACTGTTCGACTTAACCGCTTGACCCGATTGCTTTACTAAACCATTCGATTCGACTGCTCAACTAGACTACTCGATTCTGCTGCTCGACTGAACTACTCGACTTAATTGCCCGCTGAGAAGAAAATATAAATATTGTAAAAAGCAATTTAAATGGCATATAACGAACACAAAGTTGATTAGGCAAACGGCACAGAAAATACGGAAATTATGCTAAAAATACAATAAACCAACCTCGTGTTTTTGTCTTGCCCTTTGATGAGGTCAGGCACATGATTAAATTTTTATAACGGTAGTTTTTTTTACAATCAACGTAGGGGACGGTAAAAGAAAATAATGAAAGAAAGATGTTTGAATGTTTAAAAGATAAGTGTTGGTTCGAACCTTAAACTCAGCTAGTTCAAGTTTATTTCTCTCAGGGTCGGCAACCGACCTTCGGAGGACTCGCGCAACCCGACTACTTACCTATAACGAAGCGGACCAATTAAGAGTGTCAAAGAATGGAATGAATAGGAGATAGGACTAGTGGCTCTTAATTATAATCTTAATTTGCGGAGCCTTTAGAGCTAACGTGCTAACCCTCAGCACCCGGACTGGATGTTCCGGAGTGGACGCCGAATTAGGTCTCTATTAGGTTCCTAAGTCCGCATCAGGCAGTGTCTCCTCATTTCACTAAATGGAAACGTTCACATGAATATTTTTCCACAAATTGTTCGATGCCGAATTACCGGGGAAGTTTTTTAGCCCTATTCGTTTCTACGGACTTTTTTACATAAAATAATTAGGGTTTTTAAATTTTTTCTCCTTCTCAAATTTTTTCTTGGTTAGACTACATCTAATTCAACTAATCGAATAACACAAGACTACATAAAGGGTGTCCCACATCAAATAGCATCGCGGAAGAAACTCTGTAGAAAATTACACAATTGACCGATCCTTTTCAAACTTTCAGACAATAAAATATAGCCTATTAGAAATATTTATTTCATTCAACTTCAATACCATAACCGTATTATGCTCGCACCTTACATTTAACTCCACACAAAAGTTTTGTACAACATCTGGCTGCAGCTCCTTCTATAAGGAATCCCACTTTTTCTTCATGTCTTCCCTAGATTTGTCCTCCTTAAGATGCTTCCGTAGTGCCTGCTTTATAATAGGCCAGTGTTTTTCATTGGGCCTTAGTTCCGGTGCGTTGTGCGGGTTCATGTCCTTGGGCACGAAAATAACTCCGTTGGCTTCGTGTCGCTCCAGGACATTCTTTGAATATTGGCACGAAGCTAGATCCGGCGAGAAGATTGTAGGGCCCTCGTGTTGCTTCAACAGAGCAAGCAGACGCTTCTGTAGACACTCCTTGAAGTGCCCGTTCAAAGTCCCGGTAGCCAGCAGCAGCAGCAGCAGAGCAGATCGCTTGCCAAATCATGTGTTTCTTGGCAAACTTTGAAAGTTTCTGCATCCTTACTTCCTCCGGAACATCAAACTTGTGCTGGGCGGTGAAGTACAGTAGCCCCGGAAGCTGCCGAAAATCCGCCTTGACGTTAGTCTCATCATCCATGATGAGAGATTTAAGAGTTTTCCAAGTGCTTACGCAAAATAAATTCGCGACGTTGCTTTTCGGGTAACGCCATTTTTTCCAATTTTCGAAAAACTGACCGCAATACAGTGTAAACAATACACTCTAAACTACTTCTACCCAAGTTTTCAAGAGAAAATACCCAATGGGTAATTTTCTACAGCGTTTCTTCCGTGATGCAATTTGATGTGAGACACCCTTTACAATTGAGTATTGTTAATTACTCGTGGGAAATCTACTCTATATTGCAAAAGTTAGGTTCCCCACCCTCCGATTACGGTCTGGACACACCAGTGGACTTTGACGACGCGATATTTAGTGTGCTTCCGGATTTACAGTTTCGTACTTATCTGGCACTGATGACGACGACGACGGATGTCTCTCCTGTGTAATGCTGTGTTGTGTAGAGCACTGTATTCGATTTCTTAGAAGTACGTACAAAACGCCAGCTTTTGAAGTACTTACGTACATACATATATGCGAGATTTGGCTGACGCGCTGGCACAAAACCAGCGGGATCTAATACGGTGGAATTTGCGGAGCAATATGCTTTTCCCTTCTCCGTTCCGTCTGCTCGGTATAATGATAAAGTCAAACCAAGCATGTGGCATGGAATTATTGCCAAATATTTCCCATTGTATGAGTGGATTTGCTCAGCACCCGGGAACAATTGTACATAGAAAGAAGGATACACATAAATTGTAAGCATTTTTTTCGTGTGTGTGCTTAATTTTCAATAAAAAAGCGATTTCCTTAACGTCCTGTACGCGTTGGCGTGGTGCTGCTGAACCGAATAAAAAGGGAAACGTTTTGGGAATTAAATGCTTGGAAAGTTTCAACATTTACCGATAAGATTAGATTTATGTATACAGCAATCAATTTCAAGAGACAGGCAGTTCGGAAAGCGCCTCTTTGTGGAGTAGAAATTCAATGACTTTTAGGTTCTTTTTATGAAATTAAAAATGTTATTAGAGTTTTAAATATTAACATATTGACTAAAACGATAATGTTGCAAATCTGATTTTATATAAAATTTCCATAAACAGCTTATCTTGTGATTTAATGTTTAGTTAAGAGGTGCTCAACAACTAAATTGGCTTTTCCTTTGCATGAAATGCTTGTCCAATAAAACCAAAAAAACAGAAATTGCAATCATAAAGATGGTGCACCATCTTCAAAATTTAATAACTCTTTTTTGCCCGCACTGGGAACTACTGCAGTGCCCTCGTTCTTCTGGCGGTTTTTTTTTTTTGCTCATTTCAGACAGCTCTGCACACGATTGCCATCCGCCAGTGATAGAGTTGCTGGGAACAGAACATAAATGGCAGTTCAGTTTTTCCACACCCCCTCGTCATCCTCGTCGTTAGGTCGTGAGGATCGCACATCCGCAGAGTTGTTGAACACGACCCTCGGCATCATAATCGGATTGATTCCGTAACTGTGGCCTGCATGACGTGCTTTTAGTTTGGTTATGATTTACCGAGACTGCTTTCCTTTGGTCTCGTCTTGTCGAGCGATGATGTACCTACCTACCTGACGACGCGGCGTTTACATCGCTTCGGATGTTGCCCGCGAAGACTGGAGCTTATAGGATTTTCCATTTAATTTCCGCACGTAGAAGACGCATAAAAAGATTTATGAATGTGATAACCTTTGATTGATTGAAATTCCATTTCAACGCACCTCGCTGCCATATCGTTTAATAAGTTAGCAACATATTTAAATGAACCTTATTGGACACATTCTTAAAAACTCTAGTTTTTAACCATTCTTTCAATTAATTTAAACGTTTCCCACACAGTAAAATACAAGTCCATCTGCATTCCAAGTTTATATGCACACTCAACCACTGGAAATGTGACGAACGTTTTCGAGTTAACTTTTATTACATGTGTGCCACGTATTTTTCCATACCAACGAAGCGATTCATATGTCATGGCCACAGGCACGTGCCCACAGAGAGAGCACGAGGCAAAATTTTGCCGGTCCCGGAATGTTTCTTCAGACATGCCGGGTTGTACTTTTTTCTGGGTAGGTTTCTTCCGAAGGCCTCACCCACTGCAAAACTGTAAAACATCAGACTGCTGCTGGAGCATCTACGGGGATTACGATGAAGTCCATGATTTATTTTATGAGTTTATGCGGGCTTATTATTAAATGGACCAATGCAAGATGTGCATAGAAATAAAGCCATGCAAGATTACGGTTAGCAAAATATGAGTAAATGGTTTGAAATGTACAAACTGGGTAGGAAATAACGGAAAGAAACCTAATGCAAACAATAAAGGGTACTGAATGCAAAATAAAAATATACGAGTGAAGACAAAGAGAGAGAAAAGTAAAAGCACAAACCTTAAAGAAAAAAATACTAACAGACATGGAAATTAAAAAGAATGCAGAAAAAGACAAAGCATAAAAATTACGAAAATATAGTTATAAATCGGTCGATGAATGTCGAGAAAATAAAGAAAATATATGATAAATTAGGATAAAAACAAAAAAAGGTTCAAAATATCGAAGTAAAAAAGGAACAAAACAATGAAAATTATAAAAGGAAATACAAAGACAAAAGGAAATACAAAGACAAATTAAAATATTAGGCATCAAGAATTAAGAACGAAAATTGTTAAATCGACAATAGAGAATAAAAACGTAGAAAAAACAATGCAATGAAGAATATAATAAATAAAATGAAGCAGAGTCGGCGTTTAGGCCGGCAAACCCGTGCGGTGGTACAGAGCCTCGCGCTTGGTGATGACTAGATAAAAATGTTAAAAATTTTAGTGGACAATCCCTGTTGTATACAGCCGTATACAACATAATTGGCTGTTCAGAAATTTGCATGACAAGCATGATAAATGTAGAGTGTAAAGTGTTAAGAAAACATCGATGAAATTAGGCCTCGCTTCTTTGTAATGTGTCGTTACACAATTGCCCTTATTCTGCGAGTCACATGACTCAATACGACAATTGTCACTCGCCGTGACTCGCCACGGCGAGTCGAATGAGATGACTGACGCGGCGACTAGGTGACAAGCGCTGGCGACTGGGTGACAAGCGCTGGCGAGTAGGTGACAAGCGCTTGCGACTGGCACGACTGGTGTTCATCGTGTTCATGTAGCGCAAACTGTCAGCTGCTTTTTGTTTTGATTTTAAGGTTTTGATAAATTGAAAATTCGGGAAAGTTTTTTGAAGAAATTGGCAAGAAAACGCAAGACACAATTTTTTTTCTAAATTAAATCATTAGTTAAACAACAAAAGTTACAACATTTGAAAAAGTGAAAAATCAACAGAACAGTGATGAAAATACGAGAGCTGTTGGTCTGCAAATGTCGCAGCTACGTCTCGTTACAATTGCTAACCCCAAGGATTATCATAGTGAATACAGTTAAAATATTTATCACAAATTTGTATGCAAATAGTTTCTTATTGTTTTCAGTACCCGCACTCGGATCCATCTTACGGATAAGGACGATGCATCGAAACAGGCGACTGCTGTTGGATGCTCTGTCGATGATAGCTATACGCTCGTTAGATTATATATAATTTTCGTTTGACTTCGTTTCAATTAGCTTAGTGTAACTTTTTTTCTCCTTGTTGGGGACCTTGGACCACTGCGACCAGTGTAACTTAATTCAAGCTACGTAAAATTAAAAACCCAAATAAGAGACGTAAAACGAGCAAACGTTTATCAAATTATTTGATATATATAGAAAACTGTAGATTTTGTTATGTCATGGCATTTGTGTTCATAACAGTTCGTGAAATATATGGAATATGTGATTACGGTTATTTACCGTGAAAACACCAATCGCCGCGCATGTTTAAGTCGCCGCGCATTAGATGATATTTTTATCAAATTGAGTTCAAAACTCTTAATTCCATGCATACAGTTCTGTTGTCGCAACAAAACGACATGCATTCATTTGAGTGTATTAATCTCAATTTGCCAATATCGATGCTGGTACTTTCAATGTACATAACTTGGATCTACATCAAATTCAATCTAAATCAGTTGCAGCAACCTTTAAATATCGCACTAACTATTTAGTAACTGAGCAGTGGCATGCAAAGAAATTTACTAATTTATTAGCATAACTGTGAAGATCATCTATGAATGAAATTTATGAATCCAAAATAAAATATAAAAGTTGAACATATTTTTCTGATTTCGCATTACCGTCCGAGATTTGTTGATCAACGATAAACATATTTTGATCTATGAACTGCAACAATTTCTCAAATTGAACTGAATTCGTGTAAACTCTGGCTTTAAAATTTCGGTCTACAAATCATCTTCAGCGGCACATAGCTTAAATATGAATTGATTATGCTCGTGAACTTGCACTTGAACGATTGCTTTGTACCTTATGATAGTTTCAAATCTCGCTTATGATTTAGTACATCAAACATGATAACTATATTATTAGTTCTATCGTTGTTACCAAACTTTTCGACAAGAGCGTTCCTTTATATTATTATTATTATGTCACCGTTCGGTGAATTTGGTGATTCGACAGGAAGGTTTTGAAGTTCATCGCTGGGACTAGCATGGCTATAACGTTATAATTTTTTCCTTCATCAGTGCTAGAAAACAGAACTAAAATTAGTAATCATTTTAAATGAATTGTTAGTTTTAATCACTTCTCCACTTTGCTGGGGGCAGCGTTTGTGTCAGAAATTCATTATTTTCCCTACCTTCGGAATTACTATCATGGGCATTGTACATATCTTCGGGATAAAGGTTTTTTTTGGGCGGATATCTCAGGGCCACGAATCGAGACCTACTGTACTCTCGATTCTGCTGTTGCTTCAACTGCTATTGCGATAAAGATTGCCCTTTCGGCCCTTGTGGCTCCGTCGCTCTTCAGGTTACGATAAATTTGGCGTCCAATTATGGGATACCTAACGATTTCTGGACCAGCTGCGTCCTTGTTATCACTACGTTGATGGCACAAGATCAATCAAGATCTCTAATTATAAATCGAAAAACTAACACGATATCTATTTGCGATATTTATTTTTATAAATATAAATAAAACTTGAAAAGCCACTAAATTCTCGATCCTGAATAGAGTTGTAAACTAAGTGATTGACGTAGGTATCTCTAATAAATTACTATTATAATAATTATATATAATATACTAGTATAATAGTAATTGTATACAATCCGTTTTTTATTTTCGATTTTTAGCTGGGTTGATTAAATAACATAAACAGTAGGGATGGTAGGTGAGAAAAGTTGCCAAAATTTCGTGGGAAAAAAAATGAATCTTGGTTAATTCCTATTTGAATTCTAATGCTTACGTAGAGTTGTTATCGACACTAAGAATAATATAAAAATAGTTTCTAAATACATATTTCCACGCATAATTCATAACTTGAACAAATATGCAGCAAATATGAAATAAATGAAAAATTAAATACTATTTGCTTTTCCTACACCTGGTACTGGCGCCACTGCTAAATCAAATGTCAGCTCAGATGGGAGAGTTGTAATGATGGGAAATGCCGATCAAAATCTATAACGATTATTGATAAAGTTTTCTTATCGTTAATAATTAATAACGATAATATGACAGTATAAGCAAAAATACGTAACAAAACTGTTAAAATAATAAGAAGACAAGAAGAAGATGTCACCTTAAACCCTCCAATTTTCGATATTCTTGCGTGAAGATAAAGTTTTATGGTATTATTGATATAAGACTACTAGCGATATTATCAGTAGCACACTTTTCATCACAGTTTTGAAGGTTGCACTATACTGTGCAGTCCAATTGAGTGCGAAGAGCCAAGAGGGCAATATTTATATTCTTTTTTATTTTTTGTTACCTCTCATCGTAAATTTTTACATATAAACCTAGTTACTGGAATAAACGAATCAGTTAAATCGTGATCCGAAAATTCACTTTTCATATCCTTATATTGTTTATTAAAAACTTGCAGACATGAGCAGTGCTGTATTCTGGTTTAATAATATCGATAATTCAACTAACCGTGAATCATCAACATCAACATATAGAATCGAACGCCGGCACATCAGAGATCGGTCTAACCCCCTAGATCTTCCGCCCAACACGTAAGTTAAATGTAAACAGCCAAATTTTGTGACCTAATTTTACGATATTTTCAGGTTTGTGCAATATTTTCGGGTCAATAAAGAACTGTTTATGCATTTACTTGACATCATTGATACCAACATGGGCCCAACTATAGGATCGTGTTCCGTTCCGCCAATCATTAAACTGACAGCCTGCATTAGGTTCTTTGGAGAAGGAAGCTATCAAAAAGGTGTTGGAAACGACCTGTTTGCAGGAATTGCGCAACCAACGATGTCGAGAATATTGGCAGAAGTACTTGACATCCTTGAGATGAAAGTTTGCCCTTTAGAAATCAAATTTCCTGCAGAAGAAGCTGAAAAACTACGAATCAAAAGGGGTTTCTTTGAAAAAACAGGATTTCCAGGTGTCATTGGATGTGTGGATGGGACGCACGTCAAAATTATTAAACCCAAAGCAGAAGTGCAGCACTCATACTACAACCGAAAAGGCTTTCATAGCCTCAATGTAATGCTGCTCTGTGACCATCAACAGATGATCCGATACGTTGATGCTAGTAGGTCTGGTTCAACACACGACTCTCTTGTTTGGAATTTAAGTGGACTCAGCACAGCTATGGAAATTAACTATCGACGCGGTGAACGAAATACGTGGATTGTGGGTAAGTTTTTGGACTTTTGGTAGAGGTAAAAATATGTTTTTGCATAGAAACAGGCTTAAGGCCCGTACAGAGGATAAGCGACTACGAAGTCGCTATTACTCTGTACGGGCCCTTAGGTAAGCGGTAAGCGTATACCGTAGACACCTGTTCGTTTGAACATTTTTACTCTGAACACTTTAATTTGAACCCCACTGGTTTGCACGACGTGCAAATTAAAAATGGTTCAAATGTCATTCTCAACATGACATCATTTGTTTATGCAGACAATGCACATAAACACGATTTGTTTGTACTGACCTAGCGTGTTTAATCGGTTTCACAAAAAAATGACAGCTGGTTGCTTGTATTGCAGTTGTCAAAATTTCTTCGGTAAATAGCAAGATTTTTTCTTGAGCTGTTTTCTTTTCAGCAGCGTACCTTGCTTAAGCAAATAAATCTAATGTGTAATATGAAAAGTGTGTGTTCACGTCTTATAATTTTTAGGTTTAAAATTTTATAAGTGTACACGGAGCGAAAAAGCTCCAGTTTGTTTCAAACAAAATGATTGTTATTTTAAGCCTCAATAAAATATTTTTATAACAACCTGAAAATATTGTTGTTTTCAAACGAGATTCTGTTTGAATCAAGTAAATAACAGTTTTGAATTAAAAGTAAAGTATTTTCAAATTTGAAGTTGACATTGATGTAACAATAAATATTTTCATTTCAATCATACATTTCAGTTTGAAACAAAACGAAATTTTTGTTTGTGCGTAAAACAACCATAAATATGGTTGAAACTACATTTTTATTCTCCGCGTAGGTAATATCACAGACAAACATACATAACACTCACGCATCATCGCAGAATAGGGATGATTTTATCGTTTGAACATTTAACCTAGTTCAATTTGACGTCCTGCAAGTAAAACGTCATAGAAAAATGAGCGGTCATCCTTACCTTTTACCAGCTTGCATCCAGCTTGCTTGCACGGTTGTCATCTAGTGGACAGCAGTCAATTCGACTCGCCGTGGCGAGTCACGGCGAGTGACAATTGTCGTCCATGCTTGTGAAGCAAAGTAATCATAAAAACAATTATAGGGAAATTTGACTTTGAAACTTTTCGTGGATTTTCACTATTGAAAATGAAAATTGTAATAAAAACACCATGATTGCTACATCTATTATGAATCGATCGGTATTTGAACTATCAAAACTGACAGAGCTCTATTAGTGTTCAAAATCTTTCATTTTTTCGTGACGCTCGCATTTTTTGATTTTTTGGAATTACGGTAAGGGTAAAGTAAGGTAAAAGTGAAGTAAGGTAAGAGTAAATTAAGGTAAGAGTAAAGTAAGGTAAGATTAAAGTAAGGTAATAGTAAAGAGTAAAGAGTAAAAAGCAAAGAGTAAAAAATAAAGAGTAAAAACATGGAATCACTGCTTTATTTATACGATCACTGCTTATCTTACTTAAGAAGCGAAGCAAACGAGTGAGAAAACCCAGAGATATGTGTCCAGCACCGACAAAATTAAATTCCAATTTGAGTTGACAAATTTGACAAAGCAATTCGCTGGAAGGTAAAGGCCACTGCGCCAGGTGAATACAAACTTATTTTTCGTTTTTCAACGAAAATGCAAAGTTGAACCGATTCCAGTTCGCATTCGAGGTGCAAAACGCGAAGTTTTATTTTGTGAACAGCACGTCCCAGTCCTATATTTCGAGAAAGCTCCATTAATTTTTTTTCCCAGCACATAACAAAGCGCCGACAATCGTTTGTAGGTGCGGGGGGCCATTATTTTTCCTCCCCAGTATGTTCTGCTCATTGCCTCACTTTGGTTCTGATGGCTCTGATTTTGCAGTTTTCTTTTAGTTTGAAAGTTGGCGACCGAGGCGAAACAATAAAAGAAGCGTACTCAGCTGTGGGGTATAAAAATAGGTAGGTAGATTACTTCGCTTCGGGAGAAAGTTTTTTTGCAGCCAGCGTTGCGCTCTGGGAGGGCAAAAGAAGACAAGATGATGAAAAATCACCCCAAGGGTTGGCGGGTTGTTTCGACAATAATTCCTAGAGATGGACTTTCGCATATTTTCTCAATCATTAACTTCGGTCCCTTCGGAGACATTGCAAAAGTTGGTATTTATAAGCGTTGGCGAAAAGTTTTATACGACAGACGTGCTTTCCGGTGTTGCCGAGCGAGCTGGTGGTGGTACAAAAACACTTATTTTTATTTAATGTATAGCACATGAATTAAATAGGTAGTAAAAATGTGGTTCGCTGTGCTTTAAAATTTTTCGAAATTTTGCAATTCAAGTTTCACAATACGGAATGTCAGAATAAGCACACACTAATATTATAAATTGTGCAACCGTTTAATGAATGACAGTTGTAAAACTGAAGAATAGTGTCACAGTTCAACAGCAGTGTAATTTTTCATTCATCAGAGTTTCAAACTTCTAGAGCACTCTCATACAATCCACTTTTCCGAGCAATCTATCCAGGCCACAGTCCACATACAGCACAACAAACTTTGTGCAATAGCATTTCACCCGTATTTAATGTTGCCATTTACGAGAGTGCAAACTGATCTCGAAAGGCTCCCACCATCAGTCCTATCCAGCTCGATGCTTAGTTGGTGTGCAGAACATGAGTTCATTCTAGGAATTCCAATTCAAGTTTTATTCACATCGTCGGCTCCAAGTGACAATCCGGAAATAGGAAAACCTTTGCTAACCCTTTCACACACAAGTTGTACCAGTTTCTTGATGTTCAATTTTTTATTTCGGGCAAGCAACAGCCCAGCCACGGGTCCACTTGGCCGCCGCCGAATGGACGGTATCACCCAGTTTAGGTCCCCGGAAACCGAAAGGAGACAACCCGCCTTACACGCAGCCCCACAGCAGATTACCTACCCAAAGGCCGGGAGAAAGCTAAAAGCTTGCATCTCAATGAACACTATTCAACTCACAGTCAGTCGCCAGGATGCGGCGAAGGGAATCGAAACAGGGAGTTTGTACGGAATCTCTATTCAGGAAGCTTTGTGACCCATTTGGCACCGGGCCGATGTGTGCCAAAAAGAGGAAAAATACCAACGGTGATTCGCCTAGCAGTGAACCGATTTAGCGTTTCTCACAGTTTTATTTTATTGCTAATTTATTAATTACATTAAATTAAATACCTATATTATGTATCAAATGTCACTAAGTGCATCCAAATTAATTTAACTATTACTGGCAAAAAAGAGTAAGTTTTTCAGTCAGTGTATAAAGAAGCAAATTTTTTACAGACAACACAGTTTTCCATCCTGAGTCGATTGCTATTCAGGACACTTTTCTGCGAGTGAAATCAAACCCTTTCCTCGGCGAGGAACACAAAACAGAAGGCAATAGAGCATGAGCTTCGCTTTCATTTGCCAACCGGCTCGTCCCGGCACCCGGCCGTACTTTTGGTAGTCGTTCAATTTGCTGCATGACATGTCCCCAAGGATAAAGTACACTGATGGCAATTACTTTCGGAGTAAACAGGTCAGTAAATTGTATTCTTTGCCAGAAATCCGACGGTATTCTAATGTTCATGCATGCTGCTGGGAAGAACAATTAAAAAGGACTGCGGTTCTGATATTTTGAAAACTTTTCCGTAAAATCAAGCAAACTAGTCAACTAGAACAACGAGAAATCATTAATCAGAATTAGAGTGTTGAGTTGAATACGAGTTGTTTGGTTTAGTTGGGACTCATTATGAAATTACTTTTAACATGAATTACAACCTTTCGCAGCATCCCACGTTTGCGGCACTCGCCAATGCCCAAGAGCTGACATTTTCCATAACACGAGAGCAATGTAAAACGTATCATCGTAAATGCAATGTCACCAGAAGAACAAGTACCTACATCCCCGAGGGAGTTCACTTCCAACGTACAGTGAATTTCAATTGTTTCCAAGAATTCGAGCGCACCATAACAGCTGGCATACGGCTGGCTGGGGCTGCAATGGCAGGACTATACGCTGCTCGCCTTCGGTCACAGAAAGTGCAACAAAAAAAATGCATTCAACGCAATGCAACTCCTTCTGGAGCTTGCCAGTTTTTTCTCCGCTGGCCTGTTCGTAAGCGAATAAAATTTTCTCCGTATGCAAATCTGTTGGCAGCAGTTTCCATTCGGTACTCGCAGGGCCTGTCAGTGCCACAGAGAAAAGGACAACCACCAGTACTTCGGATTGCACGGGTTTAGGAAGGTGAGTGAGTGTCCATTTGTGCCTCCCCGGGGGAGCTCGTGTATCGTTCGTCGCTGAAGTGTGTCACTCGCTGTTTCTGTTTTGTACAAAGAAGGAAGCTGTAAGTTGTGTTAAAATGGAATAAAACCCATTTCATTTTCTGCCGTCGAGGTGCGTGGCTACACTTGCATCTGTCACTAATTAATGTTCACGTTCTGTGGCTGTGAGGCGATGACAAATGCTAAGGAACTTCACCAACGGCGCTGCAAAGTGGTGAGAGTTTTTGCTGGTTTTCGAATGAAGATCATTTGAAATGGTGCGCCTTGGAGGTTCCCATCAGGACTTTGAAGTTAATGATATTCAATCACCTAAATAAATTCTCTGTCTAAGAACTAATGGTTTGTACAGTCAAAAATCGTGCATTTAAAAATAATTGAACACCCCTCATTTTGCATACGCATATGGAATGTTGCCTCTAGACTGTTTCTCCCAGTTTCTATTCAGTTGTCAAAATGGGGTCAAAGCAAGAGAAACAGCCTATCAAAATTTTGCTCGCGCATAATTAAAATCCAAATTATTCCTACCCCGAGAAAATCGCTGAAAGTGACTAAATTGACTACAACTGCAACTTTACTGAAATGTTCAGGGAAGAGCTGACGATTGCTACGTAGTCAGAATCAGGAGAAAATGGATACCAGGATGCTGCAGCGACCGGAACAAAGTAGCTCAGTATTTTCGAAAGTAGTCTGTTCCATTTATAATTTGGCCGCACAAAATTTTCAATTTCTCCATCAGGAAATAAAGTAAAAAAAATTTTAAAAATATATTGTTGTGTAGATTTTTTATTAGGCTTTAAACTTTCGAACGTTTTGTTGCCATAAATTGCCATCTTGCTTGTATGTATGTACCATTCTACATCTTGGTTATAATGGTGGCTGACCTAGTCGTGCCAGAACTTCACGGGACTTTCGTGTAATCGAATGAATTTCCATGAACACACTACTCCTTGGCAAATTGGTTCTAGTGATGAAAACCTTTGTTTTCTTTCCACAATTACAGATGCCTTGTCAAATCGTCCACTTGCGAGCGAGTTTATCTGCGAAGACAAATTTGAACTTATTCGGAGAATCCTCGTTACCTTTATCAATGTAATATTTTTGGCCTGGGATTTGCGCAAATGCACAGGGCAGATGCGTACCAGAGCTGGCAATATGGAAACCCTGGAACCCTCCACCACAGTCACGTATCTGCAGCCAGCAAACGTCGGTCGTCTCGGCCTTGTATATGAGAGTAGTGAAGAGGTTATACCAGCTGCAATGAATGACAAATATGTTTACATCACAAAGCATCAAGGCGTCGGTCCCTGCTCCACCCTTAGCCGTTTGCCGGGTAATCCGGGTTCCGGCCCATCTGGACTTTTTCAAGCGCTCTCTTGTTAGATTACTCATGCAGCTCTTTCGTAACAATATATTACTAGAATGTTCGTGGATTAGATTAGCAAAAACCAAGAAGCTACGCTTGGCACTATCCTCCAGCGACTATGACGTCATTGCACTGACTGAAACCTGGCTAGCAGTGACGTGTTAAACTTTGAACTTTCGTCCGACTTCAAGACCTACTGTTTGGACAGTAATCCTTGTACATCTCAACGTTTCGATACGCGCACGCCGACTTCAACCTGGTCCAGTCATCCAATTGGGCCCGTCAATTCCTGGTGTCGGTGGGGTTCTTGATAAGAACAGATGTCACTGTACAGTCGTCCGGCATCCATGCGACGTAACCAGCCCGTAGTCTCTCGATTTTCCCCAAGTCCACAATAAAAATCTCTGCAAGTAGTGCCTGCAACTCGTGGTTCATACGCTTACGCCACTACCGCTTACTGCAACATAGTCCGTAACACCTTTCATACAAATACGGCAGGCTCAAGTAACAATTCCAAGTTTTATTACGTTCGTATAGTAGTTTTCATGACCAATTTCATAAAACTGCTAATAAAACTATAAACTCCACCAGAACTTAAACTGCTTTCTGACCAAGTGGCCCTCTCCTCAGAATGTTTTCATAACCTCTATAAGAATCAGGTTATAATCTAAAGCTTACGCTAAATATAAGCTAAATCAGCTCGCCAGCTTTGTCTTGACTTGAAAATACATCCGTGAGTAGAAAAGTTAAAGTTTTACTGTCAGATCATTCTGAATGATTTGGTTTGGGATCATTCAATAATGACGTCCATTGTTTATGGGGGGGAGGGGGTGTCAATTTTGTGACAGGTTGTGACAAAGTGGGGGGGAGGGGGTCTAGGCAAATGTGACATCCGTCGAAAAAAATTGCATTTTCATCAAAAGGCAGCAAAAATATGTTTCTCAGTCATTCATCACTCATTGATTTATCTCGATTTTCAAACTTATTGTTCCAACTGACGGCACTTGAAGGTCAGGCACAATTTGTCAATGTTAACTAGATAGACCACGCGTTGCATTGAAGGATCAATTTACACATCAATTTCAGTTCATTTGCAGTCAAAGTTTCTAGCATTTTGCTAAATATTGGATAGAAAAGTACAATGAACTCTAAAAGCTATCGTCACGATGTAGTGAAACCTGCTTCGCCGACGCAGATTGAAGCTTGTTTTGAAGCGGAGCCGTGTTACTTCAATTGAAACCAAAGCTTCATTTCTTCATTGATTTGTAACAATTTGCAATTGAATGTTGTTAGAGCCCTTGTTCGCAGTTATTATTTTTTATTAATTGTTATTTTCTATATTTTTTTTAAATCTTACATTAACTCTTAAAAGGTTAAGCTATTTTTATAAACCACTTTTTACTTTCAACACGCTTTTCATTTTTATTTTGAGTTTGTGTGACGTCCAAAGGGGGGGAGGTTGAGTTTTGTGACACAATCGGACAGAGGGGGGAGGGGGGTCTAAAAAAGCAGAAATTTGGCGGACGTCATATTTGAATCGTCCCTTTATAGCGACCATAATAATATATCCCATAGAATACGTAATAAATTTTCAGCAGTCTCCGTTGGTTTGCTGCATATGCGCATTGAATTTTATCGTGCATATTGATATGTAGGTGGATAAAATCAACGCACCATCGAAATTTTGCAGTTTTCCAAAGCTGGTTGTTTCAACCAAATAAATATATTCAGGTTATCAATCTCAATTTCTAGCAAAATTATGTTGGCTGCTTCCTGTAACAGAAAAACCGATTGATAATAACTTTTTTTCTGTAAAACATTTTGCTTTGATGATTTTTGTTTCTGAGCACAAATGAAATATGTACTAGAATATATAATATGGCAATATGGCTTCGTATAAAAAAATAATTTCGGTGTTGAACTCTAATACTCTCATAGTAGCAGCAGTAAACTTGATTGGTCAAACCGCCAGTGTTGGTGGAGTTTCGAAGTACGTCGCATGCTTAATAAGGAGGTTGTGGTGTTGTAGCGTCTCGCTTTTGTCCAGCCCTCTGGGGTTCAAAGGATCATTACTACCGACGAGCCACATGGCCTTGGAGGAGTAATGGGTTCGAGTCCGGTTGTAATACTCCGAACGCAGCTTGGTATGATCCATGAATCTCCCAGCTTGTATAAAAGATTGCGTTACACAACTTCTTAAGCGTTGCTTCAATGATCCTCCCTTACCTTCATCTTCCGCACTTTCCCCTTCACGTCTGACCGAAATATACACGCAGTACGTCACTTGCTCCAAAGCAACTTTGATCAGCCGCGTCAGTTTGTCCAGAAAATTGTTCTCGTGCATTATCTACTAAATATATCTGTTTGCGCTCGACTGTATCGTGGACACGATACGTGAGCAACTTGTACTCCGACAGTTCAGGAGGATTTGTCGGAAAGAGAAAATTTGATCTGGTCCAGCCCTGGCTCCTCCGAATACTGCCTTAAGAATTCTTTTCCTACTGGGGATAGGCGATGAAACAAAATCTAAAAGAGCACCTTGAAGGCGGCGTTGATGGGCGTAATGCCGCGGTAATTACAGTAATCGAACCGATCACCCTTTATATAGATGGACAAACCACCAGCCACTCCTCCGGTAGATTTTTTTCCTTCTATTCCTTGAAATTATCCAGTGGAGTGTCATTGCTAGTGGTTCTTGGCCATTTTTGTAGAGTTCTACCGGGTGCCGGTACTTTCCGGCGGCTCAATTATTAGCTGACGATTTCTCGCCGGATCTCTTCGAGATCGGATGCCGGCAAGTTGTTATCGTCTTTAGGTATTCCTAAGTTAACCTCCGTTCCGTCTCCTACTTTTATACCGTCGTTGAGATGCTCATGTAAGAGTGCTAACACCTGTTGATCACTTCGCGTTCGTTTGTCTCAAGGTTCCCCCTCGTCCCTAAAAATATTAGGCTTCCGTGTGCATCCTGTACGATATTGGTTTACCTTCTCCTAGAACTTGCGCGTCTCAGACCGTTCTAGCGATTCACGACCTGTGGCACTTTTTCCTGCTCAGGACCGCGGTCAACTCATACCGTGCACTCGAGTTTTCTTCGCCTAGTACCACGATTGCAGTCTGGCTTGTCCTGTACTCAGTAGACTTATTTTGCTTTTTTAACTGTAACACCTCAGCCAAGCAAAATTCGAAAATATTGTGTATGGGACATTTATAGCGTAAATTACTATCCATAAGATCGCTGAACTAAGTTTTGCTCTATCTTTAGTATTTATGGCTCACTCCCAGTTCACACTGGGATCGCATCTTGGTGCACCAACCAGTATAAACTGGGAGTGCGCCGTAAATACTAAAGATAGAGCAATACTAAGTTCAGCAATCTTATGGATAATAATTTACTCTATAAACGCCCCATATATAATATTTTCGAATATTGCTTGGCTGAGGTGTTACAGTCAAAAAAGCAAAATAAGTTCTCTGAGTGCAGGACAAGCCTGGCGGTCCCATTGACGGCTAAGCGTAAAGGGTGTCCCACATCAAATTGCACCACGGAAGTGACGCTGTAGAAAATTGCTTATTGGTCTCTTGAAAATTTTGGTAAAAGTAGTTTACAGTGTATTGTTTACACTGTATTTTTATCGCTGTTATTTTTTCGAAAACTGGAAGAAATGTTCTATTAATAATCAGGGTCATAAGCGTGTCGTGGAAGCGTTCAAGGAGAATTCCAGAGCTCCGGTGGTCAGGGAAGGAGCCAAAAATTTGAATCTGTTCAAGTCTTTCGTTCAGAGAGCCAAGGTCCGGGAGGAACTGCTTACGTGCAAAGTGCAGAAGGCATCAAATCGTGACGAACGGCAAAATACGGTGAGAAAGTCGCGGACCCGGAAACTGTACACCCAGATGCTGACGAAACCTTATTGTCTCATCATGGATGATGAGGCTTACGTCAAGGCGGACTTCCGGCAGCCTCCGGGGCTACTGTTCTTTACCGCCCAGCACAAGTTTGATGTTCCGGAGAAAATAAGGAAGCAGAAAGTTTCATAGTTTGCCTAGAAATACATGATTTGGCAAGCGATCTGCTTATGTGGCAAAAGGTGTGCACCGTTCGTTACTACCGGGACTGTAAACGGCAAGATCTACCTCAAGGAGTGTCTACAGAAGCGTCTGCTTCCTTTACTGAAGCAACACCCGCACTATATGAACAGCATGCATTATGCGTGCAAAAATTGATCGATCTTGCGGGCGACCGTAATTTAGTTTTGGTGGTTGGAGACTATAATCTTCCGCACTTATGTTGGACATGCGATGAGGATTTGAATTGTATGCTACCAATTAATGCTTCGTGCGCACAGGAAACTGTCCTTGTCGAATCTATTTTATCAACTGGACTTGTTCAAATAAATGACAGCGAATTTTAATGGAAGGCTCCTTGATTTAGCTTTCATCAACGATAATAGTCGTGTGCAACTGCTGGATCCGCCATTACCGTTGCTTACGATTGATCATCACCATCGCCCCTTTGTGTTAAATTTTGAGCTTGCTGAAAAAATGGAAAATGTTTTCAACGTTCTGGACCCGCTCAGCTTTGACTTCAATCGATGTGATTTCGAATCGGTTAACAGCCGGTTTGCCGACACTGGCTGGGAGGATTTTCTAGTCGGTTGCAGTGTATATGAAGCTGTGTCGCGGTCTTATGAGCACATTTACGGTATACTTAGCGAAGTTTGTCCCAAGAAGAACTAATCTCGCCGGCGTGGTAGTAAGCAGCCGAGGTGGAACAACCAGTTACAGCATCTGCGAAACAGACTCCGCAAAGCTAGAAAGCAGTTCTTCCGCCGGAGAGATGAATGGAGCAAAGCTTTGTTGCGTGATATTGAGGGTGAATATAACTCATTGAATGCACAATGCTTTCGCTGATATATTCGACGCGTGGAATCTACGGTTAGATATGACCCTACATCGTTTTGAACGTATGTGATAAATCAGAAGCAACAAGGTGGAATCCCTCAACGTGTACATTATAATGGAAATACAGCCGAATCCCCGCTAGAGTCAGCGAACTTATTCTCGTCGTTCTTTCGGAGTGTGCAAAGTAATAACCTACCACCTCCTTCTGAAGCGTATTTGAGTAGTTTGCCAACGTTTGATTTGCGCATGCCGCTTTTTAACTTTTCACTAAATGAGGTATTGTTGAAGTTGCAGTCAATTGATGGATCTAAAGGCGCCGGACCTGACAACCTGCCACCGCTTTTCTTTAAAAACTGTGCAGCGTCGCTCGCAGCTCCTTCAAGAATTATTTTTAATTTATCCATGACGGAAGGAATTTTCCCGCGTGTGTGGAAGACTGCTGCAATTGCACCTGTCCATAAAGAAGATAGTGCCCATGATGTCGCGAACTACCGTGGTATTTCGATCCTGAGCTGCCTGCCCAAAGTATTGGAAAGCCTTATCCACGACTCACTCTACCCGAAGGTTCTGATCATTTCTGAATGGCAACATGGTTTCGTGAAAAAATGCTCGACGATCACCAATATGTATGATGGCATATGTCTCTTCACTGAAAAGCGCACTTGAGAAGCGTCAACAAGTCGACGCCGTGTATGTTGGTTTTGCTAAAGCCTTCGATAGAGTACCACACAATTTGATGATAGCGAAGCTTGATAAAATCGGATTTCCTGAATGGCTGACACGATGGATGCTCTCATACCTTACCGGTCGTAGTGCATTTGTTCGCGTAAATGCAACTAGCTTTATTCCATTTGAAATACTCTCTGGACTACCCCAAGGAAGCCACCTGGGGCCGCTGTTATTAGTTTTTTTTTTTGTTAACGATTTATGCTCAACTATAAGGTCTCCTAAGTATATGGTTGCCGACGACCTTTTTTTGAGTAGTTACATGGGCAATTGACTGTAGTGCCATACAATCCGACATCGACTTGCTGTTAAATTGGTGCTCACTGAACGGGATGGACGTGGATGTTCCAAAAAGGCAACGTCATCTCATTTTGCAGAAATAGACGCATAATCTTGTTTGATTATAAAATGGAAACTGTCAGTATTACCCGAGTCAATTCTGTTAAAGATTTGGGCATTCTCTTGGACAGCAAATTATGTTTTGCTCAGCATGTTGCAGTTACTACCGCTAAGGCTTACGCTATGCTGGGCTTCATTAAAAGGAATACGAAGCAGTTCGACGATATCTATTGCCTGAAGTCGCTCTACTGTGCGATCGTACGGAGCATTCTGGAATATGGTGTGCTTGTATGGGCACCCTACCATGCTATCCATATCAACCAGATTGAACGAATCCAGCGTCACTTCATTCGATATGCTCTGCGAATGCTAATGATCCAATTCGTCTGCCTCCGTATGAACACCGATGTGCTCCTATACGCCTACCTACTTTGACCAACAGGAGAACTATGTTACAACGCTTGTTTTTATACGATCTTCTGGAAAGTAATATTGATAGGCCGGAGCTGCTAGGCCAAGTTCGGTTCAACGTACCACCTAGGCATATCCGACGAGCGGATTTCTTTAGACTGCCGTTACATCGTACTCTCTTCGCCCGAAGTAATCCAAATGACGTGTGTTCTCGTGAATTTAATATTGTGTCTGACTGTTATGATTTTAATGTAACCAGAAGTACCTTTAAATTTAGAATAAGTCTATATTAAGAACTGTCTGTGCTACATAGTCGAAGACCAGTAAAATAAATAAATAAATAAAACTCGAGGGCCCTACTATGTTTTGGCCGGATCTAGCTTCGTGCTACAATTCAAAGGATGTCCTGGAGTGGTACGAAGCCAATGGGGTTACTTTCGTACCCAAAGACATTTCGAAGCACTATACTGGCCTATCAAGCTAGTCGTCGTATGTTCGAATCTCGGCTAGGCGGTGCTGCTAGATAGAGTCAGTAGGAAGTCTGTCGATAAAGAAGGGTCAAGTCTTTGAAAGACGTTTAAGCCCAAGGCTTTGCTTTTTTTCTGTGCTTTAATTTTGGTTGACATAGTGGTTAAAATATCAAAATTAGAGTAGCCTGGGTTAATATGCACCGTTTAAGGAAATCGTGTTTCTTTTCTTATAAATGCTTATATAAGCATAAAATCAATACCAATCCTATATACTGAGCATAATATCATGAACATTAGATAAAAGTTATACAAAAAACCTTTGTGAAAAAGGCGTACAAAGTGAGTTTTTATATTAAAGCTGTTGGCACCAATGCCAACATGTGAATGCGGGTGAGTGAGCGGTGTCTTCTTACCGCCGTTGGAACAAAAGTCACAGTAACAACAACTGAATGGTTCTGTGCCACACTGGTTCAGTTGATGAAAGAATTGGGAGTGTTACAAGATGAAAAGCTATCATTCAGGACAGACATCTCAACGACTACCGAGAAGTCGTCAGTTGAAATCATGCAGGATAAGTCGTCGCCTTGCCTCAACCCTCACCGCACCTCGAAGGCACAGGTCGCTCGATCCAATGTAGCTCTAACCAGTCGTGGCAGTTTGTCCGGAAACCGTATTCATGCATTATTTCCCATAGACTGGCTCGATCGACTGTATCGTATGCTGCTTTGAAGTCAATAAAGATGGGATTCGTAGGCACGTTGTACTCCCGACTTTTCTGTCGGGATTTGTCGGATGGTAAAAAATTTGGTCCTGGTGGTGCAAAACCTTGTGCTATCGATGACAGCCGCCGTAACAGGATCTGGTAGAGTACTTTATAGATGGCGTTTATCATGCCGATCACCGTTTTTGTAGACGGATCAAAAATGGTCCTCCAGTAGCTTCTCCTCCTACCAACGTTTGGAAATAATCCAGTGTAGAGCCGTTCCCAGCATTTCTTGGCAGTGTTTATAAAGCTTTGCTGGTAGGAATCCGTAACCGGCGGCCTAACAGGGTCTTCAGTAACCCAATTTCTCGTTTAATTTCTTGGAGATCAGGTGCTAGGACACTACTAGCTACTAGGGTAAATTCCGTTCCGCCTCATTCTGCCACTTCTACATTAAGGTGTTCAGTATAAGCAAATCAAAGCCTAAGTGTTACATTCCGTAACCCTGTTAGGGCACAGCACAATTGCGAGTTTAGTGCTCACTTACTTACTTAGATAATTTGTCGTCCTAAGACATAGCCTTTCAAATGCGAATTGATATCCGCTCGGTTTATAATACCTTGTAGCGCTATGTTGAACAACAGGCATGAGAGATCATCATCTTGACGAAGCCCTCTGTGTGATTCTAATGAACTTGACAATCCACTCGAAATCCCAACACAGCACTGAGTACCATCCGTCGTAGATTGAATCAGTTCGATGAGCTTCCTGGAGAAGATGTTCACGTCCACGATTTTTCTAGCTCTTTCCGGTCGATGGTATCATATGCGGCTTTTAAGTCAACGGACGGATGGTGCGTGAGAACTCTGTATTCACGTGCCTTTTGAAGGATCTGTCTTAATGTATATATTTCATCCGTTGTAGACCGGCCTGCGACAAAGCCGGCAAGATAAGTTCCCACTAATCTGTTCGTAATTGGTGATAGTCGGCAGAAAATGATTTGGGGTAGCACTTGACAGGTGGTATCGAGAACGGTGATCGCTCGGTGGTTCCCACAGTCCAAATTGTCATCATTTTTCTAGATCGGGCAAATAGCCCTATCTTTCCAGCTGGGCTGTTCCGTATCACAAATTCTAACAATTAGCCGGTGCATACAAACGGCCAGCAGTCTCTGCCAGTTGAGATTCGAGCATGCGATGTCCGGCTTGTTAAACCAGTGTCGTTCTAGGTAATCTGGGAGGCCGAGTGTTCCAGAGTGGCCGGAGTTATTCAGTGTATTGAAAAGATATCACTCATAACTGAAATTTGACAAAAAGCTTTAGCCACTAATAAAATCTGGATAGGTTGAGTCGTCTCGGAGAATCTTAAAATGCAGTATATCAACAGAAGAGTATCCTAAAAACCCCTACCCCTAAACCCCCTAAGCCCCTAAACCCCCTAAACCCCTAAATCGTGTCAACCAATGTTTACGCCATATAAAAGTTTTGCTGTGACATCCTAAGCTATCATTTGAGGGGTGAGCCCCCGGGTTTTTTGACATAGTGCTATTTTGGGACACTCTAATCAATAGTTTTGAAGTTTATAGAACTTCTATTTTCAAATCAATTTTTCTCGAAAAATTTCCTTAGCCTACTATATAAGTGCAGATATGGTATAAGGTATTAGGTAACTTGTAATTGTAATTCTTCACTAGGAAAATTCACTTGAGTATGAAAAAGTTGTCACGGAATTGATTACAACTAGTTTTTGTTTTAACAAGAAATTCGAAATTCCAAAGAATTAGCTTTAGTCGCAATAAAGATGTGGATCCATCGAAAAAGTTTTCGTTTGCTTTCAACCCAACCCTCTGGCAAAACCGTTAGGTAATCACTTTTATTCGCTTCTCAATATCGAACTAACTAAGAAATGACGACCATCTTCTGCTGTCCGCAGGATTAAAAGCATTCTACGTTATCAAATCAATATCGAACGAAAAACATGTTTACCACCAGACGTGCCGTGTGTACGTGTATGTGTCAAGCCTCGTAAAACTCATCGCATTAGCTCGATTAGAAGCAAGCTCTCGGGTCCATCACCGTAGGTATAAGTTCCTGAAAATAATCTTTCTTTCGCAGGCCGTCTACTGAGTGCGCGGTACGGTCGACGGGCGTTTCGAGGACTACTTTCATGAAAAGATATTTCCTTTTCCCGCCTCATACGGTAACTGGCTAAAGCACGCTCGCTATACGGGCAGCCGGCTGCCAGTAGTGTCACCATTAATTGTTGTGAATAGGAGTGAATTCCGAGGAAATTGCCTTTCGTACAAGTGCCGTCGTAATGTGATGCCATATCTCAATAAAGGATCCAATGTAACACCAGCTGAAAGGCGACCTTTGTGCTTTGCCGGTTTGATGCTATAGTGTCGACAAAGTTGAAGGATACAGCCTCTACAATAAGCGACACATACGCAGCATCCTGTGAGGACATCAACACACACACACACACACACACACATTCACATGCCCACATGCTCTAGTCACACAACACCAAGCGGAAGGGATCTGGTAATTATTCGAATTTGGGTCATGTATTCAGAGTATGGTACGATAACACTTAGACCATCATACGACATGTTAATGAAGCTCGCCAGAGCGGTGACTCAAAACAGTTTGGACAGCAGACTGCTTGTCAAATCCTTGATAAAGCATTTTTTCTTTTTGATTATCCTTTTGATCGGTGCTGTCAGGCTCGATTCGTTACTCTCCGATGAACCGGTTTGCTCCATGCAGGGAACATGTTCCCGGTCTCCTCCGGACGCCGCCGCCGGGTAGTCATAGTGATGGTAATGATGATGCTGATGATGATGCACATGGGACTCGCCAGCTGGACGGCTGGAGGCTGCTGAAAAGGGTGTCGTTTTGAAGAACATTACAATTGCCATGCCAGCGTGTTGGACTGTAAGTTATGTTATGGACGAGCTTTGGTTCTTACCCGGACTGTTGGGTGCGGTTGGATAGTTGGTTGGTGTCTGCATGAAGGACATGTTTCGATCGTCGGTAGGTTTGATGCCGTGCAGCGCGGCTTTTATCTGGAAGTGGGTTAAAGAATTTGTTGGGACAACATAGAATACTTTTGTTATAGCTAAAATGAAATCGAAATCACAGCACTTAAGAGTCGCAAAAATTGGAACATACCACTTGCTTGATCCATTTTCCGAAATGGCCCGTATTGGTAGCCTTCAAGTATCCATCTGGATTACAGAAACCATTGTTAGTATCTAAAGCGGAGATGATGCCTCCAACAGTCCAGATGCCATTCCTTTCGAAAAACATGCCCCCTCCTGAGTCTCCTGTGCACGCATTTGATCCTGTAAAACATTGTGTATTAAATCTCTCTTTATAACCAAATACGACCAAATCACCTTTGTCTGAGCCCACGCAAATAATTCCGTCCATCTCCGCTGCCAGGTTTCCCCCGATAACGCACAATGACTGGTTGACAATGGGTAATTTGGTGACTTGTAAAATGTTCGAAATCATGAAAGACCAAGGCTGTTGATATCCCCAGCCAACAATAGTACCTAGTGCTCCCGGTACAATGGACCCACTACCTTTCTGTTTCTTCGGTAGACACGCAGGCTGAATGTAGTCGTTAAATTGTACATTCGATGACAGTTCCAGCAGTGCAATGTCATTGCTCTTAGTTTGCGGATCAAACTGTTGATGCGAAGTGATTTTGCTAACTCGAACCTCCCTCATATTTGCCGAACTTTCAAACAGGTCATTCTGACCAAGTTGAACCACTATAACGCCACTTCGTTGCTTCAGTGTGTCATCCAGTATGCAGTGGGCAGCCGTCATCACGAATTGATCGCTAATCAGAGTTCCTCCGCAAATGTACCGTTTCTGTCGGCCATCAACTTCGTACACTGCCACATGCCAGGGCCACTCACCGGAGTAGCTACGAACTCCGTTAACTATCAAATGCTGCTTGTTGATCTTCCGTTCACCACAGGCTACCACATCATCCTCAACATCCTCTTCCTCCGGAGGTTTTTCAACTTTTTTCTTCGCTACCGGTAACACCGAACGATTCGGTTCAACCTCATCCTTAAGAATGCTATTTAACCAATCACGATAAAAGCGAACTTTTGTGAAACCAGCAAACTCCTTGCTGTCACAAAGCGTATCTTCCCCTTCACGAAGCGCAGTAAAGGACACAACTCCCTGCAGAAGCCAGTGATCTCGTTTGAACGACACCAACCCACCTCCGGAGTCTCCGTTACAAACACTGGTCCCGTTCGCATATCCAGCGCAAAACATTCCCTCATAAATGGTATGTGAAAACACCTCCGGATTACTCGCCAGACAAGCGGTGTAGTTAACGAACGGCAACTCCGTCATCCTGAGCCAGTTGGAGACCGAGTCGTACTCGGTATATCCCCATCCTGGCACCTTTCCGTAGTGTTTGTAGAAATAACCATCCTCAGACTCACTCAAATCCACACAAACGGGCACAACTCTTTGCGTAAAAATAACGCGACCAAGCACCTCCACAACGGCAATATCATGTTTGTAATCTCCCATCTGATACTGATCGTGAACATAAATCTTTTTCACCTTCATGTGCTGCACGCACTCATCTTCTGCTCCCAGTTCGTGACCACCCAGCAGCACCTTTACACGCTTCACCGTCAACTTATATCCATTGTTGGGATTAATCACGCAGTGCGCTGCCGTTATGACGAATCGCTCGCTAACCAACGATCCTCCACAACTGTAGGAAAAGTTTCCGCTTTCTTCCCGATACAAAGCGGCATGCCACGGAAACTCCCCGCGGATCGCTTCCGATGGGCGTGATGGTAATGCGTCCGGCTGCAGCCTCGGTACTCCACAGCGAATCGGAGCCAGCAGAGGATCACAGCAAAAATTCGTAGCACTCGTAGCACTGGAAACCAAAGCTAATAGTGCGCAAAGAATGAACATCGCGGTCAGACTGTTGCTTCTGATGTGATGGGCACCTGATCGTGATTGAAGTAGCCGGGCTGCCGAAATTGGCGATAAGCGGCGAACAATTCGGCTGTTTGGGGTTTTCCAGTCGATCTCCACTTTTCGGAATGAAAGATTATCGCACGTTCAAAGCGCTGCGGTCGTCTTGTAGACAGATGTGGATTCAGGTTTTAAGTGCTGGTACGGTCTGGTCGCCTGCCGACGCCAAATCCGACCCGCTTGCGCAAATAATCACTAAATTACGTTCAATGGCCACTCGAAAACTTCACTCGGCGTACTGATTGGATGATTAGCGCGATTTGTGAGCTGCGCTGCTGTGAGAGTTGCTTTCTTTGCTGGAATGACAGCAGGACGCAATTTTTTGAACGAATTGTTTGAGAATGTACAGCACCTTCGCTGATACGTAGAACTGAGAGTATGAAAGGAGAGCGAAAAGCGCTCAATTTCGTAGAATCGTTAATGAGTCGCACTAGACTGATCGTAATTGATGACTATGAGTTTGTAGAGATAATGATGTCATAACGCACGACTGTGGGAAAGCGAAACAAAACTACTAACTGTGACGAAAGTATGAGTTATAATCGCTTGTTTTATATTCGCACTGACGCACACTTAAACCATTTCCAAAAAAGAAGGTCAAACCCTTGTCTTTCCTGATATTTTTGAGCATACGTGGCTTTGGAAAAGTTTCTTGAAATAATATTTTGCATCTTTTAACATCTATACCTATAAAGAAGGATTTCTGTCTGTCTGTCTGTCTGTCTGTCTGTCTGTCTGTCCGTATGTTCCTTATAGAATCGAAAACTACTGAACCAATCGGCATGAAAATATGCATGTAGAGGTTTTTTGGGGCCAGGAAAGGTTTTAGTGATGGTTAGAAACCCCTCCCCCCACTAAGAGGGGGGGCTCCCATACAAATGAAACACAAATTTCTGCATAACTCGACAACTAATCAAGCAAATAGAACAAAATTTGGCATGTGGGTGTTTTCGGTGACAAGAATTTATTCTATGGTAAATTAGGACCCCTCCCCACTTTAAGAGGGGGGGCTCCTGTACCAAAGAAACACAATTTTCCTCATAACTCGAGAAGTAATTAAGCAAATGGAACCAAATTTGGCATGTGGGTGTTTTTGGAGACAAAAATTTTTTCTATGATGAATTGGGACCCCTCCCCGTTTTAGGAGGGGGGGATCCTATACACATGAAATACAAATTTCCTCATAACTGAAGAACTAATCAAGCAAATGGAACAAAATTTGGCATGTAAAAGTTTTCGAGGGCAAGAATATTTTCTATGGTGAATAAGGACCCCTCCCCACTTTAAGAGGGGGGGCTCCTATACAAACGAAATACAAATTTCCTCATAACTCGAGAACTAATCAAGCAAATGGAACAAAATTTGGCACGTGGGTGTTTTTGTAGGCAAGAATATTTTCTATGGTATATTTTCTATGGATTTCCCCACTTTAAGAGGGGGGGGGGGGGGCTCCTATACAAATGAAAAACAAATTTCCTCATAACTCGAGAACTAATCAAGCAAATGGAACCAAATTTGACATGTGGGAGTTTTAGATGGCAGAAATTTTTTCTATGGTGAATTACGACCCCTTCCCCTTTTAAGAGGGGAGCTCCCATACAAATGAAATTCAAATTTCCTTATAACTTGAGAACTAATGAAGAAAATGGAACCAAATTTGGCATGTGGGAGATTTTGGAGTCTTGAATTTATTTTACGATAGTTAGAGACCTCTCACCCCTGTGGTAGGGGGATATGGACTCTCATACAAATAAAACAGAAATTTTTGCGAAACTTAAAAACTAATCGAACTCGAGAAATTCGAGACTCTTCCATAAAACATTAGTCAATACAAGACCACAAAAACTATCTATAGTAACACTAGATCATTCAGGACGAGACGGTCGCGAGTGTTGCCGGTGACCCGCAGTCGGAAGCGCCGCCCACTGGGGGGCTTGCAAAACTCAAGATTGTGACAAAGATCATCCGAGATTCATGATTTATGTACAACACAGGTTAATTTGTGGCAATACGAAGTTTGTCGGGTCAGCTAGTATTTATATAATTAGACATACCCCCTTAGTATTGCACTTCAAAAAATTACTTTTTGTAGCAATTAAATAGAAAGTCCGTGTCTTGGACAAAGTTGTAGCATTACATAGTTCATTTAGTTTTGCTGAAGATATAAACTATCGAAATCATATGGTTGGTTGGCGAGATATGAATGACTTTCTGATGTGACCCCATTAAAACCAGTTATGAGCCTTTTTGTACCTAGAAGCTCATCTAACTGGTGTGGTATGTTCTAGAAACTTATTGATATCATTGAAATGCGTAACCTTTTAGAGTGCACGAATCTTCTATTTATATAAGAGGCTTATGTCTGTACCGAAACCCAGGTCTCGGACAAGACGTCATAAGAGGCTTATCGGTAACTAGACACAGGTCCCTGACAGGACGTCATGCTTTCGTAGCAATGAGTTGTATTCTCGGTCACCTCACTGGTCTACTGCTGGACTGCTCGATTGCTCAACTGGTTGACTAGACTGCTCGACTGGTCTGGTCAATTAGACTGCTCGACCTGATTGCTCGACTAGACTGCTTAACTGAACTGCTCGACTGAACTGTTCGATTCGACTGCTTAACTCAACTGCTTGATTGGACAGGTCGACTTGACTGCTTGACTGAACAGCTCGATTTAACAGCTCGAGTGGACTACTCGACTTAACTGCACGATTGAACTACTCGACTGGACTGTTCGATTCGACTGGACTGCTTGACTGGACAGCATGATTTATCTGCTCGACTAGACTGCTCGACTAAACTGTTCGATTCGACGCTCGCCTCAACTGCTTGATTCCACTGCTCGACTGGACTATTCGATTCAAATGCTCGGCTCGACTGCTCGAATGAACTGCTTGACTCAACTACTCGATTGGACTATTCAACCGGCTGCTCGACTTAACTGCTCAACCTGATTGCACGTTTCAAATGCTCAATTAAATTACACGATTCGATTGCTCGACTCAACTGATAGCTTGATTCAACAGCTCGACCAGGCTGCTCGACTTAGCCACTCAACCCGACTGCTCGACTTAGCCACTCAACCCGACTGCTCGACTCAGTTGCTTGGCTTAACTGTTTGATTCGACAGCTCGACTTAACTGCTCGATTCAACTGCTCGACTGGACTACTCGACTGACCTGCTCGACTCCACTGTTCGATTTAACTGCTCGACTGAACCGCTTAACCCGACTCCTCGACTAGACTGCTAAAACTCAACTGCTCGACTAGACTACTCGATTTAACTGCGCGACTGGACTGCTCGATTAAATTACTCGACTCAACTGCGCGGCTGGACCAGGGTTGCCCCATGCACAGATTATTCTATGTTTAACAGATATTTGAAAGGAAACGCCTGTACAGAATCTGTATGCACAGAATACAGATTTTCGCCAATTATACAGATTAAACAGATTTTTAAGCTTTTACAATGAGAGTGAAAGAGACGGAAATAGTCCGCAAAATGACTCTCCGTCTCTTTCATTCATTCAGATGGCCAGATTTTTCCAACAAGAAACACAGAATTATATGTGGCATCGCTGGGCTGGACTGCTTGACTGAACAGCTTGATTTAACTACTCGAATAGACTGTTCGATCTGACTGCTCGACTCAACTGGTTGACTTCTGTTTGATTCGACAGCTCGACTTAATTGCTCGATTAAACTGCTCGACTGGACTGCTCGACTCAACTGCTCGACCCGACTGCTTGACTAAACCATTCGATTCGACTGCTCGACTCAAGTGTTCGACTAGACTACTCGATTCAACTGCTCGACTAGACTACTCGATTCAACTGCTCGACTGGACTACTCGACTTAACTGCTCAATTTAACTGCTCGACTCGAACACTCGTTTCAACTGTTCGACGCAACTGCTCGACCAGACTGATTGACTGAACAGCTTGATTTAATTGCTCGACTAGACTGCTCAATTTGACTGCTCAGCTTGACTGTTCGGCTCGACTGCTCGACCCAACTGCTTGACTCGATTGCTTGATTCGACTGCTCGACTCGCCTGCTCAACTCGATTGCTTGTCGCGAATCATTTGGTCGGTGTTCAATCAGACCGGACCAAGTCGCAAAATTTTAAAAAATGAATTAATGATATTATTTGACTGCCCCTTGGTTTCTGCCACAGAGAAGATAGCCGGCAATGTTTCTATTTTTGTATCCAATTTTTGTCTAATTTTTTATCAGCTCTAGGCTATTTTACTGCCATTTTTGTGTGACTTTAATGTTCTTTTTATGATATTTTGTCTAATATTTCTTCTACGAGCGTCCTAATAGTATCTCAATATATTGAGATAGATGACACTTTCCCTTTTAAATCCACTAGGGTAATTTGCCAATTGTTGCGCACCTAACGCAGGAACTTTCAGTTTTTCTTATCTCTCGGTGAAACTATTACGTTACTTATATCAAAATTTTTCCTGTAAGCAAAATGATCTATCAATAAAACATTGTGTATGTTTTCATAGCTTGAAATACTTCATATATTATGCAATTTGAGGTTTTGTCTCACATCATACAGACCCAATTGTTGCCCACTTGTTTAACGTCATTTGCCCAATACAGTGGACCCCCGTTCGTTTGAACGATTCCTCATGCAAACTAACGGGGTTAGTTTTTAAGTTGAACAACTGGTAACCCTAAATATGCTGGAACTTGTGTGAACTGGCTGCCCTGCTCTTTGTTATTGTTTTGGTAGTTTGATTCAGTTGGCAGTTGCAAGCAGCGAATATTCATTCTCCGATCGGATTTCTACCATAATCGTTGGAAAAACGCAATGTGAAACATAATAAACACGCTAGATCAGCACAAATAAATCATGTTTATGTGCATTGTCTGCATAAGCAAATGATGTCATAATGAGTATGACGTTTGAACCATTTTTAATTTGCACGTCGTGCAAACCAACGGGGTTCAAATTAAAAAGTGTTCAGATTAAAAACGGTCAAACGAACGGGGGTCCACGGTATTACACACCTTCAGCCCAATTGTTGCACGGCAAAGAAAAAAACCAAATTAGAAGAATTACCAAGCACAGAAAACTGATATATAAAGAAGAACTCCTTAAAAACAGATTTACAAAATATAAGTACCGTACCGTTACCGTTTTGCCACATTTTTATTTCAATCATCACCGAATGGTTTACTTGAATACAATTTTACTTGGTACAAATGAGAGCATTGATTGAATATATCTATTCATAATAATGAATTAATACGTTTTTTCCTGTGTCTTTCCTTTTTCAAATTTAAACGCAGTAGGGGAAGGGCGGTAAAGACGAACACCTTAAGGTAAAGACTCAATATCTACTCAAATATAACTGTATTGATCGCAATTTTCGCGCAAACTGAACCTTTAAGTCTCTGTCTAATAAAGTTACAACGTGTGCTGGAAAATTTCTTCCAAAATTTAAACTTTTTTTAATATTATAAACAGCATGTATAAATCAAAGTTTCTGCGCATGGGCGGGAAAGACGGACACTTGATATGGGAAAGACGGACACTCGCAAAAAGGTGTCACGCGTCGTCGAATTATCAGTATTAAGCAAGATTAACATATTTCATCATGTATTTAGGAAATAATTGGTTTGGGAAAACACCCTTCCCGATCCCCCCCCCTTTGAGCGAGAAAATAAAATGGTTCCCTTCAATATTTTAATTGGTGACGAATTAATCGTTTCTAAAAGTTGGCCTATTCCAACTGCTATATGACTTCTGGTTACTTTTACATATATAATATGTAAGTATTTGCAATGTTAAATAGTTGTTGGGCAAAGTGGATTCAAAATCTGTGTGTCCGTCATTCCCTACCATTGGGTGTCCGTCTTAACCGACTTGGATACCATTTTTTCAAACTTCAATAACTTTTTACTGAATATTCAAAAATTCCTTAGGTTTCCAATGGATATTCAGTGAAGGATCAAACTAACGCAATGCCGTCGGTTTAGCATGAATATGTTGTTTTTAAACGATTTACCAGCTATTTTCTTCACACACAAAATTACATCGGTTAGCGTATATACGCATTTTTTCTTTGTTTTGCTTATAAATTTGACAGCTGCGCTGCTAAAAATCGGCAGTTTAATTCAAAAGTGTTAATTCAGTCTATAGAAACGTTTCCCATCATTGATTTGCTTCAAAAAATTATTGTTTATGAAATATGACAAGTGTCCGTCTTTCCCGCAGTGTCCGTCTTTACTGTCCTTCCCCTATATGTTTTTGGTTGAGACTTTGTTTTTTCAAAAGCAAAGTTTCTTGATTTTTTTACATTCGAGCGAATAAGCGAAACCTTGACTTTAAAATTCATTTAACCAGAACATAACTTTCTCCTCTCCCTTTAATAGAGGCTGAGGCATTGTTTGACATTATAATTTTCGTTTCTCAACAAATTTTCATAACAAACCTCCAGACACATTGTTCCGCTAATCGACTGCGGATTACGGATACGAGAATTTATTTCCCATTCACGAAAATTGTAACATGCTGGTAATATCATTAGGTTTTTGTGGATTTACTGTCCAAAGAAACCGATAATTATTGGTATTGTTTCAATCGGACATCCAAATAGTGGTAAAATTTCAATAAGAGTTGGATCATGTAAGAATAGTAAAGTAGGACCTTGTTTAGCGGCATTTGCGGATGGTGTACAGGAAATGGACAAAATCCAAAGTTTTTTCCGATTATTAACCAATATGCAATAGAACACAAAAATAGGAACATATAGTTACTTATTCAATCAAACATTATAATGGTAGGTATTTTGGAAGGGATAGAAAGTAATACGAGGAAAATTTGCTTTTTGTTGAGATTTAAAAGCTTAAATTTGATGAGTGATTCCTTAAACCAAACTGTAAACTTTCGGCGTATTTTGGTTCTACCAAGAGTCAGATTTTATGAGTGAATTTTTCCATGCCAATCATTTGCTTGCTAACAATCATGTTTACCCATATTTGAAGGTAATGATATATATTTGTGTTTAGACCGTTTGGAGTGCTGCGATAATATTGATATTCTCAGATATTATTCAAAAACCGAGAGGTGGGCAACAATAGGGTGGTGAACACAATTGGCAAACTACCCTATATTTGATCATTTTTTTGAAAGGCTATTTTGTCTCCGTCTTGTTTTATCAACTACAAAACAGGCACAGGCTTTTGTCAAATTGTAAGCAAATTTTCCCAATATCCTAAACAAAGCTCACCTGCAATTTTTTAGATATTGTTTCTGAATTGCCGAAGATTTTGCTAGTAATTTCATTGAAAAAATTTTAAGAAAGGAAAGATTTACACTGCTTTGATACTGAACAAGAGATCGTAATTCATATCTATCATTTGATAATGACATATCATTAGATAATAACATGGTAGTTAGCAGAATCAAAGGATAACATCAATTAATTTTTGTTTTCTTTCTTATCTTTTCAGGTATTCTACTAAGACGCTCAAATTTAAAACTAACATTTTAACTACTCTAAAAAATGGAAGGAATGGAATGGAAAAAAATGGAATGGAAGGATGGAATTGTCAAAAATTTTAGCCTTTCAAGTTCATTTTTAAATACACCACTTTTCGTTGAATATTGAACATATTGCAACACAATACGATGATATTGCAACACAAAATGATTCCAGGAATCGTCCACATTAATAAAATTCTGAAATTACCGTTCTGCTTTCCAAATGCTTTCTGCATTATTGCGGTACGGCTTGAATTTTCACACAAGGCTACAGGAGCGCCTATATAAAGACACGAACGAAAAGATTTGACCGAGCTTTGCATTTCAGCTTAAGCCCCAGTTTGGTTGCATCCCCCAGCCAGCAGCAGCAGCAGCAGCTATACCAGCTTCCGAACTGTTGCGAACAGTGTAGGTATAGAAAGATCCTGTGGGAAGAGGTAGAAGCTTTGGAATGTCCTGGATAGGAGCATCTGGGGTACGTGTACCTTTTTGTGGTTTTCCACCTGAAATGTTGAAACAAATTATACTTAGCTTCCAAGGTACGTTGAATCAAATTCCGAAAACTTCAATTAGTTCAAATAGCTACATTATTTAAAGTAAGCTGTTCACCAAAAAAATATTTGTACAATAAAAAGTCCAGCTACGCTAGTGGATAAATATAGTGTTCACATCATGTACAGTGTGACACAGAAACCTTCTTTTTCAGTTATTCTCTCTATCGGATAGCTTCTCCTCCTGGTCGATACAGCTTCATTACGGTTGCAGTGCAAATATCGACTGCATCTTAATACACTTTGTGAGCTGCTCGATTTCAGTTACACTCGGTGAAGAAAGCTGAATAAGGCAGACAAACGAAGTATTATAACTGCTGCCACGTTGAATCTAATTTCGGTGTGGTTTTGCAATACTTGTGTGCACTTCTTTCGTATTCTATAGATATTTGTTGCCCGTAGTCTCATATCATGTTCAAACAAATTATGGAAAATCTGATGCGATTCCAGTAAAACCAATATTGTATCTGGATTGCATGTAGTTCTATTTTGCTTCTGTATGGGTCTTACTTTGAAACCCGTGTTCAGTAAGCTTGTTTACTCGCAGTACACATTTGTGCATAACCGATCTCCGAACTACTAAATTAGTGCTTATAGATTTATGCATAAATTTTAACCATTTTTTATTTTTTATTAGAAAACGAAAAGTATAAAAGCTCACCTCAGCGATTGGCGAGAAAAACATATCATAGACACACACGTTTGACAAGCTTTCATAACCGAGTAAATTGATTGCGGTTTCCTCATACTAAACCACGTTGGTTCAGCAACTGCAAACTAACCGTATAAGGACAAGTTATTCTTTATGAGATGGAAAATTTCGCAATGCTATCTGAATGAAAATCAGTATTATTGCAGCAGCAGCTGCCGCTGAAACTGTTTGGACGAGTTTTGGATTAATAATCGACTTTCGAGCTTCCGAGCTGCGAACATTTGAGTGCGGTTTCCAGTCGGTCATCGGCAGCAGTGGAAGAATCTCAAATGCATCTTGGCACAGGCACGATGATAATCCTCGTTATGAATATTTATTGGTTTCGGACGTGGTTAAAACAGTGTTTATGCTTTCAGGTCGAGTTTGGGATTTATATCCCGAAGCTAGCGAGAAACAGTCTAGGTATTGGGCAATTTTTTGAGTTGCGAACTGGTAAGGTAAATTTATTTGCATACTGCTGTTTTTCCGAAATTAAAACGGATTATTTCTCGAATTGAGAGAACAATATGCGCAATTCCAGACCCGCCGGATATAGATATATACCGCTCTAGGCAGCTCACCGCATTTCTACCGACAAGTGAGGCTATATCGAGATGCAATTATTACGGTATTATGCAAGTGCAACAACTCTTACAGCAATCCTACCGATGACGCAGTTCCCGTTTCCATCTTTGTACCTTGCCCGCAGCAGAACTCCTCCAACAAGCTGCTGATTTACTACCAAAACGTGCGCGAACTTTGAACCTCGAAATTGATGATTTGTTTATTGCTTGAAGTGAACTTCGATATAATCGTTTTAGCGGAAACCTGGCTTGACGGGAAGATTCACGCGCAGCTATTGGTTGTATATTTTCCGTGTTTACAAGTGATCGTAACCAGCACAGCAGAACAACAGAAAAGCCAGTAGCGGTGGTGTGTTGATCGAGATGTCTAATAAACTAATAATCTAATAATGAACCCCGCATCTCCTTCGATTGTAACGTGTCAGATCTTCTGTTCTGTGCGCATTTCAAAGATCGCGCTGCCAAGGCACTTAACCTTCCTGTAGTGATTTTCGAACCCATAATCTTCTTCTATAATAAACAGGATACTCGACGAATACAAGGAAACCTTTGCAAAAACCCAAGAAGTTCTAGTAACTTGTCAACACTAAGAAAAACGAAGATGGCTTGTTTGTAAATCTGGTTCTGGATGATCGTAAAGCCAATAAAGGCAGCCTCTTTGCAATGCACTTCAAGGCAGGCTTTGAATCGTTTCCCAAATGTTCCTGTTGTTAGAAACTCTCCCAACGAAGTCATCGTCCTCAGCTTTCTTCATGTAATTGGGAAGATTGTCGAAACTGCTATCGGCAAACTAAAATATTCGTTAGTGGTCGGACCTGATGGTACACCGTCTTGCACCCTTGAAAAGTGTCCTACCATTGTCGCTAGACCTCTTTCACTATTGTCAAATGCTCCAATCCAGCAGTGTGAGTTTCCTACTCTATAGAAAGATTCAGTTGTACTCCCTGTACACAAGATAGATGATAAGTACAACGTTCAAAACTGTCGAAAGATTACATCCTTGTACTCCAGCTCTAAATTGCTCGAGATAATCGTGAACGTCGCTTTATTCGCTGGCACTCAATTTCAACACTACATTTCTTCAGATCAGCATTGGGTTTTCTCAAAACGTTCAGTCTCTACGAATTTTGTTGATTTCGTCTTGTTCTGCTTGCATTACACGAATGAAAGATTACAAATTGATGCAGTGTACACGGACCTGAAAGCAGAATTTTATCCGATGGATCACGGTATCCTCCTTGCAAGGCTTGAGAAGTTGGAAGTTTTTGCACCGTTCTGCAAGTTGCTACACTCATACCTAACACACCGTAGGCTGAGTGTGAAGATCGGGTCTGAGTTTTCCGATTCTTTCTGCAACATGTATATCGTACCACAAGGGAGCAACCCTGGATCACTGAACTTTTCTCTTTTTGTAATTGAGCTATCACTGTCCTGTCTCCGCGCTGTCGGTCTTTATATGCTGACGACGTAAACATCTTTAAAATAATTAAAACAGGCTCCCAATAAAGCCTATCGCTTTTAGTTACAACATGGCGAGACATTTGTTACAACGCATCTATTATAATCATTATCTTAATTTAGTCCTAGATAGCATACTAACCTTCCGTGTACATTATAACGACGTTATCATCAGAGCTAATACGCAACTTGGATTTATTTTTAAAATCGCTTAGGACTTCCGTGCCCCGAGACTCTTGAAAGAAGACGTCCCAACCCCGCCATTCTAAGTCAGTTGAACCTGTATGCTCCTGAGCTAGGAATTTTCTGCACCTGTAAGGACGGAATGAAAACTACAAACTGTACGACCGTATACAATTTATGGCAATGAGGTTCAACGGAGCCTACGAATGGTTCGACTTCCCCTTGACGGCTAAAAACTATTGAATGTATCTTCTGTCGTATGTACTTCCTACTTCTAGTAGCATAGCACCAAGGTGGCTCTTGTCGTATCAAGAATTGTTCTCCACTTGGTCCGGGTCTACTCGTTGCCAATTCGTGGAGCGCGTTGAGTCTCGACACATGCAAGTCGGCTTCAACCGGGTTGAGCCACATTGGACCTCTCTATTCCTGGTGTCGGTGGGGTTCTTGAAGGAAACAGGCCACTGCGCAGTCGTCCGGCATCCTTGCGACGTGACCGACTCGTGTTTCACACGCCTATAGTATTCTCTGCTTTCTGTTCGTTGATTATTATTCGTATTATTATCGATGGTGACCAGAGATCCCACTTCCAGTTCATCGGCAGCAATAGTCACTGTCTGTGGGAGGCGAACTTTGTTTCTCATGAGCCTCTTCCGCCCCTATAAAACCGGCCTGCTATTGCCCCGCGTATTCTTTTGTCATTGGGGATGGACTAAATCTGAGATGACACTTTGTAGGCAGCGTGGTAATTACAGCAATCTTACCAATCGCCCTTTTTGTAGATATGACAAGCCACACCTTTCATTCACCACACCGGTTATTTCTCCTCCACCCAAATCCTTAAAATTATCCAGTGAAGTGCCGTTGTTAGCCGTTCTTCGCCATATATGTAGAGTTCTGCCGGGTGTCGGCCCTTTCCGGCGGTTCTATTATTCTTCAGTTGATCGATTTTTTACCGGATCTCTTCCAGATTGAGAACCGGCATGCTGTTATCGTCTTAGGCACTCCTAGGTTTACTTCCGTTCCGTCTCCTTCTGTTATATCGCTGCTGAAATACCCATCGAAGTACTGCTTCCACCTGTCGACCTTTTCCCTCCTAGTCCCTACACATATCAGGTTTCGGTGTGTGTCCTTTACGAAATTGCGTCAGCATTCCATAGAGCTTGCGTGTCTCATTAGTCCGGAATAGTTGTTCCAGTTCCTCTCGATCTCTGTCCTCCTTCTGGCGCTTTTTCCTCCACCCGTTCTCGATGGTTGAAGAACCTAGCTCCACAGAGAAATGTAGATCTTCAACCAGTATGCGCGTGTAGTTCTCGGCAGCTCGCGGCTTACCTAATTACCGGATGTTGAACCGAGGAGGATAGCTTTGTTGCGGGTTTAATAATTAACGTCGGTAATTTTGAGTGCACATTTACTGCTACCAGGCAATGATCCGAGTCGATAACTGCAACCCATAGGAAGCATACATATATTGGTGATGCTACAGAAAAACCGGCCATTGATGAGAATATAGTCGATTTGGATCAATGTTTTTGTTGATCAGGGATCTTTGCGGGGAAAGAAAGTGCTTTTGATCTCTATGCCTCGGATGTTGATGCGCCGCTGCCCGTTATCGTTCGTGTCGGTGTGCAGGTTTTGGGGCCTGATCACTGGTCCATATATCACTTCTCTGCCGATCTGGGCATTCATATCTCCGATAACGAACAGGTGCCATTCGCTGCCTCCTGCTGCACATAGCCCACGGTGCTGTGACATATTTTTACCTTTCTTATTTCTCATAGTTAACAGTTGCGAAGTTCGTTGCGCGTTTGTTTCAGCGAAGCCTACTTCAATCTCAAGGCTGGAGTTACAATCAACCACGATGGAGTTCACCTCCGGGCAGGAGCAGCTGTAAGAAACCACACCGTAAATATCATTTAAAGTGTATTTGAATCGTTAGTTTAAGAAACCCCGCAAGCGCCATTTGACATGAGTCAATTTTCATGAGTTTTTGACAGTTTGAATCCTCGGGGATTCCTACATCTTCTCTCAAATTCTGGAAAAAGATTGGTTCCATAAACCTCTTTTATTTGGAGTTGAAAATATTTCGAGAAAAACAGTTTTTTGTTGTTTTCCTCCAATTGTGTCAAAAGCACACGTCGGGTTTCTCATTCAAACGGTTCATTTAGGAGTGACTCTAGAACCGCGCTTTCTTGATTCCAATCGGATCAAAGGAGTTACCGGCAGTACGTTGGTATGTTGCATTTCGGGTAACAGAAATTCTCGAGAATGGCAATGAGGGTATCCGACGCTGTCCGACGAAAATCCCTCAATCAATAGTAACAGTCGATGGTTTAAAGCTCCAACCCACCTATACCAGCCTCCGAATCTGTGGCTAAAGCAAGGAATACAGATTACGAACGCTTCGGAAGAATTACGGTCAGTTCTTGTTCAGCAACAAGACGTCACCAGCTAGCACCAACTCTTATATCAATGTACGAAAATTATCGTAAATATCTCTTAACAAAATCGAAATCGTAACTAAAGCTTGATAAAGTGGGACCAAGTTGACTTTCTATCGAATATAATGATAATAAGGCTTATTCGCGACAAAATCTGGACACCTCAATTTTTCAATAAAATAAATTTGCTAGAAGTTTAATCCATGAAACAATTTGATATCATTTATGTGTGTATTGATAATTATCAAACATATTAACATTAGTTATTTGGTCTGCATGAAAAATTGGTGAACTTTGGAGTTTACCCTTGACATGAGGGTCAGTGCAGACTTGTTGGCTACCAATTCAGCTGCGTTTATCCAAGATTTTCGAAATTTATCTATAGTTTTTGCTTGTTGTTTGTGCTGGGATAGCTCTCTCTTCACCAAAGCCCAATACCGCTCGATGGGGCGTAACTCTGGACAGTTAGGTGGATTCGCCGCCTTCGGTACAATATGGACTCCATTAGCATCATACCATTCCAAAACATCATTGGTGTAGTGACAGGATGCCAAATCCAGCCAAAACAGCGAGGATACATCATGGCTGTGTAGGAACGGTAACAATCGTTTCTGCAGGCATTCTGTGATAGTGATGTAACTTTTGCTTGCTCGACCACAGATACATATGGCCTGCCATACTAAATATTTTTTGGGGAGCTTGGCTTTCTTCTTTGTCCTAAAATGCTCTGCAATACCATTCCGTTTCATGGCAGTGTAAAAAGACATACCAGGAAGCTGTTTAAAGTCGTCTAGGACATACGTTTCTTCGCCCATTATAACGCATGGAAACTTCGTTAAATATTCGTGATAAAGCACACGAGCGCCTATTTTGGCCGGCGTATTTTGCTTATCATTACGGTTTGACACAGTCCTCACCTTGAAAGACTTCATGACTTGTCGTTGCTTAGAAGTGTGCACGAATGTTGGCGACAATTTTATTTTGCTAGCAATGGTACGTACAGAAAGATCTGGTCTCCTCCGTAATATTTGTTTTACCGTCGCATCCTTCTGGTGGTTCCTCAGATCCGTTTTTGTTCCACTTCCCTTCTTCCTAGCTGTTGTCAGGCGAGTATCGAACTATTTTAAAATACTATGAACTTGGAGGAAATCCCAGTTTTCTTAACGAGAGATCCGGATTTTCATTGCGACAGCACACAATTGCTTTTCGCACCTGCTCTTCTTTCGACGCCATTTTACGCTGAGCGCTTGTAATATAAACAAGTGTTATATTTTCAGAAAGAACAGACATTTTTATCTTTTATATTTATCTGGGTGACGAGTCAGTTTCTGAAAATTGAATGGTTTACGAAATGGAAAATTTTGAATGCACTTGGTTTCACTCAGTTGCTTAATCCAACCAAACATCCGGACAAACCTACCGAATCGTATGGCCACGAGGAGTTAACGACATCCAAAATCAATATATATTCAAAACGATCCAACAAGCAATTTATAAAAATAAAATAACTGTTCTTGCAAGTTTGCAACTTCCGAAACAAGTGGCCTAAACTCGAGCAACAAGCAAAATTCGCAAACTTTCTCGATTATTCTTCTGAAAAGCCATCCCGGAACAGTCTCTTGGTGGACTGGAAGCACCAAAAATTCAATCGCCAGTTTAGATGAGGCAGCGATTTCATGTTTCGGACATGAATTTTTTTTTAAAAAGGATGGTTCATCAGTAAAAAAAATGGCTCCGTTGCTTTTAGTAAGAGCCACTGCATACGTACAGCAATTCTCCTAAAAGCAAAGCCATGGGTATAAAATAAACGTCCTTCAAAACTTGACTTTCCTTTATCGACAAACTTCGCAGCCGGTTATTAGAGTACAGGAAAATTACGGGGCTAGTGCAAAGATCCTATTAACTCTGCCGCGGCATCGCCCAGTCGAGAATCGAACATACGACGACTGGTTTGTTAGGCCAGCATCGTACCCCGGACTAACTAGGTGGGCACGAAGCCGTGATCCTATGTCGGCATTATTTTGGGCCAGTGTTGATCAAGCAAGATTGAAGTAAAGCGCTGGATGGCATTGTTCATGGGACTGAGTCGTTCATAATCTCTCGAAAGAATCGTCTAAGATGACGATTTGACGATTCGGTGCACGGAGGGGTGTTCCCATTGAGTTTTCTTAGCAACCAGGGTACCAATTTTGCGGGTGCAAATTAGCAACTACAACAAGAATTGCGACAGATCAACAACAACTTGATAGCTAATTTTACTAACGAGAATACCCGCAGGCGATTTAACCCTCCGTCAGCACCGCATGTGGGAGGATGTTGGGAAAAAGTGGTCCGGTCAATAAAATATGCTCTTTCTGCCTTGTCCACTATTAGAAAGCTGAAATCTACCTATCACTGCTGGTTGAAGCTAAGTCCATAGTGAACTCCAGACCTCTACCCATCTGCCAATTGCTGCGTTCTAATTGCTTAGCATCTGTGGGGTTAACTTATAGCTTGCACGACAACTAATTGATAGCGATCAGAAATCAGTTCCATCTGGAATATTTGTCAACAGCTGTTGGATCAGTTTTGGTGCTGTTGGATACGGGAATACCTCCTCACTATTGCAAAGTGAACCAAGTGGTTCAGCGATTGTAGTCCAATCTAGGCAGGTGACTTTGTAGTAGTGGTCGACTGTGAAGTGAAGACGGCTACTAAAATATTCCACCGACCTTTAAAATCAATTGTATCCCTGATTTGTAAAACTAAAATTAAAATAACAGCAAATGTTAACCTGAAACGGAGGTTCGCTAAAAAAAACAGTCCCAAAAAACTTCGTTGGGTATACCAGCAGTTTTCCATACAATTTCAATCATATTTGGCTGATTTATTTTTTGATTGATTATTCACAGCGTCCTGTTAGACAGCTAGCCCCTGCTGATACAAACTCTCAGCAGGACGAAGTTTAATGAATGAAACGAATGTGAACGAAACGCTGCTAGCGCTGTAGGTATAACATGTCTTATTTATAACAGTTCGCCGGATGTGCGGTGCAAAATGCCAAACTCAATGCACATCTTTGCACGAATGTGGATCAGTAGTTCACCGCCAAACAATGGAACATCGGAAAACCATCAAGCCGGATGTGCAACCTGGAACGAAATGGTGTATCCATTCATATAAAGGAAAATAAATTTTCCCATAACTTTTCTACCTGCTCTTCTCGGTAGGAAATTTATGAGCTTTTCGCTCTGTTCAATTCACAAAATCGTTGCTCTGAATCCACTGTAAGTTGCAGGGTTTTATTTCTAAAGTCGGAAAGCTGTGGTAGGTGGCGAAAAACAAAAAGAATAGAAAAAAGAGCTGGGAAAAAGTTATTCCATACAGAGATGGTAACCCATTTCTGTCTTTGCTTGGTGTGTCAGCAGAGCAATACATACATGGCCACCCATAAGTTTGTACGGTAACCGAAAGGAATTGCGAATAATTTGGACAGGAACTTTCACGTGTGCCCTTGTTATGGTGTTCGACCCGTTTCCGGACCGGTGCATGTGCTACTAGAGATCATCAACAATAAGCCTGTGACTGCTCGGTTCGGTACGTATGCAAAACAAACGCAATGGTGTGGTAAATTGGAGATCATTCCGCTCCAACTGGTGCTCGCAAAAGGTCGAAACGAAATTCACAACTTTTCGAGTAAATTGGAACGTGCGATGTCGAACTTGCGTCCGGTCGGTGTTTGTCTTCGGTCCAAGACTGCCGGCAGCAGTGTAACTAACCAGAAAACCCTTTTCCGGTGAAATAATAAACTATTGGATCGAATCGGAATCGGGCTTCCCGCCGCCGGAGCGGAGGTTGGCAACTGCGGACGAACCGAACAGACCGGGGAAGAGTAGGTTTCGGTCCATGCCAAAACTGTATTTAGTGGAGGGGCAAGGGTTACGGTTCGATGCAAACTTTACCAGCTTCAATGAAATGAAAATTCTTGCTTTTAGAGCTAATTTAATTTGTGGGTAAGATTTTTGTTGTTTTAATTTCGAAAAACAAGCCGACGAGGCTGATTACCGGTTATGTACGGGTGGAATGGGTATGTACGGGAATCTGTTAGCATATGCTGGTGTGGTATTATTTGAATAAATAATGATGTTGAGACATTATGCCTTTACATCATGCAGGACGACCGTAAAGCAAGGTTTCCATGTTTTAATAAATTTATTAACTGAAAGCTTCCTGACACGCACATTCAATTACGCAAGCGGTGCCTTGATGTCGAATTACGTTACGATACATCAAGGTGCTATTCTACAAGGTTGAAGGTGACTTAACCAGTAAAAATGAATTATAATTATGCACAATAGAGTTGGGTTTCATTACTGAAAACTTTGCGATTTGAACTCTTACATTTACACTGCGGTAACAACTGTCGTAAAAGACATTGTCAAACTATTTAAATTTTAAGTGTGTCCAAAAAAATTTGGACAAAATAAGAATTTACGAGGTCAAATTTATGTTTGAGAATTGTGAACTGAAACTAATTCCTATCCTCGCTAAATTAAAAATAACTCAAGATGTAGTGTCATAACCTGTCTGACACGTTGTTAACAAATCTAATACTTTTAATTAACGCATTAATAGTCTATCAACAAAGCGCACCTCAATAATAACAAAGCGGAATACGTAAAATTACTTAATATTTGGTAAGAACAGAAAAACCTTACAAAATGGGTATGATGACCTTTAGAAACTCAAATTCTAGGCCTGACAACATTTTAAAATTGAATTTGGAAAACTTGTGACGCAGATTATTTGAGAAAATATAAGATCTTGCTGCAAAACACGTTAACACAATATCGATTATTCACTTTCAACATGATTGGCATCGACAAAAACATCACAGATAACATAAACATAAAAAAATAACTTTAGCTCCGGATTAATAACACACTCATTATATGAAAATAACAGACGATAAAAATAATATTAACAATGCGGATCGTAAAAGAAATACATCGTAAAGAAAATTCTACTTCCAACCCGTGGACAAAAGGTCCGCCGTGGTAGGTATTCAAACCGAAAAAAACGATTTTTCCCATCGTCGCCAGTCGCTTCTGCTCGAAAGTGGTAGCAAAGCGATAACATCCGAAAGTTTTCCCTTCGTGCAATTATCCAGATTATTTGCACACCAGATCCCTTCATTCTTAGGCTGCTGCTGCTGCTGCAGTAGTGGTAAGTAGCGGTAGAACAACAGTGAAGGGTCGGTCGGTTCGGCTCGGACCGGTCCGGTCCGGTCCCCGTTGGAAGATAACAAAACTTGTCAGCCCAGCCACTGTCTGGGGAAAGTTTAATTCCCGAATTTGCTCATCCGAATAACGGTTGCGAGAATAATTAAAAATAGATTAATGAGCTGTCCCTTCGTCTTCACGATGTTGCTCCAAGAAGGGACCACTTTATTTCAATAAATTGTTAAAACATTTTGCGGGATTATGTTTACGTAAATAATAGTAAGCTAGCATCGAACGACGTATGTCGGATTTCATGCGTCCATGCATTTAGAGGTGAAACACATGCAGCTAAGGTCAGCTGCTGGTGGGAACTTTTCTACTTGAATTCCATTCTGCCTGAGCCTAGCGGTAGGAGTATGAGAAGATCAAATTTCGAAATCGGCATGAAGCACTTAAGCTTAGGCAAGTAGACTGACATTTATTAATAGACTAGCTGACCCGACAAACTTCGTATTGCCACAAATTAGACTGTGTTGTACATAAATCGTAAATCTCGGATGACTTTTTGGATGTACCATTTCGCGAAAAAAATTTTCGTGGAAAGTACCATTTCGCAGGGGTGACCCAACTGAAGGAAAGTAATAGAGGTCAGTAGATCTAGGAAAATAAATAAACCTAGATAGAGGTGAACTCCACGGGCCGGCGCTTCCGACGGCAGGTCGCCGGCAACACCCGCGGCCTGCGGCCGTCTCGCTCTGAATCATCTAATGTTACTATTGATAGTTTTTGGTGGTCTTGTTATTGACTAATGTTTTATGAAATTTTTCGAGTTCGATTAGTTTAAGAGTTACGCAAAAATTTCTGTTTTATTTGTATGAGAGTCCTTGTCCCCCTACCACAAAGGTTAGGAGTTTCAAACCACCATAAAAAAAATCCTGCCTCCAATACCCCCCACATGCCAAATTTGGTTCCATTTGCTTGATTAGTTCTCTCGTTATGAGGATATTTGTATTTCATTTATATAGGAGCCCCCCCCCATCTCAAAGTGGGAAGGGGTCCTAATTCACCATAGAAAAAATTCTTGCCTCCAAAAACCTTCACATGCCAAATTTGGCTCCATTTGCTTGATTGGTTTTCGAGTCATGAGGAAATTTGTATTGCATTTGTATGGAAGCCCCCCCTCTTAAAGGGGAGAGGGGTCATAATTCCCCTTCTAAAGAGGGGAGAGGTCTCCATTCACCATAAAAAAATTCTTGTCTCCCAATTACCGAAAATCGGCAAAGAACACTTCGTGGTTTTGAGTGATTCTTATGTAAAAAATCTAAGGAATACGACGAAATTGAAATTTTTGAAATCAAATTGTACTCATTGAGAGAAAAATGCAGATTTAGTTTTTAAATCGAATTTAAAAATATTTGGCACCACTGCCGCTAAAAACTAATATTTTTTCGGATTCCTTGGACAATTCCCTTTGGAAACATGATAACATAGTCTTTCTAAACCTAGTATTTCCAGTGTTACAAACGAAAGAAAATAAGAGGATTTGACGAAAACGTGTCTTTTCGTTAAAAATGAAGGTACTCCCATTAATCGAGGGAACGTCCAATAGGCACCAAGCTTAGGATTTTTTCTTGCTGACCTGAAACGAACAATCTGACAAAATTTGGTTCAAATCCGAGAAGGTCGATTACAAGTTTGTACTTTTCTCGGTCACTTGACGTGGAATGACCCATATAACACTGCTTGGCTGAAGGCGGATCTATTCTTGATCCTACATTTAATTGACGATTTCAATTGACATTCAATTGGCAATTAACCCATGAAAACTGATTATACTTACTTACTTCAGTTGCGACGGTCCATCGATCCTGCGCGGAACGAGTTATGGTTCTCCGGTATTATCGGTCCCGGGCTGTCGGACTCCAATCTTCTCGAACACCAGCTGACCATGAGTCGTCCTCGACAGCGCTCAATGGTCCAAAAGGGCGAAAAGTGTTTTTTTCCTATCGTCTTTTGCAAAAGAACAAAAGTGCTGAAGACCTTAAATGCTAAAATGAAAGCATTTAAGGTCTTCAGCACTTTTGTTCGTATGAAAACCCCCCAAAATCTAAAATTGTCAATAGTTAGTCATCGCTTACTATAATAAAAATAAAAAAAATGCTTTTTTTGTGTTAGGAAATATAGACATAGTTTCTATCGGCAAAGTTGTAAATAATGATAAAATAAGCAACTTTACTGAAGAAATAAAATTTCTATCTCTGCCCAATGCAATGGTATAGAGCATTTTCATTGAAAGATTTGAACGAATTAGTTTCTCGTACTTAGCTTTTGCTAGTTGCATTTTACAAGAACACATTGTTCTAGGCAACTATTGAAGTACTCAAAACACACGTTCTCTGGGATATTTATCCGCTATGTTATCGCAGGTTCAAGCTTTATTTTCGCTTAACTTCACAAGCCTGTACGGTACAATGAGGCGAGCAGATATATGAAATCAGTGCTTCACTTTAAAGCTTAAGTCAAGTACTACAGAGTGAACCATACTCTTAAAGCACGCACACTTTTTAATCATTTGATGAAACACAAATAACAAGTGAAAAGCTTCTGTAAACTTCTAGAACATTGTATTTATTTATTTATTAAGTCGGCATCAACAGACTATAGTCCCAATGATGGATAAGTAGCTTAATCTAACACACACAGTCAAGAAATTACTATTACAAACACTAACAATTTTCTTAGTCGTCATTTGTTGAAAAAAACATAGAGATTGTAAGATTGTAAGCTCTGAAAATGAAAGAAACACAATTCGTTCTCAGAAAGTTCGATAAAGATAGAAGTAATTCAAAAAAACTAATAAAACAGGTGCTTTCCGTATTCTAATAAGGGTGGATGCGGACAAGCGGCATTTATACAAGTTTATAGTGCTTGATTTAAGCTTCAAGATGAAGTACTGATTTTATGTCTCCCCTAGCCCCATTCTACCCTATTGGCTCGTAAAGTTAGGGAAAAATAAAGCTTGAATAAGTGATAACTTTGTAAGGAAAGGTCTTAAAGGTTTGCAGCCTGTCGCAAAACATGTGTTTTAGGTCCTTCAATAATCGCCCAAACCAATATATTATTGTAAAATGCAATCAACACAAACTAAGTATGAAAAACTAAATTTTAAATAATTTTTAAATAAGGAAAATGCTTTAATGCTCTGCACTCAATAGAAATAGAAAGGTCATTTAGCAAAATTATTTGCCTTTATATTTTCGACACCTTTGCCGAAGAAACCATGTGTCAACCTACTAACGCAAAAAAGTGGACGTGTATGCTTGCTGTACTCTCAGTTGGGTGGATAGGGATAAGCGGCACCTATACAAGTTTGTAATACTCGACCTAAGCTTTAAGATGAAGCACTGATTTCGAAAATCCACTTTCCGCATTTTACCCTATAAGCTCGTGAAGCTTTAGAAATTCAAAGCTTGAATATACCATCCGACAGATTTACGGTCTTTTGCAAAAACGTGTGTTTTGAGTGCTTCGATAATTGCCTAGAACAATGTATTCTTGTAAAATGCAACTAACAAAAACAAAGTATGAAACACTAATTTTTATAGCGTTTTAAAGAATATGCACTATGATTCAGCACTCTATAGAGACAGACATTTTAATTCTTCAGCAAAGTTGCTTGTTTTTACATTTTTTACAACATTGCCGAAGAAGCTATGTCTATGTTTCCCAACACAAAAAAGTTAATATTTTTTGAAACGGTGGTTCTAAAATTGATGAAGGGTAAGGTAGGGTACAGTAATGAAAAGTTAGGGGCGCTAGACAAAAGACTGCACAACTCCCCTTATTAAGCTAGCAACATGGGTTGGGTTATTTTTAGACAAAAATTGTGCCTCTTCCTTCGGCATTTCAAGGTTAAGACTAAAAACACGAGGTCTGGTCTATTTCATAGGAACTTTCCCCGAAAACCTGCGCTGAGAATCGCGACTAACACGCTGACAGACGAACAGCGTCACACGCGGTACCTTGTAAGTCGCAAGGGCCTGCATAGTGGTTGTCCCGCCAGTAAAAACAAAGTTAGTTTAAATTTCTCGGTCGGTGCTTTCTACAGTAGACGAAGCTGCAATTCGTCACTCCGCGGGTTACATCGTTATCACATGTCACGAGCGTATCAAGGTATATGAATTCCTCAACTAACTCTATCGTTCCCCATCCAGCTCCTCCTTCGCACCAACACCGTTTGGACTCCCACGTTCCCTGTCAGTAACCATGTACTTCGCTTTGCCGGCGGTAATGGCAAGTCTCAATCTCACTGCTTCTCGTTTGAAAGGCATAAAGATCTCTTCCACTGCTCTACGGTTGATTCCGTTGATATCGAGCAGTGTTGCCACATGTACAGATTTATCTGGAAAAGTACAGATTTTTCCGATTTTTTTGGAACAGATTGTGTACGGTACAGATTACAGATTTTTGTCATGAAGTACAGATAGGTACAGATTTTTTTGGGAGTCAAAAATTCAACTCGAAATCCATAGAGGAGCACCTCCTGGCATGAATACAAACAAAACAAAACGCATCTGAGTTTAAGTTCAGTAGGAATATGTACAAACATCATCATATAGAAATAGGTAATTTGCAACTTATGTATTCTTTAAACTATTTTTCTATGTAGAAAATTTACTCAATGGTAGAAATCAAAAATAATAACGAATGGTACTCGCCTCCGGCAAAATGATCTAATATTACATCATTTTGAAACAGCCTAGTTTCAGCAAACTAACAAAACGAACTACACAGTAACGATTGCAAACAGAAGCAGAGTTAGTTTTCCTCGAAAAGTTGTGCTTTCGCCATTGTATTTTGTAATTTTCCCGATTTTACGGAAGTTGCATTCAGTTGCGTGTAACAATTTTCATCGAAACAGAAGAGAAACTTTTGCCTGCTCGTTAGCTCCGGGCGATGTCCATCGTCTGTTCTCGAATCAAATCGTGCTTTCCAAACATTCCATGTGCAATTGAATGCAGCGAATGTTTTCGGACCATTATCGTTACAAGCTTAATTTTCATCAGCTGACCGAGCCCTTTTCCCGGTTTCATTTCATCGGGAAAACTTTGTCTCAAAATGCTCCCTAGATAGTAGAGAAGCGCAGCCAAAAGGGGTTTGTAGTCCATTTGAGCATACCACTTTGTGTTACTCTGTTCTTCTATGATTCTTTAGAATTTGTTAAAATCAAATCGGGAACAGATACCTAATTTGTTCCTAATTTGAACGAGAACATTTCGAATGTGAATTTGTACAGCAAATTATTTACCGATACTGTATTTCATGTGGGTCAAGTTTTTCTGTCTTCGATTTAATCTCTACCAGATAAATCTACAACAAATCTACAAGCTGATAAACCATCCGTTTCGATGTGGCTCATGTTTATTTATTTTCTCCGTCTATTTGCTTCGACTGCATCAGTGAATTATTTACCCTTGGGGAAAATCCCCATGTGGTTTATCCTTCACTGTGTGCCTGTTCATGTTGCAAACATATATTTTCAGTTTGCTCTTGAAAACTTCCAATGCTCGTTCTGCAATGTGATTTCACATTGCAGCTAGGTATTGGCTGGAGGGAAAAACGGAAACAATAAAAAACAGTCAAAGTCGACCTAGAAACTGAGGTAAATAACTAAGGCTCGGTTACCAAAAAAAAATCCTCACCATCCGAATGAAACTACCAGCACGGAAGCATTAGGAAGCCTTGCTAGAAGCAAGTCCCATCGCACCGTCGATATAAGTCCCATGCTGTACAGAAGCGTTCGGGATATGAAGAAGAAAAGAAAGCGGGGTGAAAAACGAGGTATCTTCCAAACTGGAAAGCTGCACTGCATAAATTAGTCTTCGCTTGTTGAAAGGAACTTGACTCTGAGTCCGTTTCTTGCTCTTGACTGTTACTCGGGAATCACGCCGGTGATTCCTGAACAACCCACGCATGAAGAGAGCTGAGCCCGGAAAAATGTTGAGACAGTGGATTGTCGTTGTCATGAATATTCAAAGTCTTGCAAACTTCAAATTTTATTCTATCATTCTTAATTGGTCGACCTTCCGCTTGTCTAATAAAAAAAAAACCTGAAGCTCATGGCCATGAGAAGGATGCTGATAGTTGGGCAAACATGGGACAATACATACATTTTTCTTGCCATGTTTTCCATCTTGAAACTATGCACTAAAACTAAAACACCCTGTATGTACATAGCAATGCAGATGTATGTCTCGATGATATTTTTCTTTTCGTGCATCATCAGACCTTGCCTTTTCACGGCCAAGAGCAAGCAAGCAGCAACGTTGGCATGCATTAACGACGGGGTCGTTCTGTTTGCAAGGTTTCGACCCGGAGGCATACAGCAGCTTGCGTCCCGGGGTACTCATGATATTTCAACAGAAAAGCGACTTTTCTGCTGTAGACTTGACATTCAAAGTATACGGTGGCCGTGGCCGTACGGTGCCATTCGGACTGCATTCATAAGACTGGTGTTAATGCTTTCTAATGGCACATGAACTTGACGGTTGAATGGAATTGCAACATTAATGGATTATGTACACCATGAATTGATTTGAGTGCTTTCACCGTTCCATAGAAAATTTATGATGACGGGTTTCGTCGCGAAAGAATACTCGGTGACAAAATCGGGAGTAAGACACGGTCATATTAGTGACGCATTTCGTGAAGTAGATAAATCAATTTCGTATTACTTATTATTTTAAAGTTTTACGAGCACGGAAAATGGCAGATTCGATAAAATTGAAGGTAGAGATAGTTATGAAACATAATTAGATTAAAGTTTTATTCGAAGCTGACCCGCTTTTCATGCCTTGTTCGTATCATGGACATACAAATAGTTTTTTCAAAGTGTACCATTAATCGTATAGTCAACAATCGTAATTATGCTCCAGGTATTGTAAATGGAATAGTAAAATTCAAATCATGCGTCCGTGTCTAAATACACAAAACCATATTAGTTTACATACATTTCACAGTAAAACGCTGCATAAAAAGTTCACCAACTGGAGTAAACTCTCTACAACAAATTAAACGCAGGAGGACATTATTTAGAGCACCCAAGAAGAGAACAACAAATTCCGTAAAGACAGTAATGTCAGTAAAGTCAGTAATGCTCGTTGAAATGGGGCCTTAACTGACATAAGGTCTTTAAATATTATTATTTGTGTGCATGTTTTGAGTCTCTACTGCTCATATATTTGGTTTTCAACGGATTGATTTTAATCTCAATTTTCCTAGCTTTCACTGTTAGTTTGTCATAGTTTAGCACTGGAAGGGTATCACTCGTTCCAGAGCAGCTTTGACCAGCCACGTCGATTTATCCGTAGATCCGTTCTCGTGTATTATCTGCCACAGCCGTTCACGCTCAACTGTATCGTATGTTGCCCTGAAATCCACGGGCACGTTGTACCCCCGTCATCCTGAAAGATTTGTCAGCGAATGAAAATTTGATCCGTAGTAGCATGGGCCCCCATAAAGCCCGCCAGATACTGTCCTATGAAATTGCCTACTGTTAAGAATTTTTTCCCTGTATGGACTCATCACTGCGACCAGTACCGTTGATCTATTATGATATCGCTCGGGTGTTTGCTGTATAACATGCTCTGCATTGCTTTGCCGTAATCGCTAGTGAATAAATGATATGCTTTTTAAATTTTATGCGTGCTTGTGTGTAGTGGGGTTTACCCTTCCTTCAATACTAGATCTACTTTACCCACCTTGCTCCTCAATACCAGTACTGTCTCCAATTACAGCCATCCCTGGCGAGGCTGGCCTGTACATTTAACTATAAGAATGACTTTTTGCACTGTCAAGTGAGCTTTTATGGGGTTCATATAGAATTCAACATGAAGGAAGGGTAATCAGGGAGAATAAGCACATGCTAAAGTCACTTGACATCGAATGGCCTAATCCTACTAAGATTCAAACCCACAACCATTCACTTGTCAAAGCAGTCTCGGTAACCATGCGGCTAAGGAGCTCCCTTACTATTACTACTGAGGATATACGACATAACCAAATATGGGAAAGCATGTTCTAGAAAGCGACAATCGGTGAAATATCACCGTCATTGCAGCAATCTACCTGGCCGCTCTTTTTGTAGATGGGACAAGCCACACCTTCCCCTCCAACTATTTCACCAACTTCCACATACTGGAAATTATCCAATAAAATGCGTTTACAAGTGGTTCTTTACCATGTTTTGCCGCGAATAGATCCTTTCTAGTGTGTTCATCTAGCAGCTTTTCTAGCAAATTTTGCCCCAAACGTCGAAGCACCTTGCTTCATACAGAAAAATCCTGTGCCCGTAGGTATCGCAACCGACGGACTGTCTAGTTGCCGAATGTTTAGCCGAGGAAAACAATTTTGTTTTGATAGGTATCAATTCCGAGGACAGCTTTGATTGCAAAAATACCGCTACAAGGAAATGATCCAAGTTATCGTCCGTACCTCGTCGTCGTCATCGTCAGCAGCATGCAGCCAAAGTGACTCGTACGGATTCAAGAAGTCGTCTTCATCTAACTCGATCTTGGGACACTCATATCCAATTTCCTAGGTGTTCCAGAAGTCTTAAATCACTTTTGACCAGGTCGAGTAATCTTGCACGTTAAGTTACTTTGTTTATGGTTTCATTGCACTGTCGTCCGGGATCCTTACGACGTGTCAATCCCACCGTAGTCTGCCGACTTTCGCTATATGTACAAAGGGAATCTCTCCAAGCAGCACCTGTAGTTCGTGATTCATGCACCTCCGCCACTCTCCGCTTTAAGTTAGTACTCCGGCAAATATCGTACGCCGCACCTTCCACTCGAACACGGCAACGCGTATATCCTCCGTGAGCAGCATTACAGCTTCAAGTCCATAAAGAACTGCAGCCGGTCTAATACGCTGGTCTAATTCTTAACCGTGGTCACTAGCGATCCCAAATACACGAACTCATCTACCACTTCCAGCAACGTCAACGTCCGTGGGAAGCGCACGTTTGAGCCTCTTACTTTCATGAATTTGATCATCGACGCGTTAATTTTAAGCCCATTCCTCCAAGACTCCGCTTTCACTCTGACGTAGATAGCCTCCGCGGTCGCAAAGTTCCTAGCAATACTATCAAAGCTCTCTGCGAAACCTGGGAGTTGGCTACCTTTGATGAAAATCGTGCTCCTCGTTTCGTTGCCTCTCAACTCTCTGCGCCGTTGGAGACTCGAGAGTGCCCTCGAAACACGCACTTAGCACATCACTAGTTCCAGAGTAGCTATGATCAGCTGCGTCAGTTTGTTCGGGAAACCGTGTTCGTGCATTATCTACATAAGCTGATCTTGATCGACTGTATCGTACGCTGCTTTGAAGCCAATGAAAATTCTTCCGGTAGCTAATCCTCCTCCCAAATCCTAGAATTAACCTAGTGTAGAGCCATTGCCAGCGTTTCTTGGGCATGTTTACACGGAAAGAAATTTGATTCCGATGCCATGAATAAAATCATGAAATCATTAAGTTTAAACTGCTGTCAAATCATCATATTAGGCAGCACAAAATCATGAATTTGCGTTGTGTTGCACTGCAAGAAGCTCGTGATATCGTGATTATTAGTCATGGTATATTTTCATAAAACATAAGCTAGAAATCTGAAATCACGAGTCATTTTTCTCGTTTTGCAGATTAAATTTCTGTCCGTGTATAAAGCTCTGCTGGTGAGCGTCCCTTACCGACTGCTTTATTGATTTTCAGCAACCCAACATCTCGTTTGACCTCTTGGCGATCAAGTACTGGGACACTCACTTTATGATCAGATTTTCTGCCTCGTCCCTACACATGTCAGGTTTTGGTGCGTGGCCCTTACGAGTTAGATACACCTTCTCGTAAAATTTGCCGCCGCCGTCCATACGAAATAGTTGTTCTAATTCGTCACGATCTCTGTCCTCCTTCCGGCACTTTTTACTCCTCAGAATCATGGTTAACGTGAGTTTTGTGGCAATGAACTTGATGGATTTCACTAGTACCTGCATGTCATAGATGGAAGCTGGAACTCAAATTGACGCTGGCTATATAGATATTACGACCGCATTCGACACAGTAGATCATCGAATACTCTTTCACAAGCTCTCTAAACTCGGTGTATCTGGTAGACTGACTTCATGATTGAGCTCGTATCTTACAGACCTTATGACGTGTCAAGCTGGATTCCACAGATTCACGTGCATTCTGTAATACTTCTGGTGTTCCACAAGGCAGTAACCTGGGACCTTTGCTATTCGCCTTACACTTTAACGACATTACTATTTTGCTTGGTTCCCCCTCGTATATGGCTGCACCCTGGTATATGCCGACGATCTAAAGATCCATCTCGTTGTGAAATCTATCGCTGATTGCTACCGATTGCAAGCGCTGTTGGACACCTTTGCTGATTGGTGTAATAGAAACAAGCTCACAATAAGCAATGCCAAGTGTGTGGTTATAATATTCCATCGATGTAATACGCCCATCTCATTTGATTGCCGGATAAACGGAGCTATTCTCGGACGCGACGATCAGGTCAGCAATCTTGGAGTTCTGTTGGATAACAAGTTCTTGTTCGACCAACATTATATTTTGTCATCTCTAGAGCTTCGCAACAACTTGGGTTCATCAGAAATTTTCTCGAGACTTCACAGATCCCCATTGCTTGAAGACATTGCACTGCGCGTTGGTACGCCCAATACTTGAGAATACCCAGGCTTCATTCTCGGTTTTTTGCTCAGTAGATGCTCAATTGACTACAGCGCCACAACTAAACAGAAGTAGAAAAAGTAGTGTAAAGGGCGACTGTAGAGCTTATTATTATCTACACTATTGTTGAAGAAAGTATGGTTTATCTTTTGTATTTACGGCGCTATGGGGCTGCTACACCGTTGGCAGTTAAAAGAGCGCTCATTTGGCTACCAACGGGGTAGCAATCGCATAGCGCCGTAAATACAAAAGATAAAACCATTCTTTCTTCAACAGTAGTGTAGATAATAAAAATCTCTACAATCGCCTTTTACACTACTTTTTCTAATTCTGTTTAGTTGTGGCGCTGTAGTCAATTGAGCGTCTACTGAGCAAAAAACCGAGAATGAAGCCTGAGAATACCTGTGTCATCTGGAATCCTCGTAACCGGTGTTGGAAAGCCAGAATAGAATGTGTTCAACGAAGATTTGTTCGTACCGCCCTGAGACATCTACCCTGGCGTCTACCTAACTATCTTCCACGCTACGTAGACCGATGCCAGCTTTTATATTTGAAGACATTATTGAGTCGTCGAAGGATTCATCAAGCAACTTTTGTGGCCAAGCTCCTTAACAATGAACATATTGATTTCCGAGTTTCTCGTAGACAGCTTCGCTCATCGAATTTACTGACAACCAGGTTCCATTAGGGACCATGTACGGTTTTTATGAACCACTGACGTCATGCAACTGCACCTTCACGCTGGTCGAAGAATTATCTGACATTGGAGACGTTTCTTCACGCACCTTTAGTAGAAGACTGACAAAACCTAGGATGCTGCAATAGTTCCAAGCCTTTTTTTCCTCTCCACCGCTTGTTGGCATTCCCCATCAAACCAATCATTTCGTATACTCCGGGCCGGGGTTCGTCACCTAGGGTAGGGTTCTTCACCAAGGGTGCTAGAGGCCTCTCCGATAGCCGAACGTATTCGGCCACCGATCTTTTAACGCTTCTCTCCTTTGCTATAGATTTCCTGCAGAGCTACGACGCCGAGTTGGCTGGGTTCAAGCTGTTCGAGCAGCACCCGTACCCCGTAGGTTTTGATAAAAACGTGGACGATTTGAATCATTATTTGTTTGTCATGTGATCTCCAGGAGGGTTTGGTGATATTTTTGGGGAAATAGAAAGTGCTTTTGATCAGCAGGTCTCGTTGACGGTTTTCGTATTCCAAGCAGCAATTTAACTTTTATTACGTTCCCCTAGTGGTTCTCATAGCCAATTTCATAAAATCGCTACTAAAACTAGGAGCTGCATTAGGATCTTCTGATGACCGCTATAAAACTTCCTTTCGACCATGAGGCCCACTCCTCAGATGGTTTTTATAACCACTTGTCAGACCAGTAGGATTATTAAGCTCTTGCTGAAAGCAGCAATAAAACCGACTATGTTTTTCGCTGCTTAACGGCAACCACCATAATCTAATGAAGCTATTCGCTTTGTTCGACAAAACTACAAAGCATAAAGCATGCTGCGTAAAAAGCTAAATTGCCTAGACAGCTTTATTAACTTGAAAATACAGGGTTCTAGGAAGCTGAGTGCAAATATTTCAGGGAATGATAGAGGACCACATTTGACCAAAAAATCCTTCTACGCATATGTTCACATCTCAATCGTTACAGAATTATTGAACATTTTTAGTTTTCGGTTCTATTTTCCTTATATTAGTCGTGATACAAAAACTATGCTAGCTAGCTCAATTCTGTTACTTTCATTCGAAAACTGAGAAAATTTTGTATTGAAAATTTGTCACGAATTCACGACATTTAGTAACTTTTTAGAAACAAAAGGTTTTGAAATAGGTGTATCTCAAGGCGTTTTATCAACTTTCTTCTAAAAATGTGTGATAAAACTGATTGCTTTTATTTACCAATTTGAAACTCTGGTACCGTTCTACAATTCCTTTTTTGACGTGAAACGCCTATCTCTTTTAGTTTCGTTGCAATTTTATTTTAAACGTATCGTATTGGGTGTTGAATTAGTATCGGAAAACTGCACGAACTCATACATCACGCATAGCATACTAGATTACGGCATGCGACAAACATAATCTGACACGTATGAAAGCTTAACAATGTTTTTCATAAATTTAGGGTCCACTTTCACTTTTACTTACATAATTCTGCAAACCTCAAGCCCCTCTTGAAAGCGTCGGTCCGTTTTAGTAGACCTCCTTGAATTAGAATCATTGTGTAACAAAACGAGCACTTCTGGACTGCACTTCTGTGTGCACTGACTTGCATTAGTTAGCCAACGATCAAAAAATCTACAACCAGACTCCTGCTGGGCTGGCGTTGTTACATAATTAGCGAAGCCATAACTATTGTGAATATCCGCGAGTTCCACCGAAGAATACATTTTATTGCTGCAATCGTTTTCAGAAACGTCCCAGATAGACCCGAGAAGTCTGTTTCGTTATTGTTTTCCATATGCGTCAGGCCGTGTCCGTCGTATACGGTGATCTAGAGTGCTATGCGTGATGTATGAGTTCGTGCAATTTTCAGATACTAGTTCAACACTCAAAACCATATGTTTAAAATGAAATTGCAATAAAACTAAAAAAGATAAGCGTGTCATGTCAAAGAACGAATTGTAGAACGATACCTGAGATTTATATTGGTGAATGAAAGCAATTAATTTTATCACACGTTTTTAGGATAAATTTGATAAAAACGCCTTGAGAAACACCTATTTCGAAGCTTTTTACTTCTAAAAAGTTACTAAATTTCATGAAGTAGGCGGTTTACGAGCATTTTTAATACAAAATTTTCTCAGCTTTCAAATTATTGAAACAGAATCGAGCTAGCTTGTATAATTTTTGTACTAGAGCTAATTTAAAACAAACACTTGCGATTTGATGCGTAGAAGGATTTTTTTTCGTCAAATGTGGTCCACTATTACTCCCTGAAGTATCTGCACTAAGCTACCAAACACTCTGTATATAGCTGTGAGCAGAAAAAGTAAAGTTTTATTAACCTGTTTTATCACCCTGATCGATTTGATTTACAGCGACCATAATAAAGTATCCGAAAGAATATATGATAAAATTTACAGCAGTTTCCCTAGTTCGGTCGAATTTTTCGAATTAATACACATTCCTTACCATAGACTTCACTACTTCATTCCTTTTTTCTCGCTCTTTTTTGATATTTTTTTAAGTTGTCTGATTCAGTAAATTTTCAAAAAACAACTTAACCGAAGAGAAACTTGACAAAACATTACTTACGACTACAGAAAATGGATACCTGCTTTATTGTAAACTCATATTTTTGACGGATGCAACGAACATTACAGACCAAAACAAGCTCTAAATCAGAATATTACATTTTAATTAACACAGTATATGAGAAATAACTACATTATTTGATGCAGGTCAAACTGTAGTACCAAATATAAGCCCTTCCAGATACATCTATCTATAGCAGGTCCACATGCTAATAAACAACCAATTTCAAATTGCGAAACATGTTTATTTATTTTCTTCGCCTGTTTGCTTCGACTGCATCAGCTCCTGTTTGGCTGTCTGTATGAGAAAAACCCCCATGCGGGTGATCCGTTTCTCTCCGTGCTTATGCATAGGTATGTTTCGAATAGATAGGTACGAAGCACACCACTCACTGTGGTTGATTTCCCCCGTGGAAATAGATTGCTAAACGTGAACTTTTATGACAATTACCTATGTAGCTCTAAAAATGAAAAAAGAAACGGAAAAAGTTGATATCTTAAAAAATTGTTTCTCTAATTTCTGGGAATTGGAACTAATTTTCTCACGAATACTTAGTTGAATTCAAATTTTTTATTGATTTTTTAGATCCTAAAATGCCAAAATAAATTAATGTTCATTAGGTATACGATCATTTTAACAAATTGGCCATCTTATGTTCAGCTGTAACTGATTCGCCATTCGATTCTTCGTTCAGAAAATGTTCAAGAAAAGCAACTAATCGATTGTTAAGAAGAACGCCTACCTTATACAGTAATCATGCCACATGAAAGTTGGATTATTTCTTCATCCTAACCGGTAAATGGTTACATATTTGCAAATTATGTGGATGACTCTTCCTTTCTGTTGTCGAAAACAGCAGGCCAATCAATTGCAGATACAAAACCGAACTCCAGCAGCTAGATGAACAGGCAGTTCGCATAGGAAATGTATAAGATTTGGTCCACTGGAGAGCGCAGACCAGTGCCAGCGGGAGTACAATATAAATAGCTCTTACTTAGCATTTCCTTATTTTCCTCGAAAAGATACCACTACGGATAGTAAGGATGTCAGTAGCTCAAATAATTTAGGTAGCAGTGCAAATGCAGCAAATTATTCTGGCTTTTCTTATTGACAACCGCCCATAAGTTTTAATAACCCGCGAAGGAATTTTAATTTATTTTAATCATGATTTTTTTTATTATTTTTGAAAGAATAAACCTAATTTTAAAGACAGTCAAAACAAAATGTATTTGAATGTTACTATCAATTAAATTCAACGCGTATTTTCGACCTATTTCAAAACACACATTAATTTGCATAATGGAAAGTGGAATTTCAGCGTACTATCAGAGACGGGCTATCATTGATGAAAATTATTGTCCGCAATACTGTTGGGACTATCAGCAGCCAATAATTTGCCGCTCTTCAATCTATTCGAAAATCCTACGTGGACTGACACTGACAGCCGCTTTTATCAGCTTTGTCACCTAGTTGCTAATTGATCAGCAAAATTGATTCGTTTCAGATTGGTTCGCTTTCCTTGCGCCATTGCAGAGCGGACGTGAGTTGCTGTTCACACGGGACATAGAGCATTTTGATCGCCCACATGGCCATCGTATCCTGTATCGAATCCGGAATTTGTGTTGTACCCACAGCCGCGTTGTTGCTCTTCACACAGCGTGCACACTATAGGTACTGCGATGATGATTTTGAATCTCGTCGAATCATTCACAATTCAGGTTTATTTGATCTATATCAATCTACTGAATCGGTGTTTCTCTTCCCAGCATCATAGAGAGTTTTTGACGTCATCGTTTCATCTTGTATGTACACACAGGTGAATAAATCATTGTTTAGGACAAACTGAAACTATTACTGAAATCGAAAAACTCGTCTCCAGGAAATAGAGTTAAAATTTCAAAACTCCAATATTTAAAACAAATGATTGACTCTGATGACGAAAGCTGTTATCAACGTCACACTGCCCACTCATTGCTAAACGAATGGTTTCGGTTCGGTCTTCGCCCACCGACCTTGTCACAATTCTCAACACACTTCTTGCAATTATCCCGTCAGGTTGCTAGCTGGTGAGACCGCTATTTTCATAATTTCAAACCCTGCTGTTGTAGAGTGTACATGTTTCATAATTTGAAAACGCGAAATTACCATCCGAAAGCAGTGAAAACCTGGAACGCATAAATCCAAACGAATCACAACTCACGAGGTCACGAGACCGAGAGCGTGCCAGCGCAACCAATATGGCGCCACCACCGATCGACCGACCGGCTTCAAATCGCGATGCCTCAAGAATATAGTGTGTAGGACTTCAACACGTTCGGAAGGTTCGGAAGCACAACGAAGCGTGTAGGGCATAAATATCGGTACCTCTACGGTTCGCATTTGTGAGAAATGATTCCGCTTCGGTTCCTTGCGCCACGACTTCGATGCTTTAATTTTCCGTGCGTGGCTGCCGTGACAAAGTACCATTTGTTCTCGCCGACCTGATGAGTCTCGGTAGAGCCACGGCGGAAAGGATGATTTACAGAAATTTCGTATTCATGAGATGGTACATCGTCGCAGTGAAGTAAAGCTTCCCTACGGAATACCGGCTGCTTTCGAATGAAATTAGAAAATTACATCACAACTCGGCAATTTTTTCCTGGAGCTTCACCTACTTACTGCAGTTAATATCGTCTCCGTCGCTAAGCCACCAACGGAATGGAAAGTTAATATTTCCTCAATTTCACTCTGACGTACGGCTGTGATGACGTATTTTTTCCCAGAACCTGCTCACTTCCTGTCTGTGTCTGGGAGGATTTGCACTAAAATGTGAAGAAAAAATGCTATTCTCTTCTAATTGCTTCATCATGGCGGCGTACACGTGTTATGCGGTTTCCCCAGAATTCATTTTGAAGCCTCGTTCGTGGACAAATGTACTCATTAAGAAATGATACTGATTATATTCTATCTATGCTGAGTAGCGTAAAAGTTTTTGAATTTGAAAATTCTCCTTTTTAAATTTCTAGTTCTAGTTTGCCAGACAAACGGATTATTCCTACAATTGAGAAACTGGAAAACATTGAAAATTTGCTCTAAAATTGAATGTGGCGACTCCTTCCGATTTACAGAAAATTTTCTTTGGTCCTATGGAAGAATTTAACATCGCTCTCAATAGACGATTCATTTAGTTTTATGCACTTTTTTATTTCATTACTTTTCCATCTTTAAAATGATGTTGCTTTTTCAAACGTTTTTCAATATAACAACGTACATGCAATTGACAGCCATCCCGGATAAAATCAAGACCAGACTGTGTGTTCATCCTGTAGCGCGTAGCGGTACGAGGCTATCGCTTCTGTCAACTCCACCGCAGCAGCAGCAGCAGCAGCAGCAGCGGTGCAGATAAGCGATATGCCCGTTTAACGCTATTATCTGCGCGTTCATTACGAGAGAGAGCAAAAAGAAGCGGTTGTCCATGTGATAAAAATGCAAATTTAATATCCTGCAACACTTTTGCGGTGGTCGCCGGGCACAAAAGCTTCCTCGAGTATCCAACAATGTCGGTTGCCTTCCCCTCCCCCTCCCCCTCCCTTGCTTGTGTTCATGTTGTAATGCGCTGTTCAGGTCCTCCTACATTGACGCTTCCAACTATGCTGGCATTTTTTTTTTGTTTTTTTGTTGAGAGCACAGGAAAACTACACGATATGTACAACATTGCTCGCAGTAGGAGAGCTGTTATGCCAGGTTCAGTTATGTTCTGCATAATTGGTTGCCAGATCATTCTTATCATCTTATGAACTAAGATAATATGGAGTTTTTCACTGTCGAATACGGTTTATGAAAATTTCAAAAGTCTTAATAGTAATAACTTGCTGACAAAGTTGTGGGTACACTTTTAGCTAAGACAACCTTTGCCAAAATCACCATTCGCTGGTGGAAATTTCAACTCCCCACCCCCCCTTCTCACTGTATAAATTTGAACCAAAGACAATTTTGTTTTCATAACTTTTGCAACACATATTGAAAACCCTACGTCTCTCCATAGTTGGCATTCAAGAGATAACTGCGAATTCATTTATAGTATGTGTACTTAGTTTTGGATAAAAATAGTGTAAAATTTACTGAAATTGTCGTAACAATATCGTTTTACACTATTGACCCTTCATATTTGGGTTAATTTCTGCAGATTTTGGGTGTAAGCTCGCTAAGCTTACGCTTCAGACCTTGCAGGTTCATCAGCCCAATCATTTCCGGTTATACCAGAATGGTGAGAAATCTAAAGAAATCAGATGAATGGTTTGGGTATGGAAAGCGATGGCTGTTTTGGATTTTGAATTAGCCGCCCAAAGTGTTTTATAGCGGCAAGATAGGCTTGCCTATCAGTTCTTTCTGAAGCGCAAACTGAGCTTCGCACGTAATTGCAAAGATTTCAGCTTGATAAACGATGTGTCTGGTGAAAGTTGATTTCGCCGTTGCGCCTGTTGACCCACCCGGATAGTTCCGGGAGAAGTCGATGTATTCACCGACGCTTTGTGGAATTAGATCATGCCCGCTGCCATGTGGCATCGATGCCGATCTTGTGGTACTCCGTATGCCTCTAGTTCCACGTTGGTTGAAGCACTCTACGGCCTCGCTGATGATGATGCCAATAGGCATCATACCCGCTAAGTTGCAGATTGACGACGAGTCTCAAGCACATGAGACGATAGGTGCTTTCCAGCTTGGCTATATAGCTTTTCGGAACCTAACGTCGATGAGCACACCGGTCCGCCATACCTAAGTATGGACTGGACCACGTTGGCTAATAGCCTTCGCTTGCTGCCATATACCGCAGAGCTATTAGACATCATTTATTAATTTATTTATTAGGACAGGTGGCCTTGCCGGCAGCCCTCTTGCAGGCATAGTCGACGTGGCTCCCGAACTTGCACTTATCGTCGACCATGACTCCCAGAAGTTTTAAGGGCCGCGTCGATGAAATAGTGCAATCCCCGGCGCTGATATTTGCTTGCTGTACCGACTTGCGGTTGTTCACCACGACAACCTCCATTTTATGGTGCGCTAGCCCCAGTTTGCTGGATCGCATCCAATCTTTAACAATGCTTATAGAATGGGCAGCCGTCAACTCAACCTCTCTGATAGATTCACCGTAGACTTCCAAGGTGATGTCGCCGCAAAGCCAACTATCACCACCCTACCGGGAACGTTAGCTACCTCGTCATACATGACGTTCCACAACACCGGGCCCAGTAGGAACCTTGCGGAACCCCTGCGGTGATTGGAATGCACTTCTGACCCTCCTCCGTATTGTAGCATAGCACACAATTCTGAAAATAATTTTCCAGATTTCCAGACTGCCCGGCTTCGGTAGGACCAGGTTCTGTCGCTTCCATCTGTCCGGGAAGTGGCCATCTTCCAGGCATCTACTCATTACTGCTCCGAATAATTCGGGAGTCTCCAAAATAGCCGCTTTAATGGCGAAATTCGGGATTCCGTCTGGTCCCGGTGCCTTGCTCACCTTTAGGGATTTAGCGATTTCAATGAGTTCCTCATTCGTAACAGTCGCTTGCTCCCCAACCTCTAAGCCGCCGTCGCCCACGTTACTTTGGATGTTCGGTATGGAGGCTGACCATTCTACGCTATGGTCTGAGATACTAGAACGTCGGCCGTGGGACGACTCAGCGGCTTGAGGCCAGGGCCTTGGCTCGTGGCGCGGAAAGAGGCCCTCGATGATTCGCTCCAGCATTCAGCGATGGCCATCACGCCCTTGGTCTTTGCCGTTACGACCCTGTAGGCATCACCCCACGGGTTCGCATTAGCACTAGCACATAACCTTTCAAAGCAGGCTCGTTTACTAGCTTTTATCCCACTCTTAGGCGCTGCGCGTGCTACAACAAATGCTACTCGACATTCAGCCCTACCTTCGTCCGAACGAGCTCTTTGCATAATTCTGCTCGCACGGAAGCACGCTCCGCGGAGTTCCACAATTTCAGCAGTCCACCAGTAAGCCGGTGACCTCCCATACCTAGGTCGGCTTTTCCTAGGTATGGCAGCGTCACACGCTCGACGCTCGCGACATTACCTCAGTCACATGTCAGTATGATCAGCGTTCGGATCGGGCATACCGCGATCTCCGCACTCTCTTCGGATTGTTTCCACAAATACTTCGGGATCTAAGTATGATGTCTTCCATCCACGGGTGGTTGGAGTGTCAGCTCTACTCGCCGCCTGCCGCCTCGTTATCTGACCGACACCATAGCGGACCGCCTGATGGTCACTGTAAGTGTAGCCATTGTCTACCCTCCAGTCTCCTATCAGACCAGGACTGCCGAAAGTCACGTCGATGATAGACTTCGCACCGTTCCTACTGAAGGTACTTGTGTTGCCGACGTTGGCCAGATCTACGTTAAGCTTTGCCAGAGCCTCAAGCAGAATCCGACCCCTATGGTTCGTGTGACGACTTCCCCACTCTACCGCCCAAGCGTTAAGGTCTCCCGCCACAACCACCGGCCTTAAACCAGTCAGCACAACTGATACTCGATCTACTATCCGCGTAAACTGCACGATAGACCAACTCGGCGGAGCATAACAGCTGCAGTAGAACACTCCACCCACTTTGGCAACCGCAAATCCCTCGTCTGCAGTTGAAACAACCTCCTGAACCGGGAACCTGCATGTCGTCCATATAGCCGCCGTCCCAGACCTATCCGAGACCCAGTTGCCGTTTCCGGCAAGGACGCGATATGGATCCGAGATTATGGCAATGTCCATTGCTGACTCAGAAACTGCTTGGTGTAACAGCTGCTGAGCCGTGCTGCAGTGGTTCAGGTTGAGGTCGGCAAAAGCTTTCGAGTGGCAACAAAGCAAGAAGGTTTGTAGTGTATGTGTAGGTGAGTTATTACGGCCGGCTATTTTTAGTCACGCAGGTAAAGCAGTCTGCTCCGGATTATTTTTAACTGCCAGTTCTTGCCAAGCTGCAGTAGTGTGCATGCTATCCCAAAATGGCGACGTTGCGGCAATTGTGTGCGATGGCAGAAAAGTCTTGTCAGCTATGGCGTTACTCGCAGCAACAAAATGGTATCATGGGCCGACGAATAGGGCTTCAGTGGCTCAGCAATAGCCGGACAAAAAGTTGCCGGTGGTCTAGGTGGCGGAAAATGGCGTTGCGCTGGCCGACGTCAGAAATGTGACTCGCCGCAGCTACCGGCTATTCGCAAAACAGCCGATAGCTTCGAATCCGGCGTGGGTCAGCAGCGTTACGTTGCGGAACGTAACGAGCAAGGAACCACGATTCTGAGGAGTAAAAAGCGCCGAAAGGAGGGCAGAGATCGTGACGAATTAGAACAACTATTTCGAAATAATGGCACGCGCAAGTTTTACGAGAAAGTGAACCATACTCGTGAGAGCCACGCACCGAAATCTGACATGGAAGCAGTTCTTTGATGAACAGCAGTAGTGAAGTAGCGAAAGGAGGCGGAACGGAAATTAACTTGGGTATGTCTATGGATGACAGTAGTGTTCCAGCACTCGAGCTCCAAGCGGTCAAACGAGAAATCGTGTTGCTGAAGATCAATTAAGCAGCCGGAATGGGCGAAAGAGTAACTACCGGAAGAATTGATTGAAGGAGCGGTTTGTCGCATCTACAAAAAGGGTGATCGGCTCGACTACTGTAACTATCGTGAAATAACGCTAGTAAACGCCACACAGTGTTCCAGTTTCGACTTCTTTGCGACAGAATTCCTGCAGAGCTACGACGCCAAATTTGTAGGATTCAAGCTCCAGCTTCGAGAAGCACCCAGTCGCCACCTGCGAAATTCAACAGTCTGCATTTCCAAGTACCGAGTATCCATTCGTCGTCCATGTTTCGTCGCCTAGGTCTGTGCCAAAAATTCCATCGTGTTTGCTTGGTCAAACTACCAAGTCTCGTGATAGGGCTGCTACCTTAGCTTTAGTACAGAGACACCACGTTTCTAAAGTCAGCCGCCCGCTCTAGATCAGACGCTGTTGTGAGCCGCTCCTAGCTTGGTGTGCTGGATTAAGCAACGTAGAACCGTTCACCAATCGACGTCATTGATTGTTTTTCGTAGCTATTTTCAGCAAGTAACTCCACAGATGCTGTCCGAACAGGTACACAGCCCAAAGAGTTTACCGTTACCTTCATCATTCCAGAGAATATGTTTCCAGCGCTCCATCGTACGACTCGGTGTTCTCTTTAAAAATAATTAAATATTGGTTTAACGGGGTATTCGCTTCTCAAACAAAGGTAATCAGCTATGTACATCGCTGCTGCACCAATGCTTTTCGATGAAATATATTAGAGGATTTTTTACACTTGTTATAGCTTTGAAATATGCGCGATATCAGATAAGAGAAACTTTGATTTTGTTTCAAGCATAAAATCCAACACAAATCCGGGTAGAACGCTTTAGATAGAATACAAATGTCATTAGTTATAACTACACCATACGATCGTTCCATTCGAGCTCATCGCATGCGGTAGATACCTACTAACTTAAAAAGGATAACACAGCCAGCAGTATGAATCATGCTAGTACATATTAATATCCTTCTGAGTGTGAATGCTCGGAAAAGTTGAATCGTTTATCATATAGGTAGATAGATAGATACCTGCATGAATCCCTCCTACACAGTAGCACGAAGTGCGTTGGCGTGTCTGGTTAACTCATAGATACTTTACGAGTGCATTCCCTGCTGCCTGCCCGTATGGGGTTATTGCCTTCAGTCATACATTAAAGAAGTTTGTATTAACCCAGCAAGTAGCAGCAAAAAAAGCACTGAGGTACGTTGGCGTTTCGCGCTCGTGCTACATACATATTGTTTGACGGGAACAGAGCTCTTGTCTGATGCAGAAATGCGATTCGTAAAAGCGAAGCTCTCGAAAGCAGTGTGCCCAGATTCTCTGATGGAATCTAAAAGAAAAAAATTAATGAATAATAAGAAAATATTTGTGCAGAGCAAAAAATGGAGGTTCCAAATCCAAAAGCTTTGATAAAGAAAAAAAAAACAAAACCCATGTAAAAATCTAACAATTATGGCATTACTGCTAGAGTATTTTGGGAGAAAAAAGGTAAAAAGATACTCAGCACCTGTCTGGTATTATACCAGCATGTTATTACCTCTTCGTACAGACGAGACTACGCAGATGAAGAAGGGATGAAGAACATTTTCATTAGAAAATTGCGTCGGAGGGAATAACTTTAGCTGCAGTCGTTCAGTTAGTTCCAGTGAGTACTGAATGAGCAATAGGAAGGAGCACCATTTATTTTGACTAGTCTTTTTTAATAAATTATGAGGTATTTACTCAAAGAAAATCACACCATGGCGTGCTCAAATAAAAAGACCAATAAGTATTATAAGTATTGGTTCACTCAATTTGTACATTTTAATCTCTTTGTGAATAAGTTTAATCTTGAAACATGAGTTTCAATTTTTTCTAACAACCCACTCAAATCAAGCGAGAATTTTCGCAGACACAATTTGACCAAAGTACGGTTGCAATCCCTTTTACAAAAGGGCCAATTTTTATTGCCTTCCGCATATCCACTCCCACGTTCCGGACTTTCCAGTCCTTTCCTACCAACAGCCGATGGGATTTAGTACACCATTAGAACATTGCAGGGGGAGCAGGAAAAGTGCCTTCTTACAGTTTGATTCGAGCACCATTCTGCGTCAGTCCCGAATTATATGTTTACATATTCGGAGCAAATTGGCCTGACGCTGCAGACTTGGCAGCCAATATGTACGAATTCGTACTTATTCTCACCCCATACTTACGTGACCCCCCGAAAGTCGTTGCGGTCCTGCGTTCCATAGGATTGGAAAAAGAGTCCCACGTGACGTAGGTTGCGTACAGATGTTATTTTGTCGTAAACAAGCTGAAGCGAAATTTTCCACCACTCTGATACCTAGTAGCATTTGGTAAATCTCTGTGCTGTAAATGTGTTGGGAATGCCGGTAGCATTGGCGCAGGAAATGATTGCAGTAGATTCGTTAATGCTTAAGCTCAACGGATGTACCTACTTGTCGTCTTTTGGGCGCTTCTAAAGCCCATGTATAAAATATGCAAATATTAAACTCTAATAAAATACTAAATTTACTATACTCCAGTATGACACTATCAACGAAAATTTCATTCCAGCAGCGACAGCCTTCTGTTTCATCGACCTTCGAACGTAGCCCATCTGATAACAGCGAATTTTCCTATACAGTTGTGTAACCTTTTTAAAGCTTAACTTTTCACCCATTGAAATGGCTCCGAAAGATAAGAGCACGCAGCATCATTTCATAACTGCAGACTGACGGCACCCTTTTGCCGGGTCAAATCCATTCCGGGAAGGCCTTTATCTGCGATTCCTATCGACCCTGCGGATAATGTTTCCTTTAACATTTCTTTATGCAAAATGAATGTCATTTGTTTTTCCATTTGCGTTTGCTGATAAATATTTAATTATTCTTCTGAATTCTGAATTACGAATACATTTGCTGGGGAATAAACAATGTTGATGTACGTTGTCCTGTTTAAACAAACAATTTTGCAATTTGATCAGAGTAGAATTTTCTGTTTGATCGATTGACCCGCTCTATTACAAGTATCATGATAAATTGTTTCGCACCTGATTGGGATCATCTGCACTGTGCGTGCATGAATGAATGAATGACGGTTTTCTTTATCACGAATTCCCTCAGCCAACACTAAAAGCACACAATAGTTGGCACTCTACACCCGTTCACTGAAAGTTTCCTTCGATAAACTTCGTTGTGGTTGAGCTACTACGCCCAAGGAGATACGTGAGCTCAGCTACAATAGCGTAGCAACTTAATACTGCAGCATGTACACTGACATCTAGATACGTAGGTAGGTGCATCCGATAGGGAGCATTTGAAGACAGTCACCCACAGAACTAGACGAACCAAGTTGACGTGATTTATGAGCTGCCAGTTGGAGCGAAATGAGCCTGAAACCGAAATGAATTCGCTAATTTTACCGAGACATCAAACATTTAGCAGACTTCTGCAAGACGTTCATCCGTCTACTTCTGAAAGTAAAATAAATGCCAACGAACTTGGTTTCGCCATTATTTCCACTTCGTCGTGTGGCTTCGAATGAAACATGCCCTCCTTCCGGTCCGCGAACGTACGAATCCGATTTCCTGGAAACCATTCTTGATTATATCAACTTTTAATTTGGCCTAATTGATCCAACAGCTAGCATTCGTAATTTGGCCCCGCATGCTACGGAACAACGGACGGATTGCAGCTCAGCGAAAAGTTGCTCGTTTCATTCTTCGGGAAGTAAAACTCTTGCATTTGGACCACACCGACTTTGGCAGCCAACAATTGTAAGAACCCGTTACTTTCACAAAGTTGATTCGCTAATTTCGCGTTCGTAGTTCAAAGTTTTTTTTTTGTTTTTTTTTTCGAGCAAAACTTTGTTAACAGTCCGAAACATGCTTTTTATTCGAAATGTAGAAACACGCCATCTTGAAGAATAGGTTGTGCCACTTAGATGACAGTTAAATTGTGAGTGGTATATTTTTACCAAATTCAAATAGGTTACTGAATCAATTGAAATCAAGCTGGATTACAATGATGTTTATGCGCCATTACAAAAAACTTAACCTAACTTAAGATTCTATTGAAAAATTGATCAGTTCTTAATATTTCTTAACCGTATTAAACTTTTGCAAAGACCATTGTTTCAGTATTTCTTCTCAACTTAGCCTATTGCGGGAACTTTTCCACTAATACAGGGTGTTCAATAAGTACGAATACACTTTAAAAATGTGTTTAAAAAATGAAAATACAAGGTATTCTTTTCTGGGTAAATTTTAATTGAAGCAGGGTTTATTGAGAACCTTTACGACATATTTAGTGGTAGCATTTGAGATGTTTCTCAAACGAATCACACGCGGCACGCACCTGCTCCATGGGCATCTCGTCCCAGATCTTGGAAATGAGCTTCCTAAATTGGTCCATAGCGCTCATTTTATGTTCGCTCTGCTTGGCCAGCATGTACGACACATACACAAAGTCTTATCGAGAAAATCAGTCAAATTCTCCCGACACCACGCGTGGACGATATTCGTCGTGTGGGCCGGTGCGCCGTCCTGTTAAAAGACTTAATGATCTTTCTCGTAGAGGTCACGAAGTTCCGGGGCCCCAACCTTCTCCAGAACCTCGGTCTTATAGTACGCGGCGTTGATTTTCACATTTTTCTCGATAAACACCAGTGGAAGCTTCTCACACTTGGATACGGAGGCGGCGCTCTGGAACCGCGGGATGTTTATGTGGGACGGGGGGATGCTGGTCAACGTCGGCGCCCACAGCCGACCATTTTGGACATAGTGTGGTTGTTGCAAGACGAAGAGTTTCTAATCAGAAAACACGAACTCCTGACCAGCGTGCTGCGAAAGTATCAGTTTTGCTCTGCCCAGCCTCTTCTTCGTTGTAGCCTCCGTTACCCCGTGAACCTTGCGTTTCTTGTACGGCTTGCATCCCAGGTCCTTCGCCATGATGGTGTGGGCAGTCCCGATCGACACATCCAGGTCAATAGCGGTTTTCCGGATCTAGTGGTTCATTTTTCGACGAACCCGTTCCCTCACAACCTTGATGGCTGCTAGCGTCCTCGCCGAACGCGGCCGCTCGGATCTAGCACGGTCCTTGGCAGAGACCGTCTCCCGGTACCGACAGATGGTGTTGTAGATGAAATTCCGCTAGACACGGTGGGATTTGAACCGCCGAAATATGGCGCCGGGTAGCCGCTCACCTCTCGCAAACCACTTTACTACGTCATTGCGATTCTCCTTCATCACGCGCGGTAAATAAATAACAAATGACATCAAGTCGACACCTTGCGCGTCGGTTAGCCTATGTATAAAGCTAAAGCTGACACCAATACCAATACACAGAATGCACATGATACGCACTTACACATGAAAAGTCGTATTCGAACTTATTGAACACCCTGTATTGCCCATCATTGCTTAAGCAACCTGTTTTCCCACTTGTTCCACAGGCAAGTTCTATTTTCGCTTAATTCCCTACTCGTTGCTTGCAGTTCCACTCTTCATATTCTTCTTCATTTTACTCATCATAAACGAACAGTATTTCTTAGTCGATGTTAACTCCCGAGTATTGACCGGATTCCATTCTTTGGGGACGACAGTGACGCCATTGTTGTTGTATTATTGCTGTTTGTTAGAATTTGATTCGTGACAGCGTACTAACATGATCCAAAAAGGCAATTTATCTCATATTGCACCGGAAAAGATATTACACTCTTCTGAGGACCCTCGTAATAATAAATTCTAGAAGTTACCAAAGCAATACTGTTCAATCCACAGTTGCTTGTCAAACGGTAAACATTTTGGAGACCTCTTTTTTTACTTTACAGTCATGTCACTGTTACAGTCCTGATGGTTCTGATGGTCAAACGAGGTACAAAATTCTCGTCCAGGGTTTGTTCGTTAACGTCCCTGCCCTGTACACGCCCATAATGATGCAATCGTATTTCGTCTGGACATAAGGATTACAAAACGCTTTCGTTGACCACTTTGAGTTCCGTTTAAAAAAAATCGTCGCTTTCAAATAAGTTTTAGAATCAACTGCCTTTGGTTTGGTGTGAATTCCGGGTTTCGGGTTGATAATCAAGCACTCTTCGAACCATTTCAGGACAACACTCACCGTTAATAAAAAATAGACCATTGAAACGGCAAATGCCAGTTGCCTTCCTACATCTCTGAGCCTATTTTTAAAGAAAATCGTTCGACGAATTTTTAAGTTACGCCCTTTTGAAGTTTTAAAGAGCAGATTTCTCATATAAAGTAAACAAAATCTTCAATGGTTGTCTTGGTATTGATTGTGCTATATTTTTGATAATAAAATCATGTCCGGAACTGGTCATTCTGGTTCAAGGTATTTAATTTGACCCACATGGATCTATTTTTAAAGTTTTATTGGGATGTTAAGGTATCATAAGATGAGTTTTTGTTCATGTTCAAAACTGGTAATTTTTTAGGGACTCTCGGAGTCCCCCAAACATATTAAACATAACCAAACCCGACACTAGATAGCAGATTTAGTTTTCATTAATCTAGTTATTAAATTCTAGTGTGATTTAAGGTGTCGCACGATAAGTTTTTGTTCATGGACGAAACTGACCACTTGTCTGGGTGTTCCCGAAGCTCCTTGGAACTTGTCCAGATGTAACCAACGAGGTGCTAGATAGTCCATTGACCTAGTTTTTAAATTCTAGCGTAATTAGGAGTATCGAATGATAAGTTTTAGTGCATGTTTGATACTAGCTATTTCCTCCAGCGGTAACTTAATCCGGAACATTTCCAGTTAGTCCCAATACAGCGTAAAACTCCTAAAATGGTGGCCAATGGGCATATGTTGCATAAAAAATCAATACCGGCTGTGAATTACGTTCATTGTGAAAGCGTCATTGAAGATACTTTATATGATCAATCTGCCCATTAAAACTTCAAAAAGGCGTAACTCAAAAATTTGCCGAGCGATTTTTTAAGTTTTTTATTTAATTCCCTTTGGCCGGCCGCCAGCACAGCTAGGGCTATATGGGGCGATTTTTTTAACAATTAGCTCAGAGATGTAGGATGGCAATACAGACCAACTGGCATTTGCCGTTTCAATGGCCTATTTTATTTAAAAAAAAACGGTCTTTTGAACACCGTACTAGGGTACAGGAGGGTATTTCCAGCCCATTAAGCGGTAGCCTGAACAATATTCAGGAATTACGTTGAAACTATATTTATTCGAGACAAGATTTTTATACCAGTTGATAGTATAATATTTACTGAATATCGGCGTGTATTTTGGTCTTAATGAAATGCTACTGAATTTGAGTTATAGTCGCGAGAAATGATGAAGTCGCTGCGGCTAAATTGGGCCCATTTTCTATAGTGGTGTCTGTGTTTATTAAATCCGACCGGCCGAAGTAGCCTGCACAGGGATTAGATGCTTTGCAAAAACAGATCAAAAGAGACCGATGCAAAACGTTTCGGTATTGCCCACATTCCGGGCTCATTGAAGATAATTAGTTTTGCAGTGACAACAGCTTGCTGTTGGCGCTAATGTATCATTGAATCTTTCATATACATTAGCACCAGAAGCAAGTGCTTATCACTCAAATACTAGCTATGTCAACACAATAGAAGCTTTTCAGGCGTTTCAGGCGTCACATATCGGTAGTAGTATAAATAACGCACCATACGTTGGAATTAAAAACAAACTGCTGCTAATGGCTAGTGAATGAAAATTGATTTATATTTTCATATCAGAGGGGAATTTTTGTGTTCATCCATGATAAAAAGAAATAGAATTGTTCTGTGATATTCACAGCTATTTAGTTTCTAGAATAAGTAAACGCGATCATAATTGTGTGTTTTCCAAACCATCATCAACAGTTAATACGCGTAAGCGATTGCTACTGGTTTTTTCAGCCTGATTACGTGCCGGTGGAAAAACAGTGGTTTTCGTGTTTAGTGAATAAAATTTAGCAAATTACTTATATTTTTATGAAAATAGTTATAACACATTAAAGCTACATTCGTTTCAGTATTGTTACATAGCGACAAAGTTTTTATTTGGGAAAGCGCAGCAAAAAAAGGTAATGTATGCCGAATTTAGTAGCGTGCTGGGAATACCCTCCCGTACCCTACCTCGATTGCTATTTTATGTCTCAATGAAGAAGAAAGATTTTCCTGGAGTTGTGAAGGGCTTTTACACCGAAAAACTCGGCAACAAGGTTATGTTGTGGCAAGTTACTTATTTAATTCCGATTGGGAAGTATGGTGGGAAGTCTTTTGTTCTGGATGACGAAAGCTACTATCCTGTATCCTCTATCGAAGTCTCAGTTACCCGGAAACAATGGATTATTCACTAAAGATAAATTGACTGCTCTTTCAAAGGTAATATACAAGTTCAAGGACAAGTTTGAAAGATTTTGTTGTACATTCGATAACGGAATTTCGAAAGCGTGGTTTAAACCAAGCCGTTTGACCATCAACCAAGTACCGATAGACCGAAATTCGACAAATCTGCCTCACTGCCGTCCTAAGTCCTACCAAGAATCATTGCGGTCTATTAAGCTCCACAGTATACAAGGATAATTGGAAAGTCAAGGACACCAAGCAAGTCATCAACAGGATCAAAAACTGCATCAATGTGGTAATTGGAAAATCAATGTGGCAGCCGTCCAACGGTCGTGTTGCAATGTCATGACTAAGTTGCATTTAACTACGTTTGAAATAAATCAGTTTGAACAAAAATTTTCTGCTTGTTTTCCCCGACCCATTCTTTTCACTTTTTAGTAGACACCCGTTATTTAAGGCGGAACCGAAAGTGGCTAACGTTATTGTGTTAGTGCGACAAACACTGTACTGTACATCTCATGTGTTCGTCAAAAACCTAAACGTTTATTTGAATATTGTATCAGTATTGGTAATATATGTCAAATAGCGGAGCTTGCAAACATAAACAGCTGATCCGCAGCCAACCGCAGCCAACCGCACTGACTACAAACATCCCGAAAAAGGGTATGTTTTTTTTATCAAGGCATTCCGATTCAATCAAAATTAACAGCAGCAACTGAATAATGCGTAGGATCACTAGGATGTTTAATTAATCCGCTTGCATCGGATTGCGTTATTGATTCCTGCGTTTGCGTTTTGTTTGTTTACTCTTACTCTAAGCTCATCGATACGGCGAAAGTTGAAAGCTCGTTAAAAGCTCATTGATGTGACGAAAGTTTGATACTGTATTGCTGCTTTTCCGGAAATCGCTAGTTCAACGAAATATGTGCGCAACCAAATATATATTAACTAATTCCAGATTATACGTTTTATGAACACTTAATGATCTATATGACCAATTAAATTTATTTTCCATTAGCAATTATGTTTTGCTGAGCGTTTATTGAGACATAGCAGATCGATAAATTGAATTACAAGTTTTAGGAAATTATAACAGCGCTGGAAGCACTGATTACGTGCTCTGCCAATACAGATGCATTTTTAAGGCACAAAACAATACATGCTTCGAATGGTAGCCATTTACACAGCCATCTTTGAGCCACTTTCGGTTTCCCCTTAATCAATTTATATAGATTTCTATTTGACCAAATTTTGATCGTAATACCATTTGGCAACACATCTTGTTCTAGGCGATAGTGTTGGCGAGTCTTTCATCCCGTTAGTACTAGCATTCATTTCGAATTTCGCTTGTACTTGATAATAGCGGGTAGATTCTCAATGCTAGCAATTAGGACTGTCCTGCACTTTCTATTTCCATTTCACTTATATGATTCTACCGCTTCAGTTAAGCAAAATTTGGAAAAGTTAAATAAGGACAATTTGTAGAGCTTATCATTATCCACAATACGGTCGAATTAAGTATTGCTCCATCTTTTGTATTACGACTCACTCCGGTTTCCCACCCATCGGTGCACAAAGAGTCAATCAAGAAAATAAATATTTTTTCTTGATTGACCGACAGAACGCACTACCTATAACCAAAAATCCCACCGAAATTCCAATGCACCGACTCGACCGACCTTATTTCCTCGACATCTGATCTCTTCACCTGCCACAAAATGCTGCCACTGTCACAAAGTGGATAGAAAAATGTCATTCGTTGAACAAGTCCGCCCTGTCGTGGCCGTGCCCACGGCTGGGCTGCTGCTGTAGATTACAGTACAGTGAATGTTTTTTCGCATGTTTCAAGCTGTTCGGAAAACATGAAAACATCATTGTTTGCAAACCATCATCGCAAGCTGGTGATTGGCATTCCCGCTCTAGCGCTGTGTACGGCGATCGCTGCTGCACGCTGCACCGGGCACCTAGTAGGTACATGTTGGAACAATAAAAAAACTAAAGCCAGTGTCAACCCAGGCGTTGTTATGCAGCTATGCTACAGCAGTGTTCAGGGCAGTTTATTTAATAAAAATGTTATTTTTTATTAAAAAAGTTGTAGTCAGATATTTGATCCAAAGGATTCTTCGATATTTTCTTTTTTCTCTCGTTTTTCTCCACATTCAAAACAGATGACTCGTGACGCCGGTTTAACGTAGATGGACAGGGTTGGGACTTTTTCGACATGGTAACATTTTGATACGATAAGTTGGTTTTTAACTTTTATGTCCAATCAGGAGGAAAAATTAAATAATTTTAAAAAGTTTTACTGCATTTCATACCTTTGAAATAATTCCTGTCTTGTTTATAATATGATGATGCATGCAACTGAACTAAATACCGCAGACGTAATCCGAATGATGATTTATACCGCAACGAAATAACCGCTCGCAACTGTCACCGTCAGTTCCATTGCACATTCATATCGTTGGCCAAATATATAATCACACTTAGTGATATGGCTCAGCTTATGCCAGAATATGTTATTGCTAGCCTGTCTATCCTGGAGCTTCATCGTAAAAGTCGACCCTAACACCTGCTGTTCACTATTTTCATCATGTGCAAGTCAGTTTCGTTGGTGTTTTCGCAAGTATGGAATCCCATTTCAGGCCAGGCCACCAGCCAGTCGTGTGCTCGACGAGGTGAGTAACTTCTCACTTCGGAAACTATACGAGCATCGGGACGGCCGCCGCCGCAGGGTGTTGGGACTATCGGACGGCAAGACGGGATACTCTGCTGGCATGAAAAGAAGGGAAAATAACAAATCACTCTTCATCACATTTCTCCACAGACCATTGCACTTTCTGGGAACGATGCTTTAGAATGTGGCCAGCCAGCTGTTCCAGCCGAGGTAGTGCTGATGGAGCTTGTTGTGTTACGATGAAAAAGCCAAATGGATGATGCCTCGGTTACATACGTTCAGCGGCGGGCAAAAAAAGTTTACAACTATAAATGAATTCTGTTTAGGTTGCACGTATCCGATCTTAGCTTACTTTATCAATAGCCAATGTTAAGAGCTTACTGATTTCAAATCCTTTTAGATTTGAACTAAAGGAATGCAATCTAGTTTGTATGATGTGTTTCAGATTTTAATCTCGATTTAGTTGATAGTTTATTTTAAAAATCCACAGATTGCTTCACGCTGCGAATAGAGTTTGAACACGGTAAAACTCGGAAAATTACAAAATTTGGTAAAACTTTATCTTATTTCTATTCAAAGGATTTTAAGTACTGAATAAATGATTGCCAACATTTTGATTTAAATTATTTGGTTTTTATCTTCAATCCTATTTTGAAATTTAAATAATTCGGTTATTGGAACCATTGCACACACTTTTTACATTAAGCTTTGAAGTATTCTAAACTAACTGTTCCATTTTCTTCTATCTACAGGTAACATAATTGACAATCCAACCCTCACCCAACTGACGGTGAGTAAAAACTTTGAATAGTTTGAGCTGTACAATTGAATTGAAAATAAATCGGTTTCTGAAGAAATACATTCATGGTCTGCCTGTTTCTGTGACGAAGCAATTTTGCTAGTGACTTTCCTTTTATTGGCAACAAAAGAAAAACACCTACCGAATTGAATTCTCATGATAAAAAAAAAGTTCATTCGCTGTAGCGGTTTTTTATCGCTATTGACTGGAAAAACAAATTCCGAAGACTCTTTACCCATGTTTCTAACAAACTAGTTCGATTGCCCCTTCAGGAAAATCAAACAAAACCCGTCACAAGTGTCGTACGTTCTATCGTTTAACGAAGACAATTCAGCTTGAAGTGTTGACATTCCACACGGAGCTACCCAGCGGGTCTCCTTGAGTCAAAGTTTTATCCATTGAATCCCAATGGAGCACAACTTTCATCTGTGTTTTCACCATTCATAGAATGGTAAAGCACAGCGACGAAGCCGCTCAAGTTTGCTTTCGTCTACTACCCAGCGGCAAAGCAAATACCAAAACACACTGAATGTGAATGTGAAACTGTACTTACAAATAAGTAAACTTGGAGCCGAAAATGGCCTTAAACCAACGAGTATTGTTGTCACAGGAACGAGTTCTTGGGATTACACCCGAAGGCGAAATGTACATTCGGAATAAATTATCCCAGTTGCTGATGATAAAATAACCAGATTTGCAGATAAAGTTGTACCACTCGGTTTGAAAGATTAAATAATGAAAACTCCAATGAGGAAAAGTAGAACCTCGCTTTTTAATCAAAACTGTCTAATAAATATATGACGAATAAATATATGACGAATATTTGACGACTTTGTTTACTATATTGGGACACTTTGTGAAACCGAAAATAGAAGTGTAACGTTTGAATGAAAGATTTCAAATGGTAGTAGGTACAGTAGGATTTCCAATTTGGCAACAAATTGCGTGTCGCTTATGTTGCCAAAATCGAAACCGTGCCAAAATCGAGACCCTTTTTTGGTATGAAAAAATTGAGTGTTATTGTGTTAGAAATTGACTAAATATTATTAATCAACGATTGAATCCATTCAATCAAGAGCTATCTATGCGGTGCAAGTAAGTTTTTGGCTAGCTGCCGTAAGACGTAGTCCTACGACAATAAAAATATTATTGTTCGAAATGTTATTTAATTGCAAACTTTTTTTCATGAACACATTGAGGGAAACATTTTTTCGTCATTTAAAGCATGTATGCGGAAACTAACTGATATTTAAAAATATTTTTAGAAGCGAAATATTTTGTGTTGCCAAAAACGAATACTTTTGTTGCCAAAATCGGGACATGCCAAAATCGAACCATGCCAAAATTGAAATCCCTCCGTAGCTGCTAAACTATTGAACGAAACAGAACAATTTATATGTCGTAGGATAGATAAAAGAACCAGCAATTTTATGGAGGGCGTAAGAGGGGGGACTCCTATATAAATGAAATGCAAATTTCCTCAAAACTTGAGAACTGATCAAGCAAATGGAACCAAATTTTGCATGTGGGGGTTTCAGAAGGCAGAATTTTTTTCTATGATGAATTGAGACCCCTCCCCTCTGTAGGAGGGGGGCTCCCATACAAATAATATAAAATTTTATGTAGTCTGATAAAATCTATATTGGACAAACAAAGAGGAATTTTGGAATACGATTTAAGTAGTATATTTCAGAAGTAACAAAAGTGAGGGTAGAGCTATAGGAGAAAGAATTTTTTTTCTTGAAATTTTTAAAGAAAATCTATCTTAAGAGCCCAATAATCAGGTGGGTAGTAATTTTTCACCGAGAACAAATTTGATAGGATTACCAACGAATGGCCGAATCACAAAAGGCCGAAGTTGGCGCTGGCTACTTTTGCTGATGCTCGTTTCTTTAATTTCGATGCTTGCTCGCCTTCAATAACGATGTTGGATACCACACAGGACACTCTATCTCCTTATCCCAACCCACTGCGTGATTCGAAGGGCCTCGAGAATGCCCTTAAAACACGTACGTAGTACATCAACTTTGATCAGCCGCATCAATTTGTCCGGGAAACCGTGCTCGTGCATTATCTGCCATAGCTATTCGCGCTCGACTGTATCGTATGCTGCTCTGAAATCCACGAAAATATGATGCGTGGGCTCGCATTTCTGGAGGATTTATATCAGAGGGTGAATATTTGATATGGTTGGTAAATGGTTGGATAATACGTAAAACAGACCCCATTGTGGTCTTACTTACTTACTTATGTGTCCATGTCCGCCGGTCCGGCAGAACAAAGGGATGAAATCAGAGATCTCCACTGCTGACGGTTACCCGCCATGGCTTTTACCTGTCGCCAGGACAGGTTCTCGTCTACAGCCCGGATGTCGTTGGCTAAGCTCCGTCGCCATGAGCCTCTGGGTCTGCCGCTTCTACGCTGTCCTTGTGGATTCCAGTCGAGTGCTGCTCTGCAAACCTCATTCGCTCCTTTCCTCAAGGTGTGTCCGATCCACTTCCACCTACGCTCACGAATTTCTGTGGCTATCGGCCGTTGATGACACCGACGATGGAGTTCCTCATTGGATATCCAATTATCAGGCCACCAGGCACGAATAATATATCGCAGGCACCGGTTAATGAATACCTGCAGTTTTTGCGTTGTCTCCGCTGAGACGCACCACGTTTCGCAGGCATACAGCAGTACGAATTTAACGTTTGAATTAAAGATTCGGGTTTTCGTACGTAGAGTGATCTGGTTTGAGCGCCAAATATTTCGCAGACCTGCAAAGGCACCCCTGGCCTTCCTGATCCGTGTGGCTATATCAGTCTTGGTACCACCATCGGGCGTTGTTTGGCTACCAAGATATTGAAAGACGGCTACCATTGTGGTCCCTAGTCTCTTATCTAGCAACTCCTACCCCTACCTCCGCGTGGTACCAGCCGGAATACGAGCAATCTTAGCGGATATCGTGGTAACCAACCCCAGTGAAAACTAAGGTCGTATACCAACAGGGGAGGAGGCACAGTGTGTCTCGACATTGCAAGATGGCAGCCCCATCACGAGACTCGGTAACGTAAGCCGTAGTACGACTACCTATCTAAACCTAAAAAAAACTAACAAGAGTCAATAAATATCTTCTGGGAATATTTGGCATGGACCAAGGCGACGAAATAAGGACATGGAATGGAGACCTGGTACCTGGAACTTCAGATCGCTAAATTTTGATGGTGGCGGCAGGGTGCTGCTCGATCAGCTAGAACCCCGAAAGTTTGGCATCGTGGCACTGCAGGAGATCTGTCGCAAAGGCGAGAAGGTGTGGAGGATCCGTGGCGGCAAAGCCCGATTTTTCCAGAGTGGTGAACCGACCAACGAGCTGGAAACGGGGTTCGTAGTATTGGGCAAAATGCAGGATCGCGTAATGGACTGGAAAGCGATCAACGAGAGGATGTGCGTATTGAGGATAAAAGGCCGTTTCTTCAACTACACCATCATAAACGTGCATTGTCCACACGAAGGTAGACACATCGACGAGAAGGAAGGGTTCTATGCGCAGCTGGAGGCAACGTACGACAGCTGCTCACCACGGGACATCAAGATCGTCATCGGGGATATGAACTCCCAAATCGGCAGGGAAGTAATGTATAGGCCGGTGATCGGGCCCCATAGCGGATTCCCGAGGCTTGGTGATCAAAAGCACCTTCTTTCCCCACAAAGATGTCCACAAGGCCACCTGGAGATCACCTGACCAACGGACCTCGAACCAAATCGACCATATTCTCATCGAGGGCCGGTTTTTCTCCAACATCACCAACGTACTCTCCCTACGCTGTGCGGATATTGACTCTGACCACTACCTAGTAGCAGTACATGAGCGCTCAAAACTATCGACGGTTTATACCTCGCGACAAAGTCGCCCTCCTCGACTAAATATTCAGCAACTAGACAACCCGCGAACTGCCGAAAACTACGCGCGCGTACTGGATGAAGCTCTGCCTTCTTCTTTGGAGCTAGATGCTTCAACCCTCGAAAACGGATGGAGTAGGATACGCTCGGCCGTCAACGAGGCCGCAACCGCGGTGCTAGGTGTGGAAACCTCGAGTGCACGAAATGATTGGTTTGACGGCGAATGCCAAGAAGCGATAGAGAGGAATAAAAGAGCTTGGGAAAACTATCTGAGCATATCCACGAGAGAGAATTTGGCCAAGTATTGATGAGCGAGGTATGAGTTGACCACGATCCTGAGGAGGAAAAAGCACCAGAAGGAGGACAGAGATCGTGACGAGCTTGAACAACTATTCCGGGCTAATGACACTCGCAAGTTTTACGAGAAGGTGAACCAAACTCGCAAGGCCCACACACCAAAACCTGATCTGTGTAGGGACAAGGAAGGGGATCTAATCAGAAACGAGCGCGAGGTGGTCGACAGGAGGCAGCAGTTCTTCGATGAGCACCTCAACGGCGATATAGCAGGAGACGCATTAGAAGTTAACCTCGGAATACCTACAAACGACAACAGCGTACCGGCTCCCGATCTCGAAGAGATCCGACGAGAAATCGGTCTGCTGAAGAATAATAGAGCCGCCGGAAAGGACCGACTCCCGGCAGAACTCTACAAAAATGGCCAAGAACCGCTAGCAACGGCACTTCACTGGCTGATTTCAAGGATTGGGGAAGAAGAGTGGATGGAAGGCGTAGTCTCTTCCATCTACAAAAAAGGGCGACCGGCTAGACTTCAGTAACTACCACGGCATTACGCTGGTCAACGTAGCCTACAAGGTGTTCTCCCAGATCTCCCGTCTATCTCCAATAGCAAGATAATTCGTAGGGCAGTATCAGGCGGGTTTCATGGGGGCCCGTGCTACTACGGATCAAACTTTTACTCACCGACAAATCCTTCAGAAATGTCGAGAGTACAACGTGCCCACGCAACATATTTTCGTGGATTTCAGAGCAGCATACGATACCATTGAACAGCTATGGCAGATAATGCACGAGAACGGTTTCCCGGACAAACTGACGCTGCTGATCAAAGCTACTCGGGAACGAGTGATATGCTACGTGCGGATTTCGGGGACACTCTTAAGTCCTTTCGAATCGCGCAGAGGGTTACGACAAGAGGATGGACTGTCCTGTATGTTATTCAATATCGCTATTGAAGGTGTGATCCAGCGAGCGAGCATCGAAACGAGAGGAACGATCTTCAGCAAGAGTAGCCAGCTCCTAGCCTTTGCAGACGACCTCGACATCATTACTAGAAATCGTGTGACGGCGGAGGCAAGTTGAAAACCAAATATATGGTAGGAAGAGGCTCCCGAGAAAGTTGCCTAGCACGGACAGTGACTATTGACGGCGATGAACTGGAAGTGGTTGATGAGTTCGTACATTTGGGATCTCTGATGGACACCGCCGGCAATAATACGAGTAAGGAGATCCAACGACGCACTCAGGCTGGAAATCGAGCCTACTTTTCCCATACGCCGCCGCACAAAGCTGACGATGTACAAAACGCTAATCAGACCGGTAGTGCTCTACGGACTTGAGACAGTAACTTTACTTACGGAAGACATACGTTCACTTGCCGTTGTTGAACGAACGGTGTTGCGGACTATTTTTGGCGGAGTACAAACGGAAAGCGGAGGTGCGGAGACGTATGAATCACGAGCTACAGGCATTGATGAAGAAATTCCCTTCGTACACCTGGCGAAAGTTGGGAGACTACGGTGGGCCGGCCACGTCGCAAGGATGCCGGACGACTGTGTAGAGAAATCCGTTCTCTTCAAGAACCCCACCGACACCAGGAATAGAGGGGCTCAACTTGCAAGATGGCTCGAACAGGTTGAAGCCGACTTGCGTGTGTCGAGACGCGCAACGAATTGGCGACGAGTAACCCTGGACCGAGTACAATGGAGAGGAATTCTTGATACGGCAAGAGCCCGGTACCCGGTACCACAAACACAGATATTGAGTAGAAAATTCAATCAATTTTGGATACTTACTTGCTAATAATAATTAAATTGCACGTTGTGACAAATAACACAGTTTTGAGTTCCTACTATCAACTTGTTGGTTGATAAACCCCTTAGAATCTGAGTTAGTATAATGTTGAATCAATAAAGATACTTGATTACAATTATTTGCATACAGTATCGTTTAACAACTTTATTTAATAAGTTACGCTATGTGTTAGACTCCATCTGCTGTTTTTGACCAATTAAAGGCATACAAACAAAACAAATCGGGCCATCTCAACCAAATTTTATCCATCTCAAGGAATGTTATTTTTCTTATTCCATCCTTCACCGAAGTTTCCGCTTAGCATCACAAATTGATTCCAGCTACTTTGGAAAGCAGCCAGCTTAGAGCACTTGTCGCAGGAGTCGGCCACATAGGGCTACAACAACAACAGCACCCGGAGGAAAATTTCAATGAATAAATTACTCAAGCAATTAAGGTGTTTGCATTTATATTATGTTTTCCTGCTGAATGCATGTAGGGCGACTTGTGTCAGGTTAGCAAACTGTCGGTGGGACAGCACGTCTGAGTACTTGACAGTTAGGTACGAGAGTGGAAGGTTCCCACGGAAATCATCGTTGTTTGCTCTTTGGCATGCTTTCCTTGGAATGCACTTTATTCGTTGCCATGCTAAGACAACAGCGAAGTATAGGTACCGATTGAAAATTCAATTTTAAAGTTTTCGATTTTTTTTTCTCTGTTAGGTACCGCATCAAGTTTACACGATTTTAACACAAGCTTCATTGTGTACTTTTGTAGAATAGACAAACACCGTTTCCACCCCCGCAGCAAGCCGAATTAATAGCAGGTAAATTTTCCAGAAGTCACGCTCCTTCGTTGCCGCATAATGATCCAGCATAACCCGGTAATGAAAAACGACTAGATCCTATTAGTACACCACCCCCATCTAAGGTGATTTCCACTCCGATGCAAATTTCACTTGGATAACCACAGCAAGCGGAACGTGGGAGACTCCATTAAACCGGGTGTAAAACGTTTCGAGTGAACGCGACCGACCAGGGCCCGTAGACCGGTCCTGCCTTCACCTATCAAAAAACCTGCTGCAGCTCTTGCCACTGGTTTGAATCCATCAACATATTTTTACGCTATAGTTATGCAATAAAAGCGCTGTCGGTTTGCAGAAAGGAGGATTCTTTTATTCGCGTGAGTAACCCGGACTAACGTCCTTCGTCGTCTCTATCCTGCGACCGGTGGCAATGGCGGTAAGTTCGTTGTCACGGTACGTTCGATGGCGATGGCTGGCGGCGTGGTGTATTTCATGGTCGGCCAAGCATTGTGGAGGTTCCTTCGCTCGCCGGTCTGGATGTACGTACCGGACCGGTGCATGGTGTGGTGACTGGAGGATGATCCAGTTTTTTTACGCCAACAACGACGAGCCGTGTACATGGCCGTCGTCATTAGGAAGATGGTTGCGAGCTGATGAGCGGGCGTTGGGGGCTTAGTCGCTCATTAGTAACGCTGACGGATATATATGTAACGGCACGGCACGTGTGCTGGCAAGAATGTGTCGAAGCAGATAAAACACAATGCAGCATTATGCTGCTGGCTGGTGGCATAATCCAGTCAGATTTGACAGCAGCGTTAGGTTGCAATAATAATCAGGTTAACAGGACATTAATATTCCTAGCTTCATTGTTCCGATGCCGTGTTGCATCTTTTATCTACTGAAAGTACGATGGTCGGTGCAGCGTTTTATTGCTTTTAGAAATCAGCGAAACCATTCATCATGTGTGGGTGCGAATAATGATTGAATAAATTTTTACGTGACGGTTGAAGGATTACGCAATCAATGCGGTTTATTGTACGCAACTTCTTTTGTGTTTTGTATTGTATCAACACAGCCGCGGTTTGGTTTTTGTATTTATTTTAATGGCCACATTGAATAAAAACAAAAAAAGCACTATTACCAGTCGGTAGTTAAACCGTTTTTTTTTTTAAATTTTACTGACAGCAGCCAGTTGGGGTTACAGCAGCAATTAATAATCACAGTAACTATGTGAATCAAACTTTTTCAAATATTTAAACCTAACAATTAGGCTTGTTGGCTAATAACATAAAAATACATAATATCAAAGTTAAAACGTTATTGAACATTATATTATGCTTCAACTAAAGACAATACGTTTACTTGTATGGCAACTAGGTATAAAGCCTTGGGTGCCAGTTTTTTATGCTGATTAACAAAATAAAACATCAATTTTATTCTGACAAACATGTTTTAAACAAATTGGACACTTAATGGGATCTTCAGTAAACTGCCGCACAGTGAATCAATTTGTTTGGCACTTTGAGATGGTTTCAGAATACCCTAGATATTTTGAGGATTGATAAATTAGACGTAATAGAATTATAGCCGCTATGTTGCTAATGCTTCTGGGGATTCCCAGTTGGAAATGGCTATGATCTGACAAGTTCGAATCTCGACTGGGAGAAACTGATGGGAGAGTCAATTGAATAATGTAGCACTAGCCCCGAGATCGTCCTTTCAGTAAATGTTAATATATTTCGGGTAACTAATTTTTCGAGTTTTCCAATATTCCCATAAATTTTCCAATTTTCCTCGTCTTTAGGTATATGCATATTATACCGCTTAGAACTACGATATATCTGGCTACGTGGCTACTGTTACTTATGACCGTTTATTTCCATTAAAGATCAATTTAATTTTATTCTTTTAAGACTAGTTGCGTTAGAATATGCTAAAAATTAGTGGAGATAGAACCAAGCGTGTAACTTTTGTGGACTCGGAATTCGCGGCAGGATGTCCCGCAGGGGAAAGATTTGATCCGTTGTAGACCGACCCTCCATGAAGCCTGCCTGAGAACTTCCCGCGAATCTATTGGCTATTAGCGACAGTTGGTGGAAGATGACTTGGGATAGCAATTTGTAGGCGGCATACAGGATAGTGATCGCTCGGTAGTTCTCACAATCCAGCTTATCGCTTTTCTTGTAGATTGGGCAAATAACCCCGTCTATCCACTCCCTCGGTAGTCGTTCCGCAAATTTTAGGCCCTTTTCGTTCGTTTGCGTGTGTGCGCTGAGCCGTCCAACCACCACACCGGTTTAAATTCCTCCTTCGAACCAACTGAGTAATACAGTCCTCGATGATGATTTTTACATCATGTCTTTGACAGCGGTCGTCTTCGCACTCCAATTGCACGTAAAATTCGTATATGTCATCATCGGTACTTCCGAGGTGGGGGCTGTGTACGTTAATCATGCTAATATTGAAGAATCGGCCCTTGATTCTTAATCTGCACATTCGAGGGTTGATCGACCACCACCCTATCACCCGCTTATGCATCTCGCCCATCACTATAAAAGCTGCTCCCAACTCGTGTGTATTACTGCAGCTCTAGTAGAGCAGGTAAGAGCATCCCTACATGTACGTACCATCATTCCTTTCCAGCATAACTCCTGCAGCGCTACGATATTGAGCTTGCGGCTTTTCACTTCTTTAGAAAGCACGTGGGTACTTCCGAGGAAATTTAGAGATCGACAGTTACATGTTCCTAATTTTCAATCGTTAGTCCGTTTTCGTTGCCTGGGTCTTTGCCGATTGTTCCGATTAGAGTTAAGGCTTAAGGATAGGAGTTGCTGTGTAAGAGGCCGTGGACCAAGCGCGCAAGGCGTGCATTTACCATCATTTTTTATCATCTATTCATAGCATTTCCACTGGCTTTACGCCCTCTTATTGTTGTCTTTTCTTCGTGTTCTGGTTATTTTTTCATTACCTTTCATTACCTGGACCTTCAATTGGACCGCCACTCTCCGCTTTCAGTTTGTACTCCGCCAACTATCGTACGCAGTGCCTGAGCACACGGCTTCAAATCCATAAAGAACTACCGGTTTAATAACGGTTTAATTCATATATTGTCAGCTTCGTACGGCGGCGTTTGGTTTTTGATTGTAGCGTTTTGCGCAGGGTGAAGCACAGACTAACAGACGTAACACTGAAGCCTCATTCCATTGTCAATAAAAAAGAACATTTCAAATTTTCGCTTAAGCCAAGACTCAAACAACAGTCGCTGCGCGAGAAAGCCGCTCGCCTGCGCTGGTGCTGATGTCAGATAATATACAAGTAAATTTATAGCATTGCTAAATTTATAGCAACCTACTCTGCGTAGCGCGAAGACTGCACTATGTAGACTGTGTCAATGAAACGATGTTTTGTTAGAAAATTTGTTCGAAGTGTTACGTCTGTTAGTCTGTGGGTGAAGTAGGCCCGATTTCCCGTTTGGATGCACCGCTGGATTTTCTTGTGCCCTCGTTTCGATACCCACTCATCGAATTACCTCCTCGAGAGCGATGTTGCACAGCATGCAGGACAAACCGTCACCTTGTCTCAAACTTGGGCGCGTCTCGAATGGATTCGAGAGTGACCTATGAAAAACACCACTCGATCCTATGAAGCTCTGATCAGTCGATTCAGTTCATCCGCAAAACCATGTTTCTTGCATGAACTGCCATAACTGGTCTTTTTTTACGAGTAGGGAATCTGCCGAGCACCTTAGAAGATACGGTACTATCAGACACCTGAGAAGACAACTCAGGGAGTGGGGTTAGGTATCCCGACCCCCTAATGGGGCGTGAGGATCCAGACCCACTAAAACCCTACTGGAGTCTCCAGCCTCAATTCCCCCACCTTATCGGTATTACTTCAGGGAGGGGGTATTGCGCTTAACGCACTTTCTTAGATAACCACTGGACTATGGTAGTTAAGCTGTTTTGTAGCTCAAGTACAATCTTGGTAGCAGCCGCTTTGATCGCTACCCAGACGTTCGAACAGGAACACATCCTTTTGACTAAGTTATCCGGAGTAGTGTTCTGTCCGCTCACTGCCATCATGTTGCTTCTAGCGCCAGCGAAACGAGGACATATGAAGAAAGCATGTTCTGCAGTTTCCTCAACATCCACGCATTCGGGACACGGGGGGGGACTCCGCATGCTCAAAATTGTGCAGATACTGTCTAAAACAACCATACCCTGACAGAATCTTTGTCAGGTGGAAGTTGACTTCGCCGTCGCGCCTGTTGACCAACCCGGATAGTTCCGGGATAAGTCGATGCGATGTGTCCACCGGCCTTTTGTGGAATCAGACCATGCCCGCTGCCATGTGGTCATCGAGGCCAATTTTGCGGTACTCCGTATGCCTCTAGTTCCACGTTGGTTGAAGCACTCTACGTCCTCGCTGATGATGATGACAATAGGCATCATACCCGCTAAGACGCAGATTGCGTCATGTGACTTGAGAGTGCGATACGCACTCGCCACTCTCAAGCACATGAGGCGATAGGTACTTTCCAGCTTACCTAGGTAGCTTTTGGTTCCTAACGCTGATGACCACACCGGTCCGCCATACCTAAGTATGGACTGGACCACACTGGCAAATAGCCTTCGCTTGCTGCCATATACCGCAGAGCTATAAGACAACATACGAAACAATGCCGAAATAGCTGTGGAAGCCCTCTTGCAGGCATAGTCGACGTGGCTCCCGAACTTGAGCCTATCGTCGACCATGACTCCTAGGAGTTTTAAGGACCGCGTTGACGAAATAGTGCAGTCCCCGTCGCTGATATTTGCTTGGTCCACCGACTTGCGGTTGTTCACCAAGATAACCTCCGTTTTATGATACGCTAGCTTCAGTTTCCTGGAGCGCATCCAATCTTCGACAATGCTTATAGAGTGGGCAGCCGTTAACTCAACCTCTTTGATAGATTCACCGTAGACTTCCAAGGTGATGTCGTCCGCAAAGCCGTCAATCACCACCCCTACCGGAAACTTTAGCTTCAACACCTCGTTATACATGACGTTCCACAACACCGGGCCCTGTATGGAACCTTGCAGAACCCCTGCGGTGAATGGAACGCACTTCTGACCCTCCTCCGTATTGTAGCATAGCACACGATTCTGGAAATAATTTTCCAGAATCCTGTACAGCGGCACTGGCACTTGGACGTTCCGAAGCGTGTTGGCTATGGAGTCTCAACTAGCGCTATTAAATGCATTTCTCACGTTGAGCGTGACAACTACGCAATAGCGGATACCCATCCTCTTACGCTGGATTGCCACCTCAGCTGTCTTAGTGGCACACAAGATGGCATCCACCATAGATTTGCCTTTACGGAAGCCGAATCGGTTCCTTGACAGACCGTTTGTACCCTCCGTGTATGAGTCTGTTAAGAATAACCCTCTCTAGCACCTTGCAGGCAGATCAGCCTATATGACGAGAGGACACCCGGAGGTTTTCCCGGCTTCGGCAATAGGACTAGGTTCTGCCGCTTCCATCGGTCCGGAAAGTGGCCATCTTCCAGGCATCTACTCATTACTGCCCCGAATAATTCGGGAGCCTCCAAAATAGCCGCTTTAATGGCCAAATTCTGGATTCCGTCTGGTCCCGGCGCCTTGCTCACCTTTAGGGATTTAGCGATCTCAATCAGTTCCTCGTTCGTAACCGTCGCTTCCTCCCCGACCTCTAAACCGCCGTCGCCCACGTTATGGTCTGAGATACTAGAACGTCGGCCGTGGGAAAACTTAGCGGCCCGAGGCCAGGGCCTTGGCTCGTGGCGAGGAAAGAGGCCCTCGATGATCCGCTCCAGCATCTCTGGTGATCGCTCTGCGGGCGCCATCACGCCCTTTGGTCTTTGCCGTTACGACCCTGTAGGCATCACCCCACGGGTTCGTACTAGCACTAGCACATAACCTTTCAAAGCAGGCTCGTTTACTAGCTTTTATCCCACTCTTAAGCGCTGCGCGTGCAGTAACCAGTAAGCCAGTAAGCCGGCGACCTGGCATACCTAGGTCGGCCTTTGCTAGGTATGGTGGCGTCACACGCTCGTGATAGTACCTCAACCAAATGATCAGCGTTTGGATCGAGCATACCGCGATCACCGCACTCTCTCCGGATCGCTTCCACAAACACTTCGGGATCGAAGTATGATGTGTTCCATCCACGGGTGGTTGGAGTGTCGGCTCTACCTGCCACCTGCCGTGCCTGATGGTCACTGTGAGTGTTACCACTGTTTACTCTCCAGTCTCCTATCAGACTAGGACTGCCGAATGTCACGTCGATGATAGACTCCGCACCATTCCTACTGACGGTACTTACGGTGCCGACGTTGGCCAGATCTACGTTGAGCTTTGCCAGAGCCGCAAGCAGAATCCGACCCCTATGGTTCGTGCAACGACTTCCCCACTCTACCGCCCTAACTGGGCTCGATCGACTGAATCGTATGCAGCTTTGAAATCAATCAAGATATATTGCGGGACACGTTGTACTTCCGACATTTCTACAAGATCTGTCGGATGGTAAAATGTTGGTCCGCAGATGCGCGAGCCCCCATAAAGACCGCTTGGTAGTTCATTACGAAACCTTGACCCTCGATTATCTAATTTTCCGCTCTTTCCCCTTCACAGCTTGTCTCCCCTGAGATACTGTCAACACCATTGTTTTAATACTTTTTTCTACCGTTTCCTCCGTCGATTTTTTACAATACAAACTACCGGTATAAAATATTAATTCCAAAATTTACTTAAAACATATATCAAATCTGATTTTTCCTGGAAAAATTGATATTGACGCTAATTGCTATCCAAAAAATTGGGCCTTAATATGGGCTTAATGATATAAAATTCAATTAAAATCCTCAACACTCAAAATGAATCGCAACCAATTTCATTCCAAACTATTGCAGAAGAATTGTCCACAGTGAGTGCCTGCGTTCGCACTTTCCTTCGGATACACTCAATTAGAACAAATGGGAAATCGATTTTCCATGTCCTCTAAACCGCTGCACTATGGGCAAAAACGAGTCAATAAAAACGGACGCGATTCAGAAATACCCGGCCAGCTGATAAAATATAAGTGATCTTATTGTAAAATTGTTCGGTGAATCGCGTGGTGCATACCCCTTCCCTATTTGTTGTCGGTAAACATCCCATTTTACTCATTTTTCCCTATTTTTAAGAATATTTATTCTCGCTGAAATTGGAAAACCTAATTATTTTGTGAAAAGAGAGCTTTTTTGACTCAGTTTTACCCCGTAGTGCACTGGTTGGCGGTGCCATGCTTGTAAATATCACAGTGCAGCAAAATAAAAGCACGAGTGAAAGAAAATCGAAATGAATTGCGACAATTGAGTAGCTTTTGCTATGTACATACATATATGGGTTCATATATGGGGGCGGTGCACGCAAAGCGCCATTGCCGTTAGCAATTACGTACGTCTGGTTGGTTGCCGTTGGCCGTTAGCAGCAGCAGCAGCGTGGAGCTTTGGTAGTTCTAAACAAGAATATTCATACTACAGGCTGCGGAAGGTAAAGCGTAATTGATTGTAGTGACACGGTAAACGTGACACTATTTTGTTTCGCACGTTAAAAAATTTAAAAAATCCGAGTTTGGGTTCCCCAATTTTTTGGGAATCTTCCTGCGGCATTTTTTATTGCAATTAGGAGTCACAAAAATAAAATTTACATGAACAAGCGTCTGGAAAAAGTGTTGCTGCCTTTCCTGAAGCAACTCGGTTGTTCTGTGCTGTGTTGGCCGGATTTGGTATACTGCTATTGCTGGTGGTGTGCAAAAACAAGAACTAGCGTTGAGGAAATCAATTATCATTTGATTTTTTATAAATTGTTCCAATTTTTAATTCACTCAAAACACCTTAAAAGAATTTTAAAAAGCATTTTTTGTGTTTAAAATATTGTTTTCGCAACAATAAACTATTCGTTTTACCCATTCCCTCCCTTCAACAACAATCGTGTATAGTTTGATTCGTTGCTAGCTGTTTTATTCTTCATTGCTGCGTTTCACCAACTAAGCCAGCCTACCGTCCGAAGGCTTTTGCCTGCGCTTTACTGTCCTTTCATGTTTCGATAAACAAATATTCAATCGAAAATTGATTCATTTTATTTTGGTTCCATTGTCTACACTAGTTACTAGTTACCAGCTTCTGTGCATACCGACCGGGACCGAGAGGGTGGCGGACGGTGAAATTGAAATTGATTTTTACTGCCTTCCTCAATCGCGAAACAATTCAGCTTCGAACGGAAAAACCGTGGGCTAGTCAACGATGGCAAAAGTGGGCACCCGAACGGAATTTGTTTCGCCGAGCAAAGGTTATCGACCGGAAGAAAACAATACTTGGCTTTCAGGAAAATCGTCACGATTCATTAAGCAGAAGCGGATTACAATAGACCGTTCGTTCGGTTCAAGACGCTCACGGCCTGGCGGCGGCGGCGGCGGCGATAACGATGCCGCCTTTGGCCCGGAAATTGCAAGTTCTTTCGCGGAGCGCAAACGACCGCAGCGGATAACAGCACGTGCTTCCGAGCGAAAAAAGGCGCCACCGATCGCAACAAATGTTGGTAATTGTCGTCGAAGCACCGCACCACCGTCGGGCCGTTTGTAAATCCTTTCGCAGAAATGAGTGTTAATTAATTAAACGGATTTGGCTGTTTGCTTTTTCGTCCGAAACTATGCTGGGCATTCGGTTTGCTGGCATTAATTGATTGTCAAAATAAATAAACGTTTTCCAGAGTTCGTGGGCGTTGCAGAGGAACATAAAAAGTAGCGATTTTACTTGAGACTAAAGTGTGAGTTAGGCAATTACTTTGCTCCCTTTGCTGCAGAAGGTTTCCACTTAACTTCGCGCTAAAAGTAAATGTCTCAACTAAAATTTCGCGAATCTACTGGTTTGGTAACAAGGTCCGAACTACGAACCTATAAGTGTTGCTTCAATGACCCTCCTCAATCTTCCGAATGGCGGAAAATTAACACTATTTTTCCTTCACGTCTCATCCTGGAGATACTATAAACACGTTTGTTTCATTGCTTTCTTCTACAATTTCCTTCAACTATACTAGGTACTATAAAAAATCATAAAAAAATAAAACTAAAATTCAACAACGTTTAACCTCGTATTTGAATCAAATGTATAATCAATTTATAAGTGGATCTCGAAAATGGTTCAGAGCTGGCTGATGATTGAATTCCAGACACGAACAATGCTAAAACATTGACCTTACGAATAAATCTAGTAATTTCGTTTGTTTCAACCAAACTGCAAATAAAATTGATCCCTCACTCAAACATATCGATTTCACATTTTCCCGAACAGCCTCGAGCCTTATTGATATCAACAACTGTTTGCCAATGGTTTGTCATCAAGTTAATATCAACAGGACTGGCCAATGTTTGTTTCAACTGTGTTCATTATTTCAGCGCAGACTTCACCCTCCCCGTGGTTCGTACCAACCTTTATGATTGTAATCAAAATACTGCCGCCCTGTGATTGGCCGACCAGTCGGAAGCAAATTACACAAAATCAGCAGCTGCAACATCAGCCGGTCTACTTTCATCAAGCCTGGGTTATTCGCATTTACGATTCAAAACAACGCTGTTAGGCAAATAACAAACACACACACTCACACGACGACGGAATCACTTGGTAGCACAGATAGATAAGCAATCTGTGAAAGGTAAATGTAATTTAGTGGTCTCTGGAACTGCCTGCCGCGCTCCTGCCGTGAACAGCTAACGGTCCTTAATGGATGTAATCCGCAACATTCTCGTTACAACTATCATTAGGACCTGTCGGCACGTTTTGACTTACAGATAGCTCGGTGGATAATAAACGGGAAAATGTGGTTTACTAGCTTCTAACTTAATCGCTGTCCGTCGTCGTCCGTCTGAATTGCGAATTTCATTTAATGCAACGAAAAACTTCGCGCTTCCTCCGTGTACCGTTTCGATGGAGGCGGATGATTATTTAACCTGTTCTGGCTTGCTAAATAATTAACCGATGAAGCCAAACAATTTTCTTGCTCCATCCAAAACATCTTTCCCCCAAGTAATTAAACAACTATTTTAGCATGCCACTCACAACAAGTAATTTACGTAAACAACACCATCATGGCACGAAGAACAGACGTCGGATAGTGCTGTATTTATCGCTTTGCGTGCCTGGCGGTAATCAAGACTAATCGTCAGTCAACTCTGCCAGCACTATGATACCCGCAAAAACTTTTCCGCCAATAATCAATACGGATTGCTCGGTAGTGTCAGACGAGCGACGTCGGGAGGAGTTTGACATCGTCAACTAATACCGTTTATATTGCGATCGACACGATATTTAACCAAAATCTGCATTAAATTGCTATATTAAGCATATTCGAGCATGAAGTTTGCTCGTTTATTTGTATTGTATCCATAAGCGTTGTTCCGCATCCCGCAATCGTTTGCAATGCTAATGAACTTCACCAACAGCGACTTTTCCCCGGGATAAATCAACACAAAAGTGTCAATTCGTGATCGGGACCCACCGCGCCGTGCGTCGGCACTGATATGCAAACATGCGATGATTGTTATTGTTAACGTTATCCCGAAGTTAAGTAGAAAATTATGCAGCATTTGATATTGATAGCTATTTCACAATATACCGTAAGATTAAGTTTTTTAGTCAAAACCAAATTTCATACTAACTTGACGTTTTAAATGATAAATGCGATACCTATAATTTAAAAACTTGTTTATTTTAAAAAAGTACAAAAATATGAATGAATGGAGTTACCGAATGCTTTCAATTCATAGCTCGAATTATTAAAATCTTCATTCCATAAATCATACATTTAATAGCCGAACCAAAACAAAAAGCTAAAACTACAAAATTAGCATCTGATTCAATGAGTCCGAAACATTCGACAAACAAAGCAATGCAGTAAAATACATTCAACTGAATATTTGATGTTGAGCTCATATGGTAAATCAGTGGCATACAAATGCTAGCCAAAAATAAACAAATCGGAAAGATCATCATAATTTACCAAACTAGAGAATATTTATTTGGTTGACCATTGTTTGTTCTGCCACACACGCATACACAAACAGGCTCATTCTAGTTCCCGCGCAATTTGTTCGATTCAATTCATCGATTGTCCTCTGTTCAGCGTTTCAGTAACAACTGCGCTCATTTTTCGCCCGACGGGAAGTTTGATGCTCGTTTCATTGGAAACAGTTTGATCTGGCATTCACATCCACAAAAAGGCCGCCTGCCACACCGCACAGTTCTACCCACAATACTACGCACAATCATCGCGATTGTCACGGCTGATTAATGTGTTTAATTTCATTGATGAGATGCCCGAACGTGACACAACTTAAGCGTGCCGCCGCAAACAAGAAAGCATCGAACTCCGATTGAATAAATATAATCGTCGATGAAACTCGATAGGCTTTAACTTTTCAGCAGCAGTTTGTCAATCTGTGTTTACATGCTTTTGATTTTCCAATCAAAATCACGAGCAGGAAAACTGGGACAAATTTAATACACCAATCAGTGTGATTGGACAATAAAAAAGCTTAATGTGTTGGATGGAGTTATGGAATCCTGAAAAGTAGTAAAATACTTTGATCATTGAACAAGTGATTTACGCTACACGTAAACTTGTGATCCGATGTCACCTGCCATGCCATGTCTGCCAGATTAATAAAAAAAATGAAATTGAAATTTTAAAATACCTCCTATTTGAATCTACATATATAAAATAGCAGTTAAACATGCATGTCCTCCCAGATGGCCACGGGGTACGATGCTGAACAAATAAGCTAGTTGTCGTATGTTCAAATCTCCACTGGGAGAGGGTGTTAGTGTCAATAGAATCGTAGCAGTAGCCTCGCAATTGTCTTGTACTCAAACGGATAGCTGCGAAGTCAGTTGTATAAAAACAAAAGGTCAAAATTCGCTAACGGAATGTAGCTCCTATGTTTTGCTTTGCTTTATAACATGTACGTAAACAATAACAAGAATGTGTAATAAAATTTATGTGCAGAACCTTGGTAATAGTGTGATATTGAATTTTGAGGTCAAAATCGGTCGGAAAACTCACGTTTGAGTGAACGTAACAAGTTTCAGATTATAACGATAAAAAAATAAGAGATCGCCAATTTTCTTTCTTTTAAATTCGTTTCAGTTTAAATTAAGTCAATAAGTTTGTCTTCATATTTGACTAGCATACTTCCCAAACATTTACTTAATTTCTTCTCTACGATCAACTTATTACTCAATTATTTTCCAACTCGACTTGCCCTGTTTTCATATTGCTTGCTTATACTTACTTTAGCAGCCGAGAGCCGCGGTGGCTCTTGCCGTATCAAGAATTCCTCTCCATTGCACGGTGGTCCGGATTCGAAAAAGTGCGGACATTAGCAAATGAGAAGCTTAATAATAAAATATGGCGCATCTTTTTGCACTATTAGGGTGACCGTGAATTCACCCTAAGGGTGATACTATCTTTTGTTTTTTTAAATGATTTCAAAAAAAAAATTTTTTCTCCAAAAAGTTGCAGAACACACTAAAATAAGCAACTTTGCTGAATATAGTAACCATCTATCTCTTACCGGTTGCGAAATATAATGATGTGTTAAAAAGGAACACTTAAAAATCAATTATGCTCAATAACCTTGCGCACGATTTTTTTTGCTTTCGAATGTTGTATAAAGTTATAAAATATGCTAAAATACACATTTTTTCTAAAAGCTGTTTGTCGCTAGGACGCATATTTCATAAGTTATAAAAATAAATGAAAAATAAATAGCAATATTAAAAAAAAAAATTTCATTCGTGCAATCTTTTATTTTTATTTTTTTTTTACTTTAAATAACCCTCCACTATACCCCACACCAAAGAGCTCAAATGAGCTCCATGGTAATGGACGCAACTATCTCAACTGCGCAACTGCGCAGCAAACAAAATAAAAAAAAAACAAACTTAATAAACTAACATTAATGAGTTGAACTTCGCGCAAACCAGACAACCATTAGGTGAAAGTATTATATTTTATCTATAAAAAAATATTTCCATCAGGAGATCTCTAAAGGAAAAATGTGTTATATTTTGTTAAGGGGACATGAACGAGCAAAATTTTTGAAAAAATCATTATTTTATTATTTCAGATTTTGATTCTGCAGTCTTTTCCGCTTATTTTGGTACTACATTTGTAATGATCCGACCACGGGAAGTGGCCGAAAAACGATCATACACATAAGCATTCCAGTGCGGCGTGGAACAACTACGGCGGAATAAAACGCTCCTGGAAAACCACGATTTTCAAACTTTATGTACCTTTTTCTCAGAAACTACACAACGTATTGGAACAATTTTTTTTTTTTGTTTTGTTGGTAGCAGCTTGGCAAAGACTTTTACAACTTTTGAGTTTCGTAAACAAAACACAGCCAGAGAAAAAAGAAAAAGAAGAAAAATATATGCCTGAAAAAATAAAATTTTGTCTTTTTCTTCTTTTTTCTCTGGCTGTGTTTCGTTTACAAACCTCAAAAGTTATAAAAGTCTTTGCCAAGCTCCTACCAATAAAACAAAAAAAAGTTTGTTCCAATACGTTGTGTAGTTTCTGAGAAAACGGTACATAAAGTTTGAAAATCATGGTTTTCCAGGAGCGGCGTTTTATTCCGCCGTAGTTGTTCCACGCCGCAATGGAATGCTTATCTGTATGATCGTTTTTCGGCCACTTGCCGTGGTCGGATCATTACAAATTTAGTACCATATCATTGAAAGAAAAATGCAAATTTAGTTTTCAAATCGAAAATAACAATATTTGGAAGCACTGTTTCTCAAAACTGATATTTTTTTCGGATTCCTTGGATAATTTTCCTAGAAAATGCACAAGAAAGTTTGTTTCTAAACTTAATATCTTCGAAGATATAAGCAAAAGAATTTAGCAAAAATGGGGCTATTCATTAAAAAGAGGGGGGCTCCCATTAATCGAGGGGGGGTTCAATCGGCACCAAACTAGGGATTTGTGCTTTTTCGCCCAAAACGCACAATCTGACCAAATTTGGTTGAAATCCGTGAAGGTCGATTACAGGTGACTCGGACTCTTCGCGTGGAATGGCCCATATGCATCTTAGTGAAAACCAGTCTTCAAAGAAAATGTGTATTTTAGCATACTGAATAACTTTGTAGAACATTTGAAAGGAATAAAAAAAATCGCGTGCAAAGTTATTGAGCATAATCTATACCTATAAATATGGATTTCTGTCTGTCTGTCGGTATGTTCATTATAGAATCGAAAACTACTGAATTGATCGGTGTGAAAATTTGCATGTAGGGGTTTTTGAAACCGCGGACGGTTCTCATGATAGTTAGAGACCCCCCCCCACCGTTTTAAGAGGGGGCTCCCATCCCAAGTAACAATTTGAGTTTTAATGCACTCTTATTGCGGTTTTATGACCAATTTTGGTCACCAGAACCGTCATAAGTGTGTAATAAAACCAGCAATGTTCCTTGGGATACAAATGAAACACAAATTACTGCATAACTAGAGGACTACTAATCAAGCAATTGGAACCAAATTTGGCATGTTTTTGGAGGCAAGAATTTTTTCTATGGTGAATTGAGACCCCTCCCCTCTATAGAAAGGGAATTATGACCCCTCCCCCTTTTAAGAGGGACGGCTCCCATATAAATGAAATACAAATTTCCTCATAACACGAGGGCTAATCAAACAAATGGAACCAAATTTGGCATGTGAGCGATTTTGGAGTCTTGAATTTATTTTATGATGGTTAGTGACCTCTCATCCCTGTGATAAGATATAACTAAAGACAAATAAAACAGAAATGAATGATAGGTTTTGAGCGCTAATAGCTCAGCGGTTTTCCGATCGATTTTCAATATTCTTACACCAATCGTTCCGAAAATCTTCTAAGAATTGACCCAAATGAAGAAAAGTATAGATTCTTGATGTTGAACTATTGAAAAATTGAAAATAATGAACCTATCTTTTACCAGAATTCTCGCTTCGTGATTGGTTGTTGGAAATGACGTCATCAAAGTAGAAACGCGTTTTCACGCTTAGGCTTATAATTCAGGCAATTTTCAATAGATTTCCAAGATATTTACACCAATTGATCGGAAAATCGATTTGGAAAATATTGAAAGTATAGAAAACAATTGATTTTCAATCCGCGTCATTGAAAAATTAAAAATAACTCTAACTCGGTCGTACTAGAAATTGTCGCTTTGTGATTGGTTGGAATAATTTCCAATTATTATCTAACAAGTCTTGGTACAATTCAGGCATCACCCAGAAAGTTGATCGAAAGTTCCATTTAATTCTACTATAACAAAGTTACAAGAGAATTAAATGGAATCCTACCCTTTCTCGTTGACTGCCAATTGGCAGTCTGCAGTTCCCGGTCGGTCGTATTCATCGGCTGCTGAGGAAAGGAAAGTGTGCTGAGCGTGTGTTGGAGCTGGAGCACTCGTTTCGCTGCCGTGATGAAATATCTGGCTGCTGAAGGTCTGGAATTGGCAGGAAATATGCTGCTTGCGCAACAAAGTGACTAGAATCATCCCACGTCACTTGCAGCTGGCCACTTGGAGTGGTATTTCATCGTGACTCAGGACCATACACGAACAGCTTGGTTGATCGTACAGCTGCTGAGGCTCTCCGGTTGGTCCGTTGCAGCAAGCCGTACCTGGTTTGCGGTTATCGGTACTCCAATTTACCGAACAGAGAATTGCGTTAGTGCAAGTTTATTGCAAGCTGGAGTTTTGATAATCAAACCATCGTTCCTTTTAAGGGCCACACAACGATTGAAGAGTTTATTATATTTTCTTGCCCAGTTAATACCATAATAACACAGGCAACGAGGGAAAAATTAATTTTTCGCCATTGCGGACGACCAACAAATGACGGAAATAAGTTTTCTGTTCACGGGCGACATTTTCTGCGACTTCTAAAACGTCTGCAGCTTGTAAATGCTTTATTATCAGTGTTCTTTTGTAAGCCGCAGAAAAGTTGTGCAAAATTTTGAAAACTCGCGCTTACCGTCTACCGATTACCAGAGGAAAAGCGCTGTTCAACGCAGAAACAGATCATAAAAATTTGTTTACTGTTTGGTTTAGTTATTGACTTGGTTTCGTTTTAATAAAATAGATTCAATCAATTCATGGATGTAACTCCAAAATCGGTTGAGGATTCAATGTATACAATGTTACTACTTTGATAAACTTTACGTATGTAGCTTGTATACATGAAGAATCGTATTATTGCATGCATGGATACATCCTACTATCGCTACAAAGAGACTTACATAGTCCTACGTCACCTATGCGGTCGTGTCTTGTGCACAACCCCTCTGATTTTTTTCATTTCTTTTATAACTTATTAAATTTTCATCGGAAACTGTTGTGCTGTTGTATCGTTTAAAAGCTTGGCGATATGTTAACTAAGTGCAATACGGTATCGTTTCAAAACTGTAGAAGGAATACCATCCAGTCCAGCTGCGTACGAAGTCTTCAGTTTATTTAGTTTTTATTTATTTTTTATTAAACCTTATTTTCCATGCCCGTCCAGTTAGCTCCGGGGTACGATGCTGGCCTAACAAGCCAATCGTCGTGTCGCAGCCCTGTAATTGTCCTATACTCTAAACCCCGGCTGCGAAGTCTGTCGATAAAGAAGGGTCAAGTTCTAAAGGTCGTTTATACCCATGGTTTTGCTATTTACCTTATTTTTCAGCACGGTCATGAAAATGATTTTGTTAGAAAAACTTTAAATATGATAGAGATAGAGGATCCATATTTCGTCAGGAGCCATATTTCGCCAGTTTGATGAATCCAAAGTCTTTTTGCATATTTTTGGTAGACGTAAAAGAAATTATTTGACGAATTGGTAAAATTGAGGACATCAGAACCAAATCTCTCAAAGTTTGCGCTAAGTTGTTCATCTTGACCCCTTAGAAGATGTCAGAAAGTTTCGTAGTGATACACATTTCCTACATGATTTTATTAATATTTGAATATCAAAATGGGTACACGGGTACCACGTTGCCCACATTAGGGTTAAAAAACTTTTAATTCTTTAACTAGCTCAAATTTTTCCCTAAACATACACTTCACAGATTTGTTTATTTCGATTGTTAAGTACATACAATTAGTTCTGTATTTTAGTGAAACCATCTCCTGAGCACTAGGCAGGATTTTTATCATCCGTTGATAAAGGTAAATAAAAAATGTGGTTCGAGTAAGCGGATTGAATTGACACCCTGCTGCCAAACCCGTAAAAAAGCAAAACCTAGGTGTTACATGTGCTACATTCCTACAAACTTGACCTCCGGTTTTTATGCGACAGTTTTATACGACTTCGACAGTTGCAGGGCCACTTGCTACGATCCTATTGACTCCAACAGCCTCTCCCAGTCGAGATTCGAATATACGACGATTGACTTATTAGGCCAGCATCATACCTCGAGGGCAACAGGGAGGCAGTACCATCCCTTAAAATTTCATTCTTCAAGTGGAGGGGGACAAGGAATTTGATTTTGTAATTTTTATTTAAGTCGATCTTTGATTCTATTTTTAATTGAGTTGAAATTTTTTCATGGAGAGTTTTTCCGAAGAAACGAACATTTAATGCAATATCATTTCGAGTTATTTTCTCCCATACAAACGCTATTGCCCGAAGATAAACACATATACATTCATATTACATCATGATTGGATGCTTTACGCTATCGTTCGTTTTTTTTTTCTTCGAAATTTTGTTTAAGCTGCTACAGGACCTGCTGTTCGTCGTGCTGTTGACAGCAATAAATCGTTCAGGTTGAGGGGACAAATCAATTCAATTGCTTTATTGGTGTCGAACCGGATCGCAAAATATGTCAAGCATTCATAACTCTCCCGGGTGGTACCCGTGACATTCTGAATATGATAATTGTAGCGAAATTTTATTTTGAGCAATGTTGATTGAATTATGTTTGTAACGCAAAAATTATAAACTAAATTTAAAGCCTGTACTTTAAAAGATTTGGCATTGAAGCTAGTTTTTGAACCAAATTTTGCTAATTTCCAAAATTCCTTCTTCGTTTGCTTCCACAATCATCGGTTGTCAGTTTCCAGTTACGCATTCAATCGATCACGGGAGCACCTCATTTCGCCTATGTCAGTCCCATCAGAAACGGAAGGTGAACGGCACCAATTCTCAGCACATTCCCTCGACAGTTGTTGCGAAAACCGACACCGCGCGCTGCTTCAACTCGGTTTGTATACCCACATCCGCTCGATTTGTGTGGGAGAACACAACAACCTAATTCGATTCACCTAACGGTGGAAGAGAGCTCTGTTGTAAAAATCACTTTGCTCTTTGAAAGCCTCAATATTTAAAATATTTCTTTTGGCTGGTAAGCTGGCATTCAGATAAATCATATTTATAAGCATAATTTACTTTACCTTGAAAAATCCATGAAAACCTTTCTCATTTAACACTTTAACTAAATCACGCTTTTCAAACGTCTGTTTCCTATTCATATTTCAATGAACACAATCAATAGTGATTAACAAGCCCATTATCTTCCACAGAAGACAAATAGCGTGTAAATCGGCTCAGTCATCTCCGAGAGTCAAGCGTTCTTTTTATCACCATCTCATTCACCTAGGATTGCTCACTTCGCCGAACTGGGTTGAGTGGTATTAATTTCGTGTTTTTCAATCGATGCTCAAACCTTTGCTCTAGTAGGTACATAACAAAGATAAAAGAAAACTCTGCTGATGGTGCTCTGCTCCTCTAGCAAAATGGCGAGATAAAAAGAGTTTAAATCCACCGGGGGAACGGAGCTTGTTTGGCAGCGCCACTTTTATGCAAACACAGTCATCCAGTTATCGGTGGATCTCGTACACATTGAGCAGTCAGTCGCTTATTGAACCGAGCGCACTTGCTGCTACTCTATCCAGTGTGCAACATGGCTCCGTGTTCAGGACACGAGAGATGCGGCAATTGACACACTGAGAGTAGCTATTGGCTGGCGGGAAAAAAGCGAGATCCAAGGTATGAGTGGAATTTAAATTGAGTTTTAATTAAATTTTTAAACTTTTGCATATCGCCCCGCAGCCAGGCTTAAACGGCCAACAGAGAGGTAGGAAATGCTCGAGCTTCTGATGAAGGGAAAGCTGCGGAGAAAACAGCAGAGGATGTGCTATTAATTTCGATCCGTAGAGGGTCGTCAGGACACCCGGTTTAAGCGATGCAATCAGCTTACATTTAGGTGTTTGCTTGTTTATTTGTTTGAAAAGCGTTGTAAATTATATTATATCTCCCGGTAAAAATTGTACAGCGCCTCAGTTCGTAAAAACTGTTTTTTAACCTTTTTACGTACCCGATATGAAAATATAGATTACTTTTAGTCAGACTGTTGACTCTATTTTCACTGATTTTTATTACATTAGATGGGTTTTAATGACTATGTTCGTAAACCTAATCCGTTTTTAGACTATTGCCCTCAAAATGGAACTTAGAAACTGGTGGACAACGTTGTTTGCGAGTTTGATCTAACTCTAGTCTAACTGTCAATGTCCTGCTGAACTTAAGAATTGGTCTATTTGAGAACTCCAATATCGTTTCGGCAAAGATTGTGGACTGCTAGCAATTGTACCACTATTTCGAGGTATTAAAAATGTAATTCTAATTTTTTTACCATTTTCAACCAATTAAGTGCCAAAGTTACAATATTTGAAAATCTTGTGTCAATAGTGACCCCGTTTTAAGTAGAATAACTCAATTGTGACCACGTGTGCTACTTGGGTAATATATGTAATGGCCGAATCACAAATGACCGATTCACGGATGGCTGAATCACGAATGGCCGAATCACAAAAGGCCGAAGTTGGAGCTGGTTACTTTTGCTGATGCTCGTTCCTTTCATTTTCATGCCTGCTCGCCGAATGTGCCCTTCAATAACGATATTGAACACCGCACAGGACACTCTATCTCCTTATCACAACCTACTGCGTGATTCGAAGGGCCTCGAGAATGCCCCTAAAACATGTACGTAGCACATCAGCTTTGATCAGCCGCGTCAGTTTGTCCGGAAAACCGTGCTCGTGCATTATCTGCCATAGCTGTTCGCGCTCCACTGTATCGTATGCTGCTCTGAAATCCACGAAAATATTATGCGTCGGCTCGACATTTCTGGAGGATTCGTCAGAGAGTGAAGATTTGATCCGTAGTAGCTAATCTCTACCTGTTGGATTTAAATAGCTACACCCGAGAGTGCCTTTCTGATGTTCAGGCCATTTTTGAAGTCCCCCAGATCCAGCTTCCTTGGCAATGGTCAGTCTGGCCAACTGCACGTAACGGCACTAAGTGTACTATGTCTGCTGACAATTTAGAAAACCAGCTTTGCTACTATTAGAAAGACTAGGAAGGGGTAAGCTCTTCTTCGTTTACGTAGACTTTCCAAGATGAGACTAAAGCTATCTTCAAAAGGAATGAGTCATATCAATAAAGGGTAAATCTAGAAATAAATTATCCAAGAGTTTGCTAACTTTGATTTCTGTAAATTACCAACTGGAGCTGATGATTTTTCTCTTGCACATAACAATAAAATTTTATCCTTTTTAATGCAGTAAGAAAACAAAAACCTATTAAATATAAAAGAATAAATTATTTTTTATTGTTGCCAAACATTTTTGGGATCATAAAATTCTTTGATGAGTATGAGCTCGGTATTCTCACCTATACTTATTTAATCATAAACCTTCCAATAACATATTTATAGCGTATGTGCTTCCATTTTACGCTACCTTAATTTTTCAAGGTTAACAAAAATAGTTTACACTTCAGTCGTACAGCGGATGTATTGGTTTATTCAAGCTATAGAATAAAATATTTACGGAGTTGTTTGGGGTGTCTTCACCAGTCCTGTTTGTAGGTCGCAGTAAAACCAATTTTGCACCATTTCAATAACTGCCTATTCCATTCGTTTGGGTTGTTATTTACAGCCACGGTGGCGTACAAAATTTATTTGGCAGGCGTATTCGCACACACTGCCTATGCCTGTGCGCCAATATCCGGCACAAGAGTGAATCCAGTTGCAAATTAAAATTTAAGTTATTTGTGGTCTGATCGTTCGGGAGCTAAAACTTCATTTCCAAAATGGCCCTCTATCGATCAGGTGCAGTGGGGCAGCGTTTTCAGTGTGTATTGCGAATGGGCAGCGGGTTGGAAGCAATCCTGTTCCATAGAATTTGGTCATGCGATAGGTGGTATTTCCGGATAGATTTGAATGGCAGGACTGCTAGGGATCGGCAAAAAGGGGAATAATCTAACGGAGAGCAACATAATAAGATTAACGAGTGTTACTGGTTTTCAGATAAAATGAACAATAATCACATCTACTAATTCAGTTTTTGTTCAACGAAGAATGTAAATTGCTGGAACATTGTTAATTTTTTGACGGACAAGTAAAATCAAACAAAGTTTTGTTTAAAATTTTTATTAACTTTTTGTTGAGGAAAAGATTACAGACGTTCATAAAAAATGTTGTTAAAAAATTATGAGAGAGTCAAAAATAACGAATTGTAATTTTCTACCTGAATTGAAAAATTGGGGTACCCGTAGAGTATTAAAGTATAAGAAACACGGTTCGAGTCTAATTTAAATTAAGTAAAAAGCCAGCTTTACCACACCTCCTTTCGAGTTTATAGGCACTTCGTCCACAATAAACATCACATTGCCACATTTAAAAGCTTTTTCTACACGCGTCGAAAATCGCAATATTACTGGGCAATTTCTTCAACTGATTACACACGCTATTCCTGTTAGCTTTCATTTTCCACTTTCGTGATTTTCAAGTGTAGTTTTCATGCACCAATAAACAGGAACGCGCGATCCCGTTAGCGACGCGACAGACCGGGTGGTGGGTGCTGACTGAGGCCGAGTAAAACCGACATGTGTGCAATCAAAGCGCACGCTTTTTGATGGTGGCTGGCTACTTTCGGGGCTGTGAAAGAACTCCGCATAGATTCATGAGAGCTAACTTTTTACCTACTCCACTTTCAGTAAAAAAAAAAGTTTTTTCAATTTATTACCCCATCAACCAAGCTGCTGCGTGAGCACGACGAGGCCGGCCGCCTGGTTGGTGAAGGAAGAAAAATAACGAGAGAAAAAAAAACCTAAGGGAAAATGGAACTGTGCCTCCCACTGGCCATTAGATTTGGAATGGTTGAAGCAAAATTTATACTATTTGCTGCCAGATACCATCATCACAGTTTATTTTTCTCTTGATAGGGTCAGATTCTGGTACATGCTAGCTGCCAGCTAGGCATTTTTATGGAACCTGCGGTTCTGGTATGTTTTATTCAGGGCTGGCGCGAGTTTGGTACGAAAAAGCAACAAATTTTTTTCACCCTAGCTTACATTTCTTGATATTCCTGTCACTGTCTGCTGAGCTTGCTTACCGATGGAACCATAAAATATAACAGCAGCCACTTAAGATGCATAAGTCAAATAAGGAAAAATTATTAGAGTTTTGATTGGACTGTCTGCCAATTAGGTAAAGAATTCCATTCATTGTAAGACATAAATCCTTTTATATAATTTATTTCAAATGTTGATACCGTTCATTGGTGTTATAGGACTCCATTAAATGGAAATTTTCAAATCATTTTTAATGTTTTTTTTTAATTTGTAGCATTGCCTTACTTTTGCAAAATATTTATTAAAATTTGCCTCAATCAACTTTACTCAAATCTGTTCTTTCCGTTTTGTTAATTCATGTTTCATTATTATTGTGCACACTAAAAATTTTCTGAAAATTAAATAAAAACTCCGGGAAGAATAAGAGAGAGAGGAGAGAGAGCGAGAGAGAGAGCGAGAGAGAGAATACAGCAACTGCAAGAATGCAAGCAAAGAGAATTTACACAGAAAAAATCCAGACAGAAAGAATCCGGACCGTGGGAATTGACAGAGAGGTTTCAAACGGAGAGACAGCGAAAGAAAATCCAGATAGAGAGAATACAGAAAGGGCGGATCCTGACAAAAAGAACCGAAACAAGGAAAATTTTGACAATGCAACGCACAAAGGATATAGACCAAGAGAATCCAGACAATGAGAATTTAGGCAGAAAAAATGCAGATAGAGATAATCAAGACAGAGAGAATGCAGTCAGAGACAATGCAGACTGAGGGGATGTAGACGAAAAGCATCGAGCCAGGGAGAATCCAGTCAGAGAGAATCTAAAAACAGAAAGATTCCAGCCAGAGGGATCAAAGCAAAGCCTTGGGCTTAACCGTCTTTGGACATTACCCTTCTTTATCGACAGACTTCGCAGCCGGCTGTCAAAGTACAGGAAAATTACGGAGCCAGTGCAACGATCCTACTAACTCTATCTGGCAAGCACAGCCTAGCCTAGATTCGAACATACGACGCCTGGCTTGTTAGACCGGCATCGTACCTCGAAGCTAACTGGGCGGCCAGAGAAAACAGTGAAGGAGAATCCAAACAGGAAAAATCTAGACAGAGTTAATCCTGCCAAAAAAAAAACGCTCTGAGACTAAGAACATTCAAACCGAAAGAATACTGACAGAGAGAATCTGGACTGAGAAAATCCAGCCAGAGCGAATTCAGTCAGATAGAATCCAGCCACAGAGATTCCAGTTGGAGAAAATCCATACAGCGAGAATTCAGACAGTGACAGACTTAGAGAAACAACTTAAAGAGTATTTAATCAAGGAGAATCCAGAGCGGTTTCAGACAGCGAATTTAGAAACAATTCTATCTAATAGAGTCTAGACAGTGAGAATCAGAACTAAGACAACCATTTAAAACTTTGACATACTAGCTGATTGCCCGATCTTACTTGTCTCTCAGCCACTTGTACGTTTTACCTTTGTTATAGTATATAACAAAGGTTTAAAAATTGGTCGAAAAACACGAAGTTGATGCGAGGCCCGGAGGGCCGAATCACATATACCAATCGATAGAGCTCGATGAACTGAGCAATGTCTGTGTGTGTGTGTTTATGTATGTATGTGTGTGTGTGCGCTTAATTTTCTATCGCCTGTTTCTCGGAGATGGCTGAACCGATTCGTTTGGTTTAACTTTTGTTTGAAAGGTACTATTGCCTAGTATATCACTATTGAGTTGATTCGTGGTCCGACGTTTCGTTTTTAAGTTATAAGCAAAAATGTGAAAACTGCCTGACACGATTTTCTCCGGAACCACTTGACTGATTTCAACGATCTTAGTATCAAATGAAAGCTCTTGTTAACACTATTTTTTTTTAAGAAAGTTTTATTGAAAACAAAGAAGTAGTTTAAAAGTTATGCTTTTAAAACCTGTTTTGACAAGGTAATAATTATCGCCTGTTTCTTAGAGATGACTAAACCGATTTAGGCGCTATTAGTCTCATTTGAAAGGTAATATATCCGGATAGATCACTATTGATTTGTTTTTTGATTGGTCGTTTAATTTAAAAGTTATGAGCAATCGTATAAAACACATTAAAATTTACAATAATTTATAACGATTTCATCTAAGATAATTTATCTAGTTTAAATAATTTAGGCATCAAATTAGAGGTTTTCATGTTGCAAATATACCTACAAAATTTTAGAACAATTGGTTTAGCCGTTCAAAAGATATCAACACTCACGCCAATTTTTGTAACACGGTTACTCGCGCGCACAATAATCCCAAAACCAAAAAAACGTGAGCACTAGAATTATGACTGGGAAAACTTGATTTTAGGCTTATTGAACCTATGGAAAAGTTTCTTGAAATTGAAAGCTCTATCGTCTGGTAGAATTTAGATTTTGATTAATCCCCATAAAAGTGAAACAAAAAAAATATTTTTATTCAGTTTCAATATAACAGATTGATGTGTTCTGCCAAGTTTTAGAGCATATTGTTACAAAAAATTTTGCTGAAGACAGTAGCCAAATATCTCTTCAGCGAAAATAGAAAAATCTTATTTTTTGTACATGAATATATAATAGTAGTTTTTCTATTCTAGCTCTTTTTGTAATTGTTGTATGACTTTTTCACGTATATTTTTCACGTAGTTGTACAAATAGTAAAAATACACAACTTTGCTGAATATAGTATACCTATATGTTTGCTTGTTAAGGAACTGTAGAACTTTGATTATAAAAAATACCTTAATTTTGACCCCGAATTACTCGACTACGGATACATTTTAAATATTTTACATTTGCTGGTAGTTTTGCTGTATACAGACACCATTTTTCCATATGTAGAAACGAGAGAACATTCCAGTTGGGGCAAACTGCGGTACACCTCACATGCTGATTTCTTCGTTTCTGTGACGTCGGTTTATGCTGATCTATTTTCCCAACAATTTAAAGTATGAATGCATTGAATAATTATGATATTTTGTATGTTAGTTAAACAATGATTTGTAACTTTATAACAATATGGCATTCAAAAACCTACACGTGTTGTACAAAATACAACAGCGTGAGTAAACCGAAGGTTAATAAAAATTGATGAAATTTATTCAAGAAAACTTTATTGATGTGAATTAAATAGAATGACATTACAGAGAATTATGCATTGTTCAAAAACCTTTAAACTACCTTTACCTTTATTAAACATTTATTAGACCTTTATTAAAGAATAATATTTACTCTTACAACTTACTTTTACTTGTACTTACTCAAATTAGTAACAACTTACTTATAGTTACTCAGAAATTTCATGAAAAGAGGATCTATCAAAATTTATAAGTGCTCCTATGTTGTGCAAATTTTGTAAACTTATTCAATTTCCAAAAATGTTATGTAAACCAACGCACTACGTAACGTTAACCAATAGATGAATTATATTCCGAAGACGTGTCGATTTCTATCTCAAATAGCAAGTAAGAACGTATAACAAAGGTTCCTTTCACCACTAGGTGGATTAAATCGGGTTTTTACTTGTAACCAAAGATCGCATAATGCAAGAAACAAAACCCTTTTTCTTCATTTGAATGTGTCTACTCCCCAAACCACTTGTAAATCTATCTTCTTCTCCCTATTACCCGACACAAAGCATTTTTTACGTTTTTGAAATTCCCTCTTGTTAACTAGCACCAACTTGTATATCAATGAACGAAAATTTTCGTAAATATCTCTTAACAAAATCGTCAATAAACCTTGATAAAATGAGCCCAAGTTAATTTTCTAATGTGTATAATGATAATAACTGACATACTTACGATTTTCAGCAAAAAATCATATAGCATTACGAAGCGAATCGCGCTTGATCGGATATTATCGTATATAAATACTTGTATAGTCGTAACACTTATAATTATTCCTAATCACGCATATTCCCTCCAAAATAGTACGAATAAGCCAACCAAGTTTTATTAGCATGTATATCTGTACATAATGCTGATTTTTATCTTTTATATACATATAAAAATGCTAGCTGGGATACATTTACATTCACGTTTTTCGTTCCCTCCTTTCTGTCGGTTTCTTCCCAGTTAGTTCCTCCTTCTGTCACGTAGCTAATTATACGTCAATGTGCTCTAGGAAAATCCCTACAACAGAAACGAAACCCGGTGGAACCCCTATCTTTTCACACAGTCGCTTGGACAGCTACAATCGGTCTAATCTAAATGTAAACCTGTAACCCGTTTTACTTATTTGGATCTAACCCCTGGATAGGAACCCCTTCCCCTCTTTGTCAACCCCCCAGTGCTGATTCTCTTATGTCAAGGAATATGGTTTCCAAGCTTTATGAAGAACCGTCCAGGCGTTTCGGATTTATGGTATCCTCCCTGTTTGTCAGAAGGTTAGATCACTGCGACCATTATATTGATCCATTGTGATATTCCCCCTGTTAAGGACCCACCTTACGTCAATGCCCCAGTGCTAGTTCCCTTATGTCGAGGAATTTGTGTGACAAGTTTGTTTAAGAACTGTCTCGACGTTCTGGAGTTATGACGGAACATACAAACTCACGCTCACTTTTTTATGTATAGATAGATAGATTGTAATTTTGTAAGTATAACTGCCTGTGTTTTTCCGAAATTGAATTGCCATCATCTAATCCACGAAAAACGGTCACTGTCCCCACAAACTTACAGACGTAACACTGAAGCTTCATTCTTTCACCAACAAAAACGATAATTACAAATGTTCACTTGAGCCGAGATGCAAACAACAGTAGCTGTGCGAAAATGCCGTTCACTTACGCTAGCACTGGTATCACGAGTAAATTTACAGTACGGCTAAATTTATTGCGAAGACTGCACCTCGCTTTCGCTGTCTATTATTTCCTTCATCGTCTACTACACTAAATAATCCATAACACATAACACTAACCAATGTAACAATCTGAACAAATTCTAACGAAACATCGTTTCAATGATAATCCTAAGTCTCGTAAAAAACCAATTGCTCCACCAGGTGCAGTCTTCGTCTCGCTATGTATTTAGCTATCTATGCTATAAAATTACTCGTTTATTATCTGAGAGCAGCACCAGCGCACAGTGGGGAATCGCTGGCCAGCAGCCAAAAAATGAAAGTTCATTTCGACTCTCCGTTGTATTTTTCCTGTGATTCTATACTATTGAAATGTTCAAATCCAAAATTTTAGATCAATATGACAAAATTTGAATTTTCTATGAATCTTGAAAGTATGCTATCTCAGCATGTTTTAGCGTTTTTTTGAAAAATAACCCAATATTTCAAAACATGCTAGAGGTCTGATGGTAGCTCGGAATTCAACAGTGTCTAAGGAAAAGTTCTTCAAAAAATAGTGCTGAATAAAACCCATTAATTGAGTATGCAGTAATTTTATCATAGTATGCCACAATTTTAATTTTCATTAAAAAAGTGCCATATTTTCGCGTAAAACACGCTTAAAAGTTTTGAAGCCAAGGTTCGCTACTATTGACACTACCGGCAAAAGTTAGCGTAAAATATGAGCTTTCAAATGGATATAGTCTCATTTAGCGCAGAGTAGCGCAGAGCACAGATGTTACGCTTGTAAGGCTACTATATCAGAATTCAACAATATAGACAAAATGCAAACACTCAAAGTAAACGTAGGATATCTTAATTATGGGATATCTCCTTTACATGGTTGGATAAGCTGCTTCGAATGTATGGTCCATATTGCATATTGACTAGATTTTAGAGGTTGGAGGAAATCTGTAGGATACAGCGATAGTAATGACGGAAATACAGCTCGAAGATCTTATGCCAATCCGGGTATTCGTTCTGGAATCACGGGTATAGATATGAAATTAATTAAAAGGTTGAGAAATTTTCTTATAGCAAGTTCTTGAACACATTATTTCAGAAAAATTCGAAACTTATTTTTTGTATACCAAAAACCAGGGTATTGTCCTCATATAATACGTCCACTGCAATGCAAAGAATTTGAATTCGCGGTCATAAATGAATCTAGACAACTATATTGCTGATAGGACGAATGACAGAAGAAGCACAAAAAATAAGATTTTTTTTCAACAACTCGGGTCATTCGTGACTTCTGCGGGGTTGGGAATTGAACCACGGTCCTCAGTGTGAGAGGCGTGAATGCTAGCCACTACACCGGTATTGACCCTCACGAAAATAAGGTTATTGATTTATGCTAAAAGTAGTGATAAAAATTCAAGACAATATTTTACATGCAAAAATGAGTGTGAAAATACAAATCGTGATAGAATTATTCGTCTTCTTATTTCTCCGGATAAAGCTTATAGCTTCTTCGAAACGGAAAAATGTAATTAGAAAAATCTTTCTGAGAACGCTATATTACTATTGAAGACGAAACGTGAAACGAGTGATTCTGCAGAAGGAGAAGAGGAAGAAGAAGAAGAGAAAGAAGATGGTGATAAAAAAGATTAAGAAAACTAATAAGGGGAAAAGTTTTGATTTTTGATTAATTTTAACTTATATGGATTTTGTGTTGATTATTAAAGCTCATACTTGCTTTGTATTGTTTTATATAATGTTTTATCCTCTAAAAATCCGAACGGTACTCTCGCGCAACAAGCGTTGTTAAAATGTCGACTGAAGTGGAAGTTTGAAATATCGTTTTTATTGGCGATGAAATGATGCTTGAGTGTTGCGTCTGTTAGTCTGTGATAAAAGTATCACTACATTTGAAATAGAAAATTAAAACAATTAAGGCTAGCTAAATGCCGCGAGACTATTATAAATGAAGTAAACGATTTCCAATTGAAGCAAAGTTTTATCACAGATTAACTGACGTAATACTGGAGAAACATCATTTCGAATTTCTACTCCAGCCAAGACTCAAACAATAGTCGCTTCTCACGCATCGGTCGCCTGCACTGGCGCTGCTATCAGATAAAATACGAGTAAATTTATGGCATAGCCAAATTTATAGCAAACGTAGTGGGCGTAGTAGGCGTAGTGCGAAGACTGCATCAGTTGATGCTAGGTATTTTTTTGCAAATTTAGATTAATGCTTTATACGACGTTTTGCTAGAAAATTTGTTCGAAGTGTTACGTCTGTTAGTCTGTGGTTTTTTGTTCACTTTCAAGTAGTAATTTCAATTTTATTATACTTTTCAAGTGGTTTTTGACTCTAGATTTATAAAACTACTAGTAAAACTTAGAAATCCTCAAAATATTCTGACAGCAGCTATAAAATCGTAATACTGCTAAGTAGCCCACTCTTCAGCAGGTTCTATTACCGCTTTAACAATAAGATTACAAGCCCATGTAGTCTTATTATGCTTTGCTAAAAGCAGCAATTGAACCGATCATGTTACTTACCACAGTAAGCAAGCTAAACATTCAGTTGTTAACTTGAAAATATATAGCCGAGGTCTCAGGTCATCCTGATCGATTTGCTTTATAGGGACCATAAAAATATCCTAAAGAATAAATAATAAATTCAGCAGTTTCCGTAGTTGTGCAGTAGAGATGGTCGGGTATGAAAATTTGAATACCCGAACCCGACCCGTACCCGATTAGGAAAAAAAATAAAAACCCGTGCCCGACCCGAACCCGCAGGTTTATTTTTTTTGATACCCGAACCCGACCGCAACCCGTCGGGCACGGGTACGGGTCCGGATACCCGACAATCTTTAGTGTTAAACGAGGTCAATAGACCCGACCCGACCCGTACCCGGTTTCAAAACCAAACCCGTACCCGACCCGAACCCGCAAATTATTTTTTTTTTCAATACCCGAACCCGACCCGTACCCGGCGGGTACGGGTACGGGTGCGGGTTTCGGGTAAATTTTCCGCTACCCGACCATCTCTATTGTGCAGCATACGCGCAGTAAATTTTACAGTGATTATCGGAATGGCGCAACGGCAATTATTCCAGTTGCGAATTTGCAACCAATCTGTTCTTAACTTTCTAGTAGAAGTAGACTGAGTTTCAGGAGGACCCTATTCAGCAGATTTAAATATACCACACTCAAAATAATTTTCACGTCGAAATTACGTGAAAAGTTATGGGATTATTTTCCATCCAACTTTTCCCGTACTATTTAAGTGAATTTCACGTAATTTGCATTAGTATGCGTGCATTCACGTGGAAATCAGATAGATGTTATTGTATTTTCCAATAATGTTCAACTGAAAGTCACGTAACTCCCTGTAGAGAAATCGCGAATTCCGCGAATAAATTGTGCTATTAATTTTATTTGCTACAGATACGTATTTCGTATACGTATACGTGTCTGTTTTCTATGAACTATGAAGCCTGCAAGTCTTAGGTGAACTACGTATCCGCCGAGAATAAAGTAAGAATAAAATCTTCATTTATTTTATTTTCGTATGCTACTAAGCCGCTCATAAGAAAACTTCAGTAAATTTGTTGAGCAGGTCAGCTGTTCGAAACCAATTTCACAATCAATTACATTATACGTACTCTAAAACCAATTTTAAATTTCTCTCTCTCTCTCTCTCTCTCTCTCTCTCTATCTATCTATCTATCTACCTCTCTCCCCGCCTTCTCTCTCTCTCCCTCTTCTCTCTCTCTCTCGCTCTTTCTTTCTTTGTTTCTCTTTCTGTATCGGATGTAGAGTACTGAATACAGATACTGGCCACAGTAACTCAGTAACTCGCGAGTACTTGCCATCATTAAACCAGCGACAAACGTTTCACGTAATCAGTGAGTTTAATCACGTTGGTTTAATAATTTAATAATGCGAGTTATTGAGTGACATGGCCAAATAAATTGTACTATTAATTTTGTCTCTCAATTCAGTGCTCTTCATCCGACTAAAGAAATGACATTGGAGCTCAGTCACTCACCACCACCTGTCATCATTAAAACTAATTTGCTCATCAATGATTGTTGTGCGTGACTCTGTTCAATGTTGCTCGAAAAAGTACTCGCGAGCTACTGAGTTACCATGGCCAGTCTCTGTATTCAGTACTCTAGTCGGATGTCGGATCTTCTCCAAAAAGTGGAGAAAAAAATTTCTGTTGCAGTGCTTTGCTGCTTTGCTTTACCGCCGAATGAGAGTCAGTTTGGTTTCTTTTTTTGTCGGAGCGCTACCGAATGCATGCTCTCAAGATCACGGAGTAATTCGTTTCAGTCTATGTAATTGCCTGTCCAATATTCTCTTTGGGATACGGAGCAAATAGTCTCTTGTTCCGTTTGTGAAGAAAAGATTAGCTCTGCTAGTAGTTGTGCTCCTTCTGCACAACATGAGTAGTTGTAAGAGAAAACAGCATTCAGGCATCATTCGGAGGGAAAGCAAACGGCTGAAAACGAAAGCACTTGGTCGTTGTGAGCAGTAGATTGCTCTGTCTCTGTATGGTTAAGATGAGCAAAAGTAAGCCTGATTCTAAGCGGAGATGAAAATTTCTCTGGTTGTAATTTAAATATATACTTTACCCCTGCGAATTATATTGTTGGTACCTTTCAGCAGAGAAATGTTATCGCAAACGTAATAAATACTCTTAAAATCAATCTAAATACCCATTTTCCGTTCCAAAAACATTCCATTTAGCTCTCGCCTGTACTCGCTTCTGCGTACATAATTATATTTTCATTAAAATTCACATCCGTGCTGCGAAGCGATAACAATTTATAACTCAATCTGGAATACCGCCGAACGCAATCTCAGTAATTGTGTGAGTGTTACATTTGACTGAAATCTCCATCCACCTCCATCATGCTCACACGCAAAAGTGAAAACATCCCGAACGGGCTCGGCTCGTATGTCTAACCAAATAACCGTCGTACCATTATTCTCAATTGATTGTGAATTAATTTCACCAGTCATCTATTTCGCCTCATAGCTTTACACCATCACGATGCAAACAACGTGTTTTGGGCTCTATATTAATATGCTTCCACTTTTCCCCCGTTCTGCGCTTCTTTCAGATTCACCCTCCCGTCAGTCAGTCCCATCGGAACCATCGGCATCAACCGAAACAGTTGCGTCAGCCGATCCATCCGGTCTCGACGGTCTGCTATTGGCAGCATCGAGCCCTCCCGCTGCCATCACGCATCACAGTATTTACAGCGGCAGGACCACAGTGACATTTCGGAAGCGCTCTCGGCGAATGAGCAGTTTCCATCGACATCGTCATAAAAAGCAAACGCCCACCACTATCACCAGAGCACCAGAGTGTCGTCCCCTCGTCACCGTGGATCCCATCGAAAATACCGGAGGCAGTGACATAAACGCAAACACAATGCACAAAGGTAGTACCAGCACGGAAAGTGTACCAGCTCACTTCCGATGTTCCTTCTCCTACACCTCTGAAAGCCAACAAAACCTGAAAAATGACGAAGGTGGTAGTAATAGCGATAGTAGTAGCAGTAGTAACCAACAGCTCCACGGGCTTCCAGCTCATCGCAGCCATTCGCGGCAGCGGAATCCACTTGTAGCAAACACTGCCACAGCTTCCATCGTCACTAGTTGGAAGCATTGTTGCGGCTTGAGTCATGCGTTTGACAACCACCGGACCAGCAGGGGCTGGAGGGATTTTGTTCCACTTCCTACGACGACGGTGGGGACTGCAATGCTGATGCTACTATTGCTCACGTGCCGTATGGCAACGACCATGTCCGTGCTGGCAGTTCAGGCCGCGAAATCAGGTCAGCCACCAAGCAACGACGCAGGGCTGTCTACAGGATCCAGCAGCCCAGGACCGGTGGCTGCAGCTCAGAAGCAACGCCACCAGTGTGCCGTATCGGAACACACATGCAACAACGGACGTTGTGTGCCGCTGAACAAATATTGCAACAATGTAAACGACTGCGGGGACGGAAGCGATGAGCCGCGATTCTGCACGAGTAAGTACACACACTGGGTTGTAGCGTATACTTTGCTAAAAGAGTCAAATTCCACTGAAACGGAGAACGGATTAGTGCCATATTGAAGGGTTATGTGGTGGGAGATATAGAGTGATCCCCGCAAAGAATGTGTAACTGGAGCCGGAGAAGCGAACTGGTGAACAACGAACAATTTTAATTTCGAAAGCATTCCTTGGGACTGTTTATGAAAAGAAGGGGAAAATTCCAATCAACTGTCGTAATTAAAAAATAATCCATAAAATTTGAATTCTTGAAGCTTGAATGCTTCAATCTCTTGAATGCTGCAATTTACTGAGCCCGAGCTTTTGTTGTTCACTGACAAATAGAACACAAAGAGAATGCGAGGACTACAACTTTGGGTATGTTAGTACGGCTGACAATGTTTAACATGCTCTTCATTTTGATTACTGTGTACTCACACAATTTGCAAGTAGTGTTTCAAATCTGAAATTGGGGAATGAATAAAAATATTATTTGCTTTAACAAAATTGAAGCTCTTTGTATTTTTTTAATAAATGTTGATATTCCCATCAGTTTTAAGCTTCAGTTTTAAAAGAATTTCAATTACTTTTACTGGAGTTGGAGGACTACTTTACTGTACATATTGCTCATGGTTTTCCGCTAAACTCAGCAAAAAGGAAACAGAAATAACCGTGTCCGTGCAAAAAAAAGACCATGCGTCTCCATGGTCCAATTATCGCAATATTATTCGTTTAAAAAATTGAATGTCAAAATTAAAAATATATAAATTTATTATTTTATAATACAAATTTTTATATGTATTTGGATTTATTTGAATTTTGTAAAAGTTTTATTGCTGTATTACGCAATGTACTTAGATGATACAAGTCAAAACATACTCATGGCTAGGTATAAAACTATAATAAAACTGTTAATATAGCCAGTTTTTTGTGGTTGATTAGATTACCATCATAACACTAGTAGGTTGCGCCACCTTTCTTATAAACTCTTGAGAGTGGGGGGTAGCAATACAACGTAACGTACAAAATTGACAAACCGTAATAAATCTGTTAATTTTATAGTCCAAACAGATCTTCTGCTGTTATTATTAAGCATATAGTATTAGAATTTAACACCAAAAGCATCTTGATATATTCAAACATTTTTTTGCCCACACACAGAAAATCATTAACGCAAAGTGTAAATTGTAGAATGGAAGTTGTTATCAATCGGTATTTATGTGTTATAGGAAGCAACTAGAATGATTTTGCAAAAAATTGAAACTGTCTAATGGAATATATTTATTTTGCATAAGTAAGGCCATTGCAAATCATATTCAAAGTTTTTGTCACCCCCCCCCCCCCCTTGAAAATTGGCTTGAAAAATCGGGGGGGGGGGGGTCAAAAAAATAATTTGTAGGATATGAGTCAAATTTCTTTTTATAAAATCAATTGCCTGTGGTCTCTACAATCTGAAAAACTCGAAAAATGAGTCTCCGAGTTGAATTAACGCTTCTAGCACGAAACAGAAATGAAAATTCGAACAATGGAATTTCCGAAAATCGTCCAAAAAATTTTTCTTTCGTTTTTGTCTTTTTTCGTATATTTTTACATAGAAAATAATAACGTATATATTATAAGCAAGAATAGATTCGGTTTTCATGTTTAAACCTTAAATAAAAATTCTTAAAATCCATGTTTTTTTTGCTCGATTGAAAAATTCACTTTGTTTTTTTTTCGTCCCCCCCCCCTTTTCAGTGGCCGAACACCGGAAGGACAAAAACTTTATAAAATATTTGTAATGGCCTAACTGGTTTTTAAAACTGCAACATTTCCATGGCGCATTGATTTTATCCACCATGCACGATAAAATTTAATGCGCATATGCTGCACAACTTCGAAAACTGCTAAAAATTTATTATATATTCTGTCGGATAGGGAAGGAAAAACTGTCATTAACTATTGATAGTTATCAGTAAGCAATAATATCACTAAGTATCAGTAAGGTTTCGCTGTTATAAATGTTTACTGGTACAGTTACGTCGTCCCGTTGAAAAACTCTGTTAGGTTAAAGTCGGTTGTTGGTTATTGCGTACGATAGATGAAGATAACACAATATGTTATCGTCGTCAACAGTCTGCAACTGAGGTGTTTCGTGGTGTTTCAAACAGTCGTCTCTATTCAACTCGATCTTGGGCCACTCGTAGCTAATTTCTCAGTCATCTCAGAAGTCGCAAATCACTTTCGATTTGGACGAGCCATCTTGCACATCGAAGCCCCCTGTTCCCGAAGCCGGTGGGGTTGTTGAAGAGAACTATTTCCGTAGCACTGTCTTCCGGCATTCTTAAGACGTCCCGGCACACCGTAGCCTATCGACTTTCATCAGGTGCATAATGGGTATCTCTCCAAGCAGTGCAAGTAGCTCGTGATTCACACGTTTCTGCCACTCTCCGCTTTTAGTTTGTACTCCGCCAAACACGGCTTCAAGTCCATAAAGAACTATCACTCTAATAAAGGTTTCGTACATTGTCAGCTTGGTACGACAGTGTATGCTTCTTGACAGTAGCATTTAGCGAATGGGAAAGTAGGCTCGATTTTCCGTTTGAACGCGCCGCTGGATCTCGTTACTAGTGGTGTTGTCAGCGCTCACCAGCGATCCCAAATACATGAACTCATCTACCACTTCTAGTTCGCCGCCGTCAACGGTTACCGTCTGTGGGAGGCACGTGTTTGTTTCCTTTCAGCCTCTTCCTTTCATATATTTGGTCTTCGACGCATTTATTTTTAGCCCAATTCTCCTAGACTCCGCTTTCAGTCTGGCGTAAATTGCCTCCGCCGTCGCAAAGTTCCTGGATATGATATCGAAGTCATCTGCAAAGCCTAGCAGTTGGCTACCCTTGGTAAAAATCGTGCCTCTCGTTTTGATGCCCGCTCGTCGGATCACCGCCTCATGAGCGATGTTGAACAGCATGCTGGATAAGCCGTCATCTCGCTGTCAACCCTCGCCGTGTCTCGAAGGAACTCGAGCGTATCCCCGAGACGCGCGAAACACATCACTCGTTCCAATGTAACTTTAATCTGTCGCATCAGTTAATGCGGAAAACCGGTTTTGTGCATTATGTGCCATAGTTGGTCTCGATCGACTGTATCGTATGCTGCTCTGAAATCAGGAAAGATGTGATGCTTGAGCACGCCTACATTTTTGCAAGACCTGCCGGATGGAAATAATCTGGTCCGCAGTTGCGCGAGCACCCATGAAGCCCGCCTGGTAAATTATAATGAATAACCCGGTTATAAAATTACAATTTCCTATTTTTTTGTTTCAATGCCGTGATGGGTAAAATTACTTATAGTAACTGATAGTTATCAGTAACATACTGTAAACTACTGATAGTTATCAGTAACGATTTTTAATGATCATCAGAAGCTCAAAGTTTTAAGAAATTGGTCATGAAAACCATTAAAGGAACGTAATAAAACTTAAATGGCTTTTTACGGTGGAAGGAGATGGCAAAACACTTCGATGTACTGACGGTAAGCATATTACTCGAGCACCAATTTTTGAATCTGTCCACTAGGCGTTGCTTCTTGAAGATTTTTACATCATCGGCATCAAGAAACCAGCAGTCAAGTGACAGCAAAGCTGATAGTTCATTTACAAAAAAAGAAAAAAAAAACCCGATTTAATCCACCTAGTGGTGAAAGGAACCTTTGTTATACGGTCTTACTTGCTATTTGAGATAGAAATCGACACGTCTTCGGAACATAATTCATCTATTGGTTAACGTTACGTAGTTCGTTGGTTTTCATAAAATTGTTGGAAATTGAATAAGTGTTCACAATTTGAACAAAATAGGAGCACTTATAAAATTTTATAGATCCTTTTTTCATGAAATTACTGAGTAAGGGTAAGTTGGTTGTTACTAATTTGAGTAAGTGCAAGTAAAAGTAAGTTGTAAGAGGAAATATTATTATTTAACATATACATTGCCTAGTATAGGTCTAGTTTGTAGGTTTTTGACCTATGCATAAATTCCTGTAATGCCATTCTTTTTGATTGACAATTAATAAAGTTTTCTTAAATAAATTTCATCAATTTTTATTAACCTTCACGCTGTTGCATTTTGTACAACACGTGTAGGTTTTTGAATGCCATATTGTTATAAAGTTACAAATCGCTGTTTAACTAACGTATATTCTTCAATTAACTTGTTATGAGGAAAATGTCATAATTATTCAATGCATTAATGCTTTAAATTGTTGGGAAAATAGATCAGCATAAACTGACATCACAGAAACGAAGCAATCAGCATGTGAAGTGTACCGCAATTGATCCCAACTGGAATTTTCTCTCGTTTCTTCTTATGGAAAAATGGTGTCTGTATGCAGCAAAACTATCAGCAAATGTAAAATGTTTAAAATTTATCTGTTGGTAGTCGAGTAATTTGGAGTCAAAATCAAGGTATTTTTTATAATAAAAGTTCTACACAAACAAACATAGAGGTACACTATATTCAGCAAAGTTGTGTATTTTTACTATTTGTATAATTTTATAATACATGAAAAAGTCATACAACAATTACAAAAAGAGTTAAAATATAAAATACTGATTTTACAAATTCATAAACAATAAATAAGATTTTTCTATCTTCGCTGAATAGATAGAAGGTTACTGTGTTCAACAAAATTTCTTGTAATAATATGTTCTAAAACTTTGCAGAACACATCAATGTGTTATATTGAAACTGAAGAAAAATATTTTTTTTTATTTCACTTTTAGGGGGGTTAATCAAAATTTAAATTGCACCAGATGATAGAACTTTCAATTTCAAGAAATTCTTCCGAAGGTTTCATAAACCTAAAACCAAGTTTTTTCAGTCAAAACTCTAGTGCGCATGTCTTTTTGGCTTTGGGCCATTGTGCGCGCGAGTAACCGTATTACAAAGTTGGCGCGAGTGTTGGAGGGTTAATATCTTTTGATCGGCAAAACCGATTCTTCTAAAATTTTGCAGATATATTTGCAGCATTAAAATCTCTAATTTGATGCCAAAATAATTCAAACTAGATAAACTATCTTAGCTGAAATCGTTATAAATTATTGTAAATTTTAATGTGTTGTTTTCAATTGCTCATAACTTTCAAATTAAACGTCCAATCAAAAAACAAATCAATAGTGATCTATTAGGCTATGTTACCTTTCAAATGAGACTAAAAGCGCCTGAATCGGTTTAGCCATCTCTAAGAAACAGGCGATAATTATTACCTTGTCAAAACAGGTTTTTTAAGCATAACTTTTAAACTACTCGTTTGATTTCAATAAAATTTATCCGAAAAATTTAGCCTTAACAAGAGCTTTAATTCGATACTAAGATCGTTGAAATCGGTCATTTGGTTCCGGAGAAAATCGTGTCACGTAATTTTCACATTTTTGCTTATAACTTTCAAACGAAAAGTCGGACCATGAAACAATTCAATAGTGATGTACTAGGCAATAATACCTTTCAAACAAAAGTAATAGCGAACAAATCCGTTCAGCCATCTTCGAGAAACAGGCGATAGAAAAGTTGCGCCCCGCACATACATACACACATACACACACACACACACACACACAGACATTGCTCAGTTCGTCGAACCCTGTCGATTGGTATATGTGGCTCGGCCCTCCGGGCCTCGGATCAATTTCGTGTTTTTCGACCAATTCCTAAACCTTTGTTATAGTATAACAAAGGTAAAACAATGGTCTAAGGTTACTATCCTGTGGTACGCCAGAGATGTTGCTGAATGCATTGAACGACTTGGATGTTCACACTCAACCTACGGTATATTATGTACAAATGTAGCCGCTTGCAAGGTGGATATCGTGATCAACCCGATCAAACGCTGCTTTCAGATCGGTATACACTGCATCGATTTGCCCTCCTTTATTCATGTTCAGCAACTTTGTTTGTGCAGCACGTTCCTCACAATCATGTGAAGGATTTGTACCTTCTACGAAAGAAAACAACGAGATTCATAAAGATAAAGACTGATCGTTTTGGGAATAACCCATGCTAGTCTGAAGAGGCATAGTGTTGACAGCTAGCAAACAAACTGTCATTCACGATTACCTCAAGACTTTAGAGCTGGAGCGTAACGATCTAATCCATCAATAGTTTAAAACGTTGCGCTTGTTATCCTTTTTGTGTACAAAGAACATACAGCAGTCCCCCGAATAAGGCGATTCGAATAAGAACGTTTCCAATAAGAACGATCTCGAGTGATTCCATCAAGGCGGTGCAACATCTTATGGAAAGGACCTAATTGGTTTCAACATGGAGTAACTCGTGATTGTGACCGAAGGACCGTGTAGGACCGTGTTCACTTGATCAACAGGTTTTCGCTGGATTATAGTACAGCCAGAATTCGATAATTGGGCCACGACTATCGAGTCGTGTTCGTTAATTGGGCTGACTGACAGTTTCCTGAGGGGTACGTAAATTATTTTTGTCTCTGATTTTGAAAACTTTCGTGACTCGGAATACATATTGAAAACCTGGTTAAGTTTAAAATTGGAGTAAGTAAACATTTCGGTCTGCTGTTTTTGCATTCAAGTATGATGCTTGATAATCAACTGTTGGAATGACTAGTTTGTTTTTAAACAGACAATGGCTGTATCGTTGGGAAGAACAACAACAAAACGCAAATATACCACATTACCCCTAGCCAAAAAGTTAGGTGTAATCCGTGACGTTGAATCCAGTGGATTATGACATGAGCAACAATAAATACGATCTTGAATCGCATTTCTAGACCCCTCAAATGATTCATTTTAACAGTGAATTTTGACATTTCCGCCAAACTGGCGAACGCCCAATTAACGAACCACCAATTAGCGAATCTTTTCTGTATTTCGAAATAGTCTCACTACGCGGCGCTGCGTATATGTAATATTTTTATACAGGCTGTATCTTTCACTACTGGTTATTTCGACAGATACGGTCATGGGGAAGGCTATTCAGTGCTCAAGTTTTTCATGGGTCGGTGGAGCAACTCAGTTTGTTAGTGATATCCAGCTTTTCTGCTGGTTATGATTTCTTTTAAGGACGGAAAATGTGCTCTCGAATAGCTGTTGCGAAAGAATCTTCAAGCCAGTTTTCCATTGAAACCCACTCGAAGCCCACTTACGTTACTTACTTACTTAATCAGCTCTGCTGTACGAAGAAGTCGTCTCCATTCCACTCGATCCATGGCCGCAATTCGCCAGCCACGTAGTCTGCGTAGGGTCGGCAGGACGCCTTCCACTTGATCGATCCATCTTGCTTGCTGCGCGCACCACCGTCTCGTTATGAACCGGGCTGTCATCCGACATCCACACGACGTGCCCAGCACATCGCTGGCGACCGATTTTTGCGGTGTGAGCGATGGGTGGTTCCTTAAGCAGCTGATGATTCATGGTTCGTTCGCCTCCTCCACGTTCCATCGTCCATCTGCACTCCGCCGTAGATGGTCCGCAACACCTTCCATTCGAAAACACTAATGGCGCGCTAGTCCTCCACGAGCATGGTCCATGCCTCATGGCCGTAAAGGACTAGCGGTCTAATCAGCGTCTTGTAGATTATTTACTTCGTGCGGTGGCGAACTCGTTCGAACGTGAGGAGATTACCGTCTGAGTTCCGGCACATATTGGCCTGCGGCACATAGCCATAGCCACTTAAGTTCTTATAGTAAATCAGCAGCGAATTAGGAGAGCTGCGGATCAAACATAAAACTGGAAACGGGGACTGCATTATCGGTAGAATTATTATAAGAATTATCGCACTTGCCTGGTCTTGAATTTGGACGCGACGGCTGGTAGAAATGGCCCGACTGCGACGGGGAGATCGGGGGCTACCATAATACCGAGACCATTGCATCGAGGTACACCCTTGCCTTAGATGTCGGTGGAGTTATGGTCAACTGTTGCCTAGAGCAGCATGCTGCGTCAATTGGACATGACTTGGTAGAGAGATCAGCATGTGAGGGGACGCTTGGGTCACTGAAAACATAAAGCGTATCAGCAATTCCTCACTATTATACTCATATTTGCCAAGGTCTACGTTTTGTGGGCTTCTTTCTGCACAACCACACGCAAGACCGAGACAACTCATATGTGGTGGTAGGAAGAACTCGACTGTGGCGGGGGAGTAGAAGCCTCTAGGATGCTAGAAACATTGCGTCTCAGCATTCGAATCACCGACGATGGAGTAACGGTGATACTCGGAAAGCCAACAACAACCACATTTTCGAAGATCCTGGAGCTGTAATGGCGGCTAAGGTCGTTGCAGGAATTAATGTGATTTACCCCCAGTTATTTGCCCGAGTCCGAATTACCGCGCATTTCGTTTAACTCCTGCCATCAGATTTCGGCCTTAAGCTGCCTTTAGATTCCAATTTCCAACAGTTTTTTGGACCTTCTTCTGGTTTCGCTTGACAATAGCCCATTATTCCTCGATTAGGCAGAGCTCTGGCGTATTGAGAGGGCTCATGTCCTTTGGCATCACTTGCATGTTGTTGGCGACACATCACTCCATTGGCTTTGTGTCCTAATAGTAGGATGACAAATCCGGTCAAAATAGCACGGAAAAATCGTTATGCTTCAGGAAAGGCAGTGTACGTTTTTCCAGATACTCGGTCACGTAAAATTTTTCTTAGCAAACTCCAACAGTTCCATATGATTGAAAATGGCTGCCACCTTTTCCCTTTTGGTTGCCGTATAAAACTCCTGCCAGGCAAGCTGTTTGAAGTCTACCTTGACTTTGGTTTCGTCGTCCATCATCACGCAATCGAGAGAAAGTATTGTCCGCAACGTCATGTACAGCTTTCGGGATCGTATTTCGTCCGTATTGTTTTCTTTATTGTTTTGTTTACGAACCACTTTCTGCTTATAAGTCGGCAGTTTGGCTTGTTTTTCAACAGAAACAGAATGGTTGTAGACATTGTTGGTGACATCTCGGACGGAAAGGTTGGGGTTCGACTTGAAAGTCACTCTTCCTGTTATCGTTGCGGGTTCAGGCTTTCGATAGTACCTCCATTCAGACTTCCTGCCAATATTTTTATTACGTGATGCACCTGCACCTATACCTGTAAAATAAGGCGTGATCAGGTGCGGTTTGATTACACAATCTTTATTGTTGAATGCTGTCTTCAATTTCCGAATGTTTGCAGCATCATAATGATACGTTTTTTACAAAACTTAATTACCTTTGTGTGCTTAGGACTAAATAAATCGTACTTCCGGAGACATAGTCCGGTTATAAAATGCACACGCATAAACTTTTCTCTTTGTCTTCATGTGTTTTAAGATTGGCTCGGGGAACTGTTGCTACTTGAATGCCATTTTACGAATTGATTCAATTTGTAAACTGTAAATATCAGCATTTTTAAACTAAGAATAACAAAACAGTAAATAAATGTAAATAGGGATACGATTATAGCCCGTTATTTTTCGGACAAAGACACACCTACAGAATCGAGCCTTAAATAAATAGCTCACTTTTGGAAGAAAATTATAGTTTTTCCTCTGTAAGCAAAGCAAAAAAAGCTAGGAAGAAATGAAAATATGAAACCCAAAGAACGGCTCCGTCAGCCGAAATGGTGTGCCAGCTGTCTGGTATGCTGGCTGCTGGTGAAACGGTGGTATTTAAACGGAACGAATGTAATTTCATTTTTCCATCTCGTTACACTGTTTATTTAATAAATTACCTCAACCCTGCCGAAAGGAAGCTGCCAACAATGCGAAGCGCTGTGTTATGTTGCAAAGTTATACTGGCTTATTTTGCATCTGGCTACCTAGCTAGATCTCCGTACTCCGAAATGGCTAAAAAATACTACCAAGATTTTTATACCGTAAAGAGAAAAATAGTGCAGCATTAAGTTTGTTTTGGTACCCGAAATAATGGACGAACGCGACTAGCCTAGTCCGGCCATGGTTTTATTCAAAGCAGGAGGAACGAACAAAAAACTGGCAAATTTAAAAGTGTGCAAACATTTGCAACAACGATATACGCAGCATAAGAAAATGAGATTAAAGGGGAGGACAAATTTGTTTATTTATATTTAGCAACGAGATCCAGTCACTAATGTATGTATAAAAATTATATTAAAACCTACAAGAACTGTTAACAACATTGAAACCGAAAATTTAAATGCTCCTTGCTTTTTATTATGTTATTTTGTTTTTATTTCGATCATGTTAGTAAACTTCCGAACTATTCTACGTAAATAAATTAACCAAACCTACAGAAAAAAAAAACAATTTTCAGATAAATCCAAGATATTGTTTTACTTGCGAACTAAGTCAAAATAGGATATTAAAAGTGAGCATTAAAAAGCCGCAACCATTCATGCCAAAACCGTAAACGGGATAAATACTTGCAAAAGAAAATGTTCACAGTACCAACAAATCTGCACAGAATTCTCCTAGATCTCGGACTCTTTATACATTCTGTTGCATAATTTTCAATAACACAAACAATCCGGCCTTTTTTACGACCCAAGTCGCTACGATACACTCTATAGTAATCCGCACAGAACTATCGTAACACCACCACCCATCCACAGGGTGTCATAGTTTTTTATTGTTCCTCCTGTTGCTGTTTTAGGTGGAAATAATTCTCTACTTTCCGGCCATTTCAGCTGTTTCCTTCTTTGGGCTTGGGTCGGTTTTATTAATTCATCTGGCAGCTAAAGCTTGTATTTTTATGCGTTCCTTCTTGCCGTCGTCCTCAAATCCATTTTCAAGTGTGGCTTTACGGTGTGCTAGAAAAAAATAAAAAAAACAGAATAAGTTTTCCAGTTGATTTCGAGCAGCGAAACAATGGCCCTATCAGTCAGACGAAGCACAAAAGGTTGAAGCGTATAAATATGGCAAAGAACAGACATCTGAAGCAACGAAAATTTTTCGTGAGTTTTTGTTCATGAGCTTTTCGAGAAATTTGCAATTTATAATAAAAACTAATAAAAAACTCTCTTAATTTAATACATTTTTAATTAATTATTACGTCTCTAATATTTGTTATCTCATATTTATTCCAGGATGCAATCGAACATACTATGGTAATATTGGTTTGACGTACGACTTGGAACTGCATCGACCAAAAGAGGATCGTATTCCTTACGTTTGCATTCTGACGTTCACTGCCGCTGGTGGAAATCATGGCGATATTGTGCAGGTAATGCGATTTCAATATTATTTGAAGATATATCGTAAAAACTATGATCAAAATGTAATAGAATAAAAAAATACACGAAGCGAATGCTACAGTGACCGTAATGACCACATATTGCTAATAGTAAAATGACTAACCGTAACTTCTTTGCATGATTTGTTGTTAACGCAACTCGTCAATATCAAAATTTCATGAAAATTAAACGTTTTGAGCACGTTCACGATCTGCAGAATTTTGTAAAAGGAAAAAAAAATGTTTTTGCAATTGGAAGCTATATGTTCCATCGGTGGTGTAATTGATGACGCACTCGACCGTAGTTTGAGAGTTATGCGCTCCAGTGCCAAGATTAACACAAAGAAGCGCTTTTCATTTTGAACTTGGTTGATAACATAAAATATCGAAGAAATCAATTTCAAAAGTGAAAACTGAGTCGCAATTTAAACTTAGTACAGCCCGCAATAGAACCTGTAAATCGTTCTGTCTTTCTAAATCGATACACGTTTCTATTGCACTTTGTTTGTAAAATCAATTACCGCTTGTATCGAAAGCAAAAACTGCCATATGTACGGCTTCTCTTTTACGATATGCAGGAAACTACTGTAATTAAACCGTCTGATTGTAGAATTAATTCAAAACGAAAAGCACAGATAGCGAAACTGATAACGTGTTTCCTTAAATAGAATTACACATCTGCGTTTGCTGAAAGCAGTCCTTCGTGCACTAGGTACACATATGTGCATGCAATGCACCTACCAAGCATAGCACTCCGACGTAATGTATTTTATGAACGACATCGACATAAGTACCTACAGGTACACAAAGGCAAACCTATCAATATCGGTATAAACAGCACTCATGTAAGCCGCTTTCAACGAACAATCACTTGCCCTGGACATGAGCTTGAAATGAAGCACTTTAAACGGAATAATTCAATTAGGCAAAATGCAACAGTGCCGTTTAACGAATCTTCTTCAGCAGTGCGGTAGGCAGCAAGATTATCTGGGATGCAAGGGGATGGCAAGCAATCGGAAAAATAGATACGTACAGGGAGCTCCATGAAATCAAAGCTAAATTTAGAAATGGTAAATCCAGATTGGTATCTGTTAATGATTTTGGAGAGATTATTCATCTTAAGCTGATTACTGCTTATACAGATGAAAATTTTATCTGACATGTCCTATTTGTATAATAGGGCTATAAAAATAAATAGTGTACGCCTACAGGGAACATAGATTATAACAGGTGCACAGTTGGTTAGATTTTTCTAGGAATGGATAATTCCATCTCAATACCACCGGTTGTAATCTACGCGATTTCAAACGAAATCGGATAATTACTCATCCCTCCCCACATTCCATTTTCCCAAAGTTTAATACGGACTGATCAACCCCTCTTACAATGCCACGCTCAAATGTCAATTTTTCACGCTAAACCTTACTGATCTAGAAATATGCTTATAAATTTTTCACATTGATTTTTTGGTACGCAATCAAATTATTGCTTACTTTACTTTTTCAGCGATGATCTGATTTTAGAATCAATGCCTAATTTAAGCCTCCATGTCTGTCAGCCTTGGGCTGCCATATTGTCATTCTACGGGCCCTAAGCTGGTTACGTAATTCGTAGCAGTCCCTATTGGCATTGACGATTTTACTTCATGGCTCATGTACCAAGACAGGAAAATTCGTCGACCACTTCAAAATAATTACCACCACCGTTCCAACACCCGAAGGTCTACTTAGCTCAATACCACAGCTCTACCGTTAACACTGATGATGCCAATGTCATCCGTGAACCATAGGAACTTATACAGATTTCGTGCACGCCTGGCCTTTGAATGCACGCTCCAATGCAATGTTGAACAGCAAGTTCGATGGTCCGCCAACTGCTTCAAACCATCGAACATCACAAACGAGATCGATATCTAACCCGCTATTCTTTCACTTGTTTTGAACCATCAAGGGTAGCACCTATCAGTCTAATCAGTTTTGTTGAAAAACCATGCTCAGGCATAATACGCCACAGCTCATTTCGCTTGACTGAATCGTACGCCGCCTTGAAATCTATAAACAAATCGTGAGTCTTCAAGCTGAGTTCCCGGAATTTATCGTGGATCTGTCGCAAGGTCCGTCGTCGAAAACCACAACGTCATTTCCTGCAACGTCCTCAGTCTATAAAACAGAACGCGTTAGAGAATTTATCAGGCCCCCCTCCTTATTATTGAACATAACAGGAATTGACACGTTCATGATAGCGTTGACACGCTGAACGTTTTAAAGAACCTTCTCCTATCGTGCCTCTCGAGCAATACTTCACCTTCACAAGAACGCAATCGCAGTGTTTCTAACGACGTTGAAGCATCTTTCCGGCAGCTCTGGTATCTCGTTACACTCTGAAGTGTTACAGCCAGACGTGTGCATCAGCCAACATGTGAGCTCTGACTCAAATCCTCTCGTCACTCACTCGCCAGTATTCTGCGTCACTACCCTCACTGGAAGGGACTGCAGCAGTAGCTTCTAACACTTCTCACGCTGTATTTAGTACTGTTCCCATCGTGGATGTACTTGCACTGCTCTTAAGTTTTTTGAAAGTACTCTACATTTGAATACGTTTGATCCCCGGAAGGATCGCACGTCCGGTAAGTGCCCTAGTACGTAGTCGATCTGAGAGCAGACCTCTCTATTAGGATGTTTCCAGGTATGCTTCCGGATGTTCCGTCATACAAAATAAATGCTACAATTAGCCATTTCTCTGGCTGCAACAAAGTTAATTAACCTCAGTTCATTGTCGTTTGTGGTAGATTGGAGGCTTTTTCTACCAGTAACAGAGCAAAACAACTCTTCGTGTCTGACCTATGCACTTGTATCCCCGATGACTATCTTTATGGCATGTCCTGGGCACTCTCGATACGTCCTATCGAGAAACGCATAGAACTCATAAAGAAACTTCATCGGGTTTACAGTTAAAGAATTTGCCCTTAATCCTCGCGTCAGATTCTGTAGCTCTCTTGCCAGGATACTAGACTTGACATTCCAAGTAACGAGTTTCCAATAATCGTTGTCCATTTTCGTTCACCAGGGCCCACACCGATTATTGCTTTGTTGTTCGTTTCCTAAAATATTATATTATATTCCAGTTGGTCACGACGGTACGACACTGGTCTAACAAGCCAGTCGTCGCATGTTCGAATCTCGACTGGGAGAGGCTAAAAGATTTAATAGGATTGTACCACTAGCTCCGCAGTTGTTAATCCATTAAGCACCACACTTTTCCCAGCAGGGATAGAAAGTTGACACTTTCAGGAAAATTCTTTTTTAGGTCAACTAAGAAAAAGCCGGTGACATGTATTTTTAATTTTGACCATGTGTCTCGCAACGCTACGTTGCGAAAACGCAACGCTGGGCGTTAAGGGTACTTAACGGTACGGTTAAGGGTACACTTTTCTACCGTTAAATCAAACTTGGGATTTTTTTTTTTGGGATTTTGAGAATCAATAAAGATTAAATGAACGACTAAGAGTATTACATGTTATGTTTTATGATAGATATCGAAACATTTGGGTTGTAGACCATCTTTGCACTACCCAGCAAACATTTTCGTACCTATATCAAAGTAACAAATATGATATATGTACCGATATATATCTAGAAAAATCGCATTCGATGCACGAAACCAGCATATGCGTACTGTGACAGGAGGCGATATACATACTGCAAATTATATGAAAACAATTCACATTCATAAGTATTTGTATACGATGAAATCCGACTCAACATGATTAGTTCCACAATGCTATACAATTCTGTGACGAAAATCGTATGTGAATCAGTTACTATCATTTTGTACGAATAAATGTAAACTAGGGTGCGCTTTATGAAGCTTTATGTACGATTTCGGGTTTGTTTAGCGATATTTAAGATGATTTTCACACATTATTATACGATTTGTGGTTTGCTGGGTAGACGCATAGTATGCATTTTGAATGCTAAATTAAATTACTAAATTAAATTAAATTACTACCAACACGTTCCGGAAAGGTTGTAGCATTAAATTTGGATCCATGAAACTTTCGTTGCTGTCACTCAATTCCTCCAGATATTCCGGAGGCAAAATTACTTTAACGATTTTATTACGCTCTTATCACAACGGCTGCTCCATCTGCCATCAGTGTTTGAAGCTGCGAATTCTATGTTATGTAATTTTTTATAATGTTTCCGGGATATTTTGAACAAGCGATAAACAAGATTTACATTCTTTTGTTTACTAAAAAGCACCGACATCAAATAAAACACCACAGCGAACGAACGAAAACAAACGTTCCCGTTTCAAATTTTGAATATCGTTTCTTCCTAGCGTTGCGTTTTCGCAACGCAAAGCTTAAAACCTATTTTAAAATTACAAAAATAATCAAAATTATGAAACAAAGTTTTTTTTGGCAAGCAACCGATTCTTACTAACACTGATTAATAGGTCAGACGTTAATAGAGGTAAAATCGAGTTTCATGAGCATTTTTTCTTTAACTATCTGAAAAATATCAAAACCTGTTGCTTAGTCACAGTTGTAATTATGTGACATGTAACATCTGACCTTTGAGCAAAAACAGGTCGATTAGATTTTTTCCAATCTTTCTTTGTTTCTCAGGGTCCAAGTTAATATCTTAAACCGGGCCTTCTCTAGAATCGAATGAAAGTACGTTGCGTTTTCACAACGCTGGGAGGAAATGGGTTAATTCATCATAGCTGGCGAGACACCGCGTTTCATAAATCACTCTCGATCAGTCGCTGTTGTACGCCGCCCCTAACCTGAGATACATCCGCACACATGAAAAGGAAACGACGATCCACCATCAGGAACCATTCCTAACCTGTTTGTATTTACCAGCACTCAGCAGAAGCAATGAGTGCCTTCTTCTCTGCAATCAATTTATTAAAAGACATTTTTATTGTCGAAAAATGGCAAAACAGTGACGAAAGAAAAACAAAAAACGCAGAAAGAACGATAAAATGGCACCAAAAACGGCAAAAAGCTCGAAAAACGCCAAAAACAGACAGCAAAAAAATTATGAAATGGTGGAAAAGAGAAGAAAAAAAAGACAAAAATACGACAGAGATGACAAAAACAACAAATACGAAGAAATAATTACGAGAAAGAAATAATATAAAGACGAAAAAAAGATAATATAAAGACGAAATATAATATAAAGTGTAAAAGACAACATTAAGATGACGAAAACACGACGAAAGAATAACGAAACGACAGCAAATAGACGATAAAAAGACGACGAAGGGACAATGAAAAAGTGACGAGAAGGTGAAAGGATGATGATGATGAAAAGTTGACAAAAATACGGTGAAAAAACACCGAAGAATGCCAACGAAGCGACAAAAATTCCAATAAAAAATTACGCCAACACGTTATAAAGGACCATATGACAGCAAACCGCTGAAAAGAAACGATAAAAACGATGTGAAGATGCCAGCAGGATAAAATGTTCCTGCTACAGGATCACCACTACCAACAAATGATCGGATATATGCAGCACATCTTTCTGATATTCCTCAGGACAAACTGGCTGTTCAAAGGATCCAGAATGTTTCCAGGATGATAGTATGAGGATATTTCTTCAAAAATTTTAAGGCTCCATGACAGTTCATTGTTCCTGGTATTAAAATCAACACTGAATATTAAAACGATGATGTTTTGTAGAACCATTCGCGTCAAAAACATTACACGAATGCACCAAACTGCTTCCACCAAGATTCTGCGCCGTCTCACTAGGCAAAAGCTACAACAGTTTGGGGTGAGGACAATTTTCCGGATTTTATTTCTTCAAAAAAGTGACCTGCCTCTTCGCCTGGTTTGAATCCTCTCGACTTCTATGCATGAACTTGCATGCTAGGCAAACTAGGCAGTACCAGAGGATAGACTTTCAAGTAACATTTGGAGAAGATTTGGAATGAAATCCCTCACTATATCGTGAGTGCCAGCTGTAACGCTTTTTAACAACGATTGTGACTGGTAATGAAACCAAAGGAAGAAACTAATTTGGACTAATTTAAGGCAAATGTTATGGATGTACTTCACACGAAATACGTTCAAAATTAAAATTTATGTAAGCGTCTTATTTTTGTGGTCATTTCTGACAGTTACTACTACTCACCCTATGTTCACTTAATCCTACTTACTAAACTGAATACAGAGAATATATTTTCAAGAACAGAATTGTTATTTCATTTAAGAAAACTGCTTTTGAAATTCATAGAAGTAATGACGACGTATTTCCCCTTAAACGCTACTTTTACGTTTTAATCCTAATTTCCTAGCGATCCGACCTGGTTAAGTGGATGAAAGACAATTGTACTAATAAGCAATAAGTATTCAATTCAGAACAAACTGAACGCAATAAGACGCCACTTGTGCAAAATCATCGATGCCATTCTCCAGCTTTTCTCGGTCTTCCTTCTTCTGTTAGGGAGCTAAACCACTGCATCCAACTATTGTGGTAGGACCCGTTTTCCTCGGACAATTGACGTGGAATAATCCATATAGGTTCTGCTCACCACATATTCAAAATCCTCGTCGTATGCCTTACCAAACTATAGGAAAGGGGATAGAAGTGACCAAACTGCCAATGTATCAACTCTTTATGTGCCGGGTCGAAACTGTTGGAGATTCTCGTAAGAAAGATGCTGTTTAGCAAAGTGAAATCTTACATCTCTGTAGAACAACATGACCGTTTCCCCAAACGTTCAATCAACACGAACCTTCTGCAGTTCTGTTCATTTTGTCTTCGTCAAATTGATGCTGCTCAAGTTGATACCATTTATACGAAACTTAAAGCTGCATTTGACCGTATTGATGATTTAATTCTGCTTCGAAAACTGTATCACTTAGGACCTTCTGAAGCAAACTCTCAGTAAAGTTATGCTGTACTGAATCGTACAGTCATTGCAATCGATCAGGAGTTCTACAGGGAAGTAACTTAAGGTAATTACTGTTCCCTATATTCTATAACGACGTTTGTTTTGTGATACCTCCTCTCCTGGCTGCAAGCTATTGTATGCTGATCAGGGATGGAAAAAACTCGCTTCTAGCGGTCAAGATCATAGGAGCGATCAGATTAAGATTCATTGACATCACTACTTGTAAGCGACAAACACTTTGTCGCGATCCATATAGATTATGACAAACCTCATGTCAGATCATGTTCATTGCATGATTGCGTTGAGAAATATACCAGATACAGACGATTGGTTGTGTGCATCGTATGAATCGCAATACAAACAACATGTGTGACCTTTTTTCTCGCAGCTAGGTAAAATGTAACACTATGATCGACTGCTGAGACTGTTTAGAGAACAAAATCTTGTGATCAACGCCAAAGATTCACTGTTTGTCATGATCTGTACGAATCGTGATCTGTGCGTATGACGATAACTCACAGATTTTATCAAAATCACTGATCTTCCATCCCTGATGCTGATGATTTGAAACATTCCTCACTGTGCGATCTGCTGAAGATTGCAAGCAACTGCAAGATCAATATACAAAACACACTTATAGCTAGGTATATAATAAACCATAATAAAAGTGCTATTAAAGCAAATCTATTATTCTTGCTTTATATTACCACGATAAAACTAGTTAGCTGTATCACGTCTCTTATAAACTTATCATACGTGTGGCATAGCAATACAATATGGTGCACCGATCAAAATGAATCTTATTCAACGGAAAGTGCCGAAAATTGATTATTTATGGTCTACATAAAAAACTGCTTAAGATTTTTCAACTGATTCAATTAGATTTTTTTCATTGAAAACATTGAAATATTGAACTTGTTGAAAATGGCTCGTAAACAACAAACAAGTTCTCATAATTTATAATATAGACAACAATTTCAGTGGTTAATAGTTCAAAATCATTTCCGATCTCGTGACTACATCTTGCCAATGTATTAATCCTCAAATTTCATTGCTTTATAAACAATACCCCGATAAGCTGCGCCATAAATCACTGCAGTGAATGTTGCTTGGAAGAAGATGACTCAATAATTCCTTCCAGAATTGAAGTCACCTTCTTCCAAAGCCCAGCCGACTTCATTCAAATCAAGCAAAACCGTCTGCCATTGACAACATTCACGTAGCCAAACAATCGACCGGCCTGGCCAGCCAGTGAATTAAACTCCCGCACAGCTCTGTAGCGGGGCATTGACCAACTATCTACTCGATTTGCTCGCCTGGCGTGATGTATCGGAATGAGGGTACTTTGTTTGCTCAATCGACAGGGATGAAACCATCTCAATAGAGCAGCACTATGGCAGTCGTTTGTCGTTTGTCAATCGATTGCGGTGAGGCGTGGAACGTCGATTGATTGATGAGTTTGCCAATATCGAACAGTGGCTATAGTTTCCGAGCGTAGTCTTGCAAACAGACACCAGGGGAGACAGATGCTTTTAGATTTATTTTCAATGAGAAATAAATTGATTGTGGTCGTTGAGAACAAGTCTGCTTACTGGGTGCTGTCGTATTCAAAAGGTAAATATAATGAGGAGTAAATTACTTACCGTGTTCTTGTCGTTTCGCAGGTCACACTCGAGAGTTTCACTTTGGGTAAGTTCGTTTCCTACACGGACAATGGCTGTCCGGATGGATACCTACAAGTGGCAGAAGCGGCACGAACTCCGGTCGGGGGCATGTGGTGCGGCACGACCTGGGGACCGGCGATTTTCTATAGTGAAACCCGGTCACTTATTATGACTGTTAAATTGCTCAGGTAAAAGGCCTTTCAATTAGCTGAGAAAATCCTCAGCACATCACACACACACTAAAATGTTTCTTTCTCCACATACGACAGACTATCGCGGGATCAAAGCGGATACAATTTTGACTTCCGGATACAGTACAAAGTGTTATCGCGGGACAGCGCCGTCGTCCGGTACGGCGGCATCAAGCACGAACACATTCCGCCCTGGACCAACGTTACCTACATCCCCAATTATCCGATAATTGACGATTTCACCAACTCGACGGCACACTCAGAGCAACAGTATGGCAACTACGACAGCACCGGCACCAGCGGTGGCCAGCGCCAGCGTGGAACGGTCGAGTTAAGCTTCGATAACTCAACCGGAAGAGGTTCGTCCGCCTACCCATCGTCTTCGTACGGTCCCAGTCGAAGCGGAGGCGGCAGCAGTTCCAGCGGTGGTCTGTTCAACCAGAACCGAGAACGGCCGTATTCAATTAGGAATCTTACTTCGCTGGCATTCCCACCGATGAATGCCGGCCAGGAGAACTACACCGAACCCAAGTATTACCTAGGTAACGGATGAATGAATGGTTCGCTCGAAAATTGTGATTCAATTTCAGTGGCCCTGCTCTTGGGTGGTCCTTCAACGTCCTCGCGAAATGTTACAGAAATAGCACACAAAAAACTCTAACGGTTGCATTTTTTCCCCTCTCTCTCTCGATGGCTCTTATCTTATATTAGATCGCACAGAGTTTTCATGAATTCTTTTTTGATACTTGGCAAATTCCGGAAGCAAGAAATAAATCTGTATTGAAATAAATTTACTCAGCAGAATATCTGCTTAATGTAATAAATTAATGTCAGCTAGCGTACACTTCGTTGAATCAAAATTTAGGCTGTCTTTTTGTTGTTGAATAATAAGTAGAGTTTAAGAGCATTTTTAGCTTTATTTATTCCTTGTTGCCTACTCCTAAACATTTGTGCTAATGAAAAAATAAGTTACATAAGTTATTCACAAAAAATTATCCTTTCGAAATTATTACCTATATAACTCTAAGAAGCTCTTGCGTTCCAGTGGATAACAGCCTGAATTCCTATAGCAAAGCAAAATAGAGTCTTGCCTCCGGAACTTGGCCTTCTGTTTTTATTCGGCGGATTTCGCAGTCTGCAGTTCGAGTACAGGATAAAAGCGTTGTTGATCCTGTTGACGCTCACAGCCTCTTCCAATCGAAATTCGATTCGAACATACGACGTCTGACTTGTTAGAACAGTGTCGTATCTCGAGGCCAACTGGCAAGCGGACTATATGTGTATGATAATATGAGAACCAACATGTGCTCCTCATCTTGATAGCTACTAACCAAGCCACCCCAGTGCATGATGCTGCAGATAATTGAATAGAGTACTCTTCTCCATTGGATACAGTTGCACAGTCCCACCATCATCAGCATCCGTGTTCGTTTGCCGATGGCTTTGATGGGGCTGTCGGTGTATTCGAGTGCAGCAATAGACGACACTCATCTTGTTTCGTATCGCATTTTCTCTTTCAACCAATTGCAACAGGTGACCTGATGCCTGGAACGTACTGCTCCCGGATATTCACCAACTGTGATAAGAAAGCCTGCCGGTTACAATCGCCCAATTTTCCGGGCGTCTATCCGAGGAATTTGACCTGCTACTTTGCGGTGCGACAGGTGAGTGACATTCAGACTACCTAATAGATTCGTTCGGTAGGAAAGAGAGCGTTGATAATTTATTGCATAGCAACATGACGAAGCTATATTTTCAGTCCCAAATCCACTTATCTACATCCCAAACAATCTGTTCGATCCAGCTCACGTAGGAAGCAATTTTGGTGTAAATTGCCAGACTGTTGCCAAAACCACAGGCATCTTGCCCCCAGGAAATAATCCCTATCAGGTGATACAAGCAGCCCTTCTTTTCGATACGGACCTGAAGCGGTCCACCGGAATCTCCTCTGCAAGTATCCCTCCCGGCGCCACTACCTGCACAAATTTGACCATCGGTTACACCGTTAGACAGTTTCCCACTCTTCGGAAAGGCTTCGGCGCATATAGCCGAGTTGTAGATTTCCAGTGAGACTTTGTTTAACTTTCGGGCAGGATTCTCCACTGAAACAATAACATTTACCTCTTAATTTAGCAACTATCTAGCAGTTAACTCTATATTTTAACTTACGAAAGCCAAGCCGTCCAAATCCACTGGCGATAGCCGAGGTATGGTTCAACTTAACGGATGTCGCCAAACAAGCGGGCCTAATGTAGGTAGAAAAGCGCACATCGCGTTTCAACCTAATCAGCGCTATATCATGATACGCTCGGGTACTTTTATATTCTGGATGCCTTACAACCTCGTCAATGTCAAAATCTATTTGATGGTCATAATCGTTATCCAAATCATGCTCTCCTAATCGAACCACTACCGGTTTTCCTCTAAAATAACGGTGAATGATGATAATATTTTCATAAAACACAGCTAATTTACTGCGCAATAATACCTGGCACTGTCAGCACTACAATGGGCCGCAGTCACAACGTAGCGTTCGCTGATCAATGATCCTCCGCACAGAAATTGATAATCCTCGTCCTCGTCGTGATCCGAAAACCAGCCAATCAACGCTTGATGAGGAAATTCACCCTCCTCAGCCTCTACACCGCCAACAATGACGTCAATCGTTTTCGAGCATTGAAACACTTCCTGGAACACCGGAACTGGTCGGGCTATTAGCGGTATAATGGCCGTTTTCGTCACCGTTAATTTGCGATATTCTAAACATTCTGTCAAATAATTCCCCTTCGAATTAAGCACCGTTGTTCACTATTTTAAAATAATACTTACTCATTTCAGCTGTCCATTGTGCTGGAATTGAATTTGTTTACTATTTGAGTGCATCTATCTATCGTTCATAGAACCTACCTTCGATTTGTACTATGCACCATAACGTTACCAAGGCAAGCAGCATTTTTTTCACCATATTAACATTTCAACTTCGAATGATGATTGCTCCGCGACTTCAGTTCCACTTATGACGCCATGCTGTTTCGACGTCTTCATGTACGCTTCTTCCACGATACCTGTAGTAGGTAGAGTGAACCTGTAGAGTGCTGATTTGATTTATTTACATGTTTATCGAGTGTCTACACCTAATACTTCTCATCTCGTGTTTGACGGGGAACTAATAGACATATCGCAGCATGTACAAGCAGCAGGGCAGCAGACTTCCATCTAATTTCAAACTGGATGACACCGGTATCAGATCGCATTCAGAAGTAAAAATAGAAACGAAATTATTTTTTAGTGTTCAGGATATCCGTAAGTGTCTGATGATTTGCATGTTTTCTGACTTTGACTTCTGACTTATAGATTTTCGCTCATTTTTAAACTAATTTTGTTACGATCCAACCACTGGAAATAGCTGAAAAATCATACTCTTATGTATTCCAGTGACTTGTGAAACAAATTCGAAGTAAAAAGAAGCTGTTCCTATAAAATCTTGTTTTGCAATAACTGTTTTGCAATAAACTTCGGAAGCCAAACAACGTATTGGAACCAATTTTTATTGATCTGTTGTTAGATGTTTGAAGAAGACTTTTACAGCCTTTGAGTCTTGTAAACGAAACACAACTTCAGAAAAAAGAAAAAGACGACATTGAGGTAGTCGAAAAAAAATAAAATTTGAATAAATGTCGTCTACAAAAGTCTACCAACAAGACGAAATGTTGGTTCCAATGCGTTGTTTAGTTCAGACAAAAAGGTACATGAAGTTTGAAAACCCTAATTTTATAAGTGTCAGCTTCTTATTGTGTCGAACTAGTTCGACACAGATTTACCTCCCGTGCTCAGATCGTTACAAAATTAGTATCAAAATATGCAAAAAAAAATTTTTAGAATCGAAATATATACTTAAAATTGCGAACGTTTTTGTACACTACATACATATATTGGGGTGTACTAGGGTTAGAAGTACGAGAAATGAACATGTAACGAAAAGTGGTTACGATTTGCACGCTTATAACTCCAAAGAATCAAGTGGAATTAGAAATGATACTTAATTCCATTCAACTCATTGAAATCAAGAGGAAGGAAGAAAGCGTGGACCTCCCGTACCAAAAACTTCCCTTGAAGATATTGTTTAATTTACAGATTACATTATGCAGTATGCAGTAGTTGGGAGTATCTTTGCTAATAAAGGATACTCCGGACCCTCGGAGATGAACTTATGGTTTTTAGACCAAAAGCCAGGCTCTCTGCAAATAGATTAAATATACCAACTACAGAGTAGAAAAGAGGGTAACGCCTAGACAAGGTTTACTTTGTAGCCATTCCATTACCCTGCCACATATATAGTTTTAATAATCGTAATTATGATCCAAATAAAAATACACATTGTAAAAAAAAAACGATCTCACCAATATTTGCCGTTCCTTTCACCCCAGAACGACAGATGTACATACTTGCTATCAGATGAGCAGTATTTTTTCCATTTCATGCTGTTTCACGTCAGTCATTCCAAAAGACCTTCAATATGTATTCCCGGGTACCCTCATACGCTTATAGCACCATCACATACGGTCCGAGAATTAAACTTCCAGATTACCATCATACTCCGAACAAGCCATATGGCAGCTTCTTTGGTCGTTGCAGGACTTTTGGCAGAAAATTCTTCAAGAAAACCATCGATCACAAGGGCCGCAACCTGTGCTAATAACTCACATTGTAGTTTGACCGATAAATGTAATCCATGCAGGTCCTTGAACATCGTCTAGTAATGTTTTAAATTAATATAATAGGTAGCACACAACACAAATTTTTCAAAAAATATGCACAAATTTACATTAACGAAAAAAATTGACGTCCGGCTGTACGCGTTGCTTGCTTCGATCTTCTCTTTTCACTAAGTTAGAAAATAAAATAAAAATTGTTCGAGCCATTGAAATAAGCATAAATATAAGGCACTGTCAAGAATGAACGATTTCATTCCAGTTCCAGTCGCATATAAGCACGTGTTACGTGTTACGTCATAACAGTGGTGAATATAGATTTCGATGAATTTCCTAGATATAATTTTTGGTCGATGAGTCAGGTCACTAATTCAAGTTCACACTTAGTGTGTCTAAATGATTAGGTGCAGTTAAGCTGTCCAGCTTAATTTCGGAAAATTTATAGCCTGTAAATCATTGTGTTACTGATAACTGGCTAGAGTAGATGTAAAAAGAAAGCTGTGTCAAAAGTAAAATAAAGTGAATCGACGTTCGTCACAACAACAGGCTTTGGTTTCACAGGGCCTGTACGACAATATTCTTATACACTTGCGATTTCGTTTAATTGGAATATTCGAATCTAAAAAAAAGTACCAGAATCTTTACGTCTCAAAAGGTCAGGAATTATTTATTCTATAAAACCTTGACCAAGTTGATGTCTTGAAAGTAGATAATCTCGTAAAAGAGTACAACTTTCTGTTCTCTTGATGTCCTGAGAGTAAACCGTTAAAGAAAATAGAAACAGAAAACATCGAGGGGGTTGCTGCGCTATTTTCTTTAACGGTTTACTCTCAGGACACCAAGATTCAATTTATTCGAAACTAAAGACTTCTATGGTAATGTGGTAGACGGAATATTCGAGCGTGTGACGTGAACGTGTGTGACATGTGCAGAAATTTTCAGAATGGAGAACTTCATTCAAAGAATAGCGACGGAATTCTTTACATACTTTCGGTTGTATTGCTGTCCTGTCTAGTAGAAAAATAACTGAAAAGCGGAATGCCAAGCAAACTTATAAGATTCAGAAAACGATAATAATAACTCAGACTATATCTGGTCATTCTGAAAAATCTAAAACAGTAGGCACTACGAAAAAAATATAGGATTTGAGTATTAGTGCTGGATCATTTTTCAACCAATTCAGAAGATGTTTGCAACAATCCGCCAGATATTTTTCTCCAAATTGAACAATAGAGTAGGGCGGGGCATAAGTGCGATGTTTGAAGTTGTCATCAATTTTCGTGAGATATAAAGAAGGACAACAACATAATATATTTTATAGTGATGCAGCGACTCAATGTCTTTACATTCAACTATAAGTCATCTCACGAAAGTCACTCACTATAAGTCATGGTCTATAAGTCGATTCGGTTACATTTCATTTTCATTATATAGGGTACGGGAGGGTATTTTCAGCAGGTTTGGTTTCTAAATTCAGCCTATTTGCCTTTTCTTTCGCCAATAAAACTACTTTGCCGACATACAATTTTAATATGTTATAACTATTTTCTCAAGACTGTAAGTAATCTGCTATTCTTTATTCAAAGAACGTCAAAACCACCTGTTCTTCCACTAGAACTAGGCCACAGACCGAAAAAATAGATGCAATCGCTTAATGGGCTGTAAATACCCTCCCGTGCCCAATAAAAGATATAAAAGATTATTATAAATGTTACTATAAAATTGCTGGACATTTTATTTAGCCAACGACATATAAACAGTTATGTTTCATTCAGTAGTATAGTAGCTATTAGCATTTGAAATCTTTCATTCAAATGTTACACTTGTATTTTCGTCTTCACAAAGTCCTACCCGGTATAGTAAACAAGGAAGTAGTCCTACGTCAAAAGCGCCAGAAGGAGAAAAAAATCGCGAAGAATTAATACAAGTATTTCGAGCTCATGACATACGCAAGTTTTACGAGAAGGCAAACCAATCTCGAAAGAGCTACACACCGAAACCGAACATGTGTACGAACGAGGAACGCAATCTGATCTCCAAACGAGTGCGAGGTGGTCGACAGGTGAATTATAATAGTCCTTCGATGAACCTCAATGGGCGAAGTGGCAGGAAGAGGCGGGATGGAAGTTAACCCAGGAATGCCCGTTGAAGATAGTATCGGGCACTACTGATCTCTAAAAAGCTAAACGAGAAATCGGGTTGCGGAAGACCAACTAGGCCGCCGGTAAGGACCGCCTACCAGCAGAGCCACGAAACACTGATAGTGGTTCTACACTTGGTTCCTTCCAAGACTTGGGAAGAAAAGCCACCGGAAAAATATATGGAGGGGCAAAAAGGGTGATTGGCTCGACTGCTGCAACTATCGCTGGTTAACGCCTTCTACAAGGTACACGCTCAGATCCTGTTACGGTGGTCGTCACTGACAGTACAAGGCTTTGTAGGGGATTAATCCATGGCAGCTCGCGCCACTGCCGAACAAATTTCCACCTTCCAACAGATCTTCAGAGTTGGAGCCACCTATCGTCTGTCGACTCGGCGTGTTGAGGATAGACGAGGAACAGGGCTAGGTGTTCCTCTCCTATTCTCCTCTCCACCTTCTTCGTTTCTTTCTTTTTCGGCAGAGAGAGCCTGCTCGGTAAGAAATGGTCCACTGCATAAGTGACCGGCTTGATGCAGCAAGAGCAAATTAGAGTGGAGGGCGCCCTGGTACTCCACAGGCTCCGTTGCGGCAGAGAATTTATAGAACGTAATAGCCATGGATAACGGCTATTAAAACCATTCTCCTTTTAGGGGCTATGGACCCTTTGCTTTGGTTCTTAGTAGTCATACCTTCTACAAAGAACTGTCATTGCAGGCGGAGAGTTCACACTCAGCATTCGCATGACTGCCTCCTTCTCCTTCCCTGTCCGCATACGACCCTAGTTTTCACCAGTTGTCAGATTTTCACTAAGGAACGTATCCCGGATGGTACCACGAGGAGGTAGGGATAGAAGTTGCTGAATAAGAGGCTGTGGACCTCCGTGGAATCTGTTTTATAGCTGCATGTATAAAATAGCCGTAGACCGCGAGGTTCTGGAGCGCATTATTCAACCATTTACAATCCCAAGACACATGACCTTGGTACACGAAAGGAAAAGGCTCAAAGGAGACAAATGCGCAACGTCTGCGGACGGTAACCGTCAGATAACTTTACTTTATTGCTCCTATCTCACGATATTTGGATCTTGATATATATACACTTTCAATTTTTAATTCACAAAGGTAATATAAGCTAGTAAAACAACATATGTTAGTAGTTCACTTTGCCAAACCTCAACAAATTCGAAAGCATTGCGGAAAAACAACAAGAAGCCGCTGCGGAAATAAATGCTCACCGTGAGTTGTAAATTTCGAAAACTTGGTGCTCGAGCTGTTATTGTGCTACTACGCCATACGTACCACACGCATTTCCGACTGCAAAAAAAACCATTACGGCTCGTACCATAAAGTCCATCGAAGCTGTTCCCAGTGGTAATTCATTGCGATTGACATTATCACAATTTTCACAATTTGAGCCAATCTGTGGAAACAAGCCAAATCGACTTCTATGCCGTGTTGGTACAATCATGTTCGCAACTTGTCTATGATTTCCCGTCGCTGCGAGTTGGATTTACATATTCCCATTATCCCTGGTGTGTTGCCCTCTATCTATTTACCTTCCTCTTGCTCTCTTTCTTCCCCATTCGAACTTGTCCAGTTCGAATAGTTATTGTCTCGAAACGAGTGTAAAATTGCGCCAATTTAAAATTCGTTTTCCTTGCTTTCACAGCACGATGTCCCACCGGGCAAGCATGCCTTCATCGTCATCAGCCAGCCGAAAGGGAACCTCGTGTGGATTTCCAACGATGCCTCGGCTGTTATTGCCAGCGGTGGCGGCAGCGGAACAGGAGGTGGTGGCAGCGGCACGAGCAGCGATAAGGAAAAGTACAAACCTCGGCTGCACACCTGGAACGAGTGCGACAGTGTGCAGGTAAGTTGCGGATCTTTTCGGTTAATAGCCCGGATATACACAGAGAGAAGGACCTATTCCGGAAGGTTCGACTTGTCGCTGTCCGTTACTTTCCCAACCCCACAGACGGTCTTCGACCGAAGAGCGCTATTTAGCTTTTGCCGTATCCGTGCGGTGTAGACCCACAGCCCACAGCTCGATAGCGTCTACAGTTTCACGTGTTTTTGTTTTGTTTTAAATTAGTACAAACTTGCTCCATTATTAACGTAGTTATCCAACATATTTTCTGAGTTTGAATGCCATGCTTATCTTCAGTTGCCCTGTTAGTTAGCTTAATGTTTACTTGCGAAAGAAGGGAGCTTCACTATCAAGCCAAGCAAGCCGCACTCTTCAAATCGAGAAACCACCCACCTAACTTTGTGATAACACGAACTGCAACAATATGGAGATGCCAGCCACGTAATGTAATAAAAAGAGCTTAACTGTGAAATCGTTGTACCGTGTGTAAAACTGCCGAGTGTTAGGGTGTCCTTAATTTGAACAATGCTGTTTCACGTACTCAACTCCCATTCGTTTTCATATGGAGTCTGACAGGAAAAAATGAAATGTTTAGCTGTAGAGCTTCACCCTACGCAGGAAGATGTCGTTTCCTTCCAAACCACAGGTTTTAGGTACCCTCATGTTTTATCAGGCAAGCAGAAAACCGTCCGTACGAGCATAAGAAAGCCTAAAAGCTACCGCAAACAGCACACCAGCCGATTAGGGTTAAGCTCATAAGCAATTCTGGTCTCACATTTTCGGAACCATTGAATCAGTGTATGTGTGCCGGGAAAGTATTCGGGCTATGGGATGAAACACTTTCCACTTTTTCAAAGTAGAAAAAGCAGCAGAAGAAACGATTATATTGTTTCGAGATTTTGGTGCACAAAACCAATCGAATATCGAAGGGATTTTTACGTAAATAGTCTTTTCAAAAACAATATCTATTCCATTAAAATTTTATTTTATGTCAATTCAATCAAAACGATCAGATACACTCAGTGAAGACAACATGTCAAAAGCAATATTTTCAATTTTCGTTGCGAAACATCAGATATGTAATCACAAATGTAACATGTGCAGGTCCAACTCTGTATTAGCGCAGAGACAATTCCATGAAATGGATTTTGTGTAATTAAAACATCCAAATACAGATGCATTACTACGCTGCTGTATCAACTCCGGAAACAGACAAACTAATAATGCTAATGGTTTCGACTTAGTTGGAAGTACCCAGGCTGCAATAATTAATCGCCAGTCTGGACCAGGAAGGATATAGCAAGCACATTTGATTACATGTCATGATGAAAACCTAAATTGTACCTTCTATCCTGCACTCATATGCTCTTGATAATTATATCTTGATCTGACTACAATGGACCGAGCAAGTCGAGCAGATGCCGGCAGAGGATAGTTTCATCCTTCTTTGTGATGAGACTTCATCGGTACGTACTGTTAATGCAGAAAGAAGCCCAATGTGACGGTTCCAAAAGGATGCAGCTGACTTGTACATGTTGCGTTCTATCTTTCTACTCAAAACCATTTTTTTGGAATAGGTATTAGAAATATTTTGGAAACGAAGATAGTATCTGATGCGAAGTATGATTCATTGGATGAACTGGAAAATTTTTATATACTCAATTTTATTGGGTTGTGCATAGCATAAAACATTCGGGTACCAATCGAAAGAGCGTAGATGTGAGCGATTTTCTACGGACCTACGAATCAAATGCTCGTATTTACAGATTTTCATTTTACGGGACAGATTGAAAATTTCTTTCACTAATAAAAATTACAAGTACGCTCCACGCGGTGAATAATATCCCGATAAGTATCACGTTATTCAATAAGAGCCTATATGAAACTTCTAAAACATTTTTTTCTAAGAGATTGAGAGAAAAGAACAATAGGGAGGATTGCAGTGAATTAAAAATGCCAAAATGGTGTTGATGGCAAGATATTCATCACTTGTCGGATTTTGTTTTCTGACCGTAGCATATTCACAACAATAGTAATAATGATGTTTTTCTGGTTGGAGGACGGGAAAACGCTGGAATAGTTTGGTTTCTATTTCTCTGCATATTTTGCCAATTCCTGATATGATTTCTATAGTGCGAAAGAGCCACAAAATCCTTTACTACTATCATGCGCGTACGGTAGTTCATTATAACCTAGGAACTGTAATCCTTGTTTTATTTGTATTAATTATCTTTACTCTTTTTCTGTAATTTTCAAAAGCTGATTTGCATTTAAAACGTCAGGAAACACAGCAAAAATATAATGAAAAGATCACTAACATACGAAGAAAAGACAGCGAACAGATGAAGAAAAGGCGGCGTTCTTTTCCATATTTTTTTCAAAATAATAAACGTTAGTCATAATAGACGATAGGCATAATGGATGATAGGCATAATGGAGGTTAGGCATAATTTATACAACTTTGCTTTCTTAAATATACGCACCTGAGCCAATCATAGCTCCGTCAGAATACAATAAAAACCGGGGCCGCCGATTAAATCATTTGGCATAAGGCTGTTTGACATAACGTCATTGGCATTATCCCGTAAATATGTGTTATGATTTTTCTTTTACGTTGAAGGTGTTTTAAACACCATGCATTATGCCTTCCGCACATTATGCCTATCGTCCATTATGCCTTTCGTTATTTGACTCACCCTTTGCAATGCTTTTTTAAACTGACTCGATTGGACCTATTGCAAGCTAACGGTAAATTGCTTAACGCCCATTCCCAACTAACAATTCTACAGCCGTTTAGCTTTATTTAACGCTAACTAGTTTTCAAAAGTTGCAAAATTTTGATAACGCGTATACAGTATTCTCCCCAATAAGGACGCTAATAGAGACCGCGTTAATCGAAACCGTGTTAATGGAGTCTACGTAGCATATGGGAATTGATTTAATTGGTTCCAACATGGAATAAGTCGTGATCTTGACCGTATAGAAAGTTGGTGTCTTCGACAAAGTTGTTCAGCAGATCGAGGGCTTTTCGTTGGATTGTAGTATTTCGGAATTGCCTCACTACGTGGTGCTAGCGTATACGTAATATTTTTGTATAGGTTGTATCTTCCACTGCTGACTATCTAGAAAGTTGCGGTCTTCGGGAAGGTTGCTAAAATGACTATCACCTTCAAAATGGCATGAGAAATAGCGCAAAACTGACTCACTACGTGGCGCTAGTGTATATGTGATATGCTTAGACAGACTGTATCTTGCGCTGCTGACTATCTAGAAAGTTGCTGTCTTCGGGAAAGTTACTTAAATGACTGCTATCTTCAAGATGGTTTGGAAAATAATGCAGAATTGACTCAACGGACGGCGCTAGTGTATTTGTGATATTTTGTGTTTGCCATAAAACTCATGATTTTAGTAATGTACAAGAAATTGCTTTCTTCGGAAAGGTTGTTCAAGTGACAGTGGTTATTTAACTAGTAACTAGGCGAAAAAAAAACAAAGAGATTTTTTAATCACGCAAAAAATTGAGATTTTCAAGAATTTTTACTTGAAGTCTTATCGTGAAACCCGAATCCAGACTAACAGACGTAACACTTCGAATAAATTTTCTAACAAAACATTGTTTCAATGACACCCCCAAAATTTGGAAAAAACACTAGCATCATCTGGTGCAGTCTTCACACTACGCAAAGCAGTTCGTTATAAATTTAGCAATGCTATAAATTTACTTGTATATTATCTGACAACAGCGCCAGCGCAAGCGAGTGGCGTTCTCGCGCAGCGACTGTTGTTTGAGTCTTTGCTTAAGTGAATATTTGAAATGATCGTTTTTATTGGCGATGGAATGAGGCTTCAGTATTACGTCTGTTAGTCTGTGCCGAATCTATTCTTACTTTTCATGTATACGTTATTATTTTCCATGCAAAAAAACTTCCGAAATAGGGTCAAAATCGGAAGATTTTTTTTGCCGATTTTCGGAAATTACATTATTTGTACTTCCACTTTTGTTTCGTTCTACAAGCGTCAGCACTCCGTACACTCTTTTTTCGAATTCTTTAGGCTGCAAAACCCAGAGATCATTGATTTTATATAAAAAAAAATTACTCAGGTTTAACAAAAAAAATTTTTGCCCCCCGATTTTTAAAGCCAATTTTAAAGGGCGGGGGGACAAAAACTTTAGAAATAATTTGCAATGGCCTAAATGTTGCTATAGAATAAAATTGAGCGTTGTGCGTTGAGCGTTCAGCATTGCAAGGTACAGCCTGTATAAGAATACTACACATACGCGAGTGAGTTCTGCGCAATTTTCCATACCATCTTGAAGGTGTCAGTCATTTGAGCAACCTTCCCGAAGACCGCAACTTTCTAGATAGTCTGCAGCGTAAGATCCAGCCTGTATAAACAAGTTCTGCGCTATTTTTCATACCATCTTGAAGGTGTCAGTCATTTGAGCAACTTTCCCGAAGACCGCAACTTTCTAGATAGTCAGCAGCGCAAGACATAGCCCTACAGGCTAGAGTATTACATATACGTTAGCGCCATGTAGTGTGACAATTCCGCAATAATATAATCCAATGAAAACCCGTTGATGTACGTTGTTCAGTTGTTCAATTGTTCAGTGTCACCACAAGACACCAACCTTCTATACGGTCAAGATCACGAGTTATTCCATGTTGGAACCAATTAAGTCAATTCCCATGCTACGTAGACTCCGATAAAGACGTTTGACCGCGTTAATGGAATCACTCGAGACCGTCCTTATTGGAAACGTTCTTATTCGAAACCATGTTATTCGGCGAACTGCTGTATTTTGGCCACTTATTCCAGTATGTCCGATAAAGTTTAATGCGCATATGCTGCACAACTACGGAAACTGCTGAAAATTTATTATTTATTTTTTCGAATATTTTATTATGGTCGCAGTAAAACTTTCACTTATTTGCACACGGTTATATATTTTCAACTTGATGAAGCTATCTGGGTGATTTAACTTTTTACGCAGTAAACTTTATGCTTTATAGTTTAGTCGAACTCAGCGAATGCTTCATTAAATTATAGCGGTGGCCTTCAATCAGCGGAGAACATAATCGATTCTATTACTGCTTTTAGCAGAGCGTTATATACCTGCTTGAGTTTACCTACTGACTCTTCAAGAGGATATAAAAACCTTCTGAAGGGTGGGTCCCTTGGTCGGCAGGCAGTAATATAGCGGGCTTCAGAAAATTCTAGTGGTACTCATAGTTTTACTAGCGGCTTTATGAAATTGGTCGTGAAACCCACTAGAGGAACGGAATAAAACTTGAATCGCTGCTTGGGTTATGCCTACCGTACATTATGCCTTTCGTCCATTATGTCTAACATCAGTATGCCTAACGTTCGTATGCCTAATGGGGTAAACCCAGATAAAAATACGATGAAAAGTTTATGAAAGACGGCAAGAATAATCTGCCAAAACAGCGATAAAAGAAAAACGAAAAACAAGAAAAAGTTGTTTAAAAATTGTCAAAAAGGCGACAAAACATGACGAATATACGAGAGAAAGAGGACGAAATAACGACCAAAAGACAGACAAAGAACAACATCTTTCTTATCATGGTTACAAACAGCACGAAGCAAAAATGAAAAAAAGGTTACGAAATGACAAGTGCGAAACAAGGTCGGAAAACTACGAAAAGATGATAAGAAATTGAAAAATATGATAAAGTGACGATGAAAACACAGCAACAAAAAAGAAGTCAAAAACGGCAGAAAGCTGCGAGAAGAACAATGGAAAGATGACGAAAACGTAAAATGACGATGAAATGAAAAAAAAAGTTAAAAAAATACGACGAAAGGACGATGAAGAGATTACAAAAACACGAGAGAAAAACTACGAAAAGCCGCCGCAAATAGAAACGAAAAGACAACGGAAAAATGATGAAAAACTGTTGACAAGTAAGTGAAAAGAAAACGAAAAAAATTGAAGACGGCGATGAAAAGACAACGAAAAATGGCTAAAGAAGAAACAAAATATGTCAGAAAGGAAAATAAAAACGATGAGAAGAAATTATGGATAACGGAGAGACGAAAAACACGACAAACAGTAACAAGAAATACCAAAAAAGACTACACATGAGAACGTAAAGACGCGATCATGAGTAGCCACAAAGGAGATTAAAAAATGACAACAAATCGCTCAAAACAGACAAAAACCGATGTAAAGATGCCAGAAACGTTTAATGACTACGTTTCTGGCATCTGGCAAAACGAAAAACGGCTAACACACGTTATAATTATACCATCCTCATGTTTTGTTGTCTTGACATTTATAATAAGGTCAGGCATTAATTAATTAGTTATAAGTTATAACTACCTTTATAAGTAAATTGTACCTTGCAGCAATTTTACGAACCCTACGCAAATCCGTTTTTTAATAATTTTTATCCTGTACTTACTAAATACATTGAAAATATGCTTGTCTAGCAAGGAGGGGTGCAATGAAGAGGCAGTAATGAAGCATTGATGGTTCAAATTGCTAAATCGCAAACATGTGTGGCAAACGCAGAAAATAACCATGCTAATAATTTTCGCTTGGGACTCTAAATAGGTGGAAACTCCGCAATATAATTTTCCATTCTTACCGCGTCACGCTTTTTCTCCCCTGAGATACTGTCAACACCTTTGTTTCATTACTATCGTCTACTGTTTCCTGCGTCGATTGTAAAAAAAAAAACTATCTTTATAAAAGAAATGACAAGAAGTAAACAGGAAAAGGCGACAGAGTACATATAACAAAAACGAAAACGAAACCGAATGACTGGAAATGAAAGAAACAACACGGATGAAGAAAGACGAAAGAAAGATTGAGAACGAAAATGGAGAATAAGCGTCTTAAAGTATCATGAACCGATTTGGTTCAAAAACAGTCTCGACCTATTGGGGAACAGTGAGACAAAATAACACTTTCACACTTGTGTGTGGTTCTAGCTAATTTTGGTTATAACCAAAACGTCAGACATTTTTTTCCATTCAATCGTACTATTATCACAAATTCACAAAATATTCGCTTAGGAAATGAACCGTACACAAAAATATGACGCAGGTACGCGTGCAACTTTCAACCACAAACAAACAAACATAACACTCAATGTCACATTTTTCGCACGCTGTAGTAGTCATTTCAAATTAATTATTGGTTGGAAAAGTCTCCGTTTTAGTCACGGTGGCGCTTTTTGACGAAAGGAAGGGAATGCCCCATAAAAAATACTTGATATTTCGAGGGATACTCCTTTTGCTGTTTGATATTTGGCAATGTCGATCATAAATGGTGCTAGTGTTCGGACAAAATGTGTGATAAGATAATATTTGTTGATTTTACTTCCAAGAGTTATGTCTCTTTGTCTATGTTTCAACCTTCATCAGTGTTCAAGAAGGACTATGTGTTTGCTTGAAAGTTTCGGAAACAATTTTTATACAATTATCTGCTCGTGCACGTGGGAAACTACATACCCGCCCAAAGCATGGAATTTTACACAGTTTTACCTTTGTTCTTATGGATAATGGAGCGGAAAAATACCCCAGGGTAGTACTCTAGGACTTTTACTATGATAGCTATTGGTTATTTTTCAAAATTATGGTCATAAAATTCCTTTGGGCCTAAGGCTGTATTTGATTTTGCAGCCCACTCAGCCCCAAGGTACGACGCTAGTCTAAGAAATCAGTGGACATAAGATCGAATCTCGGCTGAGCGGTGTTGCTAGAGTCAGTATAATCGTAGCACTAACGTCTTAATTCTCCTGTACCCCAATGACCGGCTGCGAAGTCTGTCGATAAAAAAGAAAGGTTCAAGTCTTAAAGGTGTTAATACCCAAGGCTTTGCTTTGTTGTTTTGATTTATTAATAATTCAATAATTTTGAAAATTGCCCCTATATATTTGTGAAGAACCTAAAATTTGTAATGCTGAATTTGAAGTTACTTTTTCTCGTATTGCATTCTTTTAAGAAAGTTGCAAATTGCAACCTTCTTAAAAGAATTATAACTCATTTATTGACATAAGTATTTCTGATTTTGGATTTGTTTAAATTACCTTTCTGATTCAAACTTAGAACAGTCTCAAGCTTCGAACACTTCAGAATAAAATGCTAATATGAATATGACTAATATGATAAAATATTATGCCCTTTGTTTACCAGCGGATAGAGGACATTCTAACGAAATTTAAAAAAATATTTAAACTGAATTCAACTTTCCAAACACAATATCCTGCGAAAAATACATATTTCGAATGTTGTGGCCCAGCATTAAATTATTTTCATACTCAGCTAGCTTTATCTGCACCGAAAGTACTACCCCCGGATAATACGCTGCTAACGTTATCTTAACCTAGCAGAATAAAGTTTTTCTTATGAAACAATGGAGCAACATCGTCGTTAGGATCATTAATTAGCATCAATTTACTGAATGGTGCAACCAAACTTTGCATTTCCAGTTTAAGAGCTATTTTTAAATTATATTTTAAATAAGACAGAAAAATATTAATATTAAAGGAGAGAAATACTTTAATATCATATTTGGTTTAATACTAGGTATGTCAATAATCACTAAAAAAATTGAAGAAAAACTCCATAATAAAATATTTTCATTTTCACCAGACATAGTATATTTAGTTCGTAGAATTATAAAATTTCTGATTTAGTTTGAAAAAAAAACTAGGCCATTAAGGTGTCGTCTGCATAAAAGAGAACTACCAACACTACAGGCCATTTATTTCCGTTATCTCGCTTTGCCGCTCGTGTTGCAAACCTGAGTTTGGAGTAATCCGAAACGTGCCTGAAATTAAACATTCAGCAAAATCATGAACAAACAGTGCGCTTGCTTTTCCCTTTTCCACTATGTAGCTGCAAAATGAGCCACGTTGACTGCGACGGAGAGCGAGAAAGAAAGAGCCGGCAAGTGGAAGCCTAATTGCCTATTTTGCCAATTCTTCGAGCGTGCTGCTGGCTGGCTTTAGTGCTGCGACAACACAAGCCGACCGTCATATATTCGAGCTGCCACCATAACTGATGGAACAAAACGATGCACTTTTGCATCGAAAATTTTCTGTTCGACCTACTAACGTGCAGCCATCATTTACTGTTTACTGTTAAATCAGCAGCATAAAGTTGTGTAATGATTGCATTCATTGATCTGTGCTTGAAAAAGCAAAAAGATTAGTTTGTCAGCAATAATTTATGTAATCAATTAATTAACTGCAGCCGCACTTAATTGATTATTGAGCTACTACGCATGCTGAACAATTTATTCATGACTTTTACAAAATAAATAAAACAATTGTTGGGTTAGATAAATAATAATAGATAGATGATTAATAAATCATATTTAAACGTCTAATAATAATGTAAATTATTGTATCAATTCCCAGTGAAAAAGATATTTTGCTCTAATTTTAACGTATTTCTGGTCAAATTCGTTCCCAACGCTTAACAAATTATGGTTTATCGGTAGTCCAACAAATATTATTAGTTCAAGTTACAACGTGTCTTCACCGATAGTGAATTAATGGAGTGGCATGGTCATCAATAGTATTTCAAGAATATTTTTGTCGCAAATAAACAGCACATGATTTGTAATCGAATCTTTTTGCTTGAATAGCTAATTGGTTTCCAACGGTTAAGCTATCTAACTGTCTATTCCACATCCAACAAAAAGAAATAATTTGCATCTGAAATGGAACATGTTAGGATTCAAAAAATAATGGTATATTTGTAAGACGGTTACTTTATTCAAGTTGAGCGAGGCAGATAAAACACAATACTTCATAGCTCTCAAAAAAGCATATTAAAATGTTTCGGATTGAAATGGAAAGCATTTTGGCAAAAAAAATTGTCTCGTTATGGACATATAGCATAAACCTTGTTAACTAAAAATGTGTTGCATTCCGTCGAATCACATTTGATAAATCAAAAACCCAAAACATAAAATCAGCAGTTTGCATCGATATTTGAACCTTCCTTCTTCGTGCGTATCTTCGATCTTCATTTCATTTTTTATTATTCTTTATTGTTTAGTCGAAATAATAGATGTTGTAGAATCTAGATCGCGTTAAAATGAAACGCTTATTCAAATAAAATCCTTATGTATCCTTACATTGTATCGTTCGTTCTCTTCCATACCATCACCAACCGTACAAAATAAACCTTACGCCAACAATCAAACCTCCCAATAACATATAACAGGACAGTACGAATCCCAAGTGGAAATCGACGGTAAATTTCATTAGCTGTTTGTGTCTTATTTGTAAACTTTGCACACTGCCTTGCCTTCAAATGTTGTACTTCTTAGTATTAGACACTCACAATTAGACACTAGCAATTCGAAAATGTAGTGCCAAATTCTCTAGAAGGCTCTCTCTCTCTGCCGTGCACTTTTCTCATTAGCAACATTTTCATTCTAGAAGTCAATAACTCCTCCTCAATAATGTGCATCAAAAAACAAAGTTTCGTGTTTAATATTACTTAGCAGTCACTTTAGCTATCAATATTCATTTTTTCCTTCTCCTCCCATTACTTCACCCTCTGGGAATTAATCGTTTGGAGAGTAGCCACCGCACCCCTGTAGTACCACTTAAAACTACCGTAATAATAAATCCACTTGCCAATGATGGTTGCTCATTGAATTTTCAAGCGAAAAAAGTATAGATAAAATCGAATCCATATTGAAATTTTTACTATTGCCAATTGTGTGCTATACATGTGTGCACACACATCACAGGTAGGTAAACTATATCGACAGCAAAAAATGAACAAGAGTCGTAATAATGAAACACACAATCGAAATGGATGTTACCATCCTGCTGATGGTGGTGGTCAGCAGCAGCAGCAGCACAGGGGATTGCAGTCGAGTCGCGTGAAAATAATTTAGCTTTACCAATTGACTGTGCGATGCGCTGGGAACCGCGCGAGGATCAGCTTTTTTTCTGTTGCCACCCTATAGTGAATGAATTTTCTACCCACTGCCAATTCACCAATGGGTTTAACTGTTGATTGATTGTTACTGCCGTCATGAATCGTGTATGATCAATTAAAAAGTAATTTTCGGAATAAGCGGATTCGTAAACGAACGATGAAACATACGGAATTTAATCACTTGCTGTTGGTTTTTTGCAGCTATATTCATGTTTTTATGCGCTGTGAAATTTAGCCACTGGAAATATAAGTACATAGTTATATAGTTATACATTCTACTGAGCATTGAATAAATTGATAGCATTTTGTGACTACTATATCATCTGATGTACGGTGAGAGAATAAAAATAATCATGCGTCATACTTGCTAATTACCTAATTTTACGCTCTTTCCCGTTCACGCCTTGTTCCACTCTGTTTGGATTCTATAAACAACTGTGATTTCATTACTTTCTTCTACCGTTTCCTTTGTCTACTGGAAAGACTACCGTTATAAAAAAATATTTAATGCCTGACTCCATTATAAAAGGTCAAGACAACAAAACATGAGGTTGGTCTATTATTTTTAATCGCCTGTTGATCGCTACAGACACACTAACTCTCTTTATTGTGCATATTGCCAAATCACTTACATATGTGTAAGGTTTCATACTGAACACAGCAACACACTGTCCTTACCGTACGGGCATGTCAGGAAACACGCTTTTTTCAATGAGTGATTTTTTCATGTCAAACGCAAGACCCTCGTCTGTTTGTCTGTGGCATTACCCTTCGCTACTGTGGGCATTCCAGTGACTACAGTGCTTTAAGCGGCATTAACCCGCTTTTATGGAACTGCTTTTCGAATATTGTGCTATTTTATAGAAATTTAACGAAGAGCCCCCCGACAAACCCCACCACATCCTAAATAGCTAGGTGGATTCGCCTATTCGCTGTAGTTAGTACAAGCGAAAGGTCGTCAAAATAAACTATGCGTTCAGAGGCACATCGTAAACTGGTTTCACGTGCTTCGGTGCACGCACAGCAGCACTTACCTCTTTGTGAGGTTTACATTGCTCAACATAAAACAACCATGCAGCTTATACTGCAAAACCATGCTTCGCTATTTCAAAAACCACTATAATGCCGAAAGTATAAATTTTTCATTTATCTATTCACCAAAAGTTGGGCCTTCTAGCGTAATAACATTTGCAGTCAGTACACAATTGGGGGTCACATACAATGGTGGGTCATTTCAACTTTAGTTTAACTGCCGATTTTTATTTGCATATTACCTGTTGATAATCAAATTATTATTGCTTGGAATGAGTGATAATTTTATCAACCAATAAGCATAGCCATCAAACATAAATCGAAGAACCACTACCAAGCCATAATTGACTAAAAATTCGGACGGAAACAGATTTTGAAAACAAATCTCTCAGAACGGAAGTGAAAGGAGCGTTTGGTGAGAAGAATGATTACCTGGATGCTACTGGTAAATTGCGATATGACCCCAAAAATATATTGGGTCGTTCAATGGCAGGTGGGAATCTACACTCTCTCGGTTGGTATCCGAGTGTCTTTTGCAATTAAACTACCGCCGCACCTTTCTATTAAACAGTCTCATATTTGTCCCTCCAGTCATAAACATTACGTTTGACCGCAAAAGAGCGAGGAACAATTAAACCAGAAAAAATATACCCGTTGTCCCGTTGTGGTGAAACATTGAACGTGCCGCTTGCTTTGATGGTCAGCATTCTACTGCTCGATCGGTTCTATCACACTGCAGTTTATCCCTTTAAGCCCGACCCCTTACAATTGTGTAGGTGAGACATGACTACTTTTAAAAATTTTTCCTTTCCTTTCTAAACGTCGTACTTTTACATATATGGCGCCAATCTCTTGTGTAAACACCGTAACTCATAAAAAAATAGAAAATAGCTGAAAAGAAGTTTTCTTTTGTGTTTGGATTAATTATTGTCTAGTCTTCAAAATCTTGTGAAAACAGCAAAAAGTTTTATCTGTCGTATTTTCTTATTGGATCCGTATTTCGAAATTGCTTAGATAAAAAATTATTGGTAATAAGTATTTCTAATTGATGTAATTAAAAATTTACGCGAAATAACTTTTACAACTTACTTATGCACATTGTTTTTCATACCTACACAACTGTGTAGGTTCGGCCTTATTGCATACCTACTTTAACCTTTACGTTCCCGCCGGGACTTCAAAAATTAGTGTACTTGCCGTTACACTTTTGGCTCTATCTTTACTATTTTTTGATCGATTTTTATACAACTTGTCTTCAAAGAACCACCTTAGATTTACCTTCAATGAAAAAATATATTAGCAAATTTTGGATCCATTTTCCCAGAGATATTCCAGATCGCAGTGGGATTATTTTTTCACGTCATAAGTAATAGATAAAATAAAACGAAATTTGCTGCTGCCATCTCATTTTGAGTCAGTAAGAATGAATACATTATACTGTAGAGCATTCGTTCATGCTCCACACTACGGAACTTCCGTTTAGAGTACTACCAGAACCTAAAACTGGTCATTTATAAATTGTAAATTTATAAAGAAGTGTGGCAAATGATGCATTCAACTACGGGATTTTCTAAGACAAATTCTTGGATCAACATTTGAATGTTTTTAAGCCAATCTGGACGTTCCGGTATATCTGTTGTATTAAGGTTAGTTAAAACTTAACTTGCAAAAAGCTGCGCGTATTTCCATAGCCACGTAGCGACCGTTCCGCTGCTTCAGAAGCTGAAGTCTATGAGCCTCGAAGCGATAGTCTCGCTCTAAACTAAACGAGGTCAACTCTCTTCAATTCTGTGGACTTCTTTACACAAAATAATTAGGTTTTTCATGTTTTGTTTTTTCAAAGCCTAGCTTGGTATAGTCCAAAAAGGGTAAAAAATGTTAAAAATAGGGGAAAATGAGCAAAATGGGGCACTTCCGGATGACAAACAGGAAAGCGGTGGGCACCATGCGATTCTCCGGAAAATTTTACATAAGATCACCTACATTTTATCAGCCTGCAGGCCATATCCTATTTGCATCCGTTTTTTCGGCTCGTTTATGCCCATAGTGCAATGGTATAAGATAAGGCCGAACCCACACAATTGTGTAGGTTGCTAAATTTAGTAAACATTTATTGCAATGTGTAGAAAACACTGGTTTTGGTATCTTGAGCGATAAAAAAAATGTATATTGATCCAAAAACCAAAAATATCCTAACTAAAACCCTCCGTGCTTAAAGGGTTATAACCGTCTATCTTCTCGGTAGTAGTAGCAAAAGGACAATCATACAAAAATGCGTGTGCGGCAGTAGTTTAATTGAAAAAACACTCGGGTACCAAATGAGAGAGTGTGAATGGCCGTCCCACCTGCCATTGAACGACCCAGTTGGCTGCACTGTTTTGTTTGTTTACGTTAAGTTTGTTCATGACTGCCTGATAAACCGTCTTTTTGTAATGATTCATTTATTTATTTATTCATCTGGCCACCCAGGCCTTCGTGAATTGCATTGGATACGGAAAAGCCTCCTTGAGGTGATCATACCTCGACCGCTCTCAAGCGAGCATAAAACCCCTATCATCCCAAGTAACAATTTGGGTTTTATTACACTCTCATAATGGCATTTAATACCAAAATTGGTTATTAAAAACACCATAAGAGTATAATAAAACTCACATTTCTGCTCGGGATCTTAAACTATCAATACATAATACATGTTTACAAATATGTGTTGTAATATTTTGCTCATACACAATTTAACTTACGCTCTAGGGGTCAGTCCGTCAGGGTCAGGCGTAGTGGTTAACATTCACGCCGAGGACCCGGGTTCAAATCCCAACCCTGAAGAAGTCATGAAAGACCCAAGCTGTTAAAGTGACTATAATCTAAACAAAAAAAAACTTTCGCTCTAATTTAAAATTTGACGTTTAATATTTGACGATTACGATAACGGTACGATTTAATATTTGACGTTTAATAGGATTCCTACGTGCCAGCTTTAAATTACACAGGTCTGCACAAAAAAATTTTCCAGATGTATGAGATACTTTAGGTGAATTATATGTTTTTTGAGGTGCTGAATCCAAAACTGATTTTCGTTTCTCTCCATCACGTACAGATTTTTTGCAAATTATGCTTCTTAAATGGAAAAGTCATAAATTGGGTGGAAAAATTATTATCACAGATTCGTTACAAAGACCTTAAATAAGGTCTTTTTTGTTATTTTTGTAATTTTTACTTAATAAATACAGGAAAAATATTACTGTACTGAAATATGCTTTACTCAGGTACGCTAACTTACGCACATTTAACTGCAGTGCCTTATAGAAGTAAAATCTGTAAAAAGCATGTATGAAGCATTTGTATAACTGAATGTAATCTACAATTTTGCTGAATAGAGTAGTGTATTATTTTTTCCATTTATAATAGAAACGGCTTTTAAACCTTATTATATAAATAGAATGTTTGTTCGTGTTAAGGATAAAGTTGCAACACTATTACTGCGCAAATACAACAGATAATGGAGTACATGACTTTCACCGAATTCGCTTCTATAAGGCAATACAGTTGACTGAGCGCAATTGGGCGTATTTGAGCGCACCAAATCTGCTTTAAAATAATATTCTCCATAGTTTCTCCATCATATATGGTTTTCTTCCAAAACATGGGAGGGTTTACATTAATAAATACAATTCTGATGTAAAAATAATTTTTTTAATGTAAATTACATCCTGGATATTTCTGCTGCTTAACGTCTAAAACCAACTTTCAAGATTGTTCAACAAGTATTGTATGAAAACGTGACGTGAACAATTTTTATTATTTTTCTGAATTCAGTGAACAAAAATCTGTAAGAATCAGTTGAAAAATTCCATGCAGTTTTTTTGATGCAGACCTGTGTTATTTTTGATTTAATTTATTTAATTTAAGCGTTACGCATACTCTATTTTCGACTTTAGGGCAAAATTAAATGAAAATATTCAAAATAGAGTAGGCGTAACGGTGATCCAAAATAGATAAATCACCCTATGTATCTTCTTATAGCCAAGATATTCATATCTAGCAAGCGGCAGTGCTCAGCATATGATGGTAATTCCATTGGGTTTCTCCAAGGCAGATTACTTAACGCGTAACGCAGGAACCTTGCTTGAATAGTTTCGATCCTGTTTGACCAAATAGCTGTGTATGGGCTCCAAATGGCAACTGAAACTTCTAGTAGGGAACGAATAAGACAATAGTATAATGCTCGTAAACAGTACGGATGAGTGAATTCTTTGGTGAATTCTTCTTATGTCTAATTCCCCTAATTTCTATTCGCCTTTGCAAAAACATGGGAATAATGATTCTTGAAGGATATTTGATCTTCCAGAAGTACACCTAGAACCCTGACTACCGTTAATCTGGTGAATGGTTCCCCAGATATAAAATAATAGAATAAATAATGAATTTGGTTCTTTTTGCATGAGAAAGAAATCACAGAGCACTTGGACACTCAGGATAAGCAAATTTCAAGCACACCAATCTCTAAAGTCATTCAGATGTTGCTGAAGATCGATGCAACCAGCTGTCGAGCATACAACAAGATAAAGCTTCATTCAAATCGTCAGCATAAACTAAATATCGGCCTGATGGTATTATCTAAGAGACGTTGTTGAAAAATAATTAAAAAAAAAAAGAAATGGTCTCAGGTTACTCCTTTGTGGTGCGCCCGACAAGTTCGTGAAGCATTGTGATTCATGACCGCCTATTTTGACGGATAAAATGCGGCTAATAAGGTTTAATTTCAGTCATTCAATTATGTTGGAAGAGGTTCCAAGACGCTCAATTTTCGCCAATAGGATGAGGTGGTCTACGCGATCAAATGCTGCTTTGATATCTGTAGACACGGCACCTACTTGAACTCCGTTTTCCATAGCTCTAATGCTAAATTGTGCTAAATTTGTCGTAATTGATCTGCCTGGTAAAAATCCATGTTGGTCTGTTGGGATGTATGATTTCGCCTCTCGGAATAGAACTCCACCAATTAAAATTTCAAACAGATTTGAGCTCACACAAAGAGACGTAATTCCTCAAACAGGAACAAAGGAACAAATGTTCTGAATTCCTGAATTAGTCTTCTCGAGAAAATGTCTACTACGGCGTTAATATGTTATTTGATGGATTATTCCGGTAATTGTGTGAAAGCAATTCTTGCAGTCCAGACAAATCCGTCTTTGAAAAGTTGAACTCCTTTACCTCGGACATATCTTCATACAGTTCAGTCTCCACGAATTTCGTCGATTTCGTCTCGTTATTCTTGCGCAACATGAACGATGAGGTGTTAATTGATGCAGTGTACTCGGACCTGAAAGCAGTGTTTGATTTCCGCATCGTTCTGCAAGTGGCTATACTCGTACCTAACGCACCGTAGACTGAGTGTATGAAGATCCGAGTTTTCTGACTCGTTCTGTAAACTGTAACACCTCTGGCGTACCACAGGGGAGCAACCTTGGACCACTGCTTTTTCTGTTTTTATAAATGAACTATCAGCTCTCCTACCACCAGGCTGACGGTCTTTTTATACCGACGATGAAAAAAACTCTTTAATGTAAGTAAAATGGACTCCGATTACATGGAACTGCAACGTCTTGCCGACAAATTTGAAGGTTGGTGCTCAAACAGCGTGCTTACCGTCAGCATCTCAAAGTGCTTCGCCCTCTCCTTTCACCGTAAAAATAACCCTATAGCTTGTAAGCGATCTTGTAAGGTCTATTTTGGAATTCGAATCAGTGATCTGGTGCTCATATCAACAAATTTGGATCGCTAGAATCGAAGCAATACAGAAAAACTCGATTTAATCCACCTAGTGGCGAAAGGAACCTTTGTTATACGATCTTACTTGCTATTTGAGATAGAAACCGACACGTCTTCGGAGTATAATCCATCTATTAGTTAACGTTGCGTAGTGCGTTGGTTTACATAAAAATTTTGAAAATTGAATACGTTTACAAAATTTGAACAAAATATGACCACTTATATATTTTGATAGATCCTTTTTTCATGAAATTGCGTAATAAGGATAAGTAAGTTGTTAATAATTTGAGTAAGTGCAAGTAAAAGTAGGTTGTAAGAGCAAATATTATTCTTTAACATATACATTGCGTAGTAAAGGTCTAGTTTATAGATTTTTGAACTATGCATAATTTCCTGTAATGCCTATTTGATTCACACCAATAAAGTTTTCTAGAATAAATTTCATCAATTTTTATTAACCTTCGGTTACTCACGCTGTTGTATTATGTATTTTGAACGCCATATTGTTATAAAGTTACAAATCGTTGTTTAACTAACGTATATTCTTCAATTAACTTGTTATGAGCAAAATGTCATAATTATTCAATGCATTAATACTTTAAATAGTTGGGAAAATTGATTAGCATAAACTGACATTACAGAAATGAAGCAATCAGCATATGAGGTGTACCGGAATTGGCCTGGAATTTTCTCTCGTTTCTTCATATGGAAAAATGGTGTCTGTATGCATCAAAACAATCAGCAATAATGTAAAATGTTTAAAATGTATCCGTCTGTTGCTAGTCGAGTAATTCGGGGTCAAAATTAGGGTATTTTTTATAATCAAAGTTCTACAGTTCCTAAACAAGCAAACATAGAGGTATACTATATTCAGCAAAGTTGTGTATTTTTACTATTTGTGCAACTTTGTAATACATGAAAAAGTCATACAACAATTACGAAAAGAGCTAAAATAAAAAACTGATTTCACTAATTCATATACAATAAATAAGATTTTTCTAGCTTCGCTGAAGAGATAGGGGGTTACTGTCTTCAGCAAAATTTCTTGTAATAATAAACTCTAAAACTTTGCAGAATACATCAATGTGTTATATTGAAACTGAAGAACAATAATTTTTTTATTGCACTTTTAGGGGGATTAATCAAAATTTAAATTGCAGCAGACGATAGAACTATCAATTTCAAGAAATTCTTCCAAAGGTTCCATAAACCTAAAACCAAGTTTTCCCAGTCAAAACTCTAGTGCGCATGTCTTGTTGGCTTTGGGCCATTGTACGCGCGAATAACCGTATTACAAAAGTTGGCGCGAGTGTTGGAGGGTTAATATCTTTTGATCGGCAAAACCAATTCTACTGAAATTTTGCAGATATATTTGCAGCATTAAAATCTCTAATTTGATGTCAAAATAATTCAAACTAGATAAATCATCTTAGATGAAATGGTTATAAATTATTATAAATTTTAATGTGTTGTATTCAATTACTCATAACTTTCAAATTAAACATCCAATCAAAAAACAAATCAATAGTGATCTATTAGGCTATGTTACCTTTCAAATGAGACTAATAGCGCCTAAGTCGGTTTAGCCATCTCTAAGAAACAGGCGATAATTATTACCTTGTCAAAACAGGTTTTTTAAGCATAACTTTTAAACTGCTTGTTTGTTTTCAATAAAATTTACCCAAAAAATTTAGCGTTAACAAGAGCTTTCATTCGATACCAAGATCGTTGAAATCGGTCATTTTGTTCCGGAGAAAATCGTGTCACGTAATTTTTACTTTTTTACTTATAACTTTTAAACGAAATGTCGGACCTCGAAGCAATTCAATAGTGATATACTAAGCAATAATACCTTTCAAACGAAAGTAATAGCGAACAAATCGGTTCAGCCATCTCCGAGAAACAGGCGATAGAAAAGTTGCGCCCCGCACATACATACACACATACACACACACACACACACACACAGACATTGGTCAGTTCGTCGAACCCTGTCGATTGGTATATGTGGCTCGGCCCTCCGGGCCTCGGATCAATTTCGTGTTTTTCGACCGATTCCTAAACCTTTGTTATAGTATAACAAAGGTAAAAATGTCTACGGTATGCTTTGCGCAGTCTTACATGATGCGATCGCAGAAACCTTCTGCCATATGAGGAACGCTGCCGTTTGCTTAATTTGGAGACTCTTGAAAGAAGACGTGTCAACGCTCAAGCCACGTTCCTGGCTAGATTGCCATTGGGAGATATTGCCTGCCCCGCTCTTCTGAATCAACTGAATTTGTATGCTCCTGAACGACTCCTCAGAACTAGGTATTTCCTGCACCTGCAACGCCGGAATGCAAACTACGGACTGTACGACCCTACCCGATTCATGGCAATGCGGTTCAACGAACTCTACGGTTGGTTCGACTTCAACTTGACGGCTAATAACTTTCAAAGACGACTTTCTCGTAAATGATAAATTTGTAAAATTACAAATATTTTTGGCCTCGTACCGAAATTTCCCAGTTTCATCCGGTTTATCATTCTTCTCACCAAACGCTCCTTCACTTTGCAAAAAAAGGTTTACGTTGGACCGCGACAGAGTCAGCAACAGGTAAAACAGAAAAAACAGTACCGTTTGAGCTACAACCGTCCCAACCTATGATGGAGTGATTGTGATTGAACAGGCAGCAAATTGAATAAATGCAACAAAATTAGTTCCCGTTCTGTCAAGGGTTTGAAAAATGATCCATAAAATTAAATCCCCAGCGTTCTGAAGGCGAAAAAGCAAAGCAAAGTGCCGACTCCAGGAGTGGCATTAGATTGCTTTCCGAGAGCAAATTGAATTAAAGTCAACTGGTGCAAAACTTGTCGCTGCTGCAGTTTCCTTCCGTGCTACTTCCGGCAGCTCGTCATCTTGACTCGACCGAGGAAACAGACAGGACGGGAGTATATACAGACACAAAGAAAAGACAAACGACCAGTCGGATGGACGGACGATCGTACCGTTACAAAAGGCAGTAGTGGTGACGACGAGTGGGGATGAAATATGCATGAAAAGCTCACTTCAGACTTGCTGTGTTCTTTTTTTTTCACTCAAAGCTGACGTCAGGGGCCGGTGCAATAAAGCTTTAGATTGAATGAATAGAAGAAAACCAATAAACTCCCCTTCATTCTTCCGTGCGGACGGGCAAGTAGGCATGCCGGCATGCTCAAGATGACTGGCACTTGGAATGTCGTCTCGTAAATGAAAGACCATGGTTACTGCGTGAAGTGGCAAGACTTAAGCTGGTCATCGGCTTGGAAAGTGGTGTCGGCTGTGATGTGAGAGCAGCTGTAGGATGATTCTGTTTCCTAGGAAGGAAGCGGACTAAATCCCAATGCGGTGGGTGTGCTGTAGATATGGGCTAGAGCCATTATCTGTAATTATGATTTGCAGCATGTGGAAAAGGTTTATTACGGGATAGTTCATCCTAATGGTGAAATTTGAACATTTTGCTTGGAAATTAGAATTTAGTAATACAATACCGAAATATGTGACATATGTAGGTCCGATATTGTACCTACAAGTAACATTGTTTCGTTATAAAAGACTTCAAAAATTTTGAAATTGAAATTTCATTGCATTAATTCATCATGCAAAAATCAAAGCTTAACATTTCAACGCGGCTTACGAAATCCGTAATCCGGAAATGAGCAGAAAATATGGACGCTTCAATCCCTACTGTAACACACGTTACAGTATAAAACCTCGAAAGCACTTCTCTGGTTACGCTTTGATATATTCCGTGTATAAATTCTACCCAGCGAGTTAAGTGGAATAAATGGACCAATTTATTAATTAATTAACACAGATTAAATTGAGTTACAGGTGTTTCCGACTGCATGTATGCCGGGCATTGAACTGAAGCAATTATGGCAATAACGAAAACCGATTAATTAACGATGAGGTTTGTCGCTGGCGGTTGGGAAGAAAACAGTCGATTTGATTTACTGCTGGTTCGTTTAGCCGCAACGAAAATCTTACAGAAATTGAAAAAAAATCTGCACTGTGCCTCATATTTCTCATATAAAAATGCTTACTCTACATGATATGGGTCTATATGAGAGTAAGGCAATCCTTCACAGCAAATTCAAATTCACTCATGCTGCCTCGAAAAATCGACAGAGGGTTTTCATTTTTCCAAACAGTAAAGGTTTGATTGTAATTTTCAGATAGGTAAAAGTTCCATGAAGTTGCTTTGTATATTATAGAACGCGAAGGAAAATTTTTGTAACGTTGGCTTGGCTATTCGCAATCCTAAAACGTAGCTGGTTATAAAAATTACCGTAATAAACAACAACGTTTCAAGCCCACCAAACTGAACGGTAACGTTCATCGCTGCCTAACCCGCTCTGGAGTGTAGATGATTCGTCGGAATCACTGCAGCAAATTTAACCTGAACCTTTTCGTCCCATTCGATACCGAAACCGGAGCAGTTTTCCGCATTCATGCCGCGTTTGGGACATTTTTCATTGTTGGCTGCTTTCGACAGACAGGCAGGCACGCAGACAGGCAGATGCGTCCTGCCGTAGCCGTGGTCCGGCGTGTGGATGACGACGCGACGCAACGCACCATTTAGCGCAATTTTGTATTGTTCCTCGGCGTAATGACGTGCATACCGGTTGGATGGACGGTAGCTACGGTGGATTGCGATAAAAGCTATAACCTTTTGAGATAGCAGCAGCTTTAGCAGGAAAGAACAATAAAAACGATGCTGAATGCTAATTTATTCTACGGATAATAATCCATAAATCCTCGTGGGAAATAGTACCATGCGATCTGATGGTCAGTGTTCTTATCTCTCGCTTCGCTTTATTATTCTCGTTATGATAAACAAGCAATAAATTTAAGGAAATTTTCCAATTTTGAAGCATTTTGATGTGAAAACTAAGCTTGATCAATCTTTTAGAGAAAATGTTTAACCCCACATTTTTTAATGATTCTACCCGTAAATAAGTCGGATTTAGCTAAAGCTAGGTTGAAAATTCACAAAATGCCCTTAAAATGTACAAACTCAGATTTTGAGGTTTTTCAACCAAAAAATTGGTAGGAACTTGAAAGTGCGTTATTTGTCACAGAGAATAATTCAATTATCGGTAGCAAGTAGCCAAAATTGGTTGAATTTTTTACCCAAAACTTGAATTTGTACACTTCAAGGGCATTTGGAGTAGTTTCAACCTAGCTTTAGCTAAAACCGACCTATTTACGGATAGAATCATTTAAGAGTGCATAATATAATCAAATATTATGACTTACGACATACCATACTAGGAATAATGATTGTAGGACTTGACGTTGGGAGGCACAGATTCTGCCATCCCTTACTATCACACTGGGATTCCTGCTTTCAGAATTCCAAGGATTCCTATATCATAGCAACAGTAATTTCTTTATCGAATTATAGGTATTGCGGAGATTCCAACTGTTGGATTCTCATACAAGAATCGTGGCTCTATAAGTAGCACATTCTGTACGAATCTTCTGCAGAATTTTTCCACACGATTCCTATCCGAAAAATCCAAAGACTGTGCAAATCTTTTTTTGCATGACCGCCGGATTGTCAACTGAAAAAGAGAAAGAGACTGCAGGAGTTAAATATCGGCGGATTAGTCTATGTCTTATATTGATTCCACTAGCGTGCCCAGATAAAAAACAAAAAGGTTTGGGCAACCGAGATGTCAGAAAAATATTTTGGTTTGGAAAATCAGGTGACCGTAGGCCGGCGAAATTATTATTACTAATCACAAAAATACGGGCGATTCGATTGAAAACTCCGGATTTTCGGGTGCAACTGGATTGAATCCAGTAATTAAAGTTAAAAGTGAACTAGAAATTAATATTTTTTTTGAAACGATGATTCTACAATTGATGAAGGGACGGTAAGGGAAAGTAATGAAGAAGGATTTTTTCCGGGAATGAAGGGGAAGGGTGGAAAGTAAGGGGGTGGGGGGTAATAAGTAGCTATGCTTAACAAGTTGTCGTTGTGACTCCTATCTTTTGTCCAATGCTGGAAGGAAAAGATAGGAGTCACAACGACAACTTGTTAAGCATAGCTACTTATTACCCCCCACCCCCCTTACTTTCCACCCTTCCCCTTCATTCCCGGAAAAAATCCTTCTTCATTACTTTCCCTTACCGTCCCTTCATCAATTGTAGAATCATCGTTTCAAAAAAAAAATATTAATATATGCCTGACCGCATTTCAAGGTCATGACTAAAGTCACGAGTTTGGTCAATTAACTAGAAATTAGACTTCCAACTGGACTTGAAATTAAAATTGAAATTGGGCTTGAATTTGGAGTTGATATAGAGTATTAAATTTAATTTTTATAAATTTGATCTTGTTTTATTTCAAATTGAACTGAAAGTTGAATTTTAAACAGGACTTAAATTTGAAGTAATTACGATGTTTTAGTTGGAATTAGATATGAAATCGGACTTAAAAAAGGATTTAAAGAATTTATTCAAAATTAAAATTGAATTAGACTCTTGCCAATTAGACTTGAAATTCGAATTCAAATTGCACAAATTGGACTTGAAATCAGAGTTGAAAGTTGACCTAAAATTGGAGTTAAACTAGATTTGAAATTGGGTTATGCAATAGGACGTGAAATGAAGCTTGACACACTGGGTATTAAATTAGATATTTGAACATTTCACGAAATTAGACACGAAGTTTTACTTAAAATTAGGATCGACATATTTCATTTTATTCTCTCACGCATTTTATCTCTATTTTATTACTTGCTTTCTCATTTTTTATCGACAGTATAGCAGTCGGGTTACTTTTCTCTTGGGGAAAAATAAATGTTTAATGCGAAACTTTTGGCCTAATATTACTTGTCTTACGTCATATATGTTCAATAAACTAAACTAATATTTTGAATTTTTCGGTTTGCCAAATCTATATTTTTCGCATTAAACATCTATTTTTTTTTACTTATTTCCCTTTTTCCAGTCCCGTTTTTACACTTTTTGTGCCGTTTGTTCTTCTTTTCTGTATCGTTTTCTTGGTTTTTGCTTCTACTTTTCTTCTTTTAGCTTTCGTTTATCCTGTTTTGCACGTTTTCTTTTATTTCTGTCCCGTGTTTTCTATTTCATTGTTCCGTTTTTCTTCGTTTTTGTGTCCCATTTTTTCTTATTTTCAGTCCTGTTTTTCCACTCATGTTTTTATAATTTTCTTTCCCATTTTCTGTATTTTCTCTGCTCACTTACTTAATTGTGTGTGTGACACATATATAGGGGGAAGTCGGCTATGCTCGGACACTTCAGCTTTTTAAGATAAAACAAAAAAAAATCCGGCTTAATTACTTCTATTTACACTTTAATGTAGAGAGAAACAAGATTATAAGCAAAAAAATACAAAGTAATAAAATTTGCGCTGCAAGATTGATTTTGAAATTAGATAGTATTTTGAGTACAAATTAGCTTAAATCGAAAGCTGTCTTCTATGCTCGGACATGATATACTGATCTATTAACACCAGCATCAATAGAAGAAAAAGATCCTAGAACTCAAAAAATTAAGTTTTATCTTCAAAATCTTATATTTTCATGTCAAATTTAAACTGTTTCGAACAAATAACTTTATCAAGCCAACTTTCAGAAGTATTGCATCTTTTATTCATCAAAAACATTTGCAACTGCGCTTGTATGAAATTTACTCGACTCTCTTTGTTTTATTGGTTTGACAGTTCTCATTTGTTTACCTTTTGAAACAAAGACGTCAGAATTGGGACACTTTAAAATCTTGCAATTTACTATTGTTTCATGTTTTCCGAATATTTTTATCAATCTTTGTTTTTGAGGAATCTGTGTCCGGACATAGAGGCTGTCCGGCCATAGATGACTTCCCCCTATTCGAACAAAAATCATTTTATGCTTGCAGCGGCATATACAGTTAATACAATCAAACTAAGACCATATATGCATGCCATCATGTCTTAAGTCTTACTTGACGTAGTTTCATTTTCGTATTGTGTCTTGTACACTGTGTATACGTACTAGAGTTTGAGTTACGGTCGTTGATAATAAATAAACTCCGAAACGGTGCTACATGCGGCACTATTCGTGACCTCAAACACCTCGGCATAAACAGAGGATTTGCATACTATACAGCAAAAAGATTTGTCGAGAGGGGATTTGTTGAAAACCGTAAAAAAACGGAAGAAAACGAAGCGTTAGAACTGCAGAGGTCGAAAAGGTTCTTCGAGAGCGAATTCGTCGCAGTTGCGACCGGTCCGCACGGAAAATGGTAATTGAACTGAATATCAACCGGGAATCTCTTCGTCGAATTTTGAACACGGAACTGGAAGTGGATTAACGGAAGCAATAAAACAAAAACGGCAGGAAAGATGCAAACTGCTGCTCCATCGGCACGGTGATTCCGAAGTGATCTATTCTAATGATAAGTTATTTGTTCTTCAAACCCCGCATCACGCTCAAAATGATCGGTTGTGGTCGGTTTCGATCATGGACGTTCCAAAGCACAAACGAAATGTACCACAATACCAAAATTCATCAGCGGTCATGGTATGGGGAGGCATTTCAAAGAAAGGGAAACTTCTGCCTGTATTTATTGAAAAGGGTTTGAAAGTTAATGCAAAATACTATCTAGAAATGGTCTTAGAACAAAATATGAAGTCTTACGTTCGGGGAATGTATTATAAAGAATATTACTGCTTTCAACAGAATGGAGCTCCTGCCCACACTGCAAATCTTGTACAGACGTGGTGCAAAGCCAATCTGACGGATTTCATATCGAAAAAGGAATGGCGTCCAAGTTCTTCTGATTTGAACCTTTGGAGTTTTGTATATGGGGATACATGCAGCAGAAGCTCAAGGATTATAAAAGCCATAATTTGGATAAATTTAAGTTAGTTATCAACAAGATATGGGATGACATTCCAATGGAAGTAGTGCGTGTCGCATGTAACGACTTCAAAAAGCGTTTGAAGCGTGGTATACAGGCAAAAGGCCATTCAATAGAGCAATGATTGTTTGTTGCGTTCTCTATTTATGGGTAAACAACTTCTAAAACTAAAATTCGAAATAAAGTCTTTATTTACAAAAATATATGACTTTGTTTTTGTTCGAATATATATGTGTCACACTGTAGTTTTTCGTTTTCGTTTGTTTCACTCGTTTACACTCGTTTACCTTACGCTCGAGTTATACCTTTTTGTTTTGTCCGTTTTTCCTGTTTTTTTTTTTCTTTTTCTGTCCCATTTTCCCATCCCATGCCTAATTCCCATCCTTTTCCTTTTATATTCCACCTTTTTCGTTCCCGATTTTCGTCTTGTTTTACTCTTTACTGTTCTGTATGTTGTCATTTTTCTTCCGTTTTTTCTCATTTTCATGCCCGTTTTCTCCTTTTCCAGTCTCGTTTCTTGTTTTTTGTCCTATTTACTCCTTTTCTATTTCTTTTGTTTTCATCTGTTCCATTCATTTTGTTGTTAAGTCCTGGTTTTCGTCTTTTCTGTTGCGCTATATTTTTCATTTAATCCCGCTTGTCTTCCGTTTTTATTTTTTCTTCACATTTCAACACATTCCACTCTCGTTTCTCAGGTTTTTAACTTTTTCTTTTTCACTTTTTCTTCCCATTTTTTCTCCTTTTTTGTCCTATCTGTTGAAACGGGACCACTACCGTTATGAGGTCTTCAAATTTTGGAACTTTTGCACTTGATTGGGTGAAAATGGCTAAAAAACAAGAATTACACTTTTGATACCTCGAGCTAGTGTACCCCTTGTTCGCCAAGGGGCCCGACAGTTTCAAATATCAGAATGCATGCAAATTAGGGCTTAAACAGCCCAATCAGGACGAACTTGACAGAAAATTAGTTTAAGCTTTTACGTGAGATATTCGCTTTGTTTGGAAACTAAAATGGTTCGATTTTCTTTATGCAACCTTTAAATTTTTATTTGTTAGTTGGATTTGAAGGTCAAGTAAAACATTTTTAGTACTACACCAAATACTCGAATAAGTGCAAGGGCAAGATTGTATGCCGAGTTGTTTTGTGCTCGAATACACATAATATTGCACAATATTTTGGTCGTAAAAATGAATAAATCTCAATTAAACAGCATGCGTCAGAAAAAAGAACAGCTTTATTTACCGACCCAATAATTATTCTCTGCTATCTGTTTTCGATTTAAAATAGTCGATTAATTTCACCTTGTACATGCGAAATATGTTTATAAATTCTTGAATACAAAGCGTTACAACAATAAGGATAGTTGATAAACTGCAGGTCATTATTTGGCAGAAAAACGCTCTCATTCTGTATTCCAACGGATCTTAATTTCACTCGACTTATTTCGAACCGTTTGATTTTGCTGGCGGCATGCAGTTTTCCATTACTTTTCAGAATAAGGCTAAAAATCTTAAAATAGTTGCTTATTATGAGTAGCTAAAATGTCACAAGTTGCATTAGACTGAAAATGAACGACGGCTATTCTGAAAATTTTCCTATTCCTTTTCCTACATTTATGCGACAAGCTTAGATATCGAAACGTTGTCGCTGTTGAAAATCTTTACAAACGAAAAATATGACATCAATGTGCCTGAAAGATAGTCTCGAAGCCCTTTTTTATTGCCGTTCATAAAGCAGAAAGGCTATAATTGAATTTCCGACGGTCGCGTCTCGTGTGAATTTTATTTGATATTGATTTGAAATAAAAAATTTAATGATCCATTCTGTCTCTAAAGAGGGTTTTTGTTCTCAAAAAAATACAGTGACGACGAACACCGCGCTTTAAGTTTAGATCTAATCATAAGAAGATTGACTCTTGTTGCTTCATCCCTTCGTCTGCATCGAATACAGGGGAGGAGCGTGGTTGGGTGTAGCGAAGGGTCTATCTCAAAAATCACACTTTCTTGCAGGCAGACAAAAAAATGTAACGCTTTCAGAGTTTTCAACATAACTAAAATCAAATGCAAATTCTAAACTGAATTGGTGATTTTCTAATTTCCTTGTATGACCCAATGTTGGAAAAAAAACATATCTGTGCACTTGCTTCCTGAAAGAGCTTTTTAACATTATCCGTAACAGATTTTCCACTTGATGTGCCATATTTACTTTCTGCTTATTCGCTGCTGAAGCTCCAACGATATAAAGCTCATTCAATATGTATTTGAAATTGATGTAGCAGAAGAAAGTGTTTCGGCACAACGAGAAAAAGTGTGGAAATGTATTTAATTCACATCGCCCAAGCTGACATGATACAGACATTAGGGAAAGTTGTTATAGACTCCTTCAATATCGAGTGTGCGTTCAAGACATTGTTTTTCTATCAAGGTGATATATAATTCACATAAAAATCATCACCAATTTAAACGGCTCTTTCCAGCAAAATTATTTTTATTCAACATGACGGTAGGATTTGTACTTAAACAAGACTCACGGATTACATCCGTAAGTAGAGTCATCACGCTTATTCTCTTCTGTAAGAATGATGTACTATTTAGGTATGAAGCCCCTAGAAACTTTTCTACATGCGCAGGCAGTAGATAGAAATATTATGAATGCTATCTTTCCCCACAGTCCGGGTACGATCGATTTCATCAGACGTTTACACAGCAATCAATGCCAACACTATTTCACTGCAGTGTATGTTGTCAATTCTCCCAACCCGCGCTATCCTGGAAAATTGAATGCAAAAGACAATGAATCTATCAGTCCTTTTGTCACTTCTAAGCCCCAGTAATCAAATTATAGAAACTAATAGTGCAATCAGCTTTGTGTCACCCCTACTTGTAGACTGGTGCGTTAAATGTTGCTCTTGATGTCAGAGTCCTTGATGCCGTAAATTTAATTGGAAAATTTTATAGAGATAGTATATTGATGATGACATCAGAAATTCAATAACATTTGCGTGTATCACATCAAATTCAAGTTATGTGTCTACCTAGCGTTTATGTGAATAAATAAAACGAATAGGACTACAAATCTTGTTTAAAAAACTGCAATCATGTGCGAAAAATACACTTCAATTGTTGTTCTACTAAAATTACATACATATCTCTGTTAGTCTGTTAAAATGTTAGTACATCTGAACAGGATACTTATAAACCTTCTGCCATGCCTAATGTCTCTAACAGTTCCACCTCTTATGATTCAAAATTAGACCGTCATGTTTATTTATACCACAACACTACCCGGAAAGATAAGCTAAAAACATAAGCATAACAACTCAATTCAATTAATATTTTCACTAATTACCACGCGTCCCCACCACAAACTCATTTGCATGTGCTAGACAACGCTTCCAATCAAACAAAAATTCAACAGTAATTAACTCATCAGTTGCTGACACACGGGTATATTGTCACAAACAGACGTGGCATACATATTTACACTTTTTGTGATAAAACAATTTTTTGTCGAGCATCATTCCGATAGTTCGAAATTCGTGATTGTGATTTATTTCTCCTACTTTATCAAAATATAGGGTATGTTGCTGCTTCGTCGTAATTGGCTATTCCCGTCCTATCCAACACAAATTATTAAAAATATCAGCGATTTTTATCACACACACTGCAAAATTAGTTATGTACTATTTGTTGTAGTTTGTTGACTATCATATGCGATCAATCAAAGTGAGCTGAGTTCTATTTAAATGCTTTTTTCATTAAAGAATTCTCAGTGGCCAAATTTCCTACTTTTTTTTCGTGCGACGAAGAAGAAAATGTCGACTAATCGTTTCAATTTCCGTCATTCATAAAATGAAAACAACTCACACAACGCATTGTCGTTATTTTGCATCCGGGAAAACTTGCATGACCAGCAGAAATTTTGCAGAATAACATTTGTCATGCCGTCTTACACAAATACATGCGCGCTAGCTTCATAAATGTTATTGGGATTTTTAGTTCGGACGATGAAAAATTTTGATGGACGGATTTTAAACGGTACGACGAATTTAAGAAATAAAGTCAGTTGCGTAATTTCAATAAAATGCTTTACTAATCGCTTTTAAGTGAATTCAAAGTGCACGGATCGGAAAGTAACTGTGTTTGAGTCAAATTAGCACAAGAACTTTTGGGGTATTCATTAAATCCTCCTAAGAAATGATTAAAATTAGAGTGGCTTTCCTTACTACGACGGGAATTAGAAATAAACCCTACCTACATTTGTACTTTTTGCGAATGGGCTGCATTAAATAAGTCAAATGTATTCCAGTACTGCTTCAACTGATTTGCTCAGGGCATTATGTGTTTCAATTTCTAACAAAAGTTTGTTAGAAATTCTAGTAATGATAAAATGTCGTGAATTTTGAATTATACTCCAGACGTCTTCAAATGACTCAACGTGCCAAAAAAGTAATTTTTCATTTTTGTAAGTTATCCAATCAAAACATACTGAACATTTTATTCCGGTTACAGGATATTCGACCTGTATTATAGGTTAACAAATACTTGTATTATAACTTATTATTTACCGTATCATACTTGTTATGTCCATTCTGTGTCAGCTTGGTGGGTCTGACCCAGAGTAGATTTCAAATGTGTTTACGTTAAAAAAAAGCCTTGGGCTTGAACGTCGTTTCTAAGACTTGACCCTTCTTTATCGACAGACTGCACAGTCGGCCACTAGAGTACAGGACAGTTACGGGGCTAGTGCAACAATCTTACTGACTCTTACCATCTAGCAGCACCGCCTAGCCGAGATTCGAACATACCACGACTGGCTTGAAAAACTAGCATCGTACCTGGAAACCAACTAAGCGGTTGTGTTCACTTTCAGTGTGGCCCTAATTTTTAACCTATAAAAACATTTAAGCATGAAATGAGAAAATATCGTATAGCAGGAAAATGCAGAAATATCGTATGTAGGAATATCATGTTACAAAATATCATATTACACCTTCCCCGTCAGAGAGGATGGTATAACGGAGTGGAGACATCGTCGACGTCGTCAGTAGTTTAGAGCCGGAGTGGATCGTGCCGTTTCAAGCAGTCGTCTCCATTCAACTCGATCTTGGGCCACTTGTCGCCAATTTACTAGTCGTCTCAGAAGTCGCAAATTACTCTCGACATGGTCATGGAGCTATCTTGCACGTCGAACCTCTCTGTTCCTGGTGCCGGTGGGGTTGTTGAAGAAAACTGCTTTCGTCGCGCTGTCGTCCGGCATCCTTACGACGTATCCGGCCCATCGTAACCTACCGATTTTCGGTATTTCAGCTGCAGATTCGATAAAACTGTGTTTCAACTAGTCCCGTTGATCGCAATGGTCGTTGTGATGCGCGAAAATGAATCATGGAAGGCATGTTTGGAGTGTCAATTTCGCCATTGATAGTTTTTGCCACAAATATTGCTTTTTGCCGCCAAGTTTGCTCCGGGACACGATGCTGACCTAACAAGCCAGTCGTCGTATGTTCGAATCTCGACTGGGCGGTACCGCTAGTAGTTAATAGGATCTTTGCACTAGCCCCGTAATTTTCCTGTACTCTAATAACCGGCTGCGAAGTCTGTCGATAAAGAAGGGTCAAGTTCTGGAGGACGTTTATACCTATGGCTTTGCGTTGCTTTATTGCTTGTTGCATCTTGCGCCTGTATTCAAGGGTGTCCAAGTCAAGTAAACGACACCTATCAACGTAAGCAGGCAAGCTATCAGCATGTTGCCAGGGCAGTTGTCGCAAAATCGGACAATATCTTCGTTGCACACGTTCTATGATGGAACTTCCATCCGTAGGTTTCATGTTAGCTGTTTAGGAAACCAAACTAGACTACAATTCTTCAGTAGTGGACGTACTAGGGCGCAGCGCAATAATTTTAAACAGTGTGGATCCTTAAAGTTCCGACCAATTTTAAGGATGAAACCAAATTGTCGAGCTGCTTTGGAGACAACCGACTCACGATATAAATTAAACGTCAGTTTGGTGACCAGCGAAACGCCAAGGTCACTAACTCGGTCCACTCTGCGTAACCCAATATCATCGACAGTGTAACCAAAGGTGATCGGGTTTTTCATGCGGTGAAAACTCGTAACTTCACATTTGGCTATGCTTCCAATGAATTTCAATGTTCCGTTTGCACCAATCAGTGAGTAAATCAAGCAAATCTTGCAAGCGGTGGTAGTCTGTTTCAGATCATCGGAGTACACTAACTTGCAGCCAATACTCAGTAGCAACGAAACATCGTTAAAGAATAGCAAGAAAAGCAGAGATCCTATGTTACTTCCTTGAAGAACTCCATACTTATTGGTAAACACTGACGTAACACTGCTTTCCAGTTTTACACGATGTACCCTACCATTGCGGTAAAAGTTCAACCGTTCAACAGTCTGTTGGAAGGAACCGAGTCGAAACAGTTTCCGTAATAGTATTGCATGGTCAATTCGATCGAAAGCTGCTTTCAAGGCAGTATAGATAACATCAACTTGTTTCTTGCCCTCCATATGCGAGATGCACATCGATGTAAACTCCAACAAATTAGTAGTCCAACAAATAGATCTACCAGGCATGAAACCGTGCTGCACCGTTGAAATATAGTTCTTAGTGCGGGACAGTAGTACACCACATCAGGCTTCATTTTCTGTTTTTGCTCAGTAGATGCTCATTTGACTACAACGCCTCAATGAAACAAAATTCGAAAAAGTAGTATAAGGGGCCATTGTAGAGTAAATTATTGTCTATAATATTGCTGAAAAAAGTACAATTTCATCTTTTGTATTTACGGCGCTATGAGACTGATACCCCGTTGGTAGCAAAAAGAGCGCTCATTTGGCTACCCCGCTGGTAGCGCCTCCATAGCGCCGTAACTATAAAATATAAAACTATACTTTCTTCAACAATGTTATAGATAATAATTAAATCTACAATTGCCTTTAGACTACTTTTTCGAATTCTGTTTCTCTGAAGCACTGTAGTCAAATGAGCATGTACTGAGCGAAAAATCGAAAATGAAGCCTGCACCACTCACAATTATCTCGAACAGTTTAGACACTGCGGAAACGCTAGTGATTCCACAATAATTCCTTACGTTAAGGCGGTCGCAGGACTTATAAACTGGAAACATAGACGATTCCTTCCATATTTCGGGACATTTTCCTTGTTCGAATGACTTATTAAATAGAGTAAGGAGGGGTAAAAGTGCGATGCGGGTAAAAATGCGATTCAATAATTTATGAGTGCAGATTCCGAGTAAATTGACTACATTGACATGGATGGGTGACTACTGTGACAGCTTGAATCTAACGTAAACTTTGGTTACGAAGCAGCATAGTTGCTGAGTTATGCGCAAGTTATTTTAGGGCGGTTTTGATGCAATTTTTCGTTATGCGGCAAATACGATATCAACAGGAGGTTATTACTTGTTAAAAATTTGTAGCAGCATTTTACATCACTCACATATCTGTCTTGAAAATACGGCGAAAAGAATTTATATAATATATATCGCTATTCCGTAATTTAATCTAACCCCGTCAAGCGCATGGCGGGGTAAAAGTGCGATTCACGGACGGGGCAAAAGTGCGATTCATAGACGAGGCAAAAATGTATAGGCACTATACACTATTACCGCAGATGATTTATAGTTGAATATGAAGACGTTGAGTTACTGCCTCACTATAAAATATATTATGTTGTTATTATATCTCACGAAAATTGATGACAACTTCAAACATCGCATTTATGCCCCGCCCTGCTCTATAGAGTATAACGCAGCTATGCTGCGACTCAAAACTACAGCGGGAATCCTATCAGGTCCCATAGAGAACGAACGTTTTAGCTTTTTAGTGGCAGTTATAACCATATCGGTAGTTATGCTGAACAGACCCAAATCCACCAAATCAGCTGGAACATGCGCAGCCACAATTTCAGTATTATAGATAGAAGCTGTTTCATCAGCAAATACGGAAGCGAAGAATCTCACAAACAGCTCACAATAGTCAGAAGCTGAGTTGGAATCGACACCATCGTACCAGCGTTCAAAGGAATCGGAGAGGATTTGCGTTTGGAGCTGACAGAATTCCAAAAAAATTTCGGTTGCCTTTTAAGATCAGTTTCAATCAATATGCGCTAAGCATTCATTTAAATCAGCAAAGTTGAATAGACTTATCATTGGTTATCGACGGGAAGCGGCGGAGTGTCACAGCTATCCACCGTAAGTAAATTATCCGCAGAACAAAACACAAGATGCAAAATGCAACCAAAATGGTTACTCTGAGTATTTACTTGGGAGAAATTTAAAAAACCCATCCCGTCAATCAGAGACGTACTCGCACAAGGCCACTGGGAAGTGGAAGTGTTACGAATCTCATCAGTGGCTAATTCCTATTCAATGCGCGGCTAGTTGAAATTGCCACAAACTACAATTTATTTATTTGTTAATTTTACCGACAGATGAGATGTATGCATTGATAGCGTCGGCATTCCGACTTTTATCGGGTGGTAGATAAATGCAGGAAAGCAGTAGTGTTTTACCCCGGATGGTAGCACTTACACATACCTGCTCCAACCGGTTGCCACGCCATTATTGAATGTGCGAATATATAGATTTGCAAAGATCTGCATATTTTCGGATAGCCAAGCAGCTCTGAATGCGCTTAAAGCTTTTACATGTAAATCGAAGCTAGTGTGGGAATGCATTCTTTCTCTTAGAATTGGCCAGTAGGAACGAAGTAACTTTATACTGGGTGCCCGGTCATTGTGGTATTGAAGGAAACGAAAAAGCTTTCAGTCTAGTTAGAGAAGGTTCTGCATCAAATTTTATTGGTCCGGAACCATTTTGTGGAGTCCCGGAGTGTTCTCTAAGGACCGAAATAAGAACATAGGAAACGTCCATAGTAGAATCAAATTGGAACGCCATGGATACATCCAGACAGGCAAAAAGATTCATAAGACCAAGTGCAACAAAAGCCCGGATCTTATTAAATCTTAGTAAAAAAAACCTTCGGGTAATTACTGGTCTGTTGACTGGTCACTGCCCGAGCAGATATTACCTAAATAAAATTGGGAAAAATGACACTGCTCAATATCGTTTTTGCCAATTTGAAATGGAAAGTGCTGAACATATACTCTGCAACTGTGGAGCATAAATCAAAGAATGTCAATATTTAGAAAGGGATTATTAGGGAGCCCCACGAAATTTGGCAAAGCGATCCTGGCAGGGCTTTATAAAACGAGTCGAGCCTAACTGGGATCGTGTGCTATGTCAACCATTTGTCCTTCACACCTTAATTGTGACAGGATATTTGACCAGCACCAAATCAAATATGGGTCATACAACAATAGTCCTAATCAATGGACGCAGTTGTATTATGGCTCTACAGGAAAGGAAAAAATGGATCGTCTGCAATTCGTCGATAATTTTAAAGTCAATTCTATATTCTGATATGTATTTGATGTGATTAGTCATTAGTTTTTGATTTTTATTTGATTCATAGATTGATTAATAAGAATTAGCCAAAAGAATTGCATCCCTTCAATCTCTTCAAACAATTCTGAAAATTTTCCGGTTTTCTCGGACATCGCTTATTCCAAATATGCATCACTCTTGACATAAGCGTCATAGAACAAAAATTTTGATATGAAAATGTAAACAAATTTTCGTAGTAAATCAGAAAAAAATATCTGGAAACAGTGTTTAAAAAAAATTTCACTATGGTGAAAGGCCTTCAAAGAAAAGTTGGAAATTGGCTGAAAAATGAATGTAAGTAAAGTGAATTTCCAAAATTCGAATAAATTTGCAAGAAAATTTAAAGAAGTTTTCATGACACACTACTTAAGCCGAGTTTCAAAGTTTTAATATTGGAGAACAGCCGATAATCGAAGAAGGCTTATACAAAAAAATACGTTCTTAAGACTGTTTTGAAAGATTTGCTTAAAACTTACTGATCTCCATTTTTGGCTTGTGCTAGCGTCAAAACTACTGTATATAAAGATGGACTAATTCACCTCTAATCTGAATATCGATCGGAATGGTTCCATCCAGAATCAAACTGTATGTTATAGCCAGGCTTGTCATACACTTTTCGCTTCGATTTTGCTCTTTTGATTACTGCACCTCAGTGAAGCAAAATTTGAAAAAGTGGTGTATTGGGCATTTGTAGAATTAGTTATTATCTGCAATGTCGTTGAAGTAAGCATTGCTCTATCTTTTGTATTTACGACGCTATAAGGCTGCAATGCCGTTGGTAGCAAAAAGAGCGCTCTTTTTGCTCCCAACGGCATTGCAGCCCTACACCGGCGTAAATACTAAAGATAAAGCTTTACTTTCTTTAGTAATATTATAGATAATTATCAGCTCAACCGATGGCCCATACACCACTTTTTCAAATTCTGCTTCGCTGAGGTGCAGTAATCAAAAGAGCAGAATCGAAGCGAAAAGTGTATGCCAAGCCTGGTTATAGCACACATCGATCGGAATTCAGAATACGGTTTCTGATTAAAGTCATCGGCCCGATCGGAATGTAGAAACTAGGCGATTATTGGTGGTACCATTGGGAACATATGACAAATAGCCATAGAAAAAATGACCATACGTCCCCTCTTCCTTCGAAATCGACGTAGACACCATTAATCACAATTAGGTACCATGAACCTCTGCTTAATTACTAAATAATTTTCCTATAGCTATCTCACCATTCACAGACTTATAATAGTCAGGGTTTTAAATTATATAAATGGGTATCTACAAGTTTTCATGATAAAAGATGTAGTAAGAAAGTACCTCAATATCTATTTTTAACTTGCACATGAAATGTATAAAATAAGGATTTTAAATAATGGATTGCGTTTCACTGGTCCTATGTTGGTCCTTAGCTGGACTGTTATTTTCTGTTGTACAAAAGCTCGTACATTAATTCAAATTTAACTCATAAAAATTGTTTTTCTAATTCAACTGAAGAATGAATGTACGTATTAACTGTATCGTCTAAAACCATAAACGGTTCTTGTTCAAGCAACAGTGCCTCAACGAAATCATAAGAGCAATTTTTTCACTATTCTCATTTTAAAATAACTCAAACCCTGGAATTTAAAATTACAACTGACCTTAGAGAATCACCTCCCGATATCACTAGATCATCCCGCAACCGGTAGCTCCTGCTGTAAAAATCCTTTGTTATTGGAATCAAGCATGTGGAAAGAATTAGTTGATAGATTTCAATTTTAGTTGCCACCAAGCGCACATAAGTTAGTGAAACAAAAATCAAAATTAGCTCTCACTCAACTGAAAAATTAAAACCATTGGAAAGTAGCGAACGCTTATTGTTATAACCACCATTGCCTAACACAATGAGAATCTAATCTGACCGCTCATCCCCAGGACTATATCACCGTGTATGATGGCTACACAACCCGGGACCCCGTTATTCTGAAACTGTGCGGTGGCGGTGAAGCCATTCCACCATCCATCTCCAGCGGTCCAGAACTTTTGGTCGAATTCACAACATCCCCATATGGCACGTTTAGCAGTCCGGAAACCAGACGTCATTCGCTGCACGGCTTTCAGCTCGAGGTAAATGAAACCAATCGCTCTCTCTTTCCCGCGCAGGAGTCGGTCAGCTTTGGCATTTGGCCTGTTTTCTTAATTCTTCGAATTATGTCCTATTTCTTTCTTTTTTTCTTTTCACTGTTTTGCCTTCGGTTTTGCAATTTGAACAAAACGTGTTCGATCAAAATGCACCGTTTTCAACGCAACAACAATCACACAACCCTGCAGGTCTCGGTGAAGTTCGTCGACCTCCAGAGTCCAACGTACGCGAAAAGCAAACGCATCTGCGAATTCTGGCTACGAGGTACCGGTCACGGGGTCCTGCAGAATCCCCAGCACTCGTTAGCCCCGAACACCACCTGTCTCTATCACTTGCAAGTAGGGATCCACAATTTTTTCAAATAAAAATACAGTAGTTCGTAGTATGGCGTCAGCCGATAGTTACTAGCTTTTTTTCTAGGGTACTGAAGCACGATCCCTGGATGCGATCAACATTCCGCGCCGTTCGGGTGCTCTCTCCACTTCGCCAACACGGTTCAAGGTGTGGATTTCGGTGATGAAGTTCGAGCTGCAGCCCGAATTCGGAGCAACGGATGAGCAGCTGTTGCAGTACCAGACGAAGGAGGACTGTAGCGGAATGCTGCGCATTTGGGATGGTCCCCTGCGGGAAGTTCCCAGCTGCAAAGATGTTGACTGGTGAGTTCGCTGATTTTTTTGGCTGGATGACGAATATTAATTGCGTTGATTTTTATAGCGTAACAATCGACAAGGATGGTTACCAACGACCGACAATTCGTTTTGGTCAGAACAGTACCAACGTGATAGCACGGTTCTGCCGAGGGTCGATCCCTCGCTCGTGTGACCATGGGATGCTGAACGTGACTAATTCTCGGCCGTGCACGTTAACGGAAAGTTTTGTCTCGAGCAGCGACTTTGTAACGTTGGAACTTAAGACGACGGAATCCACGGTGCTACGACCGCTGCAGTTTTCATTGCGGTACGAATTCGTCGACTTCTTGCAGGACGGTCAACCGATCGGTAAGGAGAGCGACTGCAATCGGCGTTTTCTAAGCAGTCAGTTGGACAAAAAGGGACCGCATCCGGTGCGAAGTGTGCGTAACGTTTTCCTCTTCGGACGCGGTGGGGCAAAACATTTACAGTAAGTTGTTTTTGACGAAAATATTAGATCATTCGCAGGATTAAAATATTGTGATCAAATTGCAGTTGTGTATATCGATTTGAGGCCCAACGAGGGGAACGAGTGCGGGTGGAAGTGGTGCGCGCGATGACGGGCAATCGAACCTGCGACTCACGCGTTGATCCGGACATCAGACGATCCTACTGCTTTGGCAATCACAGTGCCCGAATAGAAATTTTCGAACGACCTTGGCATGAGTCAATTTTGTTCCCGAGAGGCTGCATTTGTAATTCGACGAATAAATCGTTTCTACCAATTGTATTCACATCCACCGGTCGGGAAGTGGAGATTCATTTTATCGCCGAAAATATGACCAGCGGTGATGATCCGGATTCGCTTAACTTTGAAGCGACGTTCGAGTTCGTCAAGGGACCACTGATGTGTAAAGACGTGAGAAGAAAGAATGCAATCACGGGCGTGGTGAGTCTATCCAGTGGAGAGGTAAGTAGTGTTAGTGTGAAAATGTGGTGTTCGTAAAACTGACGAATTGTTCTGTTAAACTCCCAGATGGAATGCCGCAACCGACCATGGCTGATCGAACCTTCGCACGACAAATATCTGTACATTCGCTTAAAGGGATTATTCCTGCGTAAAAACAATCCAGCCGCTCCGATGCGGTACAACGCTAGTCTTAGTACGGTAACTCCGATCCGGTGCAATACCAAAGCGCGTGTCGTAATCACCAACAGTGAGGGGGTCTCCGTGACCGCATGTCCTCTCCCGGACGACACAGCCCACCGTCACGTGGTGGAGGTGTTCAGTGCTGGTTGGTCTCGAACGCATCCATTCTTTGGACTGGAACCATCGAAAGTAATTTCTGTAGAATTCCTTCAACCAGATCATGGCGAATACTCATTCAGCTGGCTTGAGTTGTCCAAGAGACCATCTCCAAGTTACGGTAAAATCCACGTGACTTAAGTCGTAAAATCAAATGTTGATAGGTTGTATTCTTAATAATTTTGCAGCTATCGTAGCTGAAGAATGTCCGTACCAATGTCCAGATTTGAACGCCTGCGTAAATGCTTCCATCTGGTGTGACGGAATCGAACAGTGTCCCTCGGGTGAAGATGAATCCTTCACCAACTGTTCAGCTCTTCTTCGACTACCCGCCGAAATTCTAGCCGGCTTCAGTGTACTATTGTTGCTGATTTGCCTGGGACTGACCGCATACTTGTATCGGTAAAAAGATATATTCGAATCTAGTACTGCATACAAAATTTACTACTTCCTTCTTGTGTTTCAGAAAAATCAAACGAAACTGCCGGCGGACATCCGTTCTACAAACGCGCCTCAAATCGCTCAGTTCGATGGATACGGCGGTGTTCGACGAAAAGGAAGTGATTTGCTGACAAAACGACAATTCTGTACGGTACGTGGAGATCGACCGGGTCACCACGGTCTGACCACGCATCGTGCAGAATTGTGTACCGCTTTCACGACTGACGAGCCCAGCTGCTCCCATTCACACTACTTCAAACTACTCTGTACTCTGTTTTACCTTTCGCATAATCAGTAAGTTTTAGAAACGCAGGCGGAGAACGGAGAAAGTACACTAGCGAACTGCAATTATTTGAAAGAAGATTTCCAGCAGTAGCAATAGGGTCGCAAAAATCATACGAATAGATTTCAGAACACGTTGTTGAGACCGCAGGTATATAAGAGCGAACGGAAGAGACTAAACTGTCATTTTTGTACTACGTTTTAGTAATACTTTAATAAAAAAAAATATACTAATATTCCAAAAACACTAAACAATTAGAAACCTAGTGCGCGTTTGAAGGACAAAACAAAACTTAGCTGGAAACTAAAAGCGACGGCAAACTCCTACTAACGATCCTATCAAATTTCAGCAAAACAATGGGATAACTACCCCGTCTGAGTCCAATACTGCAAAAAGCTAATAACTACCAAATAAGTAGGATCAAAATCTTGCAAAACCAATGTTTTCTGGGAAAATTTTATGATAGACAAAACTCTAGACATTTCTCGACAAGTTGCATGCAAGCGATGAGCTTTTAGTACTACCACTAATCTACATACTAGAGAGCGTGAGCCAAGTGAGTGATAGAGACGAGCGATGGCCTCATTTCTAGAGGTCTCGAATCTCTACTTCGTTGCGAGGTGTAGCAAAAGAAATGTATTAAACAGCGAATCTACCAAAATCAAAATTAAATCTCAAATGAACTACCAAAAAGAGTCGGTTGAATAAAAATATAAATTTTTAGAAAATAAACTAGTATTTACTACATATATCCATTGAAAACAAGCGGTGAGAGAAAACCTAGTGAATTTTAATCATTCAGATAAATAAAGTTATAGTACATTTTGAAACCATGTGAAAAAAAACTTACGGACAAGCTTAGGAAGTTCAGGATTGTTGAATTGTTACTTATATCGGTTTTATATAAATGGACCAATGACTTATTAAACGAGAAGAGACGTTGAAACAGAAAGGTGTACACAAGTTTGGTTAGAACTACCAACAAAACCAAAATACTAGAACGAAATAAGATTGAGCCAAGTTTTCCAAGACTACCAAATGAAGAACATTATAGCACTAGCGAGTTATTAGAATATAATGTAAATCGAGAGAAAAAGAAGGTTAAAAGATACTACAATCACTCGCAATCAACTCTATATTCGAATTAATTGATTTTGTTTTTATATGCGAAAATATTTCGACTGTTTTTACGCGGAATCAGTTTTCTCGATCGTTTTTAAAAAAAATCGCCCAATCGCAGCATTTGAAAATCGCATTACATCACACCAACACGAATCAAATCTGTAAAACAAACGTCATTAACTACTGCCAGATGTCGCTGACTTGGTCACATCATAAACGCAAAAGGCAAACCCGAAACGAAACGAATATACATACAATTAATCTCCAGAAAGAGTGGTCACGTGTTCTGCGCATCTAAAGTGTTACTCTTTCCGTAATTGTAGGTTACAGGAATATCAAATTGGAATTAGCTAACATTTAGTGCTGTTCTATTTTTTAACTCTTCTATTCTAATACAACAGAACTCTTCTATTCTAATACAACAGAAGTAACTATCAGCTCAACCAAAAACACTACTATCAGTTGAACCAAATCAATCAATCGTCACGAACGAGGCCGGATTATCTCACTCGTTACTCTGACACAAGATCTTGAACCAAGGATGTCATCCATTAGGCTAATGAGTTTTGTCGGAAAACAAAACTGTTGAAGCATAATTCGCCACAATTCATTTCATTTAACTGAATCGTATGCCGCCTTGAAGTCTAAAAACAAATGAGGGGCCATCCATATACCACGTGGACAACTTAGAGGGGGGTGGGGGGTACGTGAATGTCCACGCTTGTCCACGGAAAGGGGGGAGGGGGTATAGAAAATGTCCACGTGGACAACCGACATTTTTTGCAATAAATAGAACTTTCATTTGTGCCTTTTGAATTAATTAAAATTAGGTCACGACGTGTATTGTATTTTGCCTTACAATCAAATGAAGCTCGCCACGAAAAAGAAAATCCATTGACAACGTATTTGAAAAATAACTCGTCTTCCTAAAATTTCACGAACCACAACGGAGAGGTCTTGTGATGTGTTAGTCAGCGACCAAGCTAAGGTACTCTGGTTGAACAGGGGTTGTAGCAGATGAATCTTCAAGCGAAGATCAAACTGGAACAGGCTTTTCTGTAGTCCATCATTTATTTGCAGTGGACAAGATCAGCATGGATGGAAGAACTAGATCTAGATAACATGCCTAGTTTAGCTTGCTTTTACGTAAGCTTTTTTCTTATTTTTTTATATTACAGAATAACGCAAATGAAAACAGAATTGAGCACAGAATTTCACATAAGAAAAAAAATGTCCACGTGGACAAACAATGGAGGGGTGTGGGGGTTGAATCGATGTCCACGCTTGTCCACGAAGGGGGAGGGGGGTGTTGAAAATTGACATTTTTGTGTCCACGTGGTATCTGAATGGCCCCTGATGAGTCTGATAGGTGGCCTGCGCCAACAGGAAGAACGAGATCGCGAAGCGATGGGAGAACTGTACCGTGCTAACGATAAAGGTAAAGGCAATGTGCCGCAGGCCGATATGTGTCGGGCGACTCAGACGGTAATCTTTTCACGAATGAACGTGAGGTGATCGAAAGGTGAAAGCAGTATTATGACGAGCACCTTAACAGCGATGTAGCTGAACATGAAGGTGACGATATGGCAATAGATCTTGGAGCACGTGCAGAAGACGACAGAATACCAGCCCCCGACCTCCAGGAGGTAGCAGAAGAGATCGGTCGGCTGAAGAACAATAAAGCGGCTGGGGCTGATCAGCTACCCGGCGAGCTGCTGAAATACGGTGGTGACGCACTGGCTATAGAGCGCTGCACTGGGTTATTGTCAAGATTTGGGAGGAGGAGCTACTACCGGAGGAGTGGACGGAACTACAAAAAGGACGACAAGTTGGATTGTTGTAATTACCGAGCAATCACACTGTTGAACGCCGCTTACAAGATACTCTCCCAACTTTTATGTCGTCGATTATCACCATTTGCAAAGGAGTTCGTGGGGCGATATCAACTCAGTGGGATTCATGGGTGCCCGTGCCACCACGGGTCAGATTTTCGCGCTTCGGCAAGTGTTGCAGAAATGTCGCGAATACAACGTGCCCACGCATCATTTATTCATCGACTTCAAAGCAGCGTATGACATGATCAATCGAGACCAGCAATGGCAGATTATGCACTACTACGGATTTCCGGATAAACTAACGCGATTGATCAAGGCGACGATGGATCGAGTAATGTGTGTTGTTCGAGTATCAGGGGCAGCCTCGAGTCCCTTTGAATCTCGAAGAGGGTTACGGCAAGGTGATGGGCTTTCATGTTTGCTGTTCAACATCGTTTTGGAGGGTGTGAAATGAAGAGCGGAGATAGACACGAGTGGCACGATATTCACGAAATCCGTCCAGCTTCTTGGTTTCGTTGACGACGTTGACATCATTACACGTACCTTTGAGAGGATGGCGGAAATGTACATCGGACTGAAAGCTGAAGCCAAACGGATTGGACTTGTCATTAATGTATCGAAAACAAAATACATGAAAGGAAGAGGTTCTAGAGAAGTAAATGCTGACCTCCCTCCCCGGATTCATTTAGACGGTGAGGAAATCAAGATGGTAGAAGAGTTCGTGTATCTGGGCTCACTGGTTACCGCAGACGACACCAGCAGAAATATTCAAAGACGCATTATAGTAGGAAATCGTGCCTACTTTGGACTCCGTAGGCCGCTGCGATCGAACAAAATTCGCCACCGCACGAAGTTACCAATCTACAAGACGCTGATCAGACCGGTAGTCCTTTACGGCCATGAAGCATGGACTATCCTCGTGGAGGACTTAGTGTTTTCGAACAGAAGGTGTTGCGCACCATCTACGACGGAGTGCAGATGGAAGACGGAACATGGAGGAGGTGAACGGACCATGAATTGCATTAGCTGCTTAGGAAACCACTCATCGCTCACATCGCAAAAATCGGTCACATGCGATGAGCTGGGCATGTCGTGAGGATGTCGGACGACAGCCCGGTTGAAACAGTTCTCAAAAATGATCCGTCTCGAACGAGAAGGCGGGGCGCGCAGCGGGTAAGATCGATCGATCAAGTGGAAGGCGACCTGCGAACCCTACGTAGACTACGTGGCTGGCGAATTGCGGCCATGGACCTAGTGGAATGGAGACGACTTCTTCAGAGGAAACTACGGCCTGGAACTGATTAAGTAAGTAAGTAAGTAAGTGAATCTGCAAGTTGAACTCTCGGAATTTGTCCAAGATATGTCACCAGGTCAAATGCGCACCGTTCGCGTTATGAACACCCGCCTCGCAAACCGCATTGGTTTCCTATAGCGACCTCAGTCTATGAAACAGGTATCTTTCAGTTTGTTACTCGCCTGGTCGACATCGATATTCCGAACGCTTCGTCCGGCGCGATTTTCGTTCGAATTTTCCAAAGACCAACTATATACTTGGCAATCGTTCCCCCAAAAGCTGGAAAATTTTGTATGCAGAGTTGAGGCTAGTTATACCCGATACCTTGCTGCATTCCAATCGAAGAGCCTTTTCATAGATAAGGTATATGAGCCCTTTTAACCAGTCCGCTCGGAGGCGGTCTAGCAAGCGTCGCCACCGTTCTAAGTGTATCATGTACAGAACGCTAACCAGACCTGTAATCCTCTCGAGCACGAGAAGAGGACAATGCTCAAAGAGGACTAGCAAACATTGGCCATTTGCGAACGTCGTGTGCTTAGGATCATCTTTGACAGGATATCTGGGAACGATGTGTGGAGGAGAAGGATGAACCATAATCTGGCGCATCTCTTCCACGAACCCAGTAACCAAAAAGTCGCTAAGGCTAAAAGGGTGCAATAGACCGGACATGTTGTGAGAATGCCGGACAACAACCCCGTAAAAATTGTGTTTGCCTCGAATCCGATAGGTACTAAACGCAAAGGTGCGCAGCGTGCTACGTAGTTAGACCAAATGGAGCAAGACCTAGGACCTAGGGACCTAGGAACCTAGATCCGCTGGTAGCTCCTGCTCAACTTATAAGATCCCGATGTATGCACAATATAGTTCCGCGATATGTTCCGCGAGAGGCCGCCAACTGCTTTATCGTGTTCAGCTTTGTGCCTGCTTTTTTCACCATCATCATCGATCATTATCTTATTTCTAACGATGACTCCATCTTCAACAGCACACCGAAATGTTTTTTTAAGCGACTGCTCCACCTCCGCAAAAGTCCGTTCCTATTTCTGGCATTTGTTACAACGATGGAATCCCTTTTCGGCAGCTCTCTACCATCTCGTTGTCTCTCCCTGCTCCAGCGTGTTACAATTGCCATCAATACGTGAGCTCTGCTCGGTTCTTTTCGTCAGTCACTCGCTGGCACTCTAAGTCAAATAACTCATTGGAACCGACTGCAGCAATGATAACCAATACTTTTCCCGCTGTTGTACGGATCGCATTCGCATTATGGATGGGCTTTCACTGCTCGTACGGGAGCCCTTCTCGTAGTCGTTTATAGATCCGTTCGTCTGTTTTCTGTAAGTAATCTGCAGCAACTACCTCAACTGATAACCACTGGATATTAAGCCTATTTTCCGCGTCAGTTTCAAACACGTTGAACACGTTGAATATCCCTGGGCACGAATTTTCCTTACTACGAGAAATGGAGGTTCGAGTCGAAGTTTGGTCTCTAGCAGGACCGTACGTCTTTGGCATCCAAAAAGTTGTCACACGGGGAGGGACGCTCCCGCGAGCATGAGACAAAAATTCAACAGATGAAAACGAAGTGGAGATTCTGGCCCGTCCTTGACGGCCTGCAAACAGGTTCGCGATTCAGCGCAAAAGTACTACGACAGACTATTCACGAAACCACCAGTGTACAAAAGAAATGCATCAATATTACAAAGGAAACGAAAGGAACGGCTAACTCTTAACTATTTTATTCATGTTCCCTCCCTCATGGCCACTTAAGTCTACTCTACTTATCTGTTTAAATGTTGGAGTGTGTGTTTGTGTATTCTGTGTGTCCCCTGGCGCTGGCCTCCGAGCTGCATTCGACGTCCAATCCTTCCGCAAGTGCACCCTGGGCACAACAGGCCTACGACGGTACATGGTTGACGTGCCATCTTCAGCATTCGTGCGTACTTGTGGCAAAAAATAATAGGCCTACATGGAATCGAAAGGGGTTTTTAACATGGCAACTAGCATCTCGGCTGTCTAATGCTTGCTTACCGATCCCATTTGTCTCGGTGGTAAGCTACTCCATGACTATGCTCATTTGCCTGAGCTCAAAATCCTCCCGTGCAGCTTTGCGTCGCTTGATCCAACTAACGAATATATGGACTATGTAATATGATAAGCACTAATCGTCTGCAGGCTCGTACCAACCTTATTGACGACACTAACATGCACAGGCCGGCGATTCCCAGCCTCACTGCACCCGAATAGAATCTTTCCTCCGCGGGGTTCACGTTCGATAGTGCACCGTTAACCCTATCAAGATAGCGAACTTGTCGCTCAAATGGTCACCGGAATATTAATTCCACAGAAGTCGTCTGTGCTGAGATTAACCTGTCCGATCGGTTCCGATCTATTGCGATCGGATAACGGCGCTGATAAGAGAGCGAGGGAGAGCGTGTGGGTGGCCTTGCTACTGATCAACACTGCTGTGACCGGCATGCGATGTTTTACCCCTTTCAAGAGCCCGTTTTTTAATTACTCCGAGAATGTAGATCGGCCTGGTGCGGCACAAGAGTTCGGTGGCTTATTGTTTGCAGCTTGGATGTCGGTTCTGTTGTGCTGTTGTTAGTGTACTGAGGTACAGTGGGGCAAAATTACTGTTGCATTTGTTCCTGTCTGGGGGGATAATAACCATTCCAAGGCAGCGGTACTAAACACTGTCGCACGCTGCCTTTGGAGCGGGTGACAAAGTATCGACCATCAACTAGAACGACTAGGTCATACTAAGAGCAGGCTTCTCCAACTATTTCCGATATTTCCAGGTATACTTCCGAATGTTCCATCGTACCTGCAAATGGACATCGATCTGGCTGCGGTGAAGTTAATTAGCATCAGGTCGTTGTTCATTTGTGTTAAGGTGGAGGTTTTCCCTACCAGTAACGGGACGACAAAACTTCTCACGTCGTACCTGTGTAACTTTATGCTATGGCTTGGACACCCTCCATACATCTTCTCGAGAAGCTCATCGAATTCTTTACGCTTTCTCTTTCTAAGCAACGCAAAGTCTAGGTACTACATTTCGATTTCGAACTTGACCTTCTATTGATTTTAATACGACAGGCTTCGCAGACAGCTGCAAGAGTACCTAGAGAACAATAGCGGAGTCTATTTAACGACCCTATTAACCTTACAGACTTTGTACTCTACCAAAGTATCGCCCGTGGCACTTGTTGCTAGATTATGGCGATTGCACGTGACATCTGTGAACAGTACCATAGCGTTCAGTACAGTCTAAACATTCTTCTATTCTTTCGCATCGTGACTCGACTTAGGCCAAAGCTGAAACCAGGCTGGTCAAATTCGTAACTTTGCCGTTTAAAACGTAAGAGATTAGCTGTGTTTCCGTATTCGGGATGCGCCCACCACAGTTGTCTATTAGAGCCAGTCATCGATACTTTCGATACATCGATACGATACTGCGCAATGCATTTCAACTGGACAGCATGACTTTTTCCTGGACGCTCAATTAGCGCAAATCTAGTGGAAATCAGTTCAATTTGTCTACAACATATCGAGGGTGGAGCGCAAGTTGTAACTGACATCGTGCCTACGCATCACATCTTTATGGTTTTCAATGCAGCATACGATACGGTTGATCGAGACCAGCTGTGGCAGATAATGCACCAACACGGTTTCCCGGGTAAACTGACTCGACTGATCAAGGCTACATGGGATCGAGTGGTGTGTTTCGTGCGTTTCGGATACGCTCTGGAGTGCTTCTGAGACACGGCGAGGGTTGAGACAAGGTGACGGCTTATCATGCAAACTGTTCAACATCGCTTTTGAGGGTGTGATGCGACGAGTTGCCATTGAAACGAGAGGCACGATTTTCACCAATGGTAACCAACTCCTAGGCTTTGCAAATGACTTTAATATCATAGCCAAAAACTTTGTGACGGCGGAGGCAATCTACGCTAGACTGAAAGCAGAGTCTAGGAGGAAGAAATAAATGCGTTGAAGACCAAATACATCAAAGGAACAAGCTCAAAGGAAACAAACGTGTGCCCTCTAGGGACAGTAACCGTTGACGGCGGCGAACTAGAAGTGGTGGATAAATTCATGTATTTGGGATTACTGGTGACCGCGGACAACAGCATTAGTAAGGAGATTTAGCCGCGCATTTAAGCAGAAAATTGAGCCAACTGTAGGGGAGTGTCATCGTGGTTGGGCCACGTTTTGGAATTCTCCCATAACTTTCGTTTCTAAGGGAATTTTGGAAATCTAAGTACATTGTTGCAAAGGTCTAAGAATAAGGTATATTTCCGGAAAGTTTTGAACTCATTGCTTGAAAAATAAAATAGTTATAGGCATTTACGTGAAGACAAAAAATGTTGTCATAGTCGGGCCATGTTGTACAGGTTGGGCCACCGCAGAAAATCTAAGACATACGTATTGAAATTCTATATAGAGACATGAAAAGAATGAATTCCGTGAACAACGGCTCATATAGGTACAAATACCCTATTTATAATTCCATTTTTGCGAAATTTTGGCGATCTTGTAAAATCAATATTGCTACAATCGCCTTTTCCGAAGTGTATAACTACAATGAAAAAAACAACAAAAATCTAAGTTTTTTATCGTATTAGTTTTGCTTTATTTCATCACATTTTACATGACTGACATTCTCTAGCGATTATTGCGCTTCTGCGCTTAAAATTATGGTGGCCCAACCATGACTACTCAAGTGGCCCGACCTTTACAAATAGCGCTTTTCTAGTATTTCACCTTCGCCTTCCCAAACACCTTACTGGAGGGGATTTTTCTATAGTCTTCGTGTGCAGCATAACACACTTCATACATTTTCAAAATTTATCTCGATAATTGCATTTCATGAATCATTTCTTGAAGAAAAGTTCATTGCGCCTGGAAAACTTTTTTTGTAAGATTTAGTCACTGAATTCAGTACGGGTGTTTTGAATACACGATTGAAACTCACAATATTGTGAAAAGTTTGCTATCACAGTAAGAAGTTTTACAATGATTGTATTATAGATATCATGAGTTACTAAAACTGTAAAATCGTGATGGCCCGATCATAACAGTGGACCGACGATAACGACAACACCCTTCCATTCGCAAAACGCTACGATCAAGAGGCATACGCCACCGTACGACACTGATAATGCACAAAACCCTTATTAGACCGATAGTTTTCTGTGGACTTGGAGCTGTTCACTGAGGATATGCACGCCCTTGCTGTGTTCGAACGGAAGGTACGACGGGCGATATTTAGCAGAGCGAAACTGAAAGCGGAGAGTGGCGGAGCTTGAAGAGATTCCCATCGTACATCTTGCGAAAGTCGGTAGGCTGCAGTGAGCTGGACACGTCGTAAGGATGCCGGACGAAAGTGCGACGAAAACAGTTCTCTTCAACAACTCCACGTGCACTAGGAACAAGGGGGCTCAGCATGCAAGATGGCTCGACCAGGTCGAAAGTGATTTACGGCTTCTGAGACGACTGGGAAATTGGCGACGAGTGGCTCAAGATCCAGTTGACGAACAGTCGCCTCCAGCTTGAAACAGCACGAGCTGCCCAAATTCTATGCTGCTGACGACGACGACGATTTTATTGTTTATACGTTGGAAATAGAAAATTCACTCTATCCATACTACCTATTGAAACATGTGCGAAATTTGTCAGTTTACAAACCATCCTCCTGGTAAATATTAACTTCCACTCTAGTTAGAAAACTAACTGTTCATCATAACTGTTTTAGTTGCCTTGAATAAAGAACATAAACATTTCACATAACAGTAGGAATAAAACATTTTTGAATTTGATGTTCATGATATCTCAACGACCTGTTTTAGTCCTAGAATTATACCCCGAGTCGCACGTGGAGCATATTGGCTATCCAATCCAGCTGTATCCAATACAGAAATATTCTCTCAACACTTGGTAACTACCGTTTTCCTTAGTGCACCGTTGAAGATAAGTTGAAATATTGTCTTTCAAATACCGGCTATTACCGTTTTTGTCCAAAAATGTCGTTGATTTAAGCGGCACTAAAAATGATTTCCGACTGGCGAAATAGCTCTGAGATCACAAACCTACGCCCCGAAAGATAAAGCTATGAACTTTATGATTCCTCCACAAAATTCAGGTTCTTTTGTTATCACACAGATCGAGCAAGTGATTCGGACACAAATATCTTGTCGGAGTAAAATTATGCGTTTCTTTTTTGCTATTTAATATATCGGATATCCCTTACTATGTTTTATGTCTATTATGTTTCAGGTCCACTTATGACCACCCAACAAACAATTTTTTCGAATAGTAGCTTGTTCAACCATTGTACAGCTAATTACTAAGTAACAAGCGTTTGATAAGCTGTTATTCAACAAAAATGTTTGTTGGGCATGGGCATAGCCCATTGCTTGAACTATTTCTCGAAAATGACCCGTCTTTTGCGTAAGTCGTTTTGCCTCTGTGCAATTACAACCCATTTTTCTTCTCGTCGCTTACAGTTCCACCCTTCTTCTTCAGTTTGCCCTTCACAATCGACCAGTATTCCTTAATCCTCGGGCTGAGTTCGGGCGTGTTAGGCGGATTCCACTCGTTGGGATTGGGACCCGCAGTGATGCCATTTTTGTTGCACAACTGTTTGGTTAAATTAGAATAGGGGTAGCACGCCAGGTTGGGCCTGAAAGGTAGGATTCTAAAGCTATTCTTTTTACTAAATTTCGTGGTCCATGATGATTTCAAAAGCTACAAAAGAATCAAAATTCTCAAATAAAACAGGAGCATTTTTCCAGGGTCTGCATTTTTTCGTGTTCAACCGTTAACTAGATAATATAAGTAAAATATATATTTTTCCCAATCAATTTTACTTTTACTACAATTATAATTCTACTTCAATAATTTCTTGGTCGAAGTCTAGAAAACTAATAAATTATTCACTACAAAACGAAGCTACTAACGACATCAAGCTTGTAACAAACCGCAAAAGTGACTTGTAACAAACTTTCCTTGCTTGCTATTTAAATATCAGTCTGTTGTTATTTTATTTCAAATCGGATGCAAAACTGTTATCGTACAAAGCGTAACACGTGACCCTCTCGATGCGAATTTCTAGCATAAACGTGCAATGATTTGGAGCTAGAATGTTTTACGATTTTATTGTTCTAAACATAACAAATTGTAACTGCCACCGGGTTTGTCACGAACTCAAAGACCTTTGTGATAGGTTTTTAAACACCAAAAACGGTGCAAATCTCTGTCCCTCCCAGTAATGTTGGCGATCGCGGTTGCAAAATCAGACGTCTTTGTTCGACGCAGTGTTCAAGTCATGAAATTGAAACTGCCACACTTTGTTTAGTTGATAAAGTTTAAACTTAATAGTTCGAAAAGTATCGAAACTCGCAATTATAATCAACGGTAGCGTCTATTCGGGCAGTTGATATTCAATTCAAATACGAAACCAAAGTTGTATTCAGACACTCGTTAAATAAAATGGTTCAGATTTAGTTAGCGTGGGCCATCACCATTTCCCAAGCGGCGCAAATGCTTCCCAGCATGATGATTAGAAAGAAAACGGACAATGTAAATATTAAATATGAAAAAATCACTAATTAATCGCTAATCCTGTTATGTTTCCATCCATCCAAGAAAAATGTCCACATGCATTGTATAACTCTTGTTTTCTTCGCCAGCTAGAAGCTGAACAGATCAGAGAAAACTAGGAGCAAAACTCGCTATTTACCCAGAGCAGCCACAGCAAAGCAGGACGACAAAGTGTATCAAGAAAGAAGAGACTATGACAATAAACGATTGCTAGGGAAAGTAAAGGACAGGAAAAAACACAGAGAGACATTTACATATATATATTTAAATTTGCAAACCCGCCAGCCAAGGAATTTCGCATCTCGTACAATAGTTTCGCTATCAAATCAGCTATAATCAGTCAAGCTCTGTCGTACTTCTGCGTTCCTCTGAGAAAAATAAAAGGCGGAGAAAAACAGTATGAATAGTTGTAAGCCCAGTTAAACGCGTTAAATCGTGGTAACATTAAATAGTTTACTCAAGATTCGGCTGTTTTGCATACTGCTACTACCGATCATCTGTAGTTTGTTGTGCTAACTGAGACGGACAACACCGGGAAACACTGCAGTGAGGTGGATGATGGATTACTACAATAGTTTATAATAGTAGGAAAAAAGGAAAGATAAATACGTTGATCAACAGCAAAGCGATTGAAAATTAAAAACTGAAATTTATTAGAGAAGATATAAAAAAAATATTATTGAAGAAATTTTGACAGTAATTAAAAAATAATGAAATGAAAGAAATAAAATCATCCATATCATTGAATTCGAGAGCGCAATTTGTTTGCTGATCCGAAAGTTCCTGTTTATAATCTGTGCTCAACCCTAGCTTCTAGCTTCTGTAACTAACACGGCTGGACATTATCGTTCAGAATGGGCCAGAGTCCCAGAATTATACCTTGAACATGATTAAACATAAAAAAATATTTTATTGCAACTGTCAACGAATCACTTCACTCGTTTAACAAACGTTTTTGCCTCTAAATGTGGCTCACGGCCCAGAAAAACTTGCTGTCCGGCACTATTTCGATAATCCTCGTAAGCTACGGTGTAAACGCACTCCATTCCCAGCTGTTGATAGAGTTTTGCCGAATATACACCGGTTGCATCGGAACTAACCACCTCGATACCGCTTTTAGCTGCCAGTTCAAACTGTTTCTCAATCAAACGCTTTCCAAGAGATTTTCCACGTGCCTCCGGATCGACTGCCAGTAAATGGATGTGGTAAGCTTTTGCCTTCGCAAACCGTTGACAGACTCTCGATCCACTCGCCATATGGGCTAGAAAACGTAAGATATCGGAAAATTTTTGCGTCTCGGTTTCCAACGCTAAGTCATGTAGCTTTTGCGCCTCATCAGGTTCGATGATTTCCCCCGCTGATAATCCAAGTATTTTCCCGCTTGGTTCTTCCACCGCCAGTACAACCCCTCCTGACTCGATGATAGAAAGTGAAAATGCCATATCGTCCTCCGTTGCATCGCTTCCACCGTAGTAGGTTCGTGTGACCGGTTCCTCCGGGTAGAAATATCTCTCCAATGCATTCCGAAAGTTTTCCCGGTCCGCTGGAACAGCCACTCGTACAACTAGACCTGGTTCAGCTTCCATTGCACCTTTCACGTGAACTGATTGACAGAAGCATGTAACCAGCGAGTGAGAATTACAACTGAAAACCGACAGCGAGTGCTGGCGTACACCGTAATAGTAGTGTCTAATTAACAATTCAGTAGCGCTGCTGCCTGCCCGATGGTGGGGAAATCACCAACTTTAAACGAGTGGTGAATCCACAATGTAGATTGTAATCAAAGTTCTAGCGCCTAACACGGGCTTTCATTCAAACGAAATGCTTATGTAAAAAACACCAACTTTTTTGCTCGAAAGATACCCTAATCTTTGTCTATATATTTGCATATCAAATAATTACCGTTTTTTCTGGCTCTATAATAATAATATATATCATGCCGTATCAGATAAATACTCTTGAGACAACAAAACTCATCTGAATGGCGGTTACGTAAGCAATCAGGGTACAGATTTATACCACTTGGGATTTTTTTATCACAATAGCAGTTAACACCGGAAAAAGTATTTAATTTGATCACTGTTTGCCCCTTTGGGCGCACAGCACCACCCGTCACTTTGTTCGGGAATTGTTATATTTTATTAAAAAAAATTTATAATAAAATTTCTCCAAAGACACCATGCTTGTAAAATTAGGCATTTGCACGCCTTGGCAAAAACAACTGTTTTTTATGGTTTCGTTCCATTGTGCATTTTTCAGTTTGCGACGGAAGCTGCCAACAATTCATCTTCATGCATGTTTCATTATCCATCTGGATAGTGACCCGGTTTGGCTGGTCGTTTGGTGAACGGCCTAATAATGTGTACCGTCGGTGCAGAGCAAGTTAGATGACCTCTCCGAGAGCTCCCAGGCAGTAGGTCTCACAGTCAATGTAGCGAAAACTAAGTCTATGGTAGTGAACAATGACAATTCCTCCAACTTCACAGTAGCGGGACAACAAGTTGAGCAGATAGACGCCTTTCAATATCTTGGTAGCCAAACAACGCCCGATGGTGGTATCAAGGCTGATATAGCCACACGGATCAGGAAGGCCAGGGGTGCCTTTGCAGGTCTGCGAAACATTTGGCGCTCAAACCAGATCGCTCTACGTACGAAAACCCGAATCTTTAATTCAAACGTTAAATCCGTACTGCTGTATGCCTGCGAAACGTGGTGCGTCTCAGCGGAGACAACGCAAAAACTGCAGGTATTCATTAACCGGTGCCTGCGATACATTATTCGTGCCTGGTAGTAGTAGGGGAAAGCCACCATCATTTCAAGGACTTGCCAATGTATGTGGGTAGAATTACAGTAGATCCAAATTTGATTATCAAATGAATTTCACACTAATGCTGTTACAGAAGGGCCAAAAGGGATTGGGCGGACCCACAAGCAGAGGCACTTGTGCGCATTCCGGGGTTATAAGAGTCGCCTTCCAGCATTAGGATCCTTCCATGTAATAATCAATTTCGCTATACCAACTTTAACCCACGTGATGATTTGTTTGTTTTGAATTGAGAAGTGCCATATTTGCTTCAGACCTTAAGGATTCAGGTTGGCAATCCACTCCGTCATCCAGCCTTCCACATTTATGATATCAATAATAATACTGTTAATATATGATATGATATTAAGATGAAATGTGGTATAAATGATAAAAATAGAACAATCTCACCAGCAGTCCTTCGTATGGAATAGAGTAGCGTCCTTTGGGTTCCATAAATGCTTCTTATTTAATTTTAATTTTTAAAAGTTAATTTAATTTTTCATTCTGGTATCCATGTGCAGTATTAAAACTCGTTTTGGCCAGTTTTTACTATATAGCAGGAGATGCTTCATAAGCTAAACGAAAAAAATAATTAAAATAACTTATTAGGCTTACCTATTAGCTAGGCCGTGTGGCTCCGCCGTCTGCCCAAAACCGCGGTTTTGAGACCAGGCAGCCGGGAACCACCCAGCAACGCACCTCCTAGCTTGGCTACTCAATAGAGCATTACCAGGTATGGCCACGTGGAGGCGCTAGGTAGGGGCTTGGGATGGCTAGAGCTATATTGGACGCTCATTTGCCTTCCCCATTTCATACCCGCGATACATTATTCGTGCCTGGTGGCCTGATAATTGTATATCCAATGAGGAACTCCATCGTCGGTGTCATCAACGGCCGATAGCCACAGAAAATCGTGAACGTAGATGGAAGTGGATCGGACACACCTTGAGGAAAGGAGCGAACGAGGTTTGCAGAGAAGCACTCGACTGGAATCCACAAGGACAGCGTAGAAGAGGCAGACCCAGAGGCTCATGGCGACGGAGCTTAGCCAACGACATCCGGGCTGTAGACGAGAACTTGTCCTGGCGACAGGTAAAAGCCATGGCGGGTTACCGTCAGCAGTGGATATCTCTGATTTCATCCCTTTGTTCTGCCGGACCGGCGGACATGGACACATAAGTTAGTAAGTAAGTCGGTGCCATAGGTATCTATAGGAATAAAAAAGACCTCAAAGTTGTCGTCAGCTCTTATCCAGCAGCTTCAACCCATATTCTTCGTTGTACCTAACCACCGTAGAAACTAAAGTAAGACAGGACAGGACAGGATGGTATTCATGCGAATACTGAGTATCAGCACGGGAATAGTCTTCCCAAGTAATAATATGAATTTTATTGCACTATATTGCGGTGTTCATGACCAATTTTGTTCATAATAGTGTAATAAACCAAAATTGTTACTTGGGTTGCCTGCCACGAGCATCTATCCTCATGTCAGGAGCGACTCGTGACGGCTTAAAATAGTGAACCCCCGCACTCCGATTTAGGAGCGGCTCACGACAACGTCTGATCCGAAGCGGGCGCCTTATTAAGGAACGTGTTATCTTGGCACCAAAGCTAAGATGGTGCCCCATCACGAGACTCAAAAGCGTGACCCTAGTAAGACAATATCCTTAAACAATGTTACTACCAAGACCAACAATTAAAAAAATTCGACTTGAAAAATTTGGCATGGACAAAAACGACGAAATAAGAACGGGATGATTATTACCTGGAACTGCAGATCGCTGAATTTCGAGCATAGGACAGTTGTTCATTACGGGACATAAAAATCGTCATCGGGGATATGAACGGCCAGGCCGGAGGAAAGCATTGTATAGGCCGGTGATTGGGCCTGTACACCGACACGAATGATAGCGGGATGCAGCTTCTTTGCAAGTCTGGTGATCAGAAGCACTTTCTTTCGCAGCAATGATGAAGAGCAACAAGTGAAAAGGGCCCATGTCCAAAATGTAAACAAACCGAGTGAGAGTTATTCCTTGCATAAGAAAAAAACCCTCACTCGGTTTGTTCACGTTTTAGACTTGGGCTCTTTTCAATTGTTAGTCTTCAGATATCCACGAAGCCACCAGGAGATCACCTGACCAATGAATTTTGAACCAAATATTCTCATTCTCATCGATTGCCAGTTTTTTTTAAACAACCAACATACGCATTTTACTGGGTACGGATATCGACTATCGACAGTATACACCTCGCGACCAAACCGTCCTCGGCTAATCATTCTGCAAAAACTATCTACTTGCTTACTTAATCAGCTCCAGGTCATGGTTTCCTCTGCTGTACGAAGAAGTCGTCTACATTCCACTCGGTCTATGGCCGCAATTCGCCAGCCACATAGTCTGCGTAGGGTCCGCAGGTTGCCTTCCACTTGATCGATCCATCTTGCTCGCTGCGCGCCCCGCCGTCTCGTTCCAGTCGGATCGTTATTGAGAAATTTTTTAACCGGGCTGTCGTCCGACATCCTCACGACGTGCCCAGTCCATCGCAGGCGACCTATTTTTGCGGTGTGAACGATGGGTGGTTCCCTAAGCAGCTGGGGCAATTCATGGTTCGTTCGTCTCCTCCACGTTCCGTTTTCCATCTGCACTCCACCGTAGATGGTGCGCAACACCTTCCTTTCGAAAACACTAAAGGCGCGTTGGTCCTCCACGAGCATAGTCCATGCCTCATGGCCGTAAAGGACTACCGGTTTAATCAGCGTCTTGTAGATTGTTAACTTCGTGCGGTGACGAATTTTGTTCGATCGCAGCGTCCTACGGAGTCCAAAGTAGGCACGATTTTCTACCATGATAGAACCATAGAACTCTTCTACCTCCTAGATTTCATCACCGAATAAATGAATCTGGGGGGAGGTCAGCATTCACTTCTCTAGAACCTCTTCCTTTCATGTATTTTGTTTTCGATACACTAATGACAAGTCCAATCCGTTTGGCTTCAGTTTTCAGTCCGATGTACGTTTCCACCATCCTCTCAAAGGTACGGACGGACTTCATGAATATCGTGCCACTCGTGTCTATCCCCACTCTTCTTATCACACCCTCCAAAGCGATGTTGAACAACAAACATGAAAACCCATCACCTTGCCGTAACCCTCTTCGAGATTCAAAGGGAATCGAGACTGCCCCTGATACTCGAACAACACACATTACTCGATCCATCGTTGCCTTGACCAATCACGTTAGTTTATCCGAAAATCCGTAGTAGTGCATAATCTGCCATAGCTGATCTCGATCGATCGTGTCATACGCCGATTTGAAGTCAATGAATAAATTATGTGTTTGCACGTCGTATTCGCGACATTTCTGCAACACTTGCCGAAGCGCGAAAATCTGATCCGTGGTGGCACGGGCACCCAGGAATCCCGCTTGATATTGCCCCATGAACTCCTTTGCAAATGGTGATAATCGACGACATAAAAGTTGGGAAAGTACCTTGTAGGCGGCGTTCAACAGTGTGATTGCGCGGTAATTACAACAATCCAACTTGTCGCCCTTTTTGTAGATCGGACACACGATGCCTTTCATCCACTCCTCCGGTAGCAGCTCCTCCTCCCAAATCTTGACAATGACCCAGTGCAGCGCTCTAGCCAGTGCGTCACCACCGTATTTCAGCAGCTATCCCGGTAGCTGATCAGCCCCAGTCGCTTTATTGTTCTTCAGCCGACAATGGAGGTCGGGAGCTGGTATTCTGTCGTCTTCTGCACGTTCTCCAAGATCTATTGCCATATCGTCACCTTCACGTTCAGCTGCTGTTAAGGTGCTCGTCATAATACTGCTTCCACTTCTTGATCACCTCACGTTCGTTCATGAGAAGATTACCGTCTGAGTCCCGACACATGACCTGCTGCACATAGCTTTTGCGCGAACGGTTTAATTTCTTCGTAGAACTTCCGTTTATTGTTAGCACGGTACAGTTCTTCCAACGCCTCGCAATCTCGTTCTTCCTGTTGGCGCTTTTTCCTCCGGAAGACCGAGTTTTGCCTGTTCCGTGCTTGTTTATATCGCTCCACATTCGCCCTCGTACGGTATTGCAGCATTCTCGCACATGCTGCATTCTTCTCCTGCACTAATTGCTCGCATTCGCCGTCGAGCCAATCGTTTTTTCGGTTCGGATTCATTGTACCTAGTGCCGCTACAGTAGTACTACCGATGGCGGTCTTAATGCCTTTCCAGCCATCTTCAAGAGTTGCTGCGCCAAGTTGCTCTTCCGTTGGTAGCGCTGCTTCCAGCTGCCGCGTGTCTTCCTGGGTAACTCTGGTGTCTCGTAGCTGCGCGATGTTGGGCCGCGGCGTACGACTTCGACGCGTGTTATACACCGTTTATAACATCAGAGAAAAATTTACCGTCGATTAGAATATGGTCAATTTGGTTTTCTATTCGTTGGTCTGGCGATCTCCAGGTGGCCTTGTGGATCTTTGCCGGGGAAGAAGGTACTTCGGACTACCATACCGCGGGAAGCTGCAAAATTTATTAATGCCACGCGCGTCCTGGCGAAGAATCAATCTCGTAAAGCTTAATATCTAATCTATTGATGGGAATCTCATTGGTGATATAACAGAAGGAGGTGTAACAGAAATTAATCTAAGGGAGTCACGAAGCTTAACTTTAAGAGCCATTTTCTCTTTGTCGTTTTTAGTAACATCCCATTTTTTGCAACAGATTTTCTTCCAGTGACAGCACAGGCTGCCAAACGGTCGTTCAGTGAAATCAGGAATAGAGGGACCCAAGGTGCTAGATGACTTGACCAGATTGAGACCGACTATCGAGTTTCGAAACGCTCAGCGAATTGGCGACGAGTAGCCCAGAACAGAGTGCAATTAAGATAAGTTCTTTGTACAGCAAGAGCCATGCCGTATCTATGCTACTAGAGAAGTAGAAGAGGAACAAGTATGTTTCATCATCCATGAACAAACATCCTCGGTATTTCAACTTCAAAATTGGTAACACAGCGCGCATTCCGGTCATTATATTCTACTCAACTAGACCCGTTTGGTTGCTTGGAGGCACGAACAGAACAACATCCTACATCCTAACATCCTCATTGACAGATTCTTACAATAGCACTACGGCTGGCGCCGTATTTTATGACGATATTCCGATACTCGGACGAATAACAAAGATTCACAGCCTCTGGGGTTCCTCGCATAGGAATCGTGGGAAGGAATTCTACAGAAGATTCGTACAGAATGCCTTGGCTTTAGAACCAGGATTTTTGTACGAGCATCCAACGGGCAAATCCCGGGATCAAATTTTTACTCTCCGACATATCCTCCAGAAAAGTTGGGAGTACAAGGTGCCCACGTATCATATTTTCGTGGATTTCAGGGAAAGATACGATACAGTTGAACACGCACAGCTATGGCAGATAATGCACGAGCACGGTTTTTCGGACAAACAGACGCGGCTGATCAAGGCTACCCTGGAGTGAGTGATGTGCTACGTGCGCGTTTCGGGGACATTCTCGAGTCCTTTCGAATCGCGCAGAGGATTGATGCAGGGGATGGACTATAGCGCCGGCAGTGGAGACTGGCGCCGGTAAGGGAGAGTGACGCCGGCGTATGAGCTGGAGCTATTACTTAGTGAGATTCTCATTATAAACCTGGCAAAAGACGGGCTATTGAGAGGCCGGCCACATCGCAAGAATACCAGACGACTATGAGTGAAATGTTTTCTTCAATAACCACGCCGTCACTAGAAATAGAGAGGCCGAACATGCTAGACGGCTCGACGAGGTTGAGACCGACTTGCGGGTGGCGAGACGCTCAACGAATTGGTGACGAGTAACCCAAGACTAAGTACAATGGAGACGCATTTATCAGCGTTAATTTGGCACTTGAAAAAAGCGAAGCCTTGCATATAAACGTCTTTAAGACTTGACCTTCCTTTATCGACAAACTTCGCAGCCGGTTATTAGAGTACAGGACAATTACGGGGCTAGTGCAACGGTCCTATTGACTCTAGCTAGCAACACCGCTCAACCATACGACGACTACCTTGTTAGACCAGCATCGTACATCGAAGCTAACTAGGCGATGTAATTTGACATTTAACTCATAAGAAACCGCACGCTGTCATTCACTGCAGTTCTAGATGAAGATATCAAATAGTGTTGTGAACCATTGCATAACGTAGCATAGACGACCTATCCTATCATGGGTGGCTGATACAGTGTGCCTGTAAGTACACTATACACCTGGCCATGTCCTTACGGTTGTGAAAATGGGTACGTTAGTAACACCTAAATTAAGAGGATGCGCAAAAAGTCACACAATCTTCACAGGTGTTCATATATCCAATCATATACGAAAATATAAAGTACCGAAATAAAACGTATGAATAATATTGAGTCAGATTATATGAATATAAGAATAAATTTGAATTTATCATTAAATGCACATAATAAATTTATATATAAGGATATATGGACAAAAATAGAACAACCTCACCTTTGAATTAAATATAATTGCGTCATTTGAGTTTCCATAAATACATCAAATATCCTTACTTACTTAGTTGCCTTACCATCGTATAATAAAACGTGGTGAACAAAGTTTCACCAATTTACACGCTTGTGGCCTACCGCTCTCCAATTCCTTGGACACTGCGTACTCTCCGCCATATCTCGTTCTACTCAATCTAACCATCTCGGTCGCTGTGCCCTTGGTCGGCATGTTCCTACTGGATTTGATGCGAATACCATATTTGCAGGGTAGTTGTCCGGCATTCTTGCAACATGCCCTACCCGTCGTATCCGTCCATCTTTAGCTATCTTTTGAATACTGGCTTCGCCATAAAGCTGTGCGAGTTCATGGTTCATCCTCCGCCTATAGACTCCGTTCTCCTGTACGTCGCCGAATATCGTCCTTAGCACTCGTTTTTCGAAAACTCCGAGCACTCGCAGGTCCTCTTCGAGCATTGTCCATTTTTCATGCCGTAGAGAACAATCGGTCTAATAAGCGTCTTATACAGGGGCACTTTGTACGGAGGCCTAGTCTGTTCGACCACAATGGCTTATGAAGTCCATAAGGACAACTTCTGCTGGAGTCACGGCATCAGCTTGACGAAGACCTCTGTCATTTGGATGAACTCGACAATCCACCCGAAATCCGAACACAGCACTGTGTACCGTCCATTGTAGATTGAATCTGTTTGATGAGCTTCCTAGGGAAACTGTTCTCGTCCACGATTTTTCATGCTCTTTTCGGTCGATAGTATAATATGCGGCTCTGACGTCAACAAATATATGATGCGTGGGAACTCTCTATTCCTGGCCTTTTTGGAGAATCTGCCGCAGTGTAAATAGTTGGTCCATTGTTGACCATTCTTTAACGAAACCGGCTTGAAATTAAAGAAAAGAAAACTTTCCGATTTAATTCCACTATTAATTTCACGATTAACTAAGAACTTCCACTAAGACGCACCAAAAACTTCAAAATTCGGCTTGATAAATTCCCACAAATCTGTTCATAATTGTTGATAGACGGCGGCAAATAATTTGTGACAGCACTTTGTAGGGGACAAAGAGAACAGTGATCTCACGATAGTTCTTGCAAACCAACTTACCACCCTTCTTGATGAATCGGGCAGAGAACCACATCTTTCCACTCCTCCGGTAGCTGTTCTATCTCCCAAATCCTAATAATTAGCCGGTATAGACAAGTGGCCGGCTTTTCTAATCCCATTTTAGTAAACTGCGCTCCGATGTTATCTTCCCCAGTCAATTCATTGCTCTTTAGCTGCATGCCTGCAGCTCTTCTTTGTTTGCCGCACTGTTGAAATTGGTTTTCCCATCGCCATTTAGATGTTCATCGAAGGCTGCTTTCAGTTTTCGATCACCTCACGATCGGCCGACAAAATATTGCCATTTTTATTCCGCAGCACAAAGCCTTTGTGGGATCCGTTCAGCGCCTGGCAGAACTTTCGCGGTTTCTGAGAACGATGCAGCCGCTTCAACTGCGCATACTGCTGCTCTTTCAGGTAGCGCTTCTTCATCTCGAAAGATTTCGTTTTGCTACATCTTCTTCTCTTTGCGTCTTTCCACATTCTGACGTGTGGCACTGCGCATCTTGGTCGCCCGAGCAGCGTTCTCCTCGTCCATCACCGTCCTATATTCATCATCAAATCCATCTAATATGCATGTACATTATTAAAAAAAACTTACGACCATTGTTACCACTGTACAGTAGGGATTTGATGAGCTGGAATGAAACCAATACTTAAAATAATATGTATTAGGCCCCTTATCTGCCAACTAGGCCGAGTGGATAACCCGTCGCCCAGAACCAATGTAAAGCACCTCAGCTAGTCAATCTTAAAGATAGAACACTCCGTGTATGATCGCGTGAAGGCGCTGGTTAGTAATTTGAATATCTAGATCTATGTTGAACGCTGCCGTACCGTTCGGAAACTTCGTATGTCCGCAGGTGCTCTTCGAATAAAGTCCATGTCTTATACCCAGAGGATAACCAGTATATGGATGCTCAGATTATTCGATTGCAAATGCTCGTGGCCTCCCAGTTGCCCTTTAGATACAACACTGGTCTAACAAGTCAGTCGTCCTCGATTAGGCGGAATGTAGCGTTAACATTTTGTCTTGGTTTTTTACTTGTGGAGTCCATAGTAAACATGACGGTTGTTGACGATAAAGTCGCACAATTTCTTCGCATTTCTCCGTCTCCTGGAGGCGCTACTTCTTTTGGAAGAGTCGGGTTTGCTACCTCCGTTGCTATATATCCGTTCCGTATTTCCATCTTGGTTTTTTGTGGTAAATAAGGTATACCGTCTCAGGTGTAACTTGCGGAATATAGCGTTTCATATTCAGCCGCCTGCTCCGAGACAGACGTTATTTGAGCTGCCCCTCAGAGGCTTAGATTCGCACCTCCTAGCTTAGCTCCATGATACATTTCCAGGCAGGGCCATCGATTGTCATCGTTTGACTTAGATCTTCGAGGAAGTGCTAGGTAGAGGCTTGAGAGCGCCAGAGCTGTATTTTACGGTAACGCTCCCCATTTCACACATTTCTATTTATATCGTTGCATATTCTAACAAACGTCTTTTTTAATATCTGCTGACATTCCTTGTCGTTACGTCGATTCAATTCCACACGGTTCACTGCTACGCTGTTAATGACTCTTATAACGGTACTCCAACAGGCCTCAAGAGGTGCTACGACTAGTTCACCCTCTTCTGACAGCGTGGCAATTCACTGACGCCGCCACTGATATTGCTGAGAAGTGCCAATCATCGATCAAAACGGTGCTTAACCTGCTCAATATGTGCGGTCCGATGCAATTTTTAGTTCAACCAACTGATCCTTTCGAGACTTCTAGTGAAAACGGATGAATACGAGGGATGCTTCATTTTTTTTCGAAAATGTCGAAAGGATATTGAGTTGCGGACTTCATCAAACTAGGTTTAACAAAATCGTGCAAATAATCCTACAGTAAGCTGTGTTAATTCTGTGTTAATGGAATTTCCACCGTTTCGTACAACCTACAGAAAATTGGTTTTGCACTAAAAACTAATCAATAAATAAAAACGAAAGGCCCTATTCACTTTTGAAGTGAACTATTATATCCACTGACAAAATGTCCGTATGGTTTGGGCTAACATAGCATGCAAAAAGCGAAGCCAATATCAAACGCTCATGTGGGAAACTGTGTTTCCTCCGAGTGAGCCACGGGGGCATTAATCACAGCCGGTATTGTAAAGCCACCAGCATCGTGAACAACCGAATCCGTACTTTCGATCGGGAGAAAACAGTCTGACGAACTTTCCGGAGCGTTCTTGGAACGCTTGGAAGAAACCGAATCATGCGAATCTTCGCTTCTGATCAGCCCTGCCTTATGATCGCTCTTGTGTCGGGTCAACAGTTCTACATTCACCGAACTAAAATTGCACATATCGCACTTGATCGTTTCGTACTCCTTTGGATGATTCAGTCGTATGTGGGTCTTCAGTGCACTGGCCTGTATGGTAAGCAAGCCGCAAAACTTGCATTCATACCACTTATCCTACAAGAAAAAGATATTTGAGTATTAATTTTCCTTTTAAAATATCAATTTTACCTTGCTGTGGCGCTTTTCGTGGTATTTGAGAGCACTAGGATCCGCTGTTCGAAACGGACATTCTTTACATTCCAAAGGTTTCTGTCCTGAATGCTGACGCATATGTATCTACGGAGTGGGTTCAACAAATAATAAAGTCGTAATAAATTTGAATTGATCAAGTTACCGTTAGAGTGACCTTTCGAGCCGATTTATAACCGCAAACACTGCATATAAAAGGTTTTATCTTGTGATGAACGGTTTTGATGTGTTTCGATAATACTTTCGAGGTGCTAAACATGTGCCCGCAGATATCGCACTTTCTTTCGGCATACCATGGTAATTTATCTGCTGGTTTCCCTTCGGCACCGATTGCCTCGTCATCTTCGTCTTCAGCATCAACATCTTGCTCTGCGTTTTCTCCAGCTAAAGCCGGCCCTGCATCTACCCCTCCGGAAGCAGCTGGCTTTTGCTTCTGGCGTTGCAGTTGCTGCTTCTTGTGAATATTTTCATGAACAAGCAGTTGAGATTTAGTGGCAAAAGATTTACTACATGACGAACACCCGAACGCCTTCACCGGACGATGCGTTTGAAGATGGCGATACACTTTCACTAGAAGGAAAATCAATACTACACTGAAACAAAGTTTTTAATATTTCTAAACTTACCTGCAAAATCGAACCGCATGTCACAAATAGGACACTTGAGCATGTTAGTATCCACCTGATGTTGTTTCCAAAGATGCTGTGAACATTCGCGCCACCGTGAAAATTCTATTCCACATTGATAACACTTAAAATTGTCCTTTTTTTCTTCTTTTCCAACTGCGCCCGGAGTCGGCCCTCCTGGGCCAATCAAACCAGGTTCGATATTATGACACTTGATGTGAATATCCCGTTTGGCACGAGTTTCGAACTTGTAGACACAGCCTTTCTGCGGGCACTTCAACTTTAACCCAGCCAATAGTTTAAGCTTGAGCGTTTTCAGTGTCATCGGCCCGAGGAACTCATTTAACTCAGCATCTTCGGAAAGATCATTTCCCTTCGAAACAATAGAAATTGATGTCTGCTGATTTTGTCCATGCTGTTGCTGTTGAACGTTACAGGGTTTTGGTGTTTCATTATCACAGACTGCTGAAGATGAGGAAATTACCGTCGATGACGTACTTGCGACCGATATTGTCGACTTGGGAGCTATCGACTGAACAGCGCAAACCTGCCCTGTTTGTGCAGCAACTTTTACAGAACCGTTATCCGAAGAACACGAACTGTCGCTAATGGCAAGCTTTTGCGAATCAACAAAGTCATCCTCCAACTTTCGTTTTACAGCAATACTAGATAAAGGATTCGGCTTGGAAGCTTCAGTTGTTTCGTTTGTTTTCGCCTCCACAAAACCATGGTCCCGAATCATGTGATCTCGTACGTCATTTCGAACTTCGAAGCATTTGCCACAAACTCCACATACAAACTTTTCATTTGCATTTGGGAGGGCTTGCACTTCCTCACGGGACATTTGCTTGTAGGATATTCTATTCCGACCAAAATGCATAATAAAGTGTTTAATGAAATCTTCGGCCGTATGGGTGAAAGTCGGACAGAATTTACATTTGAAGCATGCTCCTTGCAGAGGGCTTCGCAATTTAACGGACACTTGACCAGAAGAGCGAGAGGAAGTTGCCGGCACTATCAGTTGAATTTCTTCACCGGAAATTGCCGCCAGATCTGCAGAGCTCACTGTTGCTTGTGGTATACCTGAAAGGGATGAAGCGGATGCCGCCTGCTGCGAATCTTTTGAACCCACAGTTGGATCAGGTGGTGGTTCGCCCTCATCTTCCGACTCTTCTGGAGAGTAACTGATAAGGTCGTTTGGGTCGAAAGCCTTTTTGAATAAAAAAAAAAATGATAAGCAATATTTTATAAAAAGCCTAGTCGTACGTACAGCAACTCCGGATTCCATTGTTTGCTTGACCACTTCTTGATACAAGCCAAAACAACGATCACTCGGTTTTGGAGCTCATTGCAATGCCTTGCCAACTTCAGCCGTTTGTGGACAGCCCACAGGAAACTAACATTTTGACATGGTACACAAGGACAACATTACACAGACTTTAGATCTTAGCTAAGCAATGCAAGATTTATAACCAGTGATACGAAAACAATAATTGCCCGGAACAGAAACACCAAACTTTAATACCTATCGGATCTGGCTGACATATCTGGTCGGTCGGTCACGAAAAAACAGGTTGATAAGCACCAAAAGTAAAATTGAATCAGCAACATTGAAGAGATGCCAGCAAAATGTTGAAAACAACTGGAAAACTGAAATGAAACTGCTCGAAATCGGAATTATAAAAACGCATTGGCTGAGAAATAATTTGCTAATATCGCGGCTAAAAACTAAATCCATTTTAAGGAAATTTTTGCAAATCTACAGAAATTTAAAAACAAATCTGCAACAAATCAATGGTATCGGCATTTTATGGAAATTCGTCAAATTTGCACAGAGATTATAAACGCAAATTTTTTTGCAGCTAGAATAAATCCGGACACATCTGATATTCCGGACACACTGTTTTGTCGGAGTTTTTCGTTTCAACAGTAAGGTCGCACTTAAATAATACGTAACGCAGCAGGAGGTGGGAGTTTCTTTAACTTACGTTACATTGCAGATTGCATCAAAAACGCAAAATACAAGGAACTGCTTTTTACGCGCTATAATGGCGGACGCTATAAATTGTGTTCGTAATATGCGAACAATCTTTTTGACAACTCTGCATACATCAAATCTGTCACTCTTCGCTTGCAACACTACCGTGCTCTTTCTTTCGTTTACGCCAAAGAAGGAGGGCAAAAATGTGCGAAATGTAAACAAAACTATTGCTCTCCTTCTTTTGCGTAAACGATAGAAAGAGCAACACTGCCGTACAGGAGAAGAGTGCCCAGTTTTGATGTATGCAGAGTTGTCAAAAAGATTGTTCGCATATTACGAACGCAATTTATCCGGCTTTTTACGAGCCATAATGGCGGACGGCGTTCGTAATATTTGAGCAGCATTTTTGACATTTCCCTAGTACATCGCACGTTTTCTTTCCGTACATTCCTGTAGTTTTACCGTGAACGCGCGGAAAGCAAACGTGCGATGTATTTGGGAAATGTCAAAAATGCTGTTCAAATATTACGAACACGTCCGCCATTATGGGTTGTAAAAAGCTGGATAGCGTCCGACATTATAGCGCGTAAAAAGCGGGATTGGTTTTACTATAGTAACGTGAAAAACTTGATTGTTTCATGGTTTGCTGTGGTTTCCAGCAACACTTTTGCGCTTCCCTTGTGAATTTTTGTTTCTGCAGGTGCACGCATGAAATCAGCTAATCAGGAAGCTGCCTCTTTTTTGACAGCAAATTGGCTCTTTTGCGATATAACGTGTCATGTCCTGTCCTAGGTGCAAACAGTAGATGCAGAAAAAAAAGTGATAATAGATAATAGATACGTTTTGGGACGGTTGTTTTGTAATATATTGTGCTTCACGAGAAAATATTTCGTTTTCCAGCTTTATATAGTTGTGCGCAAAGGTAAATCATGTATTATTGACAGTGTAAGCACGTGTAAGTTTTCTATGTTTATGCTCTTATTCTTTGCTTAGATAACATTTGTTTTGTTCTATTACGTACAGACTTACAAACAACACAATATTGATTATACTGTACAAATCTATGCCTATAAAAATGTATTTCTATCTGCTCTATGTTCCTTATAGAATCGAAAACTACTAAACCGTGAGTCGCCCGGCTTTTCCGGACACTTTTCTTTCGGAGCAGACAAACAACGTTTTTAATCGCACTACTGACCAGACGGGCCAAATCGGGCTCCCCCGTTTTATTAAAAACAGTGGTACTTCTTACCCAACAAACATTTTTGTTTAAGAGTAGCTTGTCTAACAATTGTGTAACTAAAACCAATGAAACAAGCCCTTGATAAGCTACTATACAACAAAAATGTTCCTTGGGTACTTGCTTAAAACTGTTTCTATCCCTAAGGAAACTCCACCTTCTCGAGGTAGTTCCTTTCTATTCTGCCTAGCGGCAGAACTCACGCTTTTGGTGCCAGAAAAGGTTCTTACGATGGTTAGAGATCCCTCCCCCCACTAAGAGGGGGGGGGCTCCCATACAAATCTATGCCTATAAAACGGATTTCTGACTGCTCTATGTTCCGTATAAAATCGAAAACCACTGAACCGATCAGCGTGAAAATTTGCATATAGGGGTTTTTGGGGCCAAGGAAGGTTCTTATGATGGTTAGAGACCCCTCCCTCACTAAGAGGGGGGGCTCCCATACAAATGAAACACAAATTTCTGCATAACTTGAGAACTATTCAAGCAAATGGAACTAAACTCTACATTTTTTTCTATGGTGAATTGATACCCCGCCCCACTTTAGGAGGGGGGGACTCCTATACAAATGAAATACAAATTTCCTCATAACTCGAGAACTAAGCAAGCAAATGGAACCAAATTTGGCATGTGGGGGGTTTTGGAGGCAGGAATATTTTTAATGAAGGTTTGAGACCCCTCACTCCTGTGGTAGGGAGATAAGGACTCTCATACAAATAAAACAGAAATTTTTGCGTAACTCAAAAACTAATCGAACTCGAGAAATTTTAGACTCTTTCATAAAACATTAATCAATAACAAGACCACCAAATACTATCAATGGTAACATTAGATAATTCAGCGCGAGACGGCCACAGGCCGCGAGTGCTGCCGGCGACCTGCCGTCGGAAGCGCCGGCCACTGCGGGTGGCCCCCTCGTAGAGATCACCTCTATCTACACGGTAAAAAAATATCACGTTAAAGTGAAGTGATTTACCTTTGAATTAGCACTACTTGCCAAACATTGTAATTCGAAATGAAAATCTATTGAAAATGAGTCAATACAAAGTACGATGAAACCAACAGAAAATCACTTCAATTTCGACTGTGCTAATGTTTTGAATTTTGGAGTGTCAAATGAATTGAAAAAAAAATGCATGATAAAACTTAATTTGTTCGACAAGCTAATTTATTATATTATATTATATTATATTATATAATGTGTAATATAATTTACCATAATGAATGATATTAACATGTTATTCATGATCACCGATAATTGATGGGTTGCAGTTTGATTTCAGTTTCTACTGGGATGGCTAAATATTGTTGAACGCCACTGCGGGATTCATGTTCGTCTCCATCGGATTAATTCCGTATACTAAAAACATTTAATTTAATAATTTAGACTACAGAGATAAATTCACTCTACTCACGCTCCAGAATATCAGTGATTTCGAAGGAAAACATGGTTTAATCTGCTGGTTTTACGTCTTTCTGCTGACTACTATAAGTTGCACTTTTGTTTCGCCCTTTGACATTTACGAATTGCAAAACAAAATTCAATTTCAATGGATGAAAACAGTCATGTAGATGGTGTGTTCCATTAAATACTTTTCAACGGAAGATCTCTTTGTTAAAAAATAAAAATCTCTTGAAAATCAATGCTAAATCACTTCAATTTGCAGTGCGGCGAGACAAATTAAAGCAAATGCAAAAACACTTGAAATAAACGTGACGATTTTTTACCGTGTAGGTTTATTTATTTTCCTACACTCTTAAATGATTCTACCTGTAAATAGGTCGGATTTAGTTAAAGCTAGGTTGAAACTACTCAAAATGCCCTTAAAGTGTACAAACTCAAACTTTGGGTAAAAATTTCAACCAATTTTGGCTACTTGCTACCGATAATTGAATTATTCTCTATGACAAATAACGCAATTTTAAGTTCCTACTACCAATTTTTTGGTTGAAAAACTACTCAAAATCTGAGTTTGCACACTTTAAGGGCATTTTGAGTAGTTTCAACCTAACTTTAACTAAATCCGACCAATTTACAAGTAGAATCATTTAAGAGTGTAGATCTACCGACCTCTATTACTTTTCTCCAGTTGGGTCACTCCTGCGAAATGGTACTTTCTACGAAAAGATTTTCCGTGAAATGGTACATCCCGCGTAAGGTTTTTCGCGAAATGGTATTCTGCGAAACTCTATATTCAGCGTTATGGTCAACTGAGAACTGGTGTTCCGCAAAATGGTATTCGGCGAAATGGTTTGTAATGATGGCGAATATTTAAATGTTATCCGCAAGGGGTCGGACACTCAGCACATTGTACCGCGGCACTCCAGAGATATCAAGCGGCACACCTCCGGTTCAATTTTACATATGAAATGGGAGCACTGCCAGTTGTCAAAATCATCTCACACGGTTGCCAGATCCATCAGATTATAACGAATTTGACAAATCTTGCAGTTCGGCACTTTCGGTACAGCATCGGCAGCGGCACAGTTCGGCTCGTTTCAAATCGGCTAACATAAAAACGGCTGTGCCGAGTGACCGACCCTTGTTTCCCGTACTATTTACGTGAATTCAATGGAATTTGCATTAGTATGCGTGCATTTACGTGAAAATCAGATAGATGTTATTGTATTTGCCAATAATGTTTAACTAAAAGTCACGTAAATCCAGGCGTAAATCCCTGTAGAGAAATTACGGGATTTTTCACGTGGAAAGGACGTGTGAATTGTTTTGCGTGTTGGGTAAATCCAACCATTTTATAGATAAACTTATTTTAGGGTACATACCATTTGCATAAAATCTGGCAGCTCTTCCGATGACGTTCGTTTGTACTCCGACAGAATTGCTCGCGGTCGCGGATTTTTCGCGTTTACCGATTGTCACTTTTCGTCTCGTCAATTCTAGCCGCAGTCACCGCGATAGTGAATATAACGCCAGTAAAAAACAACATTATTGGTGGTTTTACCATTGCTGGTAAGCATAAAAATAGCTTGCGTGCTTTGTGGGATCGCCGTACGCAGCTTCGAACTGTGCACATTTATTGCCAAAACAAGCTATGCTAAAGAAAGTCGACACCTAAATTCTTCTTACTTCGCGTGCTCAACATTCGACACATTTGGGACGAAAAAGCCCTTTTGTTGTTGCGCTGCCTCTACCTTGGAAGCGGTGGCCTTGTGTCGCGGAAAAGAAAGAAACTTTAGACTTGCTACGAGGGAATAGCCTTCGGATCTGCTTGCAATCGCTGCCTGAAAATGGCATCACCGCTAGAGCACTACGTGAATCATGTCCGCACTATGAGCAGTGCCGGTGAGTTGTGGAAATTTAAATTTTCAAAGGTGCGGCTTAAAATTGAGTTTTATTTGCAGGAAGCTACCGGGAACTGGTGGAATACCTACTGGAATCGACAGAACTGTTGGCGAAAAACGGGAACATATTAGATAACGTATTGGAGACGCTTGACATTCAGCAGCATTCGCTGGGTGTGCTCTTTGTGCTGGTGATCAAATTTAGCGAACCTAATGTGAGTGATTTCACTTTCACCGACACTGGCACTGGCACGATTGTAAGTTGCTTTATTTTCTTTTTCAGAATCACGACGATGCAGAAAACGTGCTTCGGGTTGTGAGAGAGTTCATCACGCTGTGCAACGGAGAACAAGTCAGATTCGCTACACAACCATGTAAGTTTATATCCTGCTTGCAATTGTTGAGAATGTTCGAAGTTAAAGGGGTTTCTTTCCATAACAGATTTTGAGCTCTGCCACCAATTTACTTCAGCCTTGGTAAAAAATAAACAATATACGATCCAGGGCATTCAGGTGCTTGCGTTGGCAGTGGAAAAAATCAGATTATTTGACACTCAGCTCACCCCCGTCCACGCCGATTTGTGCCAGCTGTGTTTGTGCGCAAAAGTGTTCAGTCCGGCGTTGCGTTTCCTGGATATGGACATCACAGCTATCGCCAATACCGATGATAGCAACCACGATACCAAGTACTTCCTGCTGTATTACTACTACGGTGGAATGTTGTACACTGCTGTTAAAAACTACGAACGGGCACTGTACTTTTTTGAGGTAGCGGTTTCAACGCCGGCGTTGGCCATGTCACACATAATGCTGGAATCATACAAAAAGTACATCCTCGTTTCCCTGATATTGCACGGGAAGGTCGTTGCTATCCCGAAATATTCTTCCCAAGTCATCTCGCGGTTTATGAAACCTTTGAGTCATGCCTATCATGACCTCTCCAGCGCGTACAACAGTTCCAACAGTGACGAAGTGCGGCTGATCGTAAACAAATACCGGGACTCGTTCATTCGTGATACCAACATGGGCTTGGTTAAACAGGTCGTTTCTTCGTTGTACAAGAAGAACATCCAACGTCTCACGAAAACCTTTCTAACGCTGTCGCTGGCAGATGTTGCGAGCCGAGTGCAGCTATCGGGACCGGCCGAAGCAGAAAAGTACATCCTAAATATGGTGAGTTACGAGTCCTCTCCCAACTGTCATCAAATTATAGTAATCGTAATTGCTACAACAATTCTTTGCTTTCAGATTAAATCGGGAGAAATTTTTGCCTCGATCAACCAGAAAGATGGTATGGTCGTGTTTAAGGACGACCCGGAGAAGTACGACAGCCCGGATATGTTCAATAAGGTGCAGCATGAAATCAGTCGTGTAATGGACCTTAATAAGCAGATTCTCAAAATGGAAGAGGATATAATGCTCAATCCAGTGGTTCGTATCTAGCAATACTAGTGGTTATCATCGTGAACTCTGCCACTAGAGGCGTATCTGTTCCATGTTACAAAACACGAAAATGTGAAAGTGGCACTTATAGTTGAGACTATTTTTTCTAAAATTATTTAGTTTTGATGTTACTGTATGTCCCTCTTGGAGAAAATGTTTAAAATCAATTTTGTATAGAGCTTGAAAACCTTTTATATGAAATGATATATGCAGTGACACAAATATGCAAATTTTTTGAGTTTTTTCAGTATAAACACCATGTTTTCAATTCATATTTTAAAAATTTATTTCGAATTGCAACGTTAGACAACAAAATATCAAAAATGACCACATGTAACATGGGACAGCTATGCTTCCACCGGCTGAACTGTCGTTATTCATAACCTCGCTATCTTCCTATTTCTTTTTACAGTACATTAAGAAATCGATGGGCAATCAGGAAGACGACATTCTTAGTGGACAGCATGGCCAACATTCGAAGGCTTTTTCAGGGTAAATTAAATAGTTCAACTTTGGCAAAGGGTACGAGGCCTAATTGATTACACGATAATTTCAGTGATCCTGCCGAATAATGCAACCAGCGGGTGGAATCAACCCAATCGACTGACAACACCGCAAGCTAACAGTAGATACGTAGTTTAAAGCAAAGACCGACAAAACTACAACCATCAGAACGCTAAAAATATATCGGATCCCTCGATCTGCAGTGTAACCTGCAGTGCAGACCATATTACAATTTAGAAAGCAGCAATCACTCACACACAAACACATACGAACATTCATTTAGCAGAAAAAGCTAACTTTTTTTTGATTACAATACACGGCGAGCCATCGTTTAAAACAAAATATTCGGTTGTTGCTGTTGTGAAATTATTAAACTAAAAACAAGCTTGACGCTCGCTCGTTGAACAATAGACACCGGCCGGGCGCTCACAAAACAAAACAAAACAAAAAAATAACTAGCATGAAACACTAATACAATGCACTACTGTTGGAATCTGGATCCCCGAGCAGAATGAGCTTCAATGTGAAAAATAAAATGTTAAACGAAAGCTTTGTTACAAAATGAAAACAAAACAAGTAAAACAAGCCGTGTGAGTTTATTAAATCTAGTTTTTCGAACGTCACTAGGGAAACAAGCAGAAGTTGCAGTTCGATGTGAAGAAAGTAAGAAAAAACGAGCCAGTCTTTGCAGTGGGCACTTCGAATAGGTACGGATCGAGTCGTTGATTGATGCTTGATCTGAGAAATAGAATGCAGAGAATATAAAGCGCAAAGTATGTGAGGGAAAAAGTAGAGTGCGAGCGGTTAAGAAGTTTGTTCCTGAGTTTAGTGAAGAAAAAAAAAGAATTAGGAATGCGCAATCGAAATAAGAGTTTTTTTTTTCGAAGAATTCTCTCAATAAAATCTTGGAACATCTTGCAAAGGTTGTATTTTAAATCTGTTATCTGTTGTTTATTGTTGAATTATTCGACAGTCAGTACTAATTCCTACGACAAATTGTTAAACCTGTATTGACTAATTCTCATTAAAACGGGACCACTACCGATTGGTTGTGGACTGATGGGTTCATATACAAACAACCAAATGCCGTGAATTAGGAACAAACCTCGAGAATACTTAAACAATCATTCTTCTTTTGAACAAAAACCTTGTCGTAAGACGTAGTCCTACGTCAAAAAACAGATTTAGTCCAGCGATATCTAAAGATAACTAATAAGAGACGAAAGAGACAATAAAGAGGGTGTCCAAAGGACTTCTAGAGTGAAAATTTGGAACTTGAGGGTAACTTCAGCTTTCAGCCTACTGTACCGGAACACAAAAAAGCTAATGAAAATAAAAGAAGAAATATCTGGATTATTGGCAACGCCTTTAGCATGAAAACACGGCCACGAATCGGAACATGGAATATACAGACCCTTGCCCAGCAGAGCAAGCTGGCTCAACTTGCAAGGGAAGCTAGCCGCTTGAAGCTTGAAATCCTGGGGCTGAGAGAGGTCCGCTGGCCGGGTACTGACGAACACAAGGCACCACCCGGGCAAGTCTTGCTCTACTCTGGCATGCGAGGTGAAAAGGAGCTACTCGAAAAAGAGGAGTTGGATTTCTACTGAGCCCAGGGGCACATGCGACCCTGATGAAGTGAGAACCGATAAACGAGCGAATAATCGTTGCCAGATTCAGAACACGGGTTAGAAACCTTACAGCTATCCAGTGCTATGCGCCAACAGATGCTGCCGACCTGCAGGAGAAAGAGAGCTTTTACAGCCAGCTGAACAGCGTGGTTGAGAAAATCCCGAAGGGGGACATCCAAATTCACATGGGCGACTTCAACGCGAAGATTGGCTCAAACAACGCGGACCTTGAACGCGTCATGGGACGCCATGGCCTAGGAGAGATGAGCGAAAACGGAGAGCTGTTTACAGAATTCTATGGTAATAACAACATGGTCATTGGTAGATCGCTCTTTCCGCATAGACCAGTACATGAAGTCACGTGGGCTTCCCGCGACGGCCGAACCGAAAACCAAATCGACCACATCTGCATCAGCCGAAAATGGCGAAGGAGCCTTCTTGATGTACGCAACAAACGCAGCGCTTATATCGCATCCGACCATCATCTTGTTATCGCTGAAATACGTTTGCGCATCGCACGTGTTCAACCCAACGACGGGAGTTGGTTAGCGTTACGACGTCCGCCGATTGGAGAATTCTGAGGTGAAAAGGGCCTTTGTCGAACAACTTGAATCCGGAGCCTCGGAGTTGCCACCTGGTGGAACCGTCAAAGAGCAATGGACCGGCATTAAGAACGCCTTTATCACAACCAGTGATGAAAGCCTCGACAAAGCGCGCAGTGGACGGAGAGAGTGGATCCTGGATGAAACTTGGAGGAAGAACGCCGAACTGGAGAGGGCTGTTAAACGTGCTTGTAGGCGGGACAAGAGAGCCTGCACTAACTCCCTAGTCGAACAGGGGGAAACCGCCGCCGCCAACTGGTGGACTGGATGCTGGGCATATTGGTCAAAGCCCCTAAAAAAGGAGACCTAACTGAATGGAATGAATGGAAACTGGTGTGGCATCCCGTTGCTCTGTATTACTCTCAAAGTACTCTGTAAAATGATCCTTAACCGGATCCAGGAGAAGATCAACGCTATTCTACGGCGGCAGCAAGCTGGATTCCGTGCTGGTCGATCATGTGGAGACCATATAACAACGCTCCGCATCATATTGGAGCACTTACATACTTACTTAGGTGGCTTGCCGTCCTAAGACAAAGCCTGTTGAACAAAGTTTCTCCATGTAACTCGGTTGATGGCTACCGCTCTCCAAGCCCTCGAACACCAAGTACTATCCGCCAGATCTCGCTCCACCTGGTCTAACCATCTTGCTCGCTGCGCTCCTGGTCGTCTTGTTCCTACCGGATTTGAGGCGAACACCATCTTTGCAGGGTAGTTGTCCGGCATGCTTGCAACATGCCCTACCCATCGTATACGTCCAGCTTTAGCCACCTTCTGGATACTGGGTTCGCCATAGAGCTGTGCGAGTTCATGGTTCATCCTCCGCCTCCATACTCCGTTCTCCTGTACGCCGCCGAAGATCGTTCTTAGCACTCGTCGTTCGAAGACTCCGAGCACTCGCAGGTCCTCCTCGAGCATTGTCCATGTTTCATGCCCGTAGAGAACAACCGGTCTAATAAGCGTCTTGTACAGGATGCACTTTGTACGGGGACTTAGTCTGCTCGACCGCAATTGCTTGTGGAGCCCATAGTAAGCACGACTTCCGCTGATAATACGCCTCCGAATCTCACGGCTGGTATCATTGTCCGCCGTTACCAGTGAGCCAAGGTAGACAAATTCATCGACTACCTCAAACTCATCGCCGTCGATCAATATACTACTGCCCAAGCGGTGTCGTTCGGCCTCGGTTCCGCTGGCCAGCGTGTACTTTGTTTTAGACGTATTTATCTTTAACCCAATCTTTTCTGCTTCGCGCTTTAGTCTGGTGTACTGTTCAGCCACCGCCATAGATGTTCTGCTGATAATATCCATGTCCATGTCGGCAAAGCAGACGAATTGACTAGATTTGTTGAATATCGCGCCCCGCGTGTTGATATCCGCTCGGTTCATAATACCTTGTAGCGCTATGTTGAACAGCAGGCATGAAAGATCATCACCTTGGCGAAGCCCTCTGTGTAATTAGAATGAACTTGACAATCCACCCGAAATCCGAATCTTTTCCAGCTGACTTGGTGTTCTTTAGCAGCATGATGGCCTTCTTAACTTCGCCTATCGTTGGGGCTGGCACCTCTTCTTCGTTTGTTGCACCGTCGAAATCCCTTTCCCCGCCGCCATGGTTCTCCGCCTGGGCACCTTTCAGGTGTTCGTCAGGTGCTGCTTCCACCTATCGGTCACTTCACGATCGTCCATCAGAATACTGCCAGTTTTATTCCGACACATTTCGGCTCGCGGCGCAAAGCCTTTGTGGGATCCGTTCAGTTTCTGGTAGAACTTTCGCGTTTCCTGAGAACGATGCAGCCGCTCCAACTCTGCATATTCCTGCTCTTCCAGGTAGCGCTTTTTCTCCCGAGAATTGGGTTTCGCTGCATATTCTTCTGTTTGTGTCTTTCCACGTTCTGACGTGTGGCAGTGTGCATCTAGGCCGCCCGCGCAGTGTTCTCTTCATCCATCACCCTCCTACATTCAACGTCAAACCAATCGTTCCGCTGATTCCGGGCCACATACCTGATGGAGGTCTCCGCTACACTGCTGATGGCTGTTTTGATAGTGTTCGAACAGTCCTCGAGAGGGGCTTCGTCCACCCCGTCCTCTTCCGGCAGCACAGCTTCGAGTGAATGCGCGTAGTTTGCGACGACGTCTGGCTGCTTCAGCCGCGCGAGATCTAACCGAGGCTGGCGTCGGTACCGAATGTTGTTCACAACGGAGAGTCTTGGGCGCATTTTAACCATCACTAGGTAGTGGTCCGAGTCAACGTTAGCGCTTCGATAGGATCTGACGTCGATAATGGCTGAGAAGTGCCGACTGTCGATCAAAACGTGGTCGATCTGTGATTCTGTCTGATTCGGTGACCTCAGGTGTACTTGTGATGGATTCTGTGCTGGAGAAAGGTACCACGTGCGGCCATGTTCTTGGAGGCGGCAAAGTCGATAAGTCTTAGGCCCATTTCATTGGTCCGCTGGTGTGCACTGAACCTTCCAATCACCGGTTTGTATTCCTCCTCCTGGCCGACCTGAGCATTGAAATCCCCGATGTCGATTTTGATATCATGTTTTGGGCAGCGGTCGTATTCACTCTCCAACTGCGCGTAGAATTCATCCTTGTCGTCATCGGTACTTCTGAAGTAAGGGCTGTGCACGTTGATGATGCTTATATTGAAGAATTGGCCCTTGATTTTCAACCTGCACATTCGAGGATTGATAGGCCACCACCCAATCACCCGTTTCCGCATCTCGGCCATCACTATGAAAGCTGAACCCAGCTCGTGTGTGTTGCCGCAGCTCTGGTAGATGGTATGTCCATCTCTGAACGTACGTACCGTTGAGCTCTTCCAGCACACCTTCTGCAGCGCTACGACGTCGAACTTGCGGCTCTTCAATACGTCGGAGAGCACTCGAGTGCTCCCTTGGAAGTTGAGAGATCGGCAGTTCCACGTCCCGAGTTTCCAATCCATAGTCCTTTTTCGTCGCGTAGGTTTATTCCGATTGTTCCAGTAAGAATTTCCTTGTTCGTCGTTCCGTGCTTCAGTATTTTTCGTGGTGACGGCTTGCAAAGCCTGCTACTCCACCCCCTGTTTCGCCGGAGGGCCAACGAAGCTCGAAAGAGCCCTCCTTTCCAGTCAGCATACGACCTTGGCTTCCACCAGGGTTGCTTACCCGATCTCCACCAAAGTTGTTCGTATCCCAAACACCTGAAATTTCAACCTTTATCACAAGCGAGAAACTCACATATGAATTTCTCTCGCTATTATACGCGATGTTTCTGTTGCTATGCGATGTGAACCAAATTCAGCTGTGAGCATTTTGTTTAATTCTTCCACAGCTGGCATTTCATGCAACGAACCAGAGTGCAAAAGAGAATCTACCGTCAGAAAAAACATCAGCAACGAGAAATGCAGCACACATTCATGAATTAAGATGGCAAACATATTGGCGAAATTTACGTTTTTCCTTCGCGAGAATCGACATTGTATTAACTAGAAAGTAACAAGCCTAATAAGAATTAAATAAACATGTAATTTAAATGTGCGTTTTAGTTTAAGTTTGCGATTTATTTAGAGATTCATTCCCTCATGCTCACTCACAGCTACGTATCGCACGAGAGAGAACGGGAAGAAATACGTGTGAGTTTTGTGATTCTTGCTATGAAAACAGAAAAACTCACGCGTGATTTTTTATGCATAGGATCAAGCTGACATGATTCACAGTTGATTTTGATTTTTGATGAGTTTTGAGATTTTGGGTTTTTAACATCACTGCTTGACACACAATTTTCGATTAGAGACCACTACTCCTATATTATTGCAAAGGTTAATCGTAATCTTGGATTCATTTTCCGGATTTCTAAGGAATTCAACGATCCGTACTGTCGAAGGGCTCTGTACTTCTCGCTTGTGCGGTCAATACTTGAAACGGCAGCCGTAGTGTGGAGTTCATATCACGATGTGTAGATCCATAGGATAGAAGCAGACCAAACTCGTGTTTTAGTCTTTGGCCTTGAAATGCGGTCAGGCATTAATATTTTTTTTTGAAAAGGTAATTTTACAATTGATGGAGGGACGGGAACCAAGCTATAATCAAAGATTATAACCGGACCCACAACACCCGCCAGGGCATGTGGTTCGCTGGTACCTATGTACCTCTGAACCGCAGAGGCGCTGGACAAAAGGAGATTGCGTAACCCCCTTGTTAAAGTAGCGACGTATGTGGTTGGGTTATTTTTAGACACAAATTGTGCCTCTTCCTCCGTCTACAGTAAATAACCACCGACCGAAAAGTTTAAATCTAACTTGTTTTTATTGGCAGGACGACGACACTAAGCAGGCCCTTGCGACTTAAAAGGTACTGCGCGTGACGCTGTTCGTCTGTCAGCGTGTTAGCCGCGATTCTCAGCGCGGATTTTCAGAGAAAGGCTCGGTTCCTATGAAATAGACCAAACTCGTGTTTTTGTCTTTGACCTTGAAATGCGGTCAGGCATTAATATTAATATTTTTTTGAAACGGTGGTTCTACAATTGATGAAATTTATTGATTTCACACTATTATGTAAGTCATGTCGAGTATCATTTTGTTCGACTGGTTTATTTCGGTATTATAAAAACCAAGACCGAGGTGTGATTCTCTCGAGTAACTCGACTGACTGCTCAGTGAAGGAAACTTACTCAACTTATAAAATACAACCAACTCAACTCGAATAATATGGCCCTACGATGTTGTATAGATAAACAATCGATAGTGTAGGACATTTCACATTTTAATGTAACAGCTACGATAATGATCTCTTCCATGTTTATTAGTTTCGGTACGTATTTGCTTAGAACCTAAGATACAAATGAAACTGTTTTTTCTTTAAATATAGAACTTTTTGCCATTTTTCAAATGATTTTTCTAACATAAAAAAAGTTTTTTGAAACAAACCAAACAGAGCTAACTGTACCAACCAAATGCGGATTTGCCTTTGCTACTGCTGTTGAATTTGAGTTTTTGTTTTGTATTTGTAAACTACTCGCTAGTCGAAGTTTTATATAAGGGAACATGTACAGATTACACGTAACAGTTAGATAAACATATCTGAAAAAATCAAGAAAAAGTTTTTTTTTCTCTATATACCACTACGCCGAAGTCATTCTACAAGATACAACAGTGTCTTAATTTCTAACACTACTGTATTACTTGGCATGAAATGGGCAGATAACTCTGCTATGTAATTGGAAATTTCGTATATTTAAGCTAGGGAACACAATTTAGGATGTTTTAATATCCAAAACAAATATTCCTAACATGCTTCAGCGGGGGGAAAATATGAAAAAGAAAAGTAATTTTCCGACCAAGATATGTGAGAACGTCACCTTCCATCGATCCGAAACATATAAAATAAAAATTCAGCGCAACAGAGTAACGAAGCAAATCTAACGAATCAACGACTTCACTTGACATTAACTATAGGGTAGGTAGGTAAAGTTGGCTATCTGTGTGTGTGTATCTCTGAAAAGGTCCAGCCTTTTTTCTGCCTTTGCATCGCCGGTGCCGACGACGAGTCAACACTTTCTTCCGCTTCTTCTTCGCTTTACTTTGCGTTGCTAAAAATAGTGATGAAGTTCAACATCATTTTATAAGAACATATTTTTTTGGGTTAGTAAATATAAAGTAGATGTTAAAATTTCTTGCTTGCTCTACTAGTCGATTTTCGCTACAGTATATAGTTTATGTTAGTCTGTATATAGATAAATGTAGTTGAAATCAGTACGCATATAAAAGCAAGAAGATTCCAGCTTGTATTTAAAAGTTGTGATCGTTTTTTTTTGTATTATATTTTTAATCCTATCTTTGCGTGCAAGATCTTGTTCACATGCACAGGATTTGTCATTTAAACGGCATTGATATACATTGATAGAAAGAAGAGAGATTGGTGTGCAGGGATTCTGATCGAATTGTGCAAAATTACAACTTTTCCGAATTTATTACCAAAACGGTAGAACATATCCATTCTCACGCGGGACCAAGGACATTGTAATAAATTAGGCTAACGGTAGAAAATATATCCGGACCATGTCTTACTTTACCAAACATGAAATTACAGTTATGCATTAAGTGTGCCGAAACAACAGTACCCATCCATTTTGTCACACATTGAACAATTAAAACGGAGAACTTATCATCTAGGCGCACCTACATTCTGTGGGCCACAATTCGTCCACTCACACTTTAATCCTAAAAACGTCGTCCAACATCCTAATTTGACGGCAACATTTGCCAGTGAATATACTTTGCTGGATACCTGCATGCTTGAGTACGAGTGTCGTCGTGTTTGCTCATGCGGTGTTTTCGTAGTGTGTAATTTTAAACAAAAATTTCCCTAATAAAGTTGGCATTTGCTAACAGCATCTGGCTTTGATAATTTCTCCGTAGAGCGTCTCGATTGAAACATTCACTCACTCACTAGAAGTCCCAATCGAACACTTTATCCTTTCACAATTGTTCTCTTCATCCCGCCGCTTTTACCTTGTAATTAGTAATTTTTTTTCGTACGCACCATTTAATTTGCTGGAATATTGTTCTATGTAATTACCCCTGTTCTGTGGCTTTATTGTTCAACGCTTTCAACGTCTCAAAAGCCGGGTTAGTATTCGTTTCAAGTTTCTTTGCGCATAGCGGACATCAACTTTTGTTTTTTTTGTTTACGTTCTTGTCATAGTACGAACAGTAGAGCTATAGATATTCTTTTTTTGCAACGCTCTGGTTGTTATTTGATGATTTGATGATCATTTATCTCAATGTTGATTCAATGTAATTTCATGCAGTTGCTCGAGCTACAGTAATTTTATTATATATAGATTTGTTCTTTCTGTTTTTTTTTTCAATACATATATAATCCAAATTTACACTAATAAATGTTACAATGAGAATAAGACAACTGCTGTAGAGACGCGGCTTATTATGTGTTTTTAAGTGTACCTCTTCTTAGTCGCTGAACTGCGAAATATTTTGTTTAATATTAATAACATATGCTACTCGACTAAATGGTTGAAATAAATGAAAAAATTAAATATTACTTTAAATGTGTGCTATTATTTTATCTAAATATAGAGCATTAAGTGTTAAGTAAATGTTGTGGCAGAGCACATATTTTGTCAAAACTATCATATGCAGAAAAAAACCTATTCCGTTAATTATTTGAGAGACAATATATCAACAAAAATTGTGTGCTAACATATAAATTATAGAGTTTTGTTTATTTACTGCTTCGCTGTTATTTCCTTTAATTACTCATACAGTTTCAGTTTGTAGTTTTTTTTTCTTCTTTCATTTGTATGTTTGCTCGTGTGATTGGATATTTAGACCGATAGCGACACGAAGCTGTTGTACTGTGTGATGTTTCGTTTGAGAATATCCGCGCATAGGCCGAGCACCCGTTCGAAGCGAGCACGATCCAATTTGACACACTTCAGCGGTCCCCGCGCAATGACAGTAGCTGCTCGCGGACGATCCAACAGCAGGGCAATCTCTCCAAAATAGTCACTCGGACCCAAACGACCAACTTCGGCGGGTTCTTCTTTCTGCAAAATCGAAACAAAGTTCCACTTTAAATGCCTCATAGTTTTATGATGGACAAAAATTGATTAACACTGTACAACGTTCGCTATAAAACTTTTTTAATAAATAATTAATCAATCTTTTGACCAACCTCGTCTCGCTTTTGTCGCACGGTGGCACAGCCCTCAACAATGATATAGAAATCGTTTCCTGGTTCGCCCTGTTTCACGATCGTTTCGCCATCTTCGAATGTAACCGGTTCCAGTGCATCCGCTACGGTGAGTCGTTCCCATTTATCTAAGCTCTCTGCAATGGTTGTTAATTAAAAAACTATTAAATCATAGACCAAAATAAGATTTCGTCAAATCTTACCCAGGATAGAAACCCGCGACAAAAATTCCTCGTACATTTTCCGCTTTCGAATGGTGGAGCCCATCAGAATTCGTCGGTAGCTGTCCCGGTCGATACCCCACAACTTGACGTCGGTTTTGGCACGTACCGTAGCGGCTCGTGGTGTTCCGTAGATCAGCGCCAACTCACCGAAACTGCCACCCTCACCAATCGTCGTCACTTGCTCGTTATTTACAAAAACCTGCAAAGTGAAAAGAGTAGATACTCAATGTAAGGTTGTTTTTGGAAGTAGTCCTTTTTCAGATTTCAAAAATTATTTATCTGCAAAAGAACCCTGAATTATCTCACACGTCATTTTCGCTGAAACACATCAATCACGATGCTTGTAGCAGGTTGTAAACCAGTCTAACTACCCAAACAATTATTCAATCATGCTTTACTTTAAACGCCCCAATATATGCTAACAGTAATTAATTATATTCGCTTGTTTGCTTGAACTCCGCCTCCTCCCCAGGGAATCAGAAAAATGCGGAGAAAATGTATTTAGATTTCTAGACATTTTAACGGTGTTTACAATGCCTGATTGACCTATTCAACAAACCATAAACAAACAAGCCCGACATGCATCAACCTTCCAGCAGATACAAACATTAGGGTGCTTGATGAGTTGGAAATAACCTTTCTCCCGGAATGGGGAGCGAAACTTTGACAGCTTTAGACGCGATCCTGCTGGCTGGTTGGCTGGCTGGCTGTCTATAGAGGTAGAGGCAAATCGATCAATCAATGCGCCAACCGTGTTTTACCCGACATGACCAGGGGGATTGCTTTCAACGCGCGCGTCTCCCACGGTGGTTGTTTGCATTGGAATCGGGATAGATTTTTTTTTTAAATAACGGCCGCTGCAACGCCGAACGGCTGGCCACCCAATGCATGCGGAGGGAATCATTAGAATTTATTGCAGAAAATTGGAGAAATTTGCTACGCACTCGCTTTAGCGTGTGCAAGTAGTAAAAGCTCATTAATGTCAAGTTTTATATGTTGTTTAAGGAAAAAGGTTCTGTTTCTCTTTCATTATAGGGATTTCTGGAAAGAAAACCGATGTACAAGATGCTAGGAGACAAAAGACAGGCGTAAGGTTAGCCACTTAGCTTGTTTTATAATAAGTGTATGTTATGTATGTTACAAAATAGTCAAAGCGTCAGAAGCAGCAATTATTTATTGCACAGATTGACAGACCCTAGATAAATTTCAGAAGTACCACTTGCAGACTTATCATCTGTTTGTGGATTTCAAGGCGGCGTATGAATCAATTGCCGGCAAAACGGCGATTTCCACCAAACTTGGCACGCATATTCCTTGATATAAAGGAATAATTAGCATTGGGGGGTTGATAAAAATGGGGGGAGGCCATAACTCCGAAACGCCTGGACGGTTTTTCATCAAACTTGGCACACATGTTCCTTGACAAAAGAGAAACAGCACTGGTGGGTTAACAAAAAGGAGGGGTGGAGGTTCCCTAACAGGAAGGCGGAGGGTCCCTAATAGGGCGGGAGGCATAATTCCGAAACGCCTTGACCGTTGTTTATCAAACTTGGCATTCATGTTCCTTGACATAAGGGAATCAGAATTGAAGGGGTTGACAAAAGGAGGGGGGGGGGGTTCATAACAGGGTGAGGCCCCGAAATGTTTGCACGGTTCTCCTATAAGTGAAAAGGTTGCTAAAGAAGAAGAGGGGAGTAACAACAAAAAAAATCAGAATACGAAATACTAATCTGCAATGCTCGCAGCTGTGGATTTGCCATGTGTAATTATGCACCGAATCAAAGTGACCTGTATAAAAAGTGTTCGAACAGTAGTGCAAAGTATTGTTGGACGACCCAATTTGAGTTACAGGGGCAATCAGTCAAACAGTGTGGAGTTGATCCTAGAACACCACGTTTTTCTCATGGTCAGCTTTATATGGCATGTTTCAGATTTCAGGATAGGACGCAGTAAGCAAATCAAAACAAAGCCTAGGTACTACATTCCGTTATCGAAACTTGACCTCCGGTTTTTATACGACAGACTTCGCAACCAGCTGTTAGGGTACAGGACAATTGCAGCGCCAGTTACTACGATCCTATTGACTCTAACAACCTCTCTCAGCCGGAGTTCGAACATACGCATAGGACGCAGTACTAAACTAATAAATAAATAAAAAGTTGTGTTCAGAAAAATACAATAACAAAACTAGACATTTCCTATAGGTGGGGTGGCCATTGTTAAAAGAGGAACATGGAAACAGGAAAAATGTCTTTGTTTCTCTTTTTTATAGGGTTTTATTGGGATTTCCGTAAAGAAAACAGATGTGCAAGTGACCGGGTAGACAAAGGAGGGGAAGCTGGCAAATGGGGAGGAACGCCCAAAAGCGGAAAAAGCGTTATATTTTTGCATTATAAGCATTTCGGTTACAATAACTGATGTACAAGTGGCTGTGAGACAAAGGCGCCCCGTGTAAGATCGGACACTCAGCTAGTGAGATAAAGAGATCTAGAATCATCGTAATAGAGGATTGCAACGATTTTTGTCGGAAATTTGAAATAATTTTGTTGGACGTAGCTTCTAGGCTTTCAACACCAGCAGTAAGTCTATGTAATTCTAAGGTAGTAAACCAAGGAGGACGCTTCAAAATCATTTTCAAATTTAATTCTGAATCTTCTCTTCTTCCTTGTAATACAACTTCACAAAATCGGAACGGCATATAACATTGTCGGTCTAAAAATTTGTTTGTAAATCAATAGTTTTTTTCCAGACAAAGTCTAGAATTTTTGTTTATGAGAGAATATAAACATCTCATAGGCTGGTAAATGGCTGGGTAATGCGTAACACCGGTACCTCGCGTACCCCACAGTGGTCATTAGCCTTTTTCTTATCCAGCAACTCCTGTCCCTACTTTCTCGTGGTACCAGCTGGAATACGAGCAACCTTGGAGGTCGGGTAACCAACCCCGGTGGATGCTAAGGTCGTATACTGACAGGGAAGGAGGCACTCATGAATCTGCTGAGTGTTGGCAAAAGGAACAGATTTGCCAGTCGTGAGCGTCTTATTCCGGGTTAGGGGCGGCTCACGACGGTGGTTCCGTGCCAGGTATGCGGCTGTATCCCAGGTTAGGGGCGGCATACAACAGCGACTGATCCGGAGCGGGCGGCTGACTTATGAAACGCTGTGTCTCGCCAGCTATACCCAAGGCAGCAGCCCTGTCCGCGAGACTAGCCCCGCGAGCTTCGCAGCCCCAGTAAAGCGGTATGCTTAAGAAACTAGGAGAAATTCAGGAAAAAAACTACAACCGGATAATCGGTATGGACCCAGGCATAAGAAAAAGGACAACGATTATTGGAAACTTGGTACTTGGAATGTCAGGAACCTACTTGAACCGGCGCGCGCGGTTATCCTGGCAAGAGAGCTGCAGAAGATGAAGATCGAGGTTGCAGCCATCCAAGAAGTACGATTGCCGAAGACGGGAGAACGCGAATTCCGCGCAGTAGACCCTATTGCGGGCACGACATTCAAGTATCACATCTACTACAGGTGTCATTAGGTGGAGGCCCATCAATGACAGTCTATAGGTGTCGAGAATTAAGGACAAATTCTTCAACTACAGTCCTATTGTGTACACACCGACGAACGACAAACCCGATGATGTAAAAGAGGCGCTCTATGATCTTCTCGACATGGCATATGGAGAGTCCCCAAGACATGACATAAAGATAGTCATCGGGGATACAAATGCACGTGAAGAGTTCTTTCGTCCCATTATTGGCAGAGAAAACTTCCATTCTACCACAAACGACAATGGCCTGAGGCTAATTAATCCTGCTGTAGTACCCATTTTGCACGATGGAACATTCGGAAACACACCTGGAAACACCCTAATGGAGAGGCCTGCTCTCAGAACGACCACGTTCTTGTTGATGGCCGGCACTTTTCTGATGTCGCAGACGTGTGATCCTTCCGGGGACCAAACGTCGACTCGGACCACTATCTCGTAGTAAACAAGATCCTCGCCCGGTTGTCCAACGTATTCAAATCGAAACCAACGAGGAAGATACGACTGAACATTCGGCGGTTATCAGCGGAAGGAGTTGCAGCAGAGTACTCCCGGAAGACTGATGAGCGGATCGGTGAACATCTCGGAGGGAACCTGAACGAACAGTAGAGGCACATCTACGACGCGATCTGACTTCAACGCGAGAAGTGTTGGGTACTACTGCTGTAGCCACCTCCAGTGAGTGGTTTGACGCAGAGTGACTGATGAGAAGAACCGAGCCAGAAGTCACATATTGGTTGCAACTGTGACACGCCAGAGCAGAGAGAGATACCGAGATGCTAGAGCTGCCGAAAAGGGACTTCACCGTCGTTAGAAACGTCAGCACTGGGATCGCGTTCTTGTGGAGGCGGAGAATTGCTTCCAGAGGCACGATACGAGAAGCTTCTTTAATATGATCAACGGAATCAGGGAACCGGACCGTGCCAACTCCTGTTATGTGCAATGATAAGGAGGGGAACCTGATTACCGAAAGATCGGAGGTGGCTAGGCGTAGGAAATAACATTTCGATGCTTTGTTGAATGGTGAACAAGATGGAGCGCTTAACAGAAACAGGATAACGATTGAGGATGATGGATAAGCTGTGGATCCACCAACTTTGGACGAAGTTAGAAAAGCAGCGAGAGAGCTGAAAAACGGCGAAGCAGCTGGAAAGGACAGCATCCCCGTCGAACTTTTGAAAGTCGGTTGTATTGTGCAATCCATCAGGTTATACTAAAAGTATGGACTGGGGAGGAGTTACCTACGGACTGGTTGGAATGTCGACTCGACTCGAATGCAGCAATTATCGACGTATTACTCTCCTCAATTCTGCATACAAAATTCTCTCCCGCATCCTGTTTTTCAGACTCAGGCCGTTGCAGAAAACCTTTGTTGGCGAATACCAGTGCGGTTTTCGAGAGGGACGCTCCACGACGGACCAAATGTTCCTCTTGCGACAGATCCTCGATAAATTCCGGGAAATCAACTTGCAGATTCTCCATTTGTTTATAGACTTCAAGGCGGCGTACGATTCAGGTAAACGAAATGGGCTGTGGCGGATTATGCTTGAACATGGTTTTCCAACAAAACTGATTGAGCTAATACGTGCTACCCTTCATGGTTCAAAATCAAGCGTCAGGATAGCGGGTGAAACATCGGACTCGTTTGTGACGTTAGATAGTTTGAAGTTAGGTTTGAAGCAATCATCACGAAATCTCATATGCTCCTAGGGTTCGCGGACGACACTGATATCACCGGTGTTAACCGTAAAGCTGTGGAAGAACCGTACATGTATCTTAACGAGAAAGCTGCGAGGATAGGGCTTATCGTAAATTCTACCAAAACAAAGTATATGGTGGCTGGTAAAGGTGGCGTGGTAGCCCTTCGGGTGTTGAAACTGTGGTGGTGATAGATGGAGATACTTTTGAAGCGGTCGACGAATTTGTTTACCTTGGTACGTTGTGGTACGGTTGTCAGATGTCGACAACGATGTAAGCCATGAAGTAAAAAGGCGGATAGCGGCTGCCAACAGGGCCTTCTACGGATTACGTAGCCAGCTGAGGTCCCGTAGCCTAACTCAGTACAAAACTCACGCTCTATAAAACTAAACTAATCTAATTCTCCCGGTGGTACTCTACGGTCACGAAGCGTGGACGTTGAAAGAGAGTGACCGACGAGCTCTTGGCGGTTTCGAGCGTAAGATCCTGCGATCAATTCTTGGCGGCATATTAGACGAAGGAGTGTGGCGCAGGCGCATGAATCATGAAATATACCAAGTATACAAAGATGCGGATATTGTGATGCGATTAAAATACGGCAGGCTACAATGGGCTGGCCACGTAGCGAGAATGTCGGATGAGCTACCAGCGAAAACAATATTTAGCAGAGAACCCGACAGAGGCCGACGACTTCGAGGCAGACCCCGTACCCATTGAATGAGCGCTGTTGACGATGATGCTAGAACAGCGGGTGTTAGGGGCGACTGGAGAGCGGCAGCCCAAGACCGAGTATTGTGGGGACGGCTCCTGAATTCGGCCTGGATTAGATAAACGGATTGTCGCCGAAAAAGTAAGTAGGTATAAACATCTCATATATTTATTACATTTTGCATTACATTTTTTAAAAGTGAGTTTTTTTGTCATAATTTAATCCCAAATATTTAATTTGGTCTAACTCAAATTTTGGTCTAAATCAAAGCAGCTCCATTCATTTTGATAATGTCATTATTATTTGGCTTGAGGGACAAAGCTCTTGGCTTATGAGGAAAAATAGTTTATTGCATTGGGAGAAATTTTCCATTTTTGCAAGTATTTGGAGAAAATATCCAAAATATCCCACGGACAGTGACTATTGACAGGGATGCAATTTGCTCTTTGCTTAAATAATTCAGGTTTCGTTGTCGTTCAAATTTGGGTGACTCATTCTACTTGTAATAGATTTAAGGAAGTTATGTACTAACCCTCAATATTACCTTCCGGTTAAATAGTTACTTGTACCGCACCTTTCCAATGATGTATGATCGCATATAAATATTATTACCTTAAAATGATTTGCTTTGTATGTTTTTTTCTTCGCTGAGCCCTGTGTCTGTCGTGCATGTGAATTTGGTGTTTTGTATGCTTGATCGTCCGAGGTAAGTTTCTAGGATGTGAGTCTCCTCTAGTACTCTAAAAGTGCAGTTCGGACTATAGAGGGTTGCTGTTGCTTACAAACCTTGCTCGATGATTTTGCTGGTAGGCATCGACAACATTGGCTCGTAAACAACATCGTGAAGTGTGAGGATATGACATTTTACCGTATTTGCAAGCCAGTTGAGTTTTATTTAATTATCATGAGAGAGACTAAAGAGAGGCAACCATGAAATAACCTCGCTCTTCTTCTGGATTCTAGTGTCACATTTTATCGCCACACCGCCTTGACATGGGAAGCAACACGTCAGCTTGGCTGTATTCGAAATCGTCAGCTTGGAGTTCGAATATTTGAGATCTCTGGTCTGGTCTGGTCGCCGACAATAATACGAGTGAGGAGATCCAACAACGCATTCAAGCTGGAAATCGAGCCTACTTTTCCCTCTGCAAGACGCTGACGATATACAAAACGCTAATCAAACCGGTGGTCCTCAACAGACTTAAGACAGTAACTTTGCTTACGAAAGACATGCGTGCATTTTCCGTTTTTGAACGAAAGGTGTTGTGGACTATTTTAGGCGGAGTACAATCGCAAAGCGGAAAGTGCCGGAGGCGTATGAATCATGAGCTACAGGCACTGCTTGGAGAGATTCCCATCGTCCACCTGGCGAAAGTTGGGAGACTACGGTGGGCCGGCCACGTCGCAAGGATACCGGGCGACTGTGCAGTGAAATCCGTTCTCTGCAAGAACCCTTCCGGCACCAAGAATAAAGGGGCCCTACATGCCAAATGGCTCGATCAAATTGAAGCCGACTTGTTTGTGTCGAGACGCGCAAAGAATTGGCGATGAGTACCCCAGGACCGAGTACAATGGAGAGGAATTCTCGATAAGGTAAGAGCCACCCTGGCTCTCGGCTACTAAAATATGTATAGGCGTTAGCTTGGCTTCATCTCCAAAACTATCCTAAATTTTAAGGACCCACATTGCCCACCTTTTGTTTCTTTAACTCATAATCCAGTTTAGGTAAATAATTTGCCTAAGCTCTACAACTCAGAAATCACATCGGGCCCATATTTGATTGAGGTTTTAAAGCATTGCAGAGTGATTTGAAATTCTTCTTTTAACCAAGTCAAGAAACGATGACAACAATGGTGTAATCAATGAACCCAGGCAATCAATTGAACGATTAAACCTAATGTTTGTACATTATTCTCATTATCTTCAAAATCGCAACTTACCTCCACCTCACCAATGTCGATAACGTAAAAGTTATCTCCTTCATCACCCTGCTGGATGATCGATTCGCCCGGAAGAAAATTGCACGGAAACATGGCATCGAAAATATCCGACCGCTCGTTCTCGTCTAGGTGGGAGAAAAGTACATTCTTGGCGATCGCCTTCGACAGCGCAGCCATCGTTTTGTAGTCCTTCGGGACGACCTTTTTCACGTAGCTCGTGGCGTCCTCTTCGCTAACCGGTTCGGCTGAGATTCCACCGCGCCGCCGAACCGGCGGAACGGCCGTTTGTGGCATCGGACTGAGATCGTCTAGATCATCCGGGCTGGCGGCCTGCTTGCTGGCGTCCAATTTTGCTTGCTCCTGTAAATGAAGAAAAAAAAATGCGGATTCATTAGCAATTGTAATAAGCCGGAAAGCTATGAATCAAATCTATAAAAAGCATCTTATTATACGAAGTGCGACATATTCGTTTGTCGCTGTAACTGCTGTAACAGCGTCGTAACGAAGTTTCCATCCATACCACGGTGCCTGAGGTTAGCGTTAGTTACCACATCGCGTCGCGTGGCTTTCGAAATGAAGCGTGAACCACAAAAGCCACAAATTATCCAGCACAAATTGGAAGGATACATATTGACAACAATGACTGCCACGGGAGAAAGTTTATATAAATGTATTTCCGTTGATGGGTCTGTATGTGCCTTGCCGATGCGATGATAGTTACAGATAGTGCGGTGTTCTATTTGTAAAAGCGGTAATCTATTTTTTCCACTCTATCAGAAGATAGCAAAAAAGAATCGAAAACCTGGCATTGGGGAGTACATCTTGTGGAAAATAAAATCCATGTGAGAGAACACAAAATGTACGAAAACACTACGAATAATAATTTTCTGTTTGGCTTTCTGCCAAATTTAATGATATTCTATATTTACACAGCATCTCAAAAAAAACGATAAATATTTAATTTCTCAATCGACACATCTTAAATAAAATTAGATATTTTTTATCACAAAAACGATGGAAAACCAAGAAAGTAATGTGTGTAACAAAAAAGTGTCTTTTCATCTTATTTTGAACACAGACCTTAGTTGGTCCTTCACATTAACTACAGATTACAAAATACGATTTTCCTACAGACATTGTGGAAATGGTTTGTGTCGAAATCCAATTAAATTCAAACGCTGCTTAAAATTAATCAATATTATTTCAAATAAGTGCTATATTAACTTAACAAACGCTCGAGAATACTGAAATCAACGCCAAACGTCGTTGAATTTGATTTGTTATGAGCAAAATAAATAAATACTCAAATAACTCTCTCGTTGTTATCATCGCTAAATTATGCATGGAAATAATAGAATCTCAACGCCACAGCAAAGCACTCTGTCATACAGTAAATTCAGCGGCGGTAGGTACCACAAGAAAAACCTTCCTTGCACTACTTCCGCCTGGATGCTATAAACTTTCACTGCTGAGGGGTTTCCAAACGCGAACACTTTACTGTTGATGGCAGCAGACAATGTGTATAAAGGGCACCGGAGTACTTCCTACTTCCATCCGGTGCCGCGGTTGGGCGGTACGAAGCAAGATGGTATGCAGGTAGGTACGTACCATCGCTTTCGCGGAAAACGTACATAATGAACCAGTTGGCGATGGTCCCATCGAAACCATTTTTCTTCCCATAACACCGAGGAAAGGACGGCGATGACATATGATTCGCTACCATATAGGTATGCGGTAAGCTGATTCACATTTGATGAAAAAAAGTCTCTTTTATTTTTTGAACAATTTTGCAGCCAAATGTTGGGATGTAGAACACAATTACGATTTCAGCTAGCACTGGGGCAGTGTAGAACTCAATTTTTTCTACCAATATTCGAACACAAGATGGCTGATATCCCATGAAACAGTCGGGAGAAAAAAATAACATGCCACAGCTTTAAAATTTGAACCAGGCTAACATCCACGCCACTAACTAACTACAAACAGCCGTGCGCTAGCGACAACGTCACTGTCACTCATTTAACTACACTACATATATCTCTGATTAAACTTTGAACAATTTAGCTGGGAATAGTATCATCTGTTTGCAGTTTTTTTGCTAAATGGTAATCAGCTAACCGTAAATGGCTTGTACAATTAGTTTAAATTATGGAAACGCGCGATTTCTAATTGTTTGAGGCTCATATCCAACCGCAGAGTAAACTAATTTGAATATAATATATCGATATACAGAAAACGGGTGTGAAACAATGGGAACTCTTGTGAAGGATGTTCGATTTCCCGCCAGTAAGTATATGTAGAGCTATAAATTATATGCTGAGAGTTGTTTGCAGATTATTGATATTCAACAGGAGGTTTAATTCTCTTTTTGCCATATACAATAAGGTGCAAACTGTTGTACGAAAGCAATATGCCATAGAAACGATGAACGGTAGATGAACCTGATGGCAAGGAACTTCCAGTTCAGTGAAATGGAAGCACTGGGAAATTGAATATAAACTTTATCTCCGGACAAACACAAGGGTGCCATAATGGGGTGCACTCTATATAAAGGATTCACGTTCACAAACGGGGCGATTGGGAGCAAAAAGATGTGTCGGTTAAAAGCTACTCATTAGGGAGGAAGCATGCAATCGTTCACAACCTATGTGATTAAGTGGCAAAATTGTTGCAACTTTTCTAATCAGTTGTTAAGAAGTCTGATATTATCACTGAATTTCTGGGGTATTCCTATTGATGCGCAAAATCACACATCTGCTGTTTAATCGATCCCGGTAGCAGATACTTTTCCGAGTTTTTCAACCCGACTTGAAGCACGAGCACGAAACGGGAAGATATAACCATAAAGAGAAAGTTAAATGGAATTTTTTATTAATCACAGTTTGTTCTGTGTGATCGGAATATATCATTTCAGAAATTGCCTTGGTAGCACCACTCTTCGTAGGATTATTAATGATCCGGAAGACGTGATATTTTTTTAAAGAAGATATCTGCTCAGTAATTAGCTAGAGGTTATCCTTCACCTTCACCTATGGCAATTAGAGAAAAAGGTCATAAGACATTTAAGACATAAGACAAGGTGATAGAACCTACCAATGCTTTATTATTATACAATCATAACCAGATGACCTGTCATTCGGACTAGCACACACACACTCACACACTTCACGCCGCTTCCGGCAGCTGTCTCTGCCGGATAACATGCTTAATTGAACGCAATACGTCACATGCATCGAACAGTTCTAGCAATTATGTTCACATCCTTAGTTGCTTTCAAATGCTATTGTTGAATAGCTCTATCTTTACATTTCAAGTGTCATACCAGTCTGCTTCCTTGACTGCTTACTTGCTTGCTTGCTTGCTGGCTTCCATGCATGCATACCGGGGGAGCATTGGTGCCATACCATACCCATCATACAGCATTCACTGCATGAGTACTAGGTATTGCACTCAGAACCTCCAACGGAGTAGGTTAGTAGTGCACATTCACAACATCTATTTGCCAGCTGCTGAAAGTACTACTTCACCGTGACTTCATAGCCTATCGCAATTGAAACTTCAAGTTGAAAGTGGATAGCGGGATAAGCTTGCGGAAATAGTTGCTTTGCTACCATTGTATATGAATAATCATAAAAAATCACGTATCGGCTGGTATATGGCAAGTGAGCCGGTTTGAGACGTTTTCATGCACTTTGCAGAATGATATTGTTTTGGTAGCTATGTTTTTGAGCATGTCAAGATTAAAATAGACACTAAATATACAACTCATGAAGTAAGCAAAATAATTACAAAATATTTTTGCACGTTTGCAATATTTTTTTTGAAAAAAATTCTTCTTAATATAAGAAAAGAGAAATCGGAGAAAATTGTAAAAAATACACGTAATTTGTAAGCCTAAAATCAAATGATGTACCAAAATTTGGATGCTTCAATGATAACTAAACTTATACTGATAACGAGACGAAGGCTTTGCAGGATATGACTTAGAATCAGACTTCATTTGCTCAGTATTACAATCCGTTTTCGGAGCCTGGTATTCGGTTTTTAGTCGACAGACTTTGCAGTTAGTTGTTAGAGTGCAGAACACCTGCGGATCTAGTAACATGGACCCTTTGACTCCAACAGTAGAAGGGTGTCCGGAATCTAATTGAATCATTTTTTAATGACTGTAACTTTTTACCCTCTGAGTATATTGTGCTAAAATTTGGAGTACAATTAGTTCCAATGGGCATTGTTGTTGCAGCTGTGTAATTTTCGTGAAGTTGGAGTCCGGAGTTGCAGCGAGGCAAGCAAAATTTGCGAACGTGCATCGAAGATTTGGATCTTTCTCAACGAGTCATCGGCAAGAAGCTGGGAATGGTACAATCTATAGTAAGTCGTGTTATGAACCGGTACAAGGAGCGTTTAAACTTCAGGACAGAAGTGACCAAAATAGATCTCCGAATGTAAAGAAACACGAGCAGGTAATTCAAGCTTTCAAGAGGAATCCAGACAGCTTTGTTAGAGATGTGACGAAAAACTGAATTTAAGAATTTAATCCACCGAACGCACCGAACGCACTTTTCTAGTCGCTCCTTCCGTCTTATTCAATCTTATTTATCCAACCGATCTCAAGTTGTTTCAGTCAATGGGATTAACTCTCGTTCTGTTAATATAACATCTGGAGTACCTCAGGGCTCCATATTGGGTCCATTACTATTTTCACTGTATATTAACGACTTACCGACTTACCGGCAAGTTTTGTAAAATACATATGTACGCTGATGATGTCCAAATATATTTATGCGCTATTGATTCTCGTATTGAAGAGATGGTGAGACTCTTGAATCACGATTTACAAAGGATTAATAGTTGGTCACTAGGTAACCTATTAACTATTAATGTTGAAAAAACTAAGGTGATGTTTATTTCTAGGAATAGGAATCGTAATCTGTTACCGACCATATATCTTGGCCCGAGCACTGTTGACTATATTGACAAGTGTTCTAACCTCGGTTTCATTCTAACCTCTGATCTCGATTGGGACAGTCACCTTTACACTATGTGCTCCAAGGTGTACAATGTTCTAAGGCACCTATGGCTAACGTCTAGTATGCCTAAATCTGATGTGAAACTGAAACTATTCAAATCATTAATTTTTCCACACTTTATTTACGGTGCCGAGTTCCTCTTGAATGTTTCCGCAAGAGCTTTCAATAAATTACGCGTTGCACTGAATAGCTATGTCAGGTACGTTTATAATCTTAGTAGGTATTCCCGAGTTAGCCACCTCCAAAAGCACTTACTTGGATGTCCATTTGAAGAGTTTTATAAGAGTTTTTCCTCAATATTTAAAAAATAAGTTACATGCGTTTCGAAGCTCTCAAACAAGAAATTTTTTAATTCCGCAGTACAATACAGCGCATTACAGCAATACTACATTTGTTACGGGCATTGCTTATTGGAATCTACTTCCAAACGAAATTAAAAACAGTAACACATTCATAATATTTCGGCGAGATTGCATGGCCTGGTTCAATAGAGAATATCAGCAAAATTAAAATTAGTTTTTATGTATAAAGTGTACAAATAGGAAGAACTGATTTAAAAACTAGTTGTAGTAATTTAAAAGGTTTACCTTACTCTGCAACAATTAAAGATAATAAAGATAAATACCTTTGAAACAGCGGTCTCTTGAAAAGTACTGGACTGTCATAAAGGAAGCACTTTGAAAACATGAAGGAAGTAAAATCGGAAGAAGATATGAAGAAAAACGTCACAATAAAGTTGATCCAAAGTTTTAAGTCAAGTCTTAAAGACGTGTTTAATAGTATTTAATTTAATTTAATATCCAATATTCATATTTTGTTCCAAACCTGTGTTGGTTCAGTAAAATCAAATAACTCTTCAGTTATTTCGAAGGTCCTAATACAAGCGGTAATAGGTAACCAAACCAAAAACAGAGTGTAGCAATCCAGTTGAACGAAGGGTACTTTACCGAGTAGACTGCATCGAAATCGCATCGAAATCGAACCGTATCCTGGGTGGTAGGTTAGCAGGCTTTCGCCAAGGCAGATCAGGCAGTCGGACGAATCTTTTCTGGACACGTTCAATTCACAAATTATACGACAACTGATGTGGAAACCGAACCAAGTTGCAATTTTCCAGTAATGGGTGAATTAAGGAGCAATAAGTTCAAGCAGCGTGGGTCCTTAAAATCTCGGGTATTTTTGGAGATGAAGCCAAGCTGTGGCTTTCGATATCAAGGCGACGTGGTGTAGGTGATACGTGAGCTTAGAATCCAGAAGAACACCGATGGCAATTACATGGCCGACTGGCTATAAAATACGGTGAAATGTATTAACCTCACATTTTCCACTAAACTTGATGTTTTCGTCAAGAGTAACTTTTCAAAAGGGTGTATTCAGAAATGAGCTTTTGTTTGAATTTGGTCTATCCAGATGATTATAATGGACGATGGACGAAAAGTCCAATCGACTCAATTTAAAAAAGCATTACATATAGGGTGAATCGGATTATCATCGAATGGCCGAAACTCAATTGGACGGAATAACAAATGGCATAGTAGATCTAGTGGAACCACCAAGGGGTTTCCAGTAAGGCGTATAAGTGCGTAGCAACCAGAGATTACTTTTGTAATCATTTACGAATTAATTAGGTAATCAATGGTAATCTGTAGAGTAATCAATGATAATCTTAAGTAATCATTGGTAATCATGATTAATTTATAGTAATCACAAGAGATTGATTACTGTTAATCAGAGGTAATCAGTAAAGTAATCAAAAGTAACTTTTTTCTACGGTGCGTAGTAATCGTTGCTATTGGAAACCCCTTGGGAACCACAAATGATTGAAACGCGAATGGCCGAATCGAATGTTATAGAAAGTATTCGCGGTCGTTGACTTGCTCAAATGTTGGGTATATATTGTCCTGACTCGCTACCGCTAGTTCGGACTCAACTAAGGAATAATCCCTACTAGTCAGTAAACCTAGGAGAATGCATGCACCCAAGTAGAGTTAGTTTTCGGTGAGGTTCAGCCAAGATTTGGCCTTTCGTGGTTCGACCAAATAAGAGTTACAATTTCGGTCTTTTGTGACAGTTGTTGAAATTCGGCCATTATTACTAACGTCCACTATGCTTACCGTCCATTATGTCTAAAGTCCGTATGCCTATCGTTCGAATGCCAGCATTTACATGCTAAAGTTTTGTTAAATAAGTAGGTAAATTATGCGATATATAAAAGACTAGTCTGCCCATAAATGAAGAATTGACTAAAATGCCACGGACATGAAATTCGCCTTCCCGCTCTTACGCCCCCACTTTAAAAAAATTTTCATTACTTTCCCCTACCGCCCCTCCATCAATTGTAGACCGTTTCAAAAAATATTAATACTTTAGTCTGTAAAGAGGTAAAGAGATCCTGTTACGCCGGCTGTCACCGATAGCACAAGGTTTCGTAGGGAATTATCAGGCGGGTTTCATGGGGGCTCGCGCAACTACGGACCAAATGTTTACTATCCGACAGATCTTGCAGAAATGTCGGGAGTACAACGTGCCCACACATCACATCTTTATCGATTTCAAAGCAGCATACGATACAGTCGATCGAGACAAGCTATGGCAGATAATGCACGAATACGGTTTTCCGGACAAACTGACGCGACTGATCAGAGCTACATTGGATCGAGTGATGTGTTTCGTACGCATCTCTGGGACACTCTCGAGTCCCTTCGAGACGCGACGAGGGTTGAGACAAGGTGACGGTCTATCCTGCATGCTGTTCAACATCGCTCTTGAGGGGGTGATCCGACGAGCGGGCATTGAAACGAGAGGCACGATTTTTACCAAGAGTAGCCAACTTCTAGGCTTTGCAGATGACTTCGATATCATAGCCAGGAACTTTGCGACGGCGGAGGCAATCTACGCCAGACTGAAAGCGGAGTCTAGGAGAATTGGGCTAAAAATAAATGCGTCGAAGACCAAATACATGAAAGGAAGAGGCTCAAAGGAAACAAATGCGCGCCTCCCACGGACGGTAACCGTTGACGGCGACGAACTAGAAGTGGTAGAAGAGTTCGTGTATTTGGGATCGCTGGTGACCGCGGACAACAACACTAGTAAGGAGATCCAGCGGCGCATCCAAGCGGGAAATCGGGCCTACTTTGCCCTTCGTAAAACGCTACGATCAGGAAGCATACGCCGCCGCACGAAGCTAACAATGTACAAAACCATTATTAGACCGGTAGTTCTTTATGGACTTGAAGCCGTGACGCTGCTTACGGAGGACATACGCGCCCTTGCCGTGTTTGAGCGGAAAGTGCTGCGGACGATATTTGGCGGAGTACAAACTGAAAGCGGAGAGTGGCGGAGGCGTATGAATCACGAGCTACAGGCACTGCTTGGGGAGACTCCCATCGTACAAGTTAGCAGGCTACGGTGGGCCGGACACGTCGTAAGGATGCCGGACGACAGTGCGACGAAAACGGTCCTCTTCAACAACCCCACCGGCACCAGGAACAGGGGGGCCCAACGTGCACGATGGCTCGACCAGGTCGAAAGCGATTTGCGACTTCTGAGACGACTAGGAAATTGGCGACGAGTGGCCCAAGACCGAGTTGAATGGAGACGAGTGCTTGAAACCAGCGATGCCAGATCAGCGGTTTTCCCGCTAGATTTAGCGGGATTTCAAGTCGGACAGCGGGACTTTTCAACCAAACAGCGGCTAGCGGGAATCTAGCGGTTTTCTTAAATAACTCAGCGGGATTTTAGCGGGATCTCGAGTTAGCAATATTTGGTAGGCAAGAAGAATGCTGAAAGAAAGGTTGTCAGCAAAACACTTCGTTTAGTGACATTCTAATATCTGCTCATGCATTGGCAGATGGTTCAGTATATTCTGTTGATTAGAAAACTCCGTGGTTTTTACCTAGAATGGGATGAGTTCTGACAAATACTCATTAGAACTTTCTGAAAAAGTAGACCACCAAACCAATCCGTTTTGTGTATTCCTAATTTTTCCACAAACTAATACGTTGTCAATGGCAAAATCCAACTGATTCATGAATTGGAAACAAAAGAACACTTATGTATCTATATACATCATAGTTTCCTATATACCGCAGCATTTGTGTGATAACAGATCCAAAATAAATCGGTACATCAGGCTTGCCATACACTTTATCCCTTCGATTTTGCTCTTTTGATTACTGCATCTCAGCCAAGCAAAATTTGAACAAGTGATGTATGGGGCTTTTGAAGCATTAGTTATTATCTACAATACTGTTGAAGTGCTATGCCTATTACTATGCCTTTTGTATTTATGGCGCTATAAGGCTGCCCTCTTGGTAGCAAAAAGTGTGCTCTTTTTGCCACCAACGGAATTACAGTCCTACAGCGTCGTAAATATTAAAGATAAAACTTTACTTTCTTCGGCAATATTGTAGATAATTAATAGCTCTACAAATGCCCTATACACCACTTTTTCAAATTCTACTTGGCTGAGGCGCAGTAATCAGAAGAGCAAAATCGAAGCGAAAAGTGTATGCCAAGCTGAGAACATTTTTCCTAAAACAAAACATCAGCGAGAACAAAGAGCCGATGCGCTTTACAGATATTTTTGATTTTTGGGTACTTATAAAGATTGAAACATATCTTCTTTTGTCACCAAAACCCATAACCATTTGCCAGCGTTGCTGAAATTTTGCATGATTTTTGTCGTAGCTAGACACAGAAAAAGAATTTGTACTCAAAGCTTTTTTCAAAATTTTCGCATGTGTTCTTAGACTCCTTAATCTTATAATTCTTGCGAAATTTCGTATTTCATTATATGAGGGATAACAAGATATTTCTTTTTCTGTTTCCTGAAGCCAAAAACCTCGTCAAAATGAATGCAGCAAATTTGCATAATGTTCATTTAATCGCAACGGCTCAATTTCAGCAGATCATCTTAATTTCAAATACAAGCCTACACTGAAACGAATATTTTTTATTTTTTAATCTGCACCAAAAACGAAAGAATAATGACTTTTGATTCAGCGGGATTTCTAGCGGGAAATAGACTCTAGACAGCGGGATTTCAGCGGGAAATCAAACTCTGGGCAGCGGGAAAATAGGTAATCGACCTGGTAACACTGCTTGAAACAGCACGAGCCCCTCTATGCTGCTGAAGAAGAAGAAGAAGTAAAGAGGTTTTACTCGATAATGGCAACCTATTTAATGTGCATGTCACCAGTTATAGGTACATGCTGGAGCCATGCCATTGAATTGAAACAGCGATACATGTGGTCAAATTCCCTTCGGGAAACATTTTCAACATAGTACAATTATTACACTTTCGACGTTACAATTATTTTATGCTAGTGAGTCTTCGAAATGGTTTTAAACGATTTAAAACAGTACGGAGGCACAAGTGAGGACAAAGTACACGACGGAACAACTAATCCGTGCACCCCAAAGAAGTTGCCAGCGAAGAATCAGGTTCAAGCCCTTGAAACTAGAAGGTAGTAGCAGCTACTACATACCGTCGATAATGGGAGCTGCGAATACTACCATCTAGGCTGTCGTGGCAATGAAAAAATGGGTGCATATTATCATTTCAATTTTGGATAAAATGGTGCATTGGCCCGTTTGTAATTTATGGGCAGTTGTAGGCCACATAATTATTTGTTTTGAAAAAAAATTCATCAATTTCTGAGATGATCAATTTTGGCAAATCGATTTTTAGTTTTCGAAATGCTTTTTTTCAGCGTAGGTTTTTTGTTATATTTCAGTATTTTTTATGAAATCTATTTTTTTCTATTTTCTATTTTTTTCTTATCTATTTTTTATTAGAATTTGTGAAACATTTTCAGTCAAAGAACTGTTGGGGCCGCATGAATAAAACAAATTGCTTGTCGTTTCGTGTGTAATTTTTATGAAAAAAATAAAGCACTCTTTTATTTTTAGGGCTTGAAAATAAAAATCAGACAACGGAAACAATAAGTAGGGTACGGGAGGGTATTCCCTTCACGCTACTAATTTCGGCATACATTACCTTTTTTGGCTACACTTTCCCAAATAAAAACTTTGCCGCTATATAACAATACTGAAACGAATGTAGCACTCATAGGCTTTAATCTGTTATAACTATTTTCATAAAAATGTAAGTAATTTGCTAAATTTTATTCAATAAACATCAAAACCACTGTTTTTCCACTAGCACGTAACCAGGCTGAAAAAACCAGCAGCAGCAGCTTACGCGTATCCGCTCTTGATGATGGTTTGGAAAACACACAATTATGATCACGTTTACTTATTCTAGAAACTAAATAGCTGTGAATATGCTGTCACAGAACAATTCTACTTCTTTATATCACGGAAGAACACAAAAATTCGCCTCTGATATGAAAATATAATTCCATTTTCATTCGCTACCCATTAGCAGCATTTTGTTTTTAATTCCAGCATATGGTGCGTTATTTACACTACTACCGATATGTGAGGCCTGAAACGTCTGAAAAGCTTCTATCGTGTTGACATAGCTAGTGTTTGAGTGATAACCACTTGCTTCTGGGGCTAATGTATACGAACGATTCAATGATACACTAGCACCAGCAGCAAGCTGTTGTCACTGCAAAACTAATTATCTTCAATGAGCCCGGAATGTAGGCAATAGCGACACGTCATCCATCGGTCCTCTTTTGATCTGTTTTTGAAAAGCATCAAATCTGTGTGCATCATATTTCGGCCGGTCGGATTTAAAAAACACAGACACCACTATAGAAAATGGGCTCAATTTAGCCGCAGCGACTTCATCATTTCTCGCGACTATAACTCAAGTTCAGTACCGTTTCATTAAAACCAAAATACATGCCGATATTCAGTAAATAATATTCTATCAACTGGTATAAAAATCTTGTCTCGAATAAATAAAGTTTCAACGTAATTCCTGAATATTATTCAGGCTACCGTTTAATGGGCTGGTAATACCCACCCGTACCCTACTTCCTGAATGATATAGTCCCTAAGTTGATAAACGTTTCCTCTTACCAACGCAAATATGTAGACATATAGCACTCTTTAGACTAAGAAGGTTAAACATAATTTTATACAAATTGATTTTTTTTGTCTGAATGTTCACTACTTTGTATTGCTTTAGCGTTTTTAAAAACGAATGGACCAAACCCAAACGGGAGATTATTCAATATTATTCATCACACTTTAAAACCATTGCGATTAAACTTACGAGTGGTAATCCACGGTACTGTATTTTTCGATTCGTTTAAATGATCAACTTTAACGAACTGCCGAGGAGTGAGGAAAAAATTTCTATATAAACATATAAGTAAGACAAGTTTATCAATTTAGTAACACTTCATCAAGTGTTTATACTACCGTATAATCAATGAACACACTAAAAGCATTAGGAGCTAAGTTTCGAAAGGATTCACCTGCCTTATTTAAACAATTTAAAATTGGGTAAAAATCCATCTAATTGACAGTCACCTTCTGTTCTTGCCAGTGCTTTAGTTCCTCTTTATTGTGCGATTTGACATTCCGCAAAAAGGTTCCGTAGCAGTTGTGAGCGAGCTTTAGCACTCTCGAACCCAGTGCAGATTGACTAACTTTGTTTGATCTAAATGCCGCTACGAAAGAATGCAATCGCAGGCTATGTACATTGCATCGTTGCAATTAGCACTTTAAATGTTGCTTGATTATCAGAGAAAATGCAAATATTTGCATGTTTATATCTTATTCTCAAGCAAATAACCAGACATTTAATTATTGCAAAATTGACTATAATTTCATTGGAACTGATATTTTCGTTCCAGGGCCATTCATCCCAGCACCAGTGTTCGAATCGCTGAAAAATATCGTTGGAACTAGATGAACCATCTGCCAATCCCAATACTTTGTAAGGAGTAGTCCTCAAAATTAGCCATTCAATTTTGATTCATTTACAGTATCGTCTCAGCCGAGCAAAATTTGACAAAGTTATATATGTATGAGACATTTGTAGAACTAGTTATTATCTACAATTGCTCAATAAAGTTTTACTGTATCTTTTGTAGTTACGGTGCTAAAATGCTAGTAGCTCATTACTAGCTAAGTGAACGTTCACTTTTGGTAAATTTCCGATAGAGGAATATGATAGTTTGTCTTATGATGCCAGATACTCAAAGTTATGGCGTACGTATTTTTTACGGAATCACATTTAACAAAAGCAATAACAGAGAGTGATAACATTCACTATCGACAGAATAGATTCCTGTAGAAAATATCTGGAAACATGAGCTTGTCTTATGGCGGTCGGCTGCTGAAAAACACGGTAATGTCCCAATGTCAGAACTTTTAATGCATGTATTTTATGCAAGATGTTATTCAACGGAAACAAACTGTGAAATTCATTGCCAATACAATGGTTTCAGTGGAGTGTGACCAAGTAATCAAGTTTATCCCATGGTGATTATGTGCATGATATTTGCGGGGTCTTGCCGGGATGAATCCTGATTTATTTTATTCCAAGGATATTCTCACAGAAGGAAGCGACTCGTCGTTTTTAACAAACAACGAATCCTAAAAAGAATTCATTCTCCTTCTACAGCTAGAATTATGAGAACATTTTGTCTGGGGTTAAATGCATAATACAACTGAGAGTAGCAGCTTTCGTACTGACAGCCGCTGTAAATATAATGAAGACTTGCGTCTGTGATTCATATGGATTGATATACGATTACGAATGACGTAGGCGATGTTTGGGTAACCTGTTCGAACTACTGATAAAAAATCGTTGAAAAAGATTTTACGTGCATACACCAGTGAACTAAATAACATAGATATCACATGTTCAGTAGCTGTGTAGAGGAAACTTTTTTTTTACGTTTTCTTTTTCATTCTTGAAAACGACAATGCTGATAGCGTCACGCATATCTGTGATAAAGGCGAACGAACATGGATCGCAAAAAAAAACAAACCACCAGCTGACACCTTTTACATAACCAGCAAAAAAATTTCAATCCACCAACTGTCTGCTTTGTCTTTCCTTATATGACATAATCCGTTTATTTTTCGGTGTAAAGTTTTTCCGCTGTTGCTGTTAAACTTTTTTCTTATTTTTTGGGCAAACACGTGGAGAATTATATACCTATATATAGAAGATACTCGCATTTCGTTCTACGAGAGGTGACAGGGAATTTGGTATTTCTGTTTGGTTGTGATCTTGAACAAAAAAAGTCCTCCTTGTGTCGTACCACTTGTGTCGCTAGGAATGAATGACAGGAAGCAATTTAGTATTTAGAAATTCATTTTGAAATGCAAGTTTAAAACAAATTGCCAGAGTTGTTTTATTCCTCTGTTAAAATTTAAAACTCTTTTCCTTTTCTTTTACCAGGAACCATAGGAAAATGCTTCCAATGCTTGAGGCTTGCTCCAACTATAAGAAAAATAAATTCACAAAGAGGCAAGCGCCTATTGTCATACCAAACTACCATCACCTATATAAATATTTGAAGATAAACATTTTTATTCATAAGTTTTATGCTTTTCCTCAAAATTTGCACTATATCAGCCGTACGTGCCCATGTCTACGAGTAATCCGGGTCTGGTACGACCTATGCTGCTGTATATAATGTAGCAATAATCCCAGTAGAAAACCAAACTTTACGAGCAGGTTTGTATTAGATTATAAGCAGATACTTTGTTACGCTGATAGCTGCAAATTATGTTCGTTACACGCCCACATCTAAGTGAATTGGGGACCTGGTGCCCAAAAACACACACCTGCCATGGCTATATTCGGTATCTCTCTATGGCCTATTCATTGCGGTGTTGCTGCCCTTGCCGTCCGATAACCATTTTTAGCCGCTGAAGCATGTTTTTGGAAAGATAGGTAGCTATTGTGCATGTCGAAACGTGACGACCGGCTCCGGCGATGACGGGAAGCAGCCAATAATATGATCTGCTGTGTCGGTGCGTAAACCGACGAACGAATAAGATCGCAATTGATATGTCGTCTTGGCTTGTCGAATTCATAGTCGTCGAATGGCCGAATAGCCGCAGCGCACGACGCAACCAGTTGTCAAGTTAAAGTGGACCGTCTGTTAGACCGACAGGTTTTTTGCTGATCGCAAGGTTTTGCGATCGAATGAATTGGATACGACAAAATGTCTGCTTTACTGTTCAAATAAAGTTTTAATCTGATGTAAATATGTTGCTGACACAGCCAAATTTACTTTCCTGACCCTGAAGCAAAATCCACAAACGTAGAAGAGTGATGCAATAATCAGATTGAATTTTCGTTTCAAAGTTATACGAATATGAACTGTTTTTACTAATAATGGAGTCACTCGGTTATCTGTGAACAATGCAGTCTTTTTTATAACTTAGTTTTTCAGGAACATGAAGCTTTACATGATGTTACTGATCCACATTACCCTTACACGGAAAACTACTCAATGGTTGTAATAAAAACAACATCTCAAAACACCGTACTTCTCCATTAACGGTGCCAGAGTGTTCGAGCAAAATACATTGACATTATAGCGATTGTAGGCACATCAATTGATATCAACCGCGACGAATTATTAAACTCAACGATATGGATAACACCCGTCAGCAAGGGGCACACACAGTCGAGTGTCTCCAATCAGACACAGTAATTTAGTCTCATTCAAAAATAAATAAATCACCATTGAAAATATGCTTATGTATTTATCTAGGCATCAATCTAACCTGCTCACTCATTTCGGCCCAAACGTTATTTTTCTGCAAACGTGAGGGACACTACTGGACTGGATTTCTTATTCGCCCGCGAAAATTCCACTCAGTCTATTGGCTCCTTCGAGCGGGGGACGGGCGGTCGGACTGCTGACACAGCTGTTCTCGTGCAGTGACGTCTCCGAATAAAACTGCAAACTCACACTCGCGGGGCAATAAACGGTCACTATTTTCACACAGTTCTGCCTTCAACTTTACCGCTTTGACACAGGCGAGAGAAATGCAGCGTGCGTACTATCCTGCTAACAAACGGAAATTTGCTTTTCACGCCTAGCAAGCAGCTGTTGGTTTTTCTTCACAGTGACTTTTCGCCGTATTTTGGCTACACACTTTCATGGAAAACCATCACGAAATGATGTTTCTTTTTCGGTTTCGCTCTCCTTCTCGGCTACGACTGTTGTTTTGCACTATTCACTTGTGGGTAATTTTGACGAATCCGACAGAACGGATCTATTTATAGTATCCAAATGCGATCTGAAACGGACGAAGGTGAGTCGTTCGCCGCCGGTCAAAGAGGATTCCTTTCTTTGGATCGAAAAACTACTTAGAAAACGATAGTGTTTATTGTACCAAAATCAAACTCAGAATAGGCGCTTTTCGGTTAAGTCGAGTCGATTTTAGTGTGTTGCTTAACGAGACGAAAGAAAAAATACGTGTCTAACGCTGATAACATAAGCAGTAAAATTTTATTATTTTATTATGTACCATTATGTAATGGCATGTGATAAAACATGTTTTGTTAAATTTGTATGGGTATGAAGCAATCAATTAAAATGTGTTATAACCTTCATTATTTTCTATTCTTTAAATATTACGTTTGATCTACGCGCCTTCAACTGAAAGAATAATATTCTATATTTCCACCCTGAGTAAGGAATCCTCAATTTGAAAGTTATTAATCGTTAACACTCAAATTAATCAAAAAACTATTGGGTTATCCTCGATGTTGGAAGCCGAAAACTATCCATTCCTCTTGAAAAAAACACTACTTAATATTTTTCCACCAAAGGTCACCTGCAATCGAGCGAAATTATTTCACGTTCGTTACTTTTCGATCGAGTCGGACGGACGGACAACTAATTAAGTTAGTGGAAGCACAGCACCCACAACGTGCGTTTCTTCTATTCTTCACTCAACAAAGCTACACCTTCTTCTTATCGACGGCACACCAATTTAGGCGGTAATTTACTATTTAAATTACCCGCAACTTTGGGTTGCTGCGGCGGAAAAACGGAAAAACAAATATTGGTTTTCATTAATTCTCTTATTTCCGTTGACTATTGTAATAAATTTTTAAGCACGGCAAAACAAAAACCTTGCCGCGAGTAACAATCTCGTTAGAACAGCTTATGAATAGATAAAATTTTAAATCGTGAGAATAAAACTTGGCAAAAAAGCACTAACGATGATATCCTGGAGTTCCGGAGAGCACGCCTCAACACGCTTGCTACCGCCAAGAAACGCGCCAGTCGACTGAAAAGTGTTGCACTCGAGAAAAGGAATGGTGATATATGTCTCAGACTTTGGGCTGTTGCTTCTATGTAGAGCGAATGTAACAGTTTGAATCACGCTATGCCGCTGCTGCTTGGTTGGAGTATATCTCCTGCCGCGAGGGTGGTACTATAAGCTGGTTATGTTCCACATACACACGTTGTGATTTCTTTTTCCTATGCTTTTCAAGGATTCTAGGGTATTAGTGCGTTTATTACAAAGTATGTAGGTGATGTTTTATGGAAGATTTCCCGCCATAAAACACACAGCCAGACACAATATAAACTGCACCCGTACACACGTATTGCGCCACTTTCTCCACTTTTCATCACTGGTTGGTTTATTTACTGTTTAAGTTTATCTAGACGTATTTAGATTTTAATGCGCTATTTTAAAACAGATTTCCTTTTCCAAATTTCATTAGAATTACTAAAAACTGTTCAGACACGAATGCACTAAAAGGTGTAGAATCTCTTCAACAGACAAGCAAACAACATTAAAAATGGTTGCCTCAAACGCAGTGAAAAATTATAAGACAACTGCATTGTAGCCCGGTGCTACGCTACTAATACTATAAATTTGGGGAATCGTCCCGAATATGGAAAATGCATTTTCTCCGTCTGCTAAGCATCCTGCTAGACTTATCAAGAACAATTCTCGTATATTTTCTCCATACAGCGGGTCTTAACCCACCCTACGGAAACGCAGAAATTTCCTCACCTACTCTATTTCCCTAGGCGAGTTCTCCAATCGCCTTCTCCTATTCTGCCGACCGGTAAATTACACTCCGAGCATGAGTTCCTTATTCGTTATTTTTCTTGCGCAAGTTTATTCGCAAGCTCATGCCTAAGCAGAGAGTGAAAAATTTATAAGCAAAGTTAGTTAGGCGGAGAGCGTTGCTCGCACTCGCACCAGCACCTAGCTCTTTAGCGTTCATTGCGGCTAACTCTAGAACTCGCAGTGGTGCTTTTTCTTTTCTCTGATTTTGTTCAAATTTCCTTGATTATTCCAGGTTTTTCCAGGTAATTTCAAATTCCCTGACAATTCTAGGTTTTCCAGGTTTTCCCAGGTAGTTGCCAGCCCGAGTGACAATACAATGATGCCTTACGGTTGGCCTCGGACATAAGTGGAAGTTCGAACAATGCGATAATCTAAACTGGTATCAAAGTCTCTTTCGATTTTGTCTTTTTTGGAAGGTTTTCGCATAGAGAGGAATAACAGCAATATAACCAGAGCGCACGCTGCTTGTAGCTGCTATATGCTTCAGTATGATTCGTGTGTCTCCGTGTTTTCGTGGACAAAACACACGTGGTATTTGTAGAATCTAGTATCTGTAGCAGGCAGCATGTACGTGTTTGAATTTCAATTTCCACTTCTGTTCTGTACTCGAAGTACTGGCCTGAGTCTGTCGTCGTATGCTCGAATCCAGCAAGAAGAGACTGCTAAAATCCAATCGAAAGTAGAAGTCGGATGAAAGTAGAAGATTAAGTCCAAGAGAACGGTATGCAGTACTGAGACCTTGATTTGCTTTAATCATAGCGCACGGTTGTACGTATTAAATTTACCAAGAGCAGCAATTTACAAACTGAAAGTTAATTTAGAAGAGCAGAAAGGTGCAGAAAGTCTTGCTGTTTCCCCTGGTAAACTTTTTATCAAAAAAAAAAATCTAGATATTTTTTTCGCTTGTTAGCTTTTTACGAGCTACGTTGGATCGAGTGATGTGTTTCGTATGCATCTCTGGGACACTCGAGTCCCTTCGAGACGCGGCGAGGATTGAGACAAGGTGACGGTTTATCCTGCATGCTGTTCAACATCGCTCTTGAGGGGGTGATCCGACGAGCGGCATCGAAACGATTATTAGACTGGTAGATCTTTATGGACTTGAAGCCGTGACGCTGCTTACGGAGGACATACGCGCCCTTGCCGTGTTTGAGTGGAAAGTGCTGCGGACGATATTTGGCGGAGTACAAACTGAAAGCGGAGAGTGGCTTAGGCGTATGAATCACGAGCTACAGGCACTGCTTTGAGATCGTACATCTAGCGAAAGTTAGCAGGCTACGGTGGGCCGGACACGTCGTAAGCATGCCGACAGACAGTGCGACGAAAATAGTCCTCTTCAACAACCCCGCCGGCACCAGGAACACGGGGGCCCAACGTGCACGATGGATCGACCACGTTGAAAGCTATTTGCAATTTCTGAGACGACTAGGAAATTGGCGACGAGTGGCCCAAGACCGAGTTGAATAGAGACGAGTGCTTAAAACAGCACGAGCCACCCCGGCTCTAGGCTGAGGAAGAAGAAGAAGTCATGTGAAAAATGAAAAATTGCACGAACTGAACAATCTTGACGTTAGGCTAAAAATGTATTGAAAATATTGACTAACGAAGGTGAGAGACGAAATCGCAGCTCTCAATTTCCGGTTAAGCCTGTTCGTTAACCAATTACACCACTATGCTGTCTGATATTCCGTAGTTAAATATCAAGTTTTGTTGCGCTCACCCAACATTGTTCATCTCCACACAATTACTTTTAATAAAGTATTTTTTATTGTTCCTGAGACAGGTTCGAGCGAATAAATCACTCGATTCTCTTGGACAATCACCTACAAAAATTCATTCAGAGCCGGGAGGCTCTTATCGTATCAAGAATTCCTCTTCACTGTACTCGGTTTTGGGCTACTCGTCGTCAATTCGATGAGCGTCTCGACACACAAATCGGCTTAAACATGGTCTAACCATCTAGCACATTGGGCCCCTCTACTTATGATGCTGGTGGGGTTCTTGAAGACTAAACAGTCGTCCTGCATCCTTACGACGCGTCCGGCGCACCGTAGTCTTCAAACTTTCGCCAGGTGACCGAATGAGAATCTCTCTAAGTAGTGCTTGCAACTCGTGGTACATACGCCTACGCCACTTTCCGCCATCCGATTGTACTACACCAAAATTAGGACCCTCTCAGGCCCTTGGGGATCTCATATATTGGTTTACCTTTAAACCAAGGCAGGCTGGATAAAAGAATACTCCATAACCCCTTATTAACCATGCGACGTATTTCGAACTCCACCAATACTGGCGAGTTGAGTTATTTTTTAGACACAAATTGTTCCTCTTCCTCCGTCTATAGCCAAATTGTGCCTCTTTCTCGACTATCGTCAAACCACCAACCGAGAAGTTTAATTTAACCAGTTTACTAACCGGGACGACGAAAGGTGGTGGAGGAGACTCCAGTTCCTTTATCCAGTTTGATGTGGTTCAAAGGTCAATACCTGCGATCTACAAGGGCCTGGGGAGGAGAAGTGGGTTCAAATCCGGTAATAACTAGCTTCGATTATAGTTTGGTTTGATCCGCGGGTCCCCAATTTGGATAAAAGTTGCGACACACAACTTCTTACGCGTTGCTTCAATGATCCTCCCTTATCTAATTTTCGGCTCTTTGATTCGAAGTTTTTCTACTACCCTTCCTTCAATTGTATCAAAAATAAGTTTCAAAAGTGTCAAGTGTTCCGATTTTTACGAAATTTCAAAAGAACGCTTCGTTCCCGTTTTGGTCCCATAAAAAACCGGACTCTCAAATTTCGTTTCGATCGCACTCCGGGCTGGAGCTTCCGGATTTCACCCGGTCCGAAGTTGATCACTACAAGAAGGGGTAGGTTCCAATAAGGAAAGGCTTTGCTTCTCGTTCTTTATGGAGATTTCTAGCAAGAAGATTGAACAATCAGCTTGTAGAGTAAGGAGGGGTAAAGTGCGATGGGGGTAAAAGTGCAATTCAATGATTTATCGGTGCAGATTCCGGGTAAATTGACTAATCTAACGTAAACTTTGGTTGCTTACGAAGCATAGTTGCTGAGTTATGTGAAAATGTTATTTTAGGGCGGTTTTGATGTAATTTTTCGTTAGACGGCAAATACGATATAGACAGGAGGATATTACTTGTTGAAAATTTGTAGCAGCGTTTTACATCACTCACATATCTGTTTTGAAAATACGGTGAAAAGAATTCACAAAATATATTTCGCTTTTCTATAATTTAATCAAACTCCGTCAAGCGCCTAGCGGGGTAAAAGTGCGATTCACGGACGAGGTAAAAGTGCGATTCATGGACGAGGCAAAAATGTGTGCTTCACAGATGTTGACCGAAGGAAAACAATGTTTTTCCGCTGATGAAACAAAAATCTGCCGGAGACTGCAATACACCAGCGCAGACTGAAGATAATATGGTTTTGTTGGCTACTGCTGTGCTAATTTCATGGATTCGAGCTTCGCACTTTTTCCCCGCGGTATTCGTACTTTTGCCCCGCTAGTGGGGTAAAAGTGCGAACCAGCACTTAATCAGAAGAATAAAGAATTTATTTGGCATAACACTATTATTCCAGATGATTTATAGTTGAATGTGAAGACATTGAGTTAAAATTTCAAAATTAATGCATATTAAAAATTCGATAATTTATGAAACAATTTACTGAAAGTAAAACGAATTTTGGTTTTTATGGCAATAGAATTGCACATCTACTTGTTAGTGACTGAAGTTTTTGAAGCGTCTTAGCAGAATACGAAAATCCAATTAAATTCTACTATGTATATTTATTCTTGACAGATACGTATTTCGCCTACGACTTGCAGGCTTCATCAGTTCATAGTTCGAAAACAGACACTGAAGAAGCCTGCAAGTCGTAGAATTGAATTGGAAAGTTTTCTTTTTTATTTAATTTCAAGTACTTTTTAGTGCTCAGATTTTTAGGACTACCCCAGTGGCAGCACAGTCCGGCCGTAGGAGCTCCTTCGCCGCAATGCCAATATTAAAATATCTTTCTTTCTTTACTCTGTACACAACACCACCACCGCGTTTGCTGTCGTCACATTCGCGTATCGTTCAATAGCACACGTACGACCGACCGACCGACAGCAGCGCGTTAGAAAACACAAGCAGAGAGTACCTATGCGGGAGAAAGAGAGCGCCTAAGTGTCGCGCATGTCGTAGCTTCCACTAACCGACGACAGGTACTTACTTGTTATGGTGGGTCGAAAAAGTCCACTTTTGTTTTTGCTTCTACCAAAGGAAAAGCCGACTATGTTGTTCTACATATGTGCGATGCTCTAGTGCGAGCGACTCGTATCTGAAGATGGAGGGAATGGTGGGGTTTACCGACTGGCAGATAGTTTTTCTTAAATATTTGCCGGTCAAAAAAGTTTTGCAATATTTTTTTCCGGATCCCAATTAGATAGATATAATTCAATTACCTATTTTAAAAAGCGATTAAATTTGAAGACTTGAGTTGCATGATAATCTAGTGTTAGGTATACAATTTTTTTATCAACAACTTTTTGACCAACAGCACCGCAAACCCAATATAATGTTTTTATCTTAAAACTCATCAAATCTTTTATGATAAAAAATTTATTTCTTTTTGTTCTTTGCCATTATTTGCGCTCCAAGACATTACACATATTCAAATTATTCTTGCGTTGCCCATCGTTGCTCGTCAATATTAGATTAAATTTACTATTAATTTAAAAATATTATCAATATACTGTTCGCTTCACAAAAACGTTGTGGAAGAATTTTGAAAATTGCGACAGTGGTATTAAAAAGAACAATCCGTACAGGATGTATTCTAAATTCTTCTAGACCAATGTAAGGACCGTCATAAGCAAACAGCAAGTTTGCTTCATAAATTATTTTTGGATGAGAGGACAACGCGAACTTTGCAATTTATGACAAAGATTAATTGGGCCAGTTGCCCGCGGGATGTACAAGGATAAGGTGGTTATAATACGGACAAGCATTCCTCCCGGCAGCGTCTCCATTCTGTCGCCTCATTTTTCTTTTGAAGTAGCCTATGTATAATGAGCCTTAGTTCTATTATTTTTCTCTTCCTTCTCATTCGAATTCTCATCTCGCGGCTTATGTATTTTAAACACGGGCACGCTAAGGTAAGAACCATGAACTGAACTCAATTGCGAACAAAAAATTAAATAATGCACTTAAAAACCTGTCATTTTATCTTCCAGAAACCATCTAATTGAACCATACCCTGTTTTATGGTAGCCTAGATAAGAAGTTAAAATAGTTGAATACCAGCAGCGACTAGCTCCAGTAACTTATTTACATATACATATACATACAACTAATCGGAGAAGTCGTAATCTATTTTACCTCAACATTTTGGAACAAACGACTTACCTAGAAAGAAACGAAGAAAAAATGCCATTATTAGTAACACATGTCAAACATACGTTTAATTGGATGTATAATCGAATATAGAATTGCCTAATTATAGTTATGCATAACAAAGTTTCCATAGTTTCAATTAACTCACCAAAGGAAGCGTTAACATAATTGATTCGGAAGTGTCGTTCACCAGGAAGTAAGTTAATGAACTTCTCTTTTTCTTTTCTTCCAAGAATTTCTCTCAATCGGATACGTAACTCACTAAGTTAGTACAGCTGTTGATTCGTCTTTTAAATCAATTTTACTTTTTAAATCACTCCTGTTTCATTTCCTGTTCGCGGAGATTCGCCGGGAGAGGATGTAGTTAATTGTAAGTTAACAGTCAAACTTAGCATAATTCTTACTGTACGAGATTGATACAATGTCCCGTATGCATTTTCATTACAAGCAACCGACGTGAAACCATCATTATTAATCAACAGGCCAACGACAAGCGTTGGTAAATTTTCAGCAAACACGCAACGATTTCAACGACGACGGGTAGGAACTACTGATAGCCAACGAGCAATAACAATTTTCCAGCGGAATCGAATGGCCCTCCTAGCGCAAACGTGACTGTGAATAACATTACTTCCAGAAAAGGCGAGGCTTGCGACCTTTGCCATCACCCATACGGGGGAAAATTGGAGGAAATGCGGAGGAGTGACTCCTTATCGAGCGCGCCCTGCAAGGTACAAAGTAACCGTACCGGCATTGAAAAGCGGAAGTGGGTGTTTGCGAACGAATGAACGAAAGTCTAGCACCTGATAATAACAATATTGCTCGAGTGATAAAGGTGTGGCAGTTTATGTAAATTCATTGGAATACGTTTTAGGAAGCTAGGTAAAATTTGAATTAAATTACTTGAACGACTGCGCGTCTCCACTAGGACTGACTTTAAATTGGGTCGAGCAGTATTTAGGTTATTTAATCCATTCAAACCACACACCAGGAACGTCCATTTGTTTATCACCTTCAAAAAAAATTTATGTGAGTATGATATAGAAAAAAAAAATAGAAAAAGAAGATTCATATGAAAAAATACTCACTTTCGCAGCGCCGGAAAATAAATTATTAAAAACATAATTCACTTCAATATAAAAAAGGAACTACACGTCATATAAAAGTGGTGAATGGAATGATGGAATTTATGCGTTCACAGGAAACACGACTGGTGCTATTATTGAAATCCCTTTCCTCTCTTTTTGGTCCTCATATAGGTACCAATAATCAAATTAATTTATTATTATTAATTTATTATATTATTTAAAGAGAATGGATTATTTCAATTTATCACCATAGCGTTTTAATAAACAAGGTGAGTACAACTTTGTGAAAACATCAGTTTTTTTTATTCTATATTAGAGAGGTTTTCAGCCTACGGCTGGTTCGCCTCTTAAAACATCAGTTATAATAACACTGGTATTTAGTTGATTATACGAGCTAATACCATCTGACTTCAGTAAGAGTAAATTTCGTTTTCAGCAAAAAAAGAAAAAAAAAACAAATTTCACTTTCGAAACCGTTGGAAAATTCTTTTAAACTTGCCCAATCTTATTGGATTCTGCGGGATTCTGGCAATGATGATGCCATTGCAATTTTCCTATCCTAAAAACCCACATTCCAGGAAATCATAACTTATTGATTGATTATTGACAACCACATGTTGCGTTTTTGTACTGCTTTTTGTACGGTTAATAATGGGATGAATAGAGCCCTATATTTTTTCAATGGAAGAACGATGATTCGCCAAGTGGATATTTTGTAAATTCCAGAATAGTAGAATAAAATTGAAAAGAATTCCTTTTACCCATACTCGCGCTAGCTGTATAACAATTATGCCTTCTGATTCGAACTAAATATTATATTTCTTGAATTTACATGCATTTCGCACATGGAACAGTAGGCTCAAGTTGATGCAATCTATTCCAATTTAAGAGCGGTGTTCGATCGAATAGATCAGACATGGAGTTAAATAAAGTTTACTGAATAGTTGAGATCGTAAGTTCTTCTACCGTGCATGGGAAACTCAATTCCTGCAGTTCTACTAAGTTTACCACAAGGGAGTAATATGGGGCCTCAGCTATTTACACTATTTTTCAACAATGTTGTCTTATCATTGGATCTTGGTATAAAATTAATGCTGGAATCTTTTAGACGTGGGGCACTTTCGAATTCATGGCATTTTAATCATTATATCAAACGGAATACTTTCTAAGGATGAAGCAAGGGTAAAAACGACTTGGTAGCAAAGTCACCGAGTGTGCTTAGACAACCGAGTGGTAGTGGTAACAACATTATATTGCAAGAAAAACTAGAGCAAATGGAGATTTTTCAAAATTATCATAAAGGTTTGGGCCGAAAGATCTGGGTATGATGAAGTGGGGAAGGCAGCTGAGAAGAAGCGTCAAACATAGCTCTAGCCATCCCAAGTCCCTACCTCGTGCCTCCACGTGGCCATACCCAGTAATACTCGAAAATGAGTAGCTAAGCTAGCTAAGCATTCGGTGAATGATTTTAAGGGGGCATAGTACTTTTTTAATTCTAAAAAATCGAAATTTTTTTTATTGTTTATATCAAAAGATTAACATTTTTAGCATATGTGTTTGAAGTCGTTTGGATGAATTCCAAAAATTGACAAAGTTACAGCTATTTGTAATGCGCGTGTCTGGAGCGATTACACAGTGAATAAAAACTTCAGCGCCGTTTTTCTCGAAACCAGGTTTTGAAAGTCGGTACCATAAATATCTCAAGAACGGCTCAAGCAATTCTCATGATTCTTCTTTTGTTTCAAAGCCAATCAAATTATCTAGTGTTTGACCCATCCTTTTTTGGATATTGTAATTTGTGTATTTTTTATAATGGTTTAAAGTCAATTTTTTCGACTAAAAACCTTAATTTTATGTTTGAATATCCGCCATTTTGTTATGCGTTCGAATTTCAAAAAAAGGATGGGTCAGACACGAGATAATTTAATATACTTTCATGTCGTTTTGGAACTTTTCATTTCGGATAAGCCCTCGAGCGCCAATCCATGGTACCGCAATTCATGTTTTTTTCGAATGATCATGTTCAAGGAGTCGTAGGGGAGGGGGGAAGAGGTTTCCATATGTAAACAAAATTGTAAATATTAGTATAAAATACAATGTTTACAATGCAAAAAACCCGAATCGATTCGCCTTTCGCATTATCAAGAAAAAAATATTTGAATTAAGGCCAAAAATATGGTGTAAAAAGTACTATGCCCCCTTAATTCACTATACTACCGCTACTGACATAACAGTCCCATTTTCTGTGGAGTTCCCTATATAAATGGAACTGATATTATATATTTTATCTCATTTCTAATTATATACGAATCGACATCTTCGGTAAGAACATACCATAAGGGTTGAAGGTCCGAAAGTATATATTCCGGAATGCGCTGCAAGTAAGCAGTCATTCTTCATGGGTCTTTGGACTCTCAGTAGAGCTGACACTTTCTATAAGCTGAAACTAAGATGACTGCAGCGACGAAGCATCACTGCGGTCAGCTATTTTTCATAACAGTGGAAGATAGATCAACACGAAAAAGTTTGGGTCGAGCAATCTTAGAATTTTATGGAATTTCGCAAGTGGGCATAGTTTATAGACTTATCAAAAAAAAACTACAAGGTATACAACCCTAAGGGTTGTACGAAAGGGTGACATAGGACTATATCAGATCACTATATCAAAGACTAACTGTATTTCTGGCATATGTATGTTTATAAGAATCTGTGAGTGCCATTGTTTAAGTAAATGTTGGAAAGAAAAGAGCGAAATATTCAGATTCAATTCAATGATTAAATTGAATGATTGAGATTGAATGCAATGATGGCTTTGAAAATATGTGGACGGGGGTTCATAAGTACAACGCCTGCAACCATTGAAATATAGATTTCTTTTAAAAATCACTTGTGTGCATCATAAAGGTTGAAATAGTAATGAATGACCAGTCTACAGATTATTGTATAAGATATGATTGTGCGTAACTTGACATGTTTCAATAATCTTACTTTAACTCGCTTGTGGCCTTTAAAAGGGCCGTTGGTTACAAATAACTTTAAAGCCAAAGCACGTTCATCGCGAATATGACGCGCCATTCAAATATCCTTCTCTTTTGACATGAATGTCAACAGGTTAGCGGCGTCGATTCACTGTCTTTTTCTCCGAGGAGGTTTTACTAATTTACTTTCACAGCTTATCGCTTGTTACATAGCAGAAAATGTGGCACATACGCAAAAATTTCTGTTTTTTTTGTATGAGAATCCTTATCTTCCCACCACCGGGATGAGGGGTCTCAAACAAAATAAATCAAAATAAATTCATGCCTCCAAAAACACCCACATGCCAAATTTGGCTTCACTTGCTTGATTAGTTGTCGAGTTATGAGGAAATTTGTATTTCATTTGCATAGGAGCTCCCCTGTTAAAAGACGGATGGGTCCCAGTACACCATAGAAAAAATTTCTGCCTTCTAAAATCTCCACATGAAAAATTTGGTTCCATTTGCATGATTAATTCTAGAGTTATGAAGAAATTGGTATTTCATTTGTATGGAAGCCCCCCCGCCCTCTTAGAAGGGGAAGCGATCTCAGTCCACCATAGAAAAAATTCTTACTTCCAAAAACCCCCACGTGCCAAATTGGGTTCCTTTTACTTGATTAATTCTCGAGTTATGAGAAAATTTGCATATTATTTGTATGGGAGTTCCCCCTTCTAAAAAGGGGAGGGGTCTCCTTAGAAAACATTCTTGCCTTCTGAACCCCCCACATGCCAAATTTGATTCCATTTGGTGATTAGTTTGAGATTTAAGAGGAAATTTGTCTTTCATCTGTATGGGAAACCCCCCCCCCCCCTCCTCTTAGAAGGAGAAAGGGTCGCAGTACACCATAAAAAAAATCCTGCCTTCTGAAACCCCCACATGCCAGATTTGGTTCCATTTGCTTGATTAGTTCTCAAGTTTTGAGGAAATTTGTGTTTTATTTGTATAGGAGCTCCCCCTCTTACGCCCTCCGTAAAATTGCACCCTTACCCCTCCAAAGCACTGCTGATCATTTTATCTATCCAACGACACATAAATTGTTCAGTTTCGTTCAATAGTTTAGTAGTCTTTCATTCAAACGTTACACTTCTATTTTCGTTTTCACAAAGTGCTACCCAGTCTCAGTATAGTAAACAAAGACGTAGTCCTACGTCAAAAATATAATAAAAACAATATTTAAAAAAACCTTTTCATTTTCTTAGAACACTATAAAAGAAATTTTCTTTCTCGGACATCGATAATTTCAAAAGTTTATACCTTTTAAACCAATGCATGCATGTATGCATCTCAATTTTACATTGGAATTGTATGATGATTAGAGTATGTCAAAACAAAGTGAACAATAAATTGTTTTGCAGTCGCGCGTGTCCTCATATACAACTCATGACTGTAAATTATAAAGCAATATAGATGATTGCAATATTAAGTTATATCTTAATCATATATTCAGGAGTATTAAGTTGCGTGTTATAAAAACCGCTGTATAATGCAAGATAGATATGCAAGATAGAATTGCAAATAATCGTCCAACTTTTCGCACGTATATTACCTCCACCTTGGTACTTATATGTTGTTATCTGGCGAGAAATATAACTTTTGCATTCAGATAAAATGTCATATTTCTTAGTTGCAATCGAGATATACAAACCAAATTGTTCACTGGGAAAACTCTAAAGAAAAGTCGGAAATATTATGTTCTATTTTCTGGAAAAGTTATAAAATCTTTTTTTCTTGTCTATCAAGAAAATTTTTAGTGACGAAAATCTCACAATAGCGTTATATGTAAAACCTAAAATTTTCAAGAAAATCGGAAAATTTCCCTTAGAGTTTTCTAGGGAAATAGGAGAGCTAGATGTTCGTATGCATAATTTCGTGCAATTCTGAGACCCAATAATGATTTTGAAAAATGCTCAAATCATTGATCGTTATTTCGATGCTCTTTTGGCATAAAATCGACTCCATTATCATTGTACCATTGTGGCAAGTTGTTCAAATGGTTAGTTCTGGCTAAAACATAGCTAGATAGAACATCATGAAACTTAATAAAGACCAAGATCCATTTGCTGAGGTACCCCCCTCAAATAGTTCCGAATTCAATGTTATCTATATATATAAAAGTGAGCGTGAGTATGTTTGTATGTTTGTATGTTCCACCATAATTCCAGAACGCATTGACCGATCTTCACCAAACTTGGCACACATGTTCCTTGATATAAGATAATCAACACTGGGGGGTGCCCCCTTGATAAAGGGGGGGGGGGGGCGAGGGTTCGTAACAGGGGGGGGAGAGGCCATAACTCCGAAATGCCAGGACGGTTATTCATCAAACTTGGCACAATTCTGGCTTTAGTTTTCAAAAGATCGCATAATCAACCCTTTTGCATGCATTATGCGACTAAAGCCAGAATTGTTCCATGACATAAGAGAATCAGCACTGGAAGGTTAACAAAAACGAGGGGGGAGGTTCTCTGACAGGAGAGAGGGTCCCCAATAGGGGGGAGGCCATAACTCCGAAACGCCTTGACCGTTCTTTATCAAACTTGGCACACATGTTCCTTGACATCAGGGAATCAGCACCGGGGGTTGACAAAGGGGGGTGGGACTAATAGGGGGGGAGACGATAACTCCGAAACGCCTTGACCATTCTTTATCAAACTTTCATACATGTTTCTTGATATAAGGGAATCAGAATTAAAGGGGTTGACAAAAGAGGGGGAGTAACAGGGGGAAGACTCCGAAATGTTTGGACGGTTCCTTCTTAAGTGACGGTAGGACAAAAGAGGGAGCTGATGACAGGAGGTTGCTGACAGGAAGGGGGAGTAACGCCCACTTGACTGCAACAATTTGTCCGTACAACAAAAAAAATCAAAATACGAAACACTAAACGGCTTTGCTCATAGCTGTAGATTTGTCAAGTGTAATTATGCGCTGAATCAAAGTGACCCGTATAAAAAGTGTTCGACCATTAGTGCTAAGTGTTGCTGGCCGACTCTATTTGAGTCACAGGGGCAATCATTCAAACAGCGTGGAGTTGATCTGAGAACACCATGTTTTTCCCATGGTCAACTTTATGTGGCATGTTCCAGGGTGGGCTCGGCTAATAATTTGTGCATACTTGCTCCTGGTGGTGAAACTAAAAACATTGTTTACAAACAAGTTTGTCTTAAAGTGAGATGAAAGGAATGACAGGTTTTATGTATCCATGGAAGAAACACTGTTGCACTGCACGGGCCGGGTAGACAAAAGAGGGGGAGCTGACAAATGGGAAGGAACGTCCAAAAGAGAAGCAAGCGTTATATTTTTGCATTATAAGCATTTCGGTTACAATAACTGATGTACAAGTGACTGTGAGACAAAGGCGCCCCGAGTAAGATCAGGCACTCAGCTAGTCTATCATAAAAACGCAGGTTTTTGCTACAGGAACAGATCCATTAATATTTTTTTTTTTTTTGAAACGATGATTCTACTATTGATGAAGGGATGGTAAGGGAAAGTAATGAAGAAGGATTTTTTCGGGAATGAAGGGGAAGGGTGGAAAGGAAGGGGGGTAATAGGTAGCTATGGTTAACTAGTTGTCGTTGTGACTCCTATCTTTTGTCCAATGCTGGAAGGTGCATGGGTCGAACCAAGCTGTAATCAGAGATTATAACTGGATTTGAACCCACAACACCTGCCAGGGCGTGTCGCTCACTGGTACCCGTGTACCTTTGAACCACAGAGGCGCTGGACCATTGCCATCCATTGCCAAATCATGATTCTTTTGCTAACTTTGCTAACTTAACAGATCCATTGCCAAATCATGATTCTTTTGCTAACTTTTTCGCGAAAACAAGTTTGAATCTGCTAGGAACCTTGCCACGAGCAGGAGTCTTAAAAAATTTGACTCTCGGGACTCGGGTGAAATAGACTTTAAGACGTATAAGTTGAGCAAGACACATACATCGCGTTTTATCAGTATCTGGTCGTACAGTTTACAATCCCGGATTTCGGCCAATAAATGTTTGTTGTTTTGGAGGCTTCGGTTGGGGGCTCCTGAGTTGACGCTGATAAATTTTGATGGTCACTGTGCATATTTTTTTTCCTTTCTCCTTTTGAAAGATGAATAAGTATCTTAGAAACACGTTAGTTTTAAACTAAAGTCCAAAAATAGATTATTAAGAAAAGTAGTTTTCTTACCAAGAAATACTGTGTAAAAATTGTCTGCATGTTTTTCACAGGTAACCATGCGATCCCCATTGTTTACATTGGTGATAAAGGTGAATGGAGGTCTTGCGAATATATCAAATTTTCAAATTTTTCTAATAGAAGAAAAACTCTTGTCAACGACGTCTAGTGCTTTTTTCTCTCTTTTTTTTATTTTACATATTTTATCACAAGCAACCATAATTTATCATTGAAGTACGCAGTACTGCTGAGTAACTTTCAAATACCCGTGGCGTACGTAAAAATAAACAGGCATATTTATTATCCTTTCAGTGCTCTCAATTTCAGCATACGTTCTTACCTCAGGAACGTTACATGCCAAAAAAGGTTGTTTCGCATCGTAATGTGACATTTAGCCTTTCAACAACTTTTCATCATTTATCCATGTTTTCTAAGCTGGCTTCATCACTTCACATTCATCAACGAAAACGAATTCTCATTTTGCAAAAGGCTCATATAAATATGAGTAGGTACCACTGCTTAGGTATCATATTTTCAATGTTAATGAGTAGATCTAGAAGTTTTATTTTTCCTAATATGAGAGCAGGAGTTTCATTACGAAACTTTTCCACTTTGAAGTATAGTCAAAAATAGCACACTACGAAAAGCTTCTAAAGCATTGATTGTTGAAGTTGGAAAATAAAACGAACTAATGAACACACTTGACTCCTACAACAATAAAAAACAATTGTTTACTTTAGTTTTCAACTCAAGCTGCCTGGAAAATAATACGCCATAACTCCATCGATTGTCATTACGGGTGACGAACTGTGTTTTTCGTTTCCGCCCAAAAGCCAACAAGGATTTTCAGCAAATTAATCAAATTACCACGCGTGGGAACCTTGTGGAGCGGTTTGCTCTATTGAGGCTAGAACCATATAAAATACACATTATACAAACGGTTCGCCGTCGTCCGCATGAATTGCGTGCACAAGCAGCTTTTCACCTTTCGTGAGAATATTTCATGCACAGCAGCCGGTTCGTTCGGCGTCCAGCGGAAGGCAGGTTTCTACGGGCTAGTACCTTCGGTCGATGAAAAGGATGCCGTAGCCGGGAAAGTGAATTATGCATACTCGATTACGGCGTTATTGTTGCGGGTTATTTTTAACTTATTTGCCATCATTAGCCCTGGTCACGCTACTTTCACTTGTCACTTCGGTGCTCCGAGGTAACGTATCACGTCGTGTGAATTGCCCGATAAAGGGTGCTGCGGGCAATTACAGAAACTATTCCGTTTTTCTGGACTACACCGATTGTTGAATCGTTCGGTGCGGGTTTGACGGCTGTTTGATTTTTGTAACGCTACCCGATGGTCTGGATAAAATCGTAGTATCAAAATTTATCAAAATTATCGCACAGGTTTGATCCGAAGGGTCGCAGAATTTGAGCACTATGTTTTATCCTTAAATTACGGGGAAGTTGTGCCGTAGTTAATAGCCAGTTCAAGAGCTTAACTCAGAAACAAAAAGAAAATATTTTATATTGAAAATCGATATCATCATGAGGCAAAATTGACAATTTGCTATTTCTTTAGTGAAATCGATAATGAAAGATAAAATTTACTCCTTGAATAATTTCTCAATGAGCAAAAATCTAGGAACACATCTCGAAAAATGATGGTTCCATAAACATTAAATACACGATGTGATGTTTCCGTCAGTGTTTACGGAATTCAATGAAATAGGTATTAATATCAAATTGTATATTTAGTACAGATCCCGATTACGATTTATTGACTGTATTAGGTGCCGTACAGTATATGATTTTATTCCCAAAAACAACGCTGTCAACTCGAACACAAATGGTAATCGTGACCAATATTTACCATTACCAATATTTAATTATGAAATTATTATCGCCAACTGATAGGCATTGGACACTTACATGCCAGCGCTTAGACCGTCGAGTAAATTAAATTACTCCAACAGAATAACCCCTCTTTACGATCAACATAAAGCAATCCAGAACAGCACACAACAGCAACAAAGAAGAACGGTTTACGTCTTATCTGTGCTTTTCGTGGCTATAGCCACCAAATCCACCAGTCAGGATATTAGCTTCCACTGGTTTAAGCACCTCGTAGCTTCACATAACTGAGTTAAACCACACGGTGATTGTTCCCAGAATGGGATAATGGATAGGACTGACTGTTTGGGGCAATCACTTTATGGGAAAGAAAATCTAATTCTTTCATTTTCTCCACATCTCTAACATTTTTCTTAAAAGGCATACACTCACAACGTAAGGCACAAGCACAAACCGCCTACAACCGATTGGGGAACAATCAGTTCAATCAGTATCCAATGGAGATTAGCAGAGAGCCGCTCTGTCACATTTAGAACGAAACCTACCGTGATGGCGGCGATGTGCACAGGATATGTGCCAGCTTACCGGTAATCTGTTATCAACCGCTCGGGATGGCCTTTGTCATCTGCCGGTTGGGTACTACTAGCTGGAAGTAGCTGAATCTTTTTTTTTCTTTTCATTCTAATACCTGAAGCACATTGGCATCTTATATTTTCATTCACCGGACAACTGGATCCGGTAAAGTTTCGATTGTATGTGTAAATCAACAAAGATATTTCGGTAGGGAAGCTTAACCCCTTCCTAGCTTGTGAAATTTATGTCGAATCCAGTGCTTAACCGACCCATCAAGGAAAAAACGAAAACGATATTTCCATCGAAAATTGCCAAATCTAAATAATTGAAAACTTCAACCTGAAAACAGGCCAGCTGTGAAAGTTTTATTTATTGTTCTGGAACGACAACGAGTTGAGGAGGCGTTCGGAACAGTGCACTGCACTGTTTTTTCTACTTTTATATGGAAGAGCGAAAGTTGCAAGAGGGGGTTGAAACTAATTTAAAATTCATTTTACATTCCGGGAAAATTTGGCAATCAATCAAAATTTCAAGGAATTTCAAAGAAATTCAAAGATCAATTGCTAATTCCACTGCAGTTTCTATTATACTCACCAGACTGGTTCAAAAAAAATTACTAATTGTACATTATAAAATATCGTTGATTCGTTTTTGACTGCAAAAGGGACCTGGGAACTAGAAATTCTGCATATGACGCCTAAAGTGCCCCTTCTGAATTGGTACCAAAGTTACCGGTTTTTTATATTTTTGCTAACAACCTTTGATTTTTTATATAACACATGAAAAACTTAGGTCGGTATAAGTTTTGATCTTTGAAACACAAATTTAAAAAAATAAGGTAGCCATAATCCTATGGATACGCATAAGTATTTTGTTTTACTTTATAGAAATGAAAAAACACCACGCGTTTCCATTGCATTATCGAAACTTTATTTCTTTGAAAATTTGAAACTAAAAATCGGACATTGCTAAATGATACTGAAATCAATAAAATAGGTTTAGCTTACAAGAGTTGCTGATAGAATAGTTTAGAAAGACAGCAATAAACAGATTGCCCCATTCCTAATTCGTTCTGGTAAGCAGAAGAATCTAGTGAAACCAAGAAAATCAACAAATCCAAGGAAAAAGACAAGCTTTGACAACACGTAAACTAACAAACAATGCAGTCGAACAAGCAATGTCATATTTAACAATTATGATAAGGTCCGTGCCCGCCCACTTACTTCGGGGTACGATGCTGACCTAACAAGCCAGTCGTCGTATGTTCGAATCTCGGCTGGGAGGTGCAGCTATAGAGTCAGTAGAATCGAAGCACTTGCTTTCATTTTAGCATTTTGAGTTAGTCATCGTTTACTATAATAATAATAAAAAAATAACTTTTTTGTTTTAGGAAATATAGACATAGTTTCTTCGGTGAAATTGTAAAAAACTAAAACAAGTAAAACTGAAAAACAGTAAAACTTCTATCTCTATAGAGGTATACCGAGTGCAAAACTGTAGAGTATTTTCCTTGATAGTTCTTTCAAAATTAGTTTTTCATGCAAATCTTTTGTTAGTTGCATTTTACAAGAATACACTGTTTGCAGAAGACTGCACCACAGGTGCCGCTTGTTGTTTTATGTTTCGCGTTCGCTGTAGGCTCAATGCAAGTTCACTTTTTGTATTAGTAGATAGAGACATGGTTTCTTCAGTAAAGTTGTAGGTTAGGTTACCGAGTTTCCTTTGAAAGCAAATGGTCGTGGGTTCGAATCCTAGTAGAATTAGGCCATTCGATGTCAAAGTGACTTTAGCATAGGTTTATTCTCAGGCCCCTCATCATCCTTCCTTCATGGTTAATTCTATATTATCTCGATGAGGCCTATTGTCAGTGCAAAAAGGACTTTTATAGTTAAATGCACTGGTAAGCTGCGCCAGGGTTGGCAGTAATTGGGGACGGTGCTATCATGTGGAACGAGGTGAGTAAAGTAGAGAAAGCATTGAAGGAAGGGTAAACCCAATTACACACAAGCACGCATGAAACTTAATAAGCATATCGCTCATTCAATGGCGGTTATAGCACAAAAAATGCAGTGCGGGTCATACTGCAAACAACCGGGCGATATCATACTAGCCGGGTGCTCAACGATACTGGTCGCAGTGTCCATACTGGAAAAGAATTGCTTAGCTTATGTTTGAAGTATTTTACAAGAGTATGTGGTGATTATTAAAAGACTTAAAACACATGTTTTGGCAGAAGGCCGCAACTCTCTAGGACCTTTCCGTTCAAAGTTATCGCTTATTCAAGCTTTATTTTTCCTTAACTTCACGAGCCAATAGGGTAGAATAGGGCAAGTGGAGACACGAAATCAGTGCTTGAAGCTTATATCACATATTATAAATTTGTTTTGGAGCCGCTTGTCCCCATCCACCCTTATTAGAATACGAAAAGCATATGTCTTAACAGTTATTTTGAACTGCTTCAATCTTTATCAAGCTTTCTGTGAACGTTTCTTTCGTTTTCAGAGCTTAGAATGTTCTAGAAGTTTATGGAAGCTATAAATTCACTTGTTTTTTTGTATTTAATCAAATAGTTTCAAAGTGTGCGTGCTTTAAGATTATGACGCACGCAAAACACACTCTTGCTGTGCTCTCATATGGGGGGTTGGGGACAAGCGGCACCTATACAAGTTTGTAGTATTCGACCCAAGCTTTAGGGTGAAGCACTGATTTCATAAATCCACTTGACCCATTTTACACACCCCAAATATAGCGCATCTTTCTGCACTACTAGAGTGACCGTTAATCCATCTACCTATAAGGGTGATAAAAACTTTTATTTTTTTAAATACGGCTAAAAATTTTTTTGCAGAACATACTGAAATAAGCAACTTTGCGGCATACAGTAATTATCTCTCTCTTACTGGTTGCGATATATAATTATTTGTTTTAAAAAACTTAAAAATCAATTATGCTCAATAACTTTTTACGCGATTTTTTCATAGCTTCCAAAGGTTCTACAAAGTTACTCAGTATGTTAAAATACACATTTTTCCAAAAAACTGTTTTTCATTAGGACGCATATTTAATAAGTTACCAAATAAATAAACAAAATCTCACTATTCATCAAAAAAATTCTTCAATTTCCGGTAACTTCGCGCAAACCAAGCAACTTTCACAGGAAAATTAGTGTGGTTTATATATTTTGGACAGGCGTTACGCTTACTCTATTTTGGACTTATACGGCAAAATCCAATGGAAAATGTCCAAAATAAAAGAGGCCTAACGCTTGTCCAAAATACACAAGTCATCCTATATAGTTTTTTGCCTAGCAAACGATTTGGTTTGTATATCTCGATTGCAACTGAAAAATACGAAATCATATCTGAACGAAAAAGTTATATTTCACACCACATAAGAACAAATAAGTACCAAAGTGGAGACAATGTACGTGTAAAAATATTGATAATCATTTGTAATTCTATCTTGCATTTTATACAGCGGTTTTTAGAACACGCAACTTAATACTTCTGAGTATATGATTAAGATATAACTTAATATTGCAATCATCTATACTGCTTTATAATTCTCAGTCTCAGGATTTTTTATAAATTAATTAAATTTGTGGTTAGAGAAAAAACAGGAAATTCGAGTTGAGTTTGTAATGTTTAAATATTAGGATATATCAAGAGCAACATGTGAAAAGGGCCTATGTGCAAATAAGGGATTCTCTTCGTGTCTCCTCTCTTGCGTTTACCACGGCGACATGAATGCATTCCAATGAAATTTTTCGTTACCAATAGCTAGCATATAACGCCAGCAACCGTTTCATGCAGAATTAATCCGTTCAAATGCAGTTGCATCGCCGTGATAAGCGGAAGAGAGGAGACAAGAAGAGAATCTCTCATTTGCTCATAGGCCCTTTTTACATGTTGCTCTTGATATAATCTATACAAAAAATATGTTTCTTGATTTAAGAGCAATACTCTTAGAATTTATAGAATAGAAGAAAGTATAGAATTTATTTAGATTTACTGACAAGAGGCAAACCAAACGATTGAACAGAAGCCTGTAAACTGTCAGATCCATCTAGAGCCAATATTCTCTTTCACCTCCTTGCAAAACAGGTAAAAAGGTCCACTTCAATGACACTAGAACTGGATTATAAAAGATGCATAGGATTTTAATTTTTATTATTGGGTGATTCTTAAAGATTTTTGTCTGTTTAATTCAGAAGAAATAATAGAAAAAGTCGATCACGTTACGTTTTCTCGTTAAAGGTTGGCAGTGTTCGGGTCTGAATATGATTAAAATTCGTTAGGAATAATATTAACATGAAACAATTCATTGATTTTTTCATCACAATTGTGATAAGCAGGAATTTTGCCATGTCGATGATGTATAATGATTGTGCTGGTAACCTACTAACTGGCAAAACGGTGGTATCAGCCGGATGGAAAGAGCACTTGCAAACGCTATTGAATGGAGAGGTAAACACGGAGATTAGTAGGAGCAGGATAAGAATTGCGAGCGATGACCAAGCTGTAGAATCACCAACAGAGGAGAAAGATAAAAAGGTAGTTGGTGAGTTGAAAATTCCTAAAGTCTAATTCCTAAAGATAGTCTCTAAACAATACAGGATGGAAGAACAAATGCTGGAGAAGTGGTTTGATGGCCTCATTTGCCTTTTGTTTAAAAACGGTCCCCGTATGATCAGACGCTTAGTCTGCGTCAATTACTAGACAAGTTCCGGCAATACAACTTGCAGACTCATCATATGTTTGTAGACTTTAAGGCGGCGTACGATTGACTCAAGCGAAATGAGCTGTGGCAGATAATGCTCGAACATGGTTTGCCGACGAAACTAGTTAAACTGATTCATGCAAAACTGGATGTGTTAAAATCATGCGTCCGATTAGCTATAGAGACTTCAGCCGCTTTCATGACGTTGGATGAATTGTAGCTAGCTGTAGAACCTGCTATTCAATATTGCATTGGAAAACCGATAATGGACCGTCAATCGCCACTAAAATAAAATAAGTCAGAGATTTCTGAATTTAGTATTTTTATACTACCGAAAGCAAAGTTTTTTATCTTCTTTATTTTGAACAGAGTATATAAAAAATTAACTCGACTATCCGTAGGCTTCAATTACTCACAGAGAAAAACAAAACACGAAAGATTTTTTCTCACTTTTTGGAACTGAATCAATAGTTGTAAACGTGCTTTGAAAATGGCCTTCAACAAACAATATAGCCCACAGCAATTCTTTTAATAACAAATCGACTCGATTATCTGCAGGATTCGGTTATCTAAGGTAAATATCTGAAGATTTATCTTAGATGTTATCCAAGGATTCAAAAGAGTTTTTGCGAGAAAAAGCAGTATCGATTTTTTTTTCTTTTCCGATTACAATCATTTTTTAAAATCGTAATCCACCCTTTGTCGTAGCAGGAGTCAAGAAAGAAAAAAAATCCTTTATCATTAAATATTTAACATGAATATTGAATACAATGAATGAAAGCGAAACAAGTGTACCGCCACTGGTAACAGCTGTTGTTCACATCACGTGAAAAGGTGCTGCATAGCACGGAAACCTGAGCCACCAAAAACAGATCAACAATCCGCAAAGGGAACCCTTCCCTCTATGCTATGCAGCCATATTGGCGCCAAGCCGATAACCTAGCAAAGCTAGACTCGAAATTACAAGCCATATGTAGGCATCACGATGAGGGAAAAACGGGAAAGCTCAATGGATTCGTGTGTCCAAAGGCAAACGGAAACGTATTTTTCGATCCTATCACCCCTTTTCCTTTTGGCTTAGTGAAGCTTGACCGTAACCTATTTCAATCTTTTTTCTTTCTACCCTTTATCCGGGAGCTGTAGCCGTCGGTTTTTGCGGCGGCAGAAACACACTGGAAAGGTTGCTTCTATTCTTACATTTACGGTACCGCAATCGCGTGTGAACTATATTTGGAATGAGATGATGAATAATGCATATAAGCAAAGCTGTAACAAGCTTTTTAATTTATTATTAACTTTTCTGTACCTTTTAAATATCATGCAAGTTTTATCAGGATGAAAAACAATTGGGAGATACCTTTGTACTGTTTCACTGCTTTGAGTATTGCAGAAAAAATCCAGTTCAAATCTTACAATATGAATTAAGGGACTAAAACCATACTTATATAACTGCCATTTTCCTTCACATAAAGGATAGTAGATTTGATAGACAATCACTAAAAAATAAATCTCAATGTTTCGGCAAAAACGATTAGTTCTGTTTGCTTTCGATCCCATTTCACGCCAACAGTAAAAGGTTGGGAAAAATCATTTCCCGAGCACACAAACCCATCCATCCAATACACACTTCTTCCGATGTCATGTCACCCGATTAAGTATAGACATACGTGCAAAAACTACCGACACCGAAGGACCAATCAACAATATTATTGTTCCATGTTTTGAATCAAGCACATTGGTTTATGTGCCCTGCCACATGATGCCATACAAGTACCGTATTGTTTACAGCATGGCAAATCGCCTATACTACGGAATATGAGAAGATGTTACAACACGACAGTAGAAATTTCCGCCCCACAATGGAAGGGAAATGACGTTTTGTCAACGCAGAATGGAAGCGGATCCACCAATCTGGGAAATATATATATTGATGTCCCACTCAATATTAATCGTCCTGAGGCAAGGTCGTTTGCGAAGCGGCAACAACAACATTTTGCTTTTACTTTAATGTATTATTTTAAGGTTCAGTCGTTAGGGATTTAATGTTGTAATTTGTTTCATGTTACAATTGATGATTGCCAGGTGTTACACTGCAGCTGCACAACCGAATTCACTTTTTTTTTATTCTTACCACTCCGAAATAACCAACCTATATTCGCAAACTCAAACTGAAAACTGAACGCGAGAGTAATCCTTGCCATTGCTAACAAGCGTCGATCTGCTCAGTGCTCTCAACAAATCCCGATACGTAGTGTTTCGCTTTTCCACTTTTCCGCGTTAATCGCCACTCCTGTAAGATCGGTCCAGTGGCATGCATTGGGATGCGATGAAGATTCACACACATAATCATGCTGTCAGGCAAGCGAAAACGCATGCCTCCCCGCATTGCTCCCATCATCGGCAGCGGATCCTTCCGTGCGGGTGGAATTCGCTCATACCATCCCAAGCATAGACGACGACCACCACCCATCCTACGTTCATCTGCAGATCGTGACGTCAATCGGTCACCATCAAAGTGCCAAGATATTCTCCAACATGCACAGCATTTCACGCACATTGGTACATAATTCCGAAACCGGTCGCACATTGGAGAAATATCAGGAGTGGTAAAAATTATGTCAGTTTTTAATGTTTAGTTTCTAATTCGAAACATCCAAGACAAGGGAAACTAAATAGAAATTTAAATCTTTGTTTTCCATTTTGGGCGAGCGACAGAAAACTTTCGATCACAGTATATTTGTTTCCTCTTATAGATTCAGCCGCTTTCCAAACACACTACCACTATTATCCGAAAAAATTTCACCCTCCACTGTGTATATAATATCCGGTGATGATGGTTTACATTCTCTTGAGAGAGCTTTCAATGTCGCCCCGTGGAAATAGAGCAAGCACGTGCAGAAGTACATACATAAGTGCAATTCACGCGACGGTTGGCGATTGGATCAAAACCACCATCCTTCGGAAGAGCTTATTGTTCCTACCTCTCTCACAATCGTGTAGAAATTTACCATGATGACAGACTGCGGCAAAGTAAATAATTAATCACGAAACGAAAGCTCCCTTTCCATCACTTTCTGAAAGCACTAGCATGTGTCTCTTGATGTGTCTCAGTTTTCAGACTGTATATAGGCGACGAAGAAAAAGAGCTTAACTTTACAAAGTACTGAAAGCTTCCCGGAAGCTTCTATTTCTCGCTGAAAAGCACATGTCTCAAGCCAGGGTCAAGTTCAAGAGAGAACTGCGTAGTACATAGAACTTTCCTGTGTGGTTCAAATGAGAGAAAAATCACGGTCGGATAAACAGAGAGTGTGCGTCTAACAGTGTCGGTCAAAATAAAATCAAAATTATTATTGAGCACCTCCACCTGAAACAGGGAACTGACGAAACATGCACCTTCCACAGATATTGGCACCGTGTTGACTCAAAAATCATTTAAAAAAAGCACATTTATTTTCATGAATACAGTACCAGTTCGAGCTTAACACGGTTCGTTTTTGCCTAGCTTAGTCCAGTCTAGCTTAGATTGCCTCCGCCGTCGGCAAGTACCTGGCTATGCTATCAGTCATCTGCGAAATCTAGGGGTTGGCTACTTTTACCGAAAATCGTGCCTCTCGTTTCGATGTCCGTTCGTCGGATCACCCCCTCAAGAGCGATGTTGAATAGCATGCAGGACAAGTCGTCACCTTGTCACAACCCCCGTCGTGCCTCGAACAGACTCAAGTTTCCCCGAGATGTGCACGAAACACAACACTCGATCCAATCTTATCGAGCTCCAATCAATCGTGTCAGCATGTCCAGAAAACCGTAGCAGGTCTCGTTCGACTATATCGTATGCTGCTTTGAACACAATAAAGATCTGATGCGTGGCCTCATATCTTTCGTACCCACAACCTGCCTTCGAGAAGAGAGGCTCGTGAGACGTTCGCATAAGCTGTACTTTAAATGTACATGTATTAGTTTCAACAATAAGGTGAGCTCCGATGCTAACCGAAATCAAAATAGTTGCGATTCTAGCCAAAAAACACGAAAACATAGCGTTCCTTCAAGGGTTTAGTTTGTGTTACAGAACGAACAACGCACTTAAACAGTAGATATGTGAAAATATACGGAATTTTCTACCAATATGCACTACTCGTTGTCACACTTTTTCTGCATTGGGGAACAGTGAGACAAAATGATACCTTCACCTTGCACAATGGTGTCGAATCGCAATAACGTGATTATTATTGATTGCGCACAAAATGCGTAAATTTTTAAGAGTGGTGTCTTTAGAGAAGTTTATTACCAATTAAATTTAAATCCACTTGTTATGGTGGTACACGATTGTTTTTTAAATACACGAAAAAAATTATCTTAAGAGAAGATGTAGAATATGAGTAACTTTACTAAATATAATAAGTACCTATCAGTGTTGCGAAGCCCGGACTCGTATGGTCTCACACACACGAAGACTCCAGAACTTAAGACTGGGCATAGAAGGAGACTCGCGAGATGATGCTACTAACGCCATCTCTTATCCCAAGGGGGTTACTACTGTTTATAAGCGTTAGTGATCGCAACCATCTGAAAGAATGTATGCGTGTGATGTTGATGTACGATGTCATACAATGATGTCAGTATGGTTGTGATGCTAGAGTGATGGCACATATACAACTTAAAGTTACCACCATCATCCATAAAGGGCGTACTGACCCTGTCCGTCGAGATTTGACAGAGTGTCAGAGGGGTACTGTTAGCCACGGTTCTCGCTCTCGCTCGTCATTGCAACCCGAGTAGCTAATACCGATCGCTCGCCCACCGGCCCACGCACTTTTACCCGCGTGTATAAGATGATAATGAAGAGGAAAAAAAACAAGTAATGCAAAATGTCTACCCAGTATGCCGCACCTGCTCGTGGGCTGTTGACTGCTCAAGAGTTGTTGGCCTCGTGAGCGGGCTGTGCAGAAAGACGCTGCGTGGCTGTGCGCCGGCGAATATGTAGGTATGTATGCGCACTGCACCTGCGGTTGTTTGTCGTGCGCTTGCGTCAGTGGAGTAAGCGTTGGATGCTTCTCATACTCGCTCGCGTGGGTGTAGGCATCGTTTGCTTCTCGCTCATTTTGCAACATTGCTATCTTCTCTTACTGGTTGCGAAATATTATTTGTTTAAAAAGAGCATTTAAAAATAAATTCTCACTGCGATAAAACTAAATCTTGACGTGGTGTAGGGCTTATTAAACTAATCAGTAAATGAACAGCGGTTATGTTTACTTCTTAATGTGGATATATATCAAAATACTTTTCATTTCAAGTGAGACTCAGGGTAAAAGTTTACCAAATTTGATTGCTGTGTTTTTCATAAAGTGCTTTTTTCATTTAAGAATAAGAATGTTTATCGGGCTTATCCCTATTTATCACAGCTAACACAAATATCTCCGAAAAATGTAGGATTTATTCGATCGCCCGGGTGCTTAGGGTTTGCTAGGGGATGTAAGCGGGATACCAGATCCGTTTTGGACGCCGAAAGTGCTAAGGAAGTTAAGTCAATTTTTATACTTTATTACATCCCAAGTAACAATTTGGGTTTTATTGCAATCTTATGATAGCATTTAAGACCAAAATTGGTCATTAAAACCGCCATAAGAGTAGAATAAAACTCACATTGTTGCCTGGGATTTAATTCACAATAATAATATTTATAGCGGTCAGTTTGTGGGGTTGGTGACGGATTCCCGTTATAAATACTGCGCATTAGCTCTTTGGTCTCGAGGGTTGGGAGGCGGATGCGACTGTATGGTTTAAAGCTTCTGTCGAATATTGCGAACACCCAGGTCGTGCCGCTCTCAATTTACTTTGTAGACCATTCTGGGGTTATCGCACAAATGCTAGGGGGAGGAAAGATTAAATTTGTTATATGGGTCGAGTCCTGATTAGTTAAGAATTACTGATGGTGCGAGATTTATCTTCCTATTGGTTCATTGTTTGTGTTGGAAAATTGATGGTGGGTGCGCGGTTGAGGACCACTGGTATTAGGGGGGGGGCAGACGAGATCTCCACTTCTTTACTATACTACATTTTACAACTCAAGGTGTTATACAAAATGCAAAGCATATTTACATCCTTGACTTTTCCTCTCGTCATCGTCATCATCACTATATTTAACCGTTATGTGTTCGACAGGGTACCCGGGTACCTTTTCAGCTTTCAAAGTACGAAATTCTAAAGTTTTCTTTGATCAAGGATACTGAAACTCTGTGACATCTAAGAACTAGTTAAATTGCAACTTTTCATAAAATAAGTTTTCATGTAGCACTTAAGGGGGTGGAATGGGGGGGCTTCGATTTTTTTACCCCTTAAGTACTCGACAAGGGTACCCGGGTACCCACAAATTGAAACGCTTGTAACTTTGGCAATTTTTGACCGATTCGGACACTTTTACCACCAAAAGATTCAGGAACTTATCCACTTCCAGTGTGGTTATAACAGAACCGGAAGTGGTTCATCTGCTTCCCGGAAATCCGGCAGTCCGAGGATGTGTTCCGGAATTAAAGCACTTTTTATATTTTTGGATGTAATTATAGTAATATGGGTGTCCAAAGTTCTTCCAATTACTCCGAAAGGTCATTCTTCATTGTTTTAAAACAATACAATGATATATCCTCGGAATGGCCATGCTGCGACAAGTGCCCGTGGGACCTCCTGTGGCCATAGAACTGTTTGGTTTGCAACACTGGCAATATGGGTGTCTAAATTCATAAAATTACTCCAGAAGGTCATTTTTCATTATTTTGATTCTATCTGATGATTTTGCCACGGCATGGCCATTTCGGAACATATTCCCGTGGGGCTTCACAGTTGTCCAAAACCAAAAATATGTGCGCATTAGAATTTTGAGTGGGAAAACTTGATTTTAGGTTGATGGAACCTTTGGGAAAGTTTCTTGAAATTAAAAGTTCTATCGTATGGTGAAATTCAAATTTTGAATAATCCCCCTAAAAGTGAAATAAAAAATTTATTTTTCTGCAGCTTCAATATAACACATTGATGAGTTCTGCAAAGTTTTAGACCATATTATTACAAGAAATTTTGCTAAAGGCCGTAACCTTCTATCTCTTCAGCGAAGATAGAAAAATCCTATTTCTTAGATGTGAATCGTCAAAATCAGTTTTTCTATTTTAGCTTTTTTTGTAGTTGTATGACTTTTTCAGGTTTTATAAAGTTGTACAAATAGTAAAAATACACAACTTTGCAGAATGTAGTATACCTCTATCTTTGCTTGTTTAGCAGCTGTAAAACTTTTGTTTTAATAAATACCCTAATTCTGACCCCGAATTACTCAACTATGCGCAAACAGATACAAATTACATTACATGAATCTGAAACTAAATAAAAAACTACAAAAAGTCAGGAAGTTTCATTTGTATCCGTCTGCGCATAATCGCGTAATTGGGGATCAAAATTAGGGTATTTTTTATATCAAACGTTTTACAGTTCCTAAACAAGCAAAGGTAGAGGTATACTACATTTGGCAAAGTTGTGTATCTTTGCTATTTGTACAACTTTATAAAACTTGAAAAAGTCATACAACTACAAAAGAAGCTAAAATAGAAAAACTGATTTTGACGATTCACATCTAAGAAACAGGATTTTTCTATCTTCGCTGAAGAGATAGAAGGTTACGATCTTCAGCAAAATTTCTTGTAATAATATGCTCTAAAACTTTGCAGAACTCATCAATGTGTTATATTGAAGCTGCAGAAAAATAAATTTTTAATTTCACTTTTAGGGGGATTATTCAAAATTTGAATTTCACCATACGATAGAACTTTTAATTTCAAGAAACTCTCCCAAAGGTTCCATAAACCTAAAATCAAGTTTTCCCACTCAAAACTCTAATGCGCACATATTTTTGGTTTTGGACAACTGTGAAGCCCCACGGGAATATGTTCCGGAATGGCCATGCCGTGGCAAAATCATCAGATAGAATCAAAATAATGAAAAGTTACCGTCTGGAGTAATTTCATGAATTTAGACACCCATATTGCCAGTGTTGCAAACCAAACAGTTTTATGGCCCCAGGAGGTCCCACGGGAACTTGTCGCAGAATGGCCATTCCGAGGATATATCATTGTATTCTTTTAAAACAATGAAGAATGGCCTTTCGGAGTAATTGGAAGAACTTTGGACACCCATATTACTATAATTACATCCAAAAATATAAAAAGTGCTTTAATTCCGGAACACATCCTCGGACTGCCGGATTTCCGGGAACCAGATGAACCACTTCCGGCTCTGTTTAACCACACTGGAAGTGTATAAGTTTCTGAATCTTTTGGTGGTAAAAGTGTCCGAATCGGTCAAAAATTGCCAAAGTTACAAGCGTTTCAATTTGTGGGTACCCGGGTACCCTTGTCGAGCACTTAAAGGTGTTTTTTTTTGTCGAACACATAACGGTTAAAATATGATATTCCGACCTTTGGAAGAGAGATCTCAGAGTCGCCATAAAGCATTCAAGATCCATTATATTGTTCCGGAAAATGAAATTTGTGAACCTACATCATATGGTCGGTGTTAAGTAAGACCGAACCAAGTGACAAAACTCTGATTTCGAGAAAAACGCATTCAACGTTTGCTTCTCTGTATGGTTTATGCCTATCAATCGTTAGAAATCATCTCATAACTCTGGCTGTTGGCAACATCTATGTAGTCTGATTAGAGTAAAATGTAGATTAGAAAATACTTGTTCGTTTGGTGCCATTAACTCATTTTTTTTAATTTTGCGACTTGGTTCGGTCTGATGTAACACCGACCATATAATCGTATGAGAAAAATTTATTTATTTTGAAGATATTTTTCAACAAAAGTCATTTTGGGGGGGGGGGGGGGAGGGTCAAAGAGAATTTTATTGCAATCATTTTCAGCTGATTTTCAACAGCAAACCGCATGTTTATTGCAAATTAAATTTACTACATAGCATCATATAGCAATGAGAAAAAAATGACAATCGAATTGTTTGCTAATAGCACTATTTCAATATTTTTCATAAAACATTCCTATTGGGAACAGTGAGACCAACAAACGGGGGTAACACCGAGACAATGCTCTTGCCAATGGTTTTTTTTTAATTTTTTTGTGTTAAATTGTAAATCAATCCATATGAGTAGACTGTAAATGAATTTGGACGTGTAAGTTGAAAGTCCTTTATAGTCCTTTATATACAGTAGATGTAGATGTGCAAAATAATCGGAATTTTCAACCATACCCAACAATAATATATCCGTTATACACACAATAAACAGCACGACCTCTAAGCTATTCTTTATAACACAAAAATATAGTTTAAATTTAATTGAAATATATGTGTCTCAGTATTCAATATCCAGAAGAAATTCTAAAATACTGCAGAGTACTTGTATTATTCTCAATAAAAATTAAAATGAATCGAAGATACCGTATTTTGGTCGGTTTTTCGAGATATTCAAATATAATACCCATGCGAAAAATATGACGTTTTTAAAAATGATTCCTGGGTCAAAATGATGCCAATATTTGTGAAACGTGTTTTTTCCTATAAATATAGCAAAAATTTAATCCATATCAGATACCTTCACTTCAGAATCCGACCGTTTGGGAAGATTCACGTGGAATCGCTCCATTACGTGTTAGTACTTAACCCACAAGATCAACACCAATCCGACCTGCTAAGATGCTTACCCTCCTGAGCAAACCTGTAACGAATAGTGTCTCGGAGCATGCATCGTTAATGAAGATTGCAATTAGCAAAAGTTGTACTGGAACAAGAATAAACATCATTAAACGTAATGTTCTATTACCAGCACCGAAACGCTTCTTTGGTTGATGTAATGAAAACCAAACACCGAAAGCTGCATCACAATGAATTGTGAACAATGGTCGCAATTATATCGCCCAGTAGAAAACAAAGCCAGAAGGATTGTTGAAAAATGTTGAATCCATCGTTCTATTTTAATGGCTCTAAAATTCTGAACCATAAAAACATTTATTGAAAAGTAACAGTTATTTTGGGACCATTTTGCTCAGCAAATGGCGATTCAATTGGATGCCAGAAGCATTCAAGAAAACAGCTGCACTAAAATATTAATGACAGAAGGTAGCAGCAAGCCTCCCAATCATCGTGTGTTCGCAACTCGACCGGGAGAGGTGGTAAGAGCATCAACATGATGCTAGCACGAGCCCCGCAATTGTCCTGTACTTTAACAACTGTCTGCGAAATCCTTCAAATAAAAATGAGAATGTTAGCAACCAAGAATTTGCATTTTTTGCTCAGGTATCATCTTCATATTGCTGGCAAAGAAAATTTTCTTTCATCATCAAGATAAATTGCTCAACGATATAAAGCCAAATCAATACGATAGCATTAGCACTGAGTAGCCCACTAGGTCTTGCGGTACGATACTGGTATGATAACAAGCCAGTCGTCGCACGTTCCAAACTCGGCTGGAAAATGCTGGTTAAAATCAATAAGATCGTAGTGCTACCCACGCAATTATTCTGCAGCACATTCAGAGCTGCTGCAAAGTACTTTCAAACAGAAAGCTGTTCCAACAGACATCGTTTTCATTTATGAAAATAATGGATTATAAAGATTATTGCTTGTTGTTCGCCTCAAATAAACCATTCACGAAACCACAAAAGTACTTTTAATACCCCATTCAACTAAGTTATTCAACTAAGCATTACCTGTTGACGAAGCTTAGCATGGTCCAGTTCGGTTTGAAGATTTTCTTCAACATTCTGTTTCGTCCAACTGGTCCCTATAGTATCCCTTTCAAAATGATGCACTTTCCGCCGAAAGGGACCAGCGTTCGGTTTCTCCGGGAGCAAGTCAGCTTCGCCTTCTGGATCGTTCTTCTGCTGTGCATCCGGACGGTTTCTCTCTTTTCGCCAGGATTTCCTCACAAAACTGGCGGCCCGAATCACAGATCTCAAACGAGAAACGGGCCGTTCGGTTGTCTTGCCATCTTCTGCTGCTGTTTGGCGCTGCTGCCGTTGCACCTTGGGAGTCGCATTAAAGGCGGCACCCCAGCGAGCAACCAGTTGATTTCCCATGTGTACGGTTTGCCTCCGACCAGCGAGTCACAAATTGTCTTAATTAGTCCTCGAGACCATTAAGAAACAAACTACTTAATTTGACGAAGAAGGATTGTCCTTTAATGACCACTGTCAATTTAATGCGCAACCGTTAATTAACACTGATAAATTATTCTTATGCTAAATTATAGAAAAGAAGCCCGTATGGCTAGGTAAATCCCCCGAGAAAACTTTTGACGTAGTGACTGATTACAATCTAACACTATACTGCGGGTGCCTTTGTGGGGGATGCACGAATCTTTCTCTTCGACGCAGAATTTATCATACTATCATGTTTACTTTCTCTTCGCTTATCACAGGTGCGGTGCTGATAACGGTTTATCCACATAATTGTGATAAACTAATGAGTTGGAGAAGATAAATTCACGCGACATTATTAGAATTTAGTACGGCTGCACTGCTTATTGGGCAAAATTTTAGCAATTATCGAATGATATGCAGAAGCTGCAATTAACTGGAAATATGATGCTCGAAAATAATTTGTAGGTAAGAAGGTCGAAAGCCTTCTGGCATATATTTTGATATAAAGCCGCCAATCGATGGCGAACAGAAACTGGCCTTGCAGCAGGCCATAAACGCCATAAGGTATGCTATCGGCTAATCAACCGCAGCTGTCGTTGTTCGCCAAATCTTATCAGTTCGAATCGATATTCAAACCAGTCCTCCTGCAATGCGGGTAGGGTACCGAATATTCATTATTTGATATTTTATCAGCAAAACATAGGGAACACATGAAATATTCTAGTTTTATTAAACAATGAATCATTGTTTTATTAAAAAATCACGATACAATTGAGATAACTTGCTATTGAGTTATGTCTGTTTTACTCTAACCGGATATTTAATTTTTTTTTATTTTTAGACTCACAGCATATAATTAAACGATAATACGTTCGATTACTTTTTTATTTTCAAGGAAATCAAAGATATCCAAAAATCGAAATCGCTAACTTGTTTTCATGAATTGATAAGAAGCATTTTTGTTTCATTTTTTACATGCCCAGAAAATAGAAAGTTTCTGCACAGAGCAGCCACGTAGGCAGAAGGGGGGGGCCGGGGGCCCAATTTTGATTTTAACTGTTTTATGTGCATATTTTTGCGTTTAGAACTACAATATGTTAAATGTATTGTGATGTATTATATTTATAAGCAGAAAGATATGCATATAATGAATTAGGAGCCAAGATAGGGCTCCTGGCCCCCACCTCTGGCTACGTGACTGGCACAGAGCTTTCTGCACTTGTGATTTTATCAATTTGGGCAAATCTTTTTTGAATTGTCCAACACTATCCACTGGTTTCATGTATTTTGTCAGCGCGTCAAAAACCGAAAAGTTCCGACAGTTTGGTTGGTTCATGTCTTTCGTTACACATGTAAGTTACATTGTTCGCTTCATACCACTTTAGCGCATCCATAAGAGCAGGAAGCGAGATCACCAAACTGTTATGCTGTTTGATCGACGATAGCAACTTTTTTTTGCAAACACTCTTTCACGTAGGTTTTTTTATTCATTGTGTCTGTTCTCTGTTAGAATGAGTTCAATTCAGCTTCATGTGATTCTTCTGCAACTGATAAAATTTCTCTACATGTTTCGAAAAGACACTTTGTGTTACGCTACCGTTTATACCGGACTTGTTATTGTTAGTGCAATTATTTTCCTTTTTTTCGGATTATCCAACTGGTCGCTTAATAGCGTATAAAACTCTGTGCTGGGCCCTTTCGTGGTGTCAACAAAGTGTCAGGGAAACCTCAAACATCAGTTCTACCTGACGAGACAGGCAATGTCGCCCACTAAAACACAGACAGAACCCCAAGCATAGCCGCCACGTCTATGCCCGCAGGCGGAGGCGTTCCGGCCCTGTGCGGACTTCACGAACTAACTTTCTTAAGATTTCTCTGCCAAAGGCCGGAATGTCATATTTTAAATAAAATGATGATGATGATGATGATGATGATGATAATGATTATGATGATGAGAAGAAAAATGATAGATCGAACTTATAAATCAGCTTTACCCTGGACATTTTGTACTACTTGAGTTGTAAAATGTAGTATAGTGAAGAAGTAGATTCGCCAGCTCCACCAAACAACGGTCACTATCACTGTCGCCCACTATCAATTTTCCAACACAAACTGCCACAAACGAACCAAAAGGAAAACAAATTTTGGACCGTTAGTGGCTATCAACTTATCAGGGCAATTTTTCATCTTACATCTCCCAGCATTTGAGCACTGTTTCAAGACAGGGCTACAAAGCAAACAGAGCGCAGCACGAATTGGACGTTCGCGGTAGCCGACAAAAGCTTTAAAATATAGAGTCGCACCCGCCTTCCAACCCTCGAGTCCAAATAGCCAGTGCGGAGTATCTATAACGGATCTCCGTCACCAAACCTCAAAAACCGACCATTAAAAATATTATTGTGAATTAAATGTATAACAATTGACTTGATTTTCCTATCTACTACCTTAGCACCTCTATTATTACCCGTAATAATTGTAGAATGCTCCTTCAGCATGCAACCCATTACTGACCTTAAGGCCCCGGCCGACTCAATCAAACCGGCAATTTTTGGAGATGTTTGTGACAGCTGTGATAGATAGGGATGTGCCCCAGAAACATTAATCTATTAATTATCAGAGATCCCCTTACTGGCTTTATTCTTAAACGGAATAAAAGCACTTTCTGAACAACGCAACAATCACATTTGGTTAATTTTTACCCCGAGTCCCACTTGAAATCATAAAAGTATTTTGCTATATATCCACATTCAGAAGTAAACGTGGCCGCTGTTCATTTACTGATTAGTTAAAAAGCCCTACACCACGTCAAGGTTCAGTTTTATCGTAGGGAAGAAAAAACGCTTTGTGTTACGCTGCCGTTTATAACGGACTTGTTAATGCAAATATTATAACTATTATTATAACAACGTCATCTTTGCCTCGCGACTGGAAAATCGCTCGTATTGATCCAATCGCAAAAACTGATAATCCTTCTTCTGAAGTTGATTATCGTCCAATCAGCATTCTTCCTGCTGTATCTAAAAGCTTCGAGAGACTAATTGTGAAACAGCTGAATGACTATTTAGTGTAAAACAGTTTATTGTGTCTTTCCAGTCAGGATATGGCAAACATTGCAGCACAACCTCAGCAAGTCAGCACTCATCAAAACCGAAAATGATATCCGTTGCGCCTTGGATTGAAAACTTATCACAATCATTGTACTTCTTGATTTCAGCAAAGCTTTCGATTCCATTAATCACTCACTGCTATGTAAAAAATTAAAAAAAAAATCTTCAAAATATTCCACCACGTTGCGGAGCAGTACAGAATGGAACTCGAACGACATAAAAAATCTTGCACAAACACCTGGAAAATCCAGAGTAGTCTGAAATAAAGTTGGCTAAAGATCTAATTCAAATTCAAAGTCAAATTCAACAGCGTGTAATGGGTTAAGAGAAGGCCTAGATGTGGAAAGGCAACCAAGTACTTTCAAGCAAACTGAAACTAGGGATTGAGAGCTGAGGAGAAACATATTGAGGAGCGTTAAGTCTAATCCTGACATTTCCATACGGGACATGGCTAGAAGGCACGAGGCCAACTATCAAACCACGCGGAATATGCTTTCTCGAAAAGATCATAGGTGTTACAGTGCCAGCAAACATTCAATTCGGCAGAATTTGGTAGCCAAGAAGCTAGGCGTTTGTTCGAGCAAATTTTGACGAAATTGAACGGTTGATTTTAAAAGACGACGAAACTTACGTGAAAATGCATTTCAAGCAACTTGCCGGTCAAAAATTTTACATTGCAGCTGGGCGTAGCGATGTACCAGGCGAACATAAGTGTGTGTTTGCTGATAAATTCGCAAAGAAGACCACAATCTGACAAGAAATATGTAGCTGTGGACTGAAGACTGAACCTTTCATCACTTCCTCAACAATGACGTTAAGCGTATACATGGAAGAATGCATGAAAAAACGGATTATGCCATTCATTCGTAAATTTAAAAGTAATGTTATATTCTGACCTGATTCGGATTACCTAAGAATGGCCGAAATAACAAATGGCATAATATAACTAATGGCCGAATCACGAATAGCAAAATCACAAAAGACCGAAACACGAATGGCCGAACGTCATATTCGGCCGACAATATTCACGGTCTTCAACCTGCACAAATGTTGGGTACATGCTGTCCTCGTTCGGACTTAACTAAGGGATAATCCCTACTAGTCAGTAAACCTAGGAAAATGCATGCACCTGAATAGAAGTGGTTTCTGCAGCGGGGCTTTTTTCGTAACTTCTAATGTAATGTAAATATTTTGGTTTATAAATGGACAAATAGTCCTTATCCGTCGCCGTCAGCTATATAAAAACCGACCAATTTTATAGCCAGAACACATACTGCAGAATGGTTTTTTACTGCTTGGATGGCACATCCATACACATCTTTTGTAATGTGGAAGGATTACGAGCAGATATCTTTCGATAATAGTTGGATACAAGGAGATTCCATTTCATCTGACTTTAATTTCGTGTACATATTTCCATCCATGTCTTTCAATCCAAGGCTCTTTGCGTTACAAATATCTTACAGATTTGTTTAAATTGTTTGCCTGTTTTGCTGTTTCTGGAAGCTGGTTGAACAAACTGTAACCCTTATAAAATAATGAGTTTTGCGTGCACGATTTTCGGAAATTCAGCAGTCTGAGATCTTCAGCATGTCTTGTGTGGTAGCGGTGCACATCTCTTCCGTACACTATCGTGTTTGTCAGGTATTGAGGTGCCATTCCTTTTGTCACACGATACACAAAAACCAACGTATTAAACTCGACTCGCTGCTCTATAGACATCCACTGCAAACAATTTAACATAAACATCCTTGGCGTTAGTCGATCACAACACAGAATCAAACGCATAACTTTGTTCTGGAGAATCTGCATTCGTTTCATCTATTGCTTTGATGCAAAAAACAGGACTGTAGCACAATAGTCGAAGTGGGGGGCGATGATTGATTTATAACTCAGTATCTTTGCATTTGTAGTCAAGAAACGATTAATTCTACACAGCACACCAAACTTTCGAGCAGCCTTACGGATCGTGTAATTAATATGCTCATTGAAATTTAGTTTTTCGTCAATCATCACTCCAAGATATTTCACAACCTGTACTTGCTGAACCACTTCTGCCTCAATTCGGACTTGTCTATCTCCGTCATTCTGCAACCGTTTAGTAACTACCATACATTTTGTTTTAGCAATGTTCAACTTTAGTTTTTTCCATTTCAACCATTCAGAGAAGTTACTCAATTCATTGTTCATCACATTGCAACACTCATCGTAACTGTTAGCTGTTACAAACAGTACCGTATCGCCCGCAAAAAGATTAACTTCTACCCTCTCCAAAATTTGTTTCACATCGTTTATGCATAAAATAAACAACAACGATGCAAGCACACTACCCCGAGGAACTCCAAGGTTTACTGGAGCTTCTGGAGACCCACATCCCTTGTACTTCGTTACTTGTACGCGATTTTCTAGATAACTTTGAAACCACTTCAGTACAGTTCCGCGAATACCAGAACGTTTCTGAGCTTCCACTAGCTTCGTCCAATCAATTGTTTCGAAGGCACGTTTGAGATCAACAAAAACTGCTAAGACTATCTTGTCTTGTTCTATGCATTGTTTCCACTTCAATAATAAATTTAACGCAGATTCGCACGAATGGTTCTTCCGGAAACCAGCAATGAACCAGTACGTTCTACATAGGCCACCAATTGCTCTTTCACAATCGTCTCATAACACCTTCTCGTACAGCGGTAACAAGTTTATCGGTCTACAATCTTCTGGTTTCGTCGAGTTCGCGATTTTCGATATCGGAATCACCGCCGTTTTCTTCCACGGATCTGGAAATACCCCACACTTGAGAGAACCATTCACAATTCGCAGTATTTGATTTGCTCATCAAACAAAAAAACGCATCCACCATCACGCGTTTCGTAATGTTAACTACGCCGGCACAGTCCTTCATAGATGAAACTGTTTCTTTCAGTTTTGTCATGCATGATCGGTTGAAACTCAACAAAACAGGTCTCTGGTAACACATTCTCATTTGCTGGTTCGGTAGTTGGCAAGGGAATCCTGTCATGGATTTTTTTCAACATTTTAGCTGTTTCAGCATCAGAACGTTCTACATCAAAGATAATTTCCGCTGAAGCATCTCCTCCTGGTTTTATCTACGATTTAAGACCCTTCCATAGTTTCTTAGAATCTCCACTGCATCTCTCAATTTCACGTTGAACTGATTTGTTTTTAGAAACTTGGAGCTCTCGGACGGAGCAACAATCTCTGTGAGTCGTCCTACAGCGGACATAAGTGAGGCGCACAGTTGCTTGGAAGCATCATCCACCGGATAAGTGATCCTCGTTAGTGTCTAGTCAGCCCGCAGGAATGGTTGGTTACTAGCAGCATGTTTTTCCAAATATTTCAATTTCAGAACATTTCGAATAGAAGTAATTCTTCATCATTGGTCAAATACTAACTTGCACCGCCTTCTAAAACGAAAGTGTCGCTGAGGCACTTCTTGACAATGTTTACTGTAATGATTCCATCCTCCCCCTACTTACTTACTTTTACCAGCAGAAAGCCGGGTGTATTTCTTGCCATATCAAGAATTTTCTTCCACCGTACTCGGTTCTGGGCTCGTCACTAATTCGTTGAGCGTTTCGACACACGCAAGACGGCTTCTTGAAGAGGACGGATTTCACTGAACAGTCATCCGGTATCCTTGCGACGTGGCCGGCCAATCGTAGTCTCCAGACTTTCGCCAGGTGCACGATTGGAATCTCTCCAAGTAGTGCCTGCAATTCGTAGTTCATACGCTTACGCCACTCTCCGTCTGTACTACATCAAAATTAGCCCGCAGCACCTTTTGTTCAAAAACGGCAAGTGACGTATGTCTGCTGTAAGCAAAGTTACAATCTCAAGTCCCTAGAGAACTACCGGTCTGAATACCGTTTTTCACATCGTCAGCTTTGTGCGGCGGCGTATGCTCTTTCGGAAGTATCTTACGGAAGGAATAGTAGACTCGAATCTCCCTACTCGTATTATTATCAACGGTGACCGCAGATTCCAAGGTTTCTAGTGATGGTGTCGAGGTCGTCTGGGCTAGGAGTAGGCTACTGGCGCACAGTGTGGAAAAACATAAACCGCAAAAAAAATTATCATCTGAGGAGAAATTACCTATAGTGCAACGAAAAACTAGACCGCTATCAGCTTAATTAAAGAGAGACACGTCCAACTGCGCGAATTGTGACGCTATTGAAACTCAGCGTGCACGCATTTCAACCACTGTGACGCTACGTATTCACAGAATCATCAACCCTAGCTAGAATTCAATCTTTCAAGACTCTACAATTCCGAGAACTGCAAACTGTAAATCAACCAAACACCATGAGAAAATATTAAAAATACTTATTAGGTATATTATGTTCATAAATGAATCACCTCAATCAAGTCAGGATGTAGCGAATATAATATACAACTTGATAAAATTTAACAATAAAGAGGCTTATAAAAAAGATCGTTCCACGCCAGATCACACCATCAATAGCGATCTTGAATAACGTACACGACAGTCCATCCCCTTGCCGCAACCCTTTGCGCTATTCGAAATGACTGTAACGTTAACGTGTAACGTTAGAAGATACCCAATAAACGGACTAGGCCTAGTTACTTTAAGTAACAAAAAAGCAGAAAGTACATTCTTACATTTATTTCTACATATACACTCTGCGGTAATCAGTAGGGACAAATATAAACAGTTTGATAATGAATAATTAATCAGTACCAGATGTACCAGACTCGATGTATCAGTACCAGACTAGACCTTTAATCTACCATTCTTTGCTGTACGAATTACACGTGACACTTAATCTATTTCAACGTTGGTATGTCTTCCTCTTTATAAATGTTTGAGATTCATGCTTAGCCCATTTCTATTTGAAATTGAACAAAAGAAGAACGCATTGAAACTTTCATAGGAAAAGAATCTGTTCAAAGACTTTACCTGAGGAAGCTCCAAAGCTTGTTTCTTTCATCTATTTTTTACAACGCAATTCAGACACAATGCCATTCAAATTCAAAGCATAGCCATTTCGAGCATATTCAACACAAGCTCTGGGCTCTAATATGAAATGTAACAATTAACACCATCAACTGGCAATATTGGCGCATCCAATTAACTCTTGAACTTGCCAGTTCTATCAACGGCACAATGCCAAAGGCAGATGCGTCACCACACGTATGTACTGCTTGGAGGTACAATGTGGCAAGTGTTCATGGTCATGATTTATTATGATTAAATTAGAATAATTTTAGAAGAAAATTAAATGCTTTCATTTCACGGTGCCAAAAATGTTTCAAAATAGTTGACTGGGCATAGAACGAAAGATTTATACCTGCTAAGTTGTAGAAACTCTACCCACTGCACTCTTTCGCAAAGAACAAGATTCGGTTGCCTTAACGAGAGAAGAAAAGTGAACAAGGTGCAGTTGAACGAAATCACTTTTCTTGATGGCCCAGTAGTTCCCTGTGTAACTGATAAGGCAACAACTCGCTGCATGATCAATACATATTATTGCACGACGGTAAACTGTGTCGTTCGTTCCTGTACTGCACAAAATATTCGTTTGCTTCTACGGCAAGACGAATATTTTTAATTTCATTGTCGTTGATGACGTGACCAATGGCTGTGCCTTGAAGATATGGTTCTGATCGGAAAATGTTCCGTTTATCTTCATTAGCTCGGGTACACATAGACCTAGTTTGACCGCGAGTTCCACTATGGGGATGATATATTTTCTGTTTTGAACCAAGAGCTCTTCAGAATGCTATATTTAGAGGTACTTGAAAATCAATCGGTTGTATTCCCATTCCGATTCACGACAAATAGACATGCACATTATAAGTTTATATTTTTTAAACAAAGCTGAGTATCAATAACTATTCAGCAAAGCATTTTTTGTTTTCAAATATAATACTGCAGATACTGTTCGACTAGAAGATTAGTGCAAAGTTGCTAGCTTAAACAGCACCTGTTCCTTGAGTAATGTGTGCATAAACCCAAAGTAAGAGACGTTATTCAGTTTTTTGAGCCTTTTCATGTACTAATTTAATATTTGCGCATTGATGGACAGGCATATGAATAGCCTAACAACCAGGAAATTTTGAATTCATATTTACAGTCTGTCTACCCATTAAAGGATCAGAACCCGGAAAACATATTGTAACCCATTCAAATTATTATTCTGAATATAAAACAAATAAATAATGTAACTTTTAGAACTTAGTATTGTACGATATTTCAAACGGTCGCGATAAATAACGGTTAGCGAAAATTTGTTGTTTTCCAGCATTATTGTTAAATTGCAAATTCTTGCATATCTATCTCCCAGAATCTCTGTATATTTGGTTCCAAATCTACTGCTGAAATTTTGAAACCGGATAAATGTTTTGAAGAGCAACTTAATTCGATATTCAAGTGTCCGAATTTCGATTCTCCATCCTAGTCAATTTTTTTTTCGTAAAGAGCCCTTCCTGTCTGCAATTCAGATCCGATAAAATTCAATCGACAAACGAGACTTACCCGTTCGAGCTTCTGGAAATACTGCCGCAGGAATGATATCGGATTCTCCGGACGGGCGACGCACAGCTGCACGATGCAATCCTTGAGAACTCGCTGGATACGATGCGTTTGGATGTACGCCTCGCACTCGCGTAGGCTTTGCTCCTCCTCCAGCAGAGACGCCATAATCGCAGCTGTGATTTCGTGGTTCCTTCTCCCGCTGGTGCTGCAGCTGGAATCTAGAGCTAGATTCGTCGGGGGTTTGTGCAACTGTCGGGCAATTTTTGAGCGATTTTGTGGGTAAACCCTTTGTTAGTTTATACGAGTGAAGGTAAACAATGATAAATCAAGTTTTGCTAAAACGAATGTATACGCTTTCACTTTGATTTGCGAATAATTAAATGCCTCCAACTGTATTGATTTTGACAAGCACTATAAAAACACTTCTCGACACTATACTTATGAACACGGTTTAATTCGAAAAACCATACAAAATTGCCTATAAATTGAAAAAACACCCTTGTTTCTCGATACCAGATTGCAAAGAAAATATTTTTTGCACTATGTACGTGGGTTGCGTTACTTCCGTTTACGATCACTTTGATTGATGCGCTTATACGTAGATGAACGACACACAGCTTGCTCCCGGATCGCTGTGCGATTGATCAATGGTGATGTTTTGTTGTTTTCACTTGTGGGCGAATAGCGAATTTCTCTCGATGACAAAAGAAACTGAATGTCGTACTTAAAAGCGTGCTACTGCAAGCATCACACGCCTAGCTAGCTGGGCTGGGATAGTGACGATTTCGCGAACAGAAAAAAGAATAATCTCGTTCTCGTAAATGAAACTTCACTTTTTACATTGGTGTGCGTGAATCCGTGGATCGAAAATTGCGTGCTGTCACTAGAACAGTGCTGCCATATAAAATGATTTGCTACACCGATAAAAATCGACACGGCGTTACCAAAAGGTCTTACACATGAATTTCGACGTCGGTGCAAACCAGCGGGGTGCTATCCCTATCTTAACGAACGGTGTTTGACAGTCGACTTAACAAAGGGCGCTATTGCAGGAAAAGCGCCCGTCTGACAGGTAAATTTGCTGCCAACCTTGTCGAAATGTGCTGAGATCTTGGCAACAAAAACATGGCTCCCATCGCAAGCCCCTGCACAGAACAGATTAACAGGCTCGAAGGAAGTAATCGATTTTTTTGTGTGTGAAATTTGTCGGTAGCGCCCTCCAGAAATAGTTTGCCTAACGCATAAACAAATACACTGAAGTCGCTTTTTACGCGGTTTTTTATACGCGGTTTTTTTTTTACGCGACTATTTTTACGCGGTTTTCGGAATTTACGCGGTTTTTTACGCGGTTTTCGGAATTTACGCGGTTTTTTGTTACGCGGTTTTCGGAATTTACGTGGATGTGCTCAAAACGTCTATTTTTTCGCGTAGTGTTGAAATCCACAAAGTTTTTTTTACGCGAAATTTTGGTTTTTTTTTACGCGGTTTTCGGAATTTACGCGGTTTTGATTTACGCGGGACGTATCCTGTGCGTAAAAAGCGACTTTAGTGTACATATAGAGCTTGCTAATTTGCGCTTGTGTTGGTGGTTTGTTTTCCCCCAGTTTGAAAAACGTCATGGAAAAACCAACAGCAGCAGCAACAAATTGTGTGTACGTATACGCGGCATAGTGTGCGTACGGTAGCTGTCAGCAAGCTCTTCACACTCAATTGGATTGCACAGTTATAAAGTGCAACTTTCAAAACTGTGATGAAAAGTGTGCTACTGATAATATCGCTGGTAACCTTATATCGATAATACCATTAAGCTTTATCGTTACGGAAGAATATCGAAAATTGGAGGGTTTAAAGGTGGGAATGCTACAAATGTTTGTTGATACTATCGAAACTAGTGTGATAACGATAATATCGTCAAGCTGCATTGTTAGAAATTACTAGCGATTTGTGACTCATACGTGGCAAAATTCTTTTTTTACTGATGTTATCATAAATGTTATGTTAATTACCATTATTATTATTGTAGCTATTTGACTATTTTTGTTTGAAACGGTATCCGTCAAATCATCGATAAATACCTCCGATGTATCGATAGCTGTTTTGAGTGTTATTTCCCATCGTTAATTGACGGAAATACTTGACGGTGATTGACAGACAATGTAAGTCAATTTAGTTTGGCGATTCGTAGGATAACTGTTGTAATTTTAACAGTTTTTCGTTTGAATTTTTACACAGGGAATCGCAAAAATTTTGTTCTAGCTTGGATGTCTGTTCTTTGTGATCCCGCGTCAAATCCCATGATTCGTTTTCCGAACTGTAAACTAGCCTGCCAGTAGAATCAATATATATATATATAGAATGCCAGTGTCGCTGTTTTACTACGGGACTCATTGTGGGTAAACATGATGCTAACAATCTGTATCAAGTCTGTGAATCGGGAACTTCATTGTCAAAGTTGCTCATTGTTATTTATCTGTTCTTTATCTGTGCGCTCGTTGGTGCTGTCATCAGTGCGCTAATCGCTGTGTTTTCATGCCAGTGAAATGTTTAAAAACGTTCTTTTTCTTTTCGTCCGGATGAATTGAATCCCACAACGGCGCCCTTTTGCACCGATTTTTTCAGAAATTTGCAGTAAGCGAAGTTTCCAATCACATTACTTGGCAGCCATATTTGAAATTTTAAACTGGTTGGTTGTCAAAGTTTGACAATGAGATTCCTTTTTGATGAATCTCAGACACACACACATATGCATATATACTGTAAATACATTATCTGAACAAGTGTGATGTTTACCACGCGCACTGCAGCGACACTGGCATTCTATACCGTGGACCCCCGTTTGTTTGACCGTTTTTAATCTGAACACTTTTTAATTTGAACCCCGCTGGTTTGCACGATGTGCAAATTAAAAATGGTTCAAATGTCATTCTCAACATGGCATCATTTGGCTTCGCAGACAATGCACATAAACACGATTTGTTTGTACTGATCTAGCGTGTTTAATCCTAGTTTAATCAGTTTCACATTTCGTTCCCCAACGATTAAGATAGAAATCCGATCGGAGAATAACATATTCGCTGCTTGCAACTACCAACTAAACGAGACTAAATCAAACCACCAAAACAATAACGAAGAGCAGGGCGGCCAGTTCATACAAGTTTCAGCGTATCTAAGGTTGCTAGTTGTTCAAATTAAAAACGAACCCCGTTAGTTTGCATGAGGAATCGTTCAAACGAACGGGGGTCCACTGTATAACGTTTAAGTACGTTATTTTTAGTGATCAAAATTAACGATATTTTCGATACAAGGGCGATATTTTTCGAAACCTTTCGAACCAACACGATCCCGCGAATACAACGCATATTCGCAGTGAGTCAGGTAACACAGTATAGTTTTGTTCGAAATAGTATCCGTCAAATCATCGATAAATAGCCCCGTAATATCGATAGTTATCTCAAGTGTTATTGTCAATTGCAAGGAAAATTGTACCATCCAAAGTGCGATATCGCTCATAAAAGTGCTATTTTGCATTAAACCGTTTCGGTATCTTCAGCGCACTTATTGCTTGGAAGGTAACGAAAAGGTGCGCCGAAGATACCGAAACGATTTAATGCAAAATAGCACTTTTATGAGCGATATCGCACTTTGGATGGTACAATTTTCCTTGCAATTGACAATATATTGCGGCGGTTATGAAAAATCCGCATGCAGCGGCGGTGATAACGCGCTCAGGAGATAACCGCGAGATAAACGCAATATTAAAATTTAGGTTTTATGGTTTGCAGTTCTACAAAATAACAGTTTTGTAGCATGGTTTTGATGAAAAACAATTGATTTAGTAAATTTTCATGTATTAAATTGCAGAAATCTGCTCTGCGGTGATCTTTTGATGGTTTGGTTCAACAGTCAAGATAACCGCGATGTGAGGATGTTTCTTGCAATCTGCAATACTACGCAAGAATTTATGCCGTCGCCTTTACGGACGGTTTGCGTCTTAGGAGACCTTGCCGATATAAAAAGCGCCGAAAGTTATGCCCTTTGTTATATCAAATGCCAAGTCGACAATATTTTTTAGGGTTGGGGTGACCGGGACCGCCCAGTCAAAGGTTGGGGTTTATTCCGTAGCTCTGGATTCTGCGAGGCGAGTGTCTCGTGACGCTCGTGACACGCCAAATTTAAATCGCTGCGCTCCCGTTCCCGTTTTGTTCAGTGGTATGGTCGTATTAGTTGAGTCGATTCGAATGACAGTTTCAAAACGATGCGACGATTTCCCATGATGTGATCCCTGTGATCCGAACCGAACACGAAAGTAAATGCGTTTGGATCGTGAAGTCACTCGCTTCGCAGAATAGACCGTTTGTCTATACAAAATGTTATAGAATTGTTTTAACTATAAACAACAGAAGAATCAAACAGTTACGCATCTACGAATTAGTGAATTCTAATTGAACAAAATTATTTTCTGAATTTCGATCGCAGAGTTTCGGAAGAGCAACTCATTTCAATGGCACAAATAGGAAACGTTACAGTCCGTATTCCGTTTGAATCGCGAAAAATAGTATGAGTAAAATTAACAACCTTTTTCACTTTTAGTTTTTATTGCAGGCATTTAGTCTGTTCCTATTTTTAGGGACTGATGTTACTATACATTTAAGCAGAGTGCAATATAAATAGTTAACATTAGTGAGGATCTATTAAAAATTGTTCTTTGACAACGTGCATCATTTAAAACTATAGGCTTTCCGTTGATTTGACTAGATCTACGTCCACAAAAGTGCTTCTTACAAACATCGAGATCCATAATATGACTGTAAATCTAAACTCTAAATACGAGAATATTTCTCATTCTGACTAAGCATGAGATCACACATTATTTCTTACAGATTCCCGCCCGGTTTACTTATTGGTTCGTTTAGTTTTTTATCGAGTCGACAGTATTATAAAGTTTCGGGAGCTCAGACTCAAGTCGCAATAGTTGAACGAACGTTTTAAGTTTCATACTGGAACGTTCTCCTGCTTCTGGTTCGGTTTTAACGAATGTAGAATAATAGGAGACTAGTTCCTGGGAGCCGTCATTATCTAAATCAGCGATTAGTAAAGAATTTTCCTGATAATTTAGGTCCGGCTGACAAACGACATCAGCAGCATCTTTTACATTCTCGCGGCAGAACTGAATTACATTGGATTGACTGGTATTTTCGATTTTAATATCGGTGGAATTAAAGACGATAAGTTTGACCATTTCCTTGAGGTATCGCATCCTAGTTTTATAAATACCTGGGCGCAAGGTTTGATTTACGCTGCGGCGCATCTTTTCCGAATATTCCGATTCGGTTTTATCGTCCGGCAGTACCCAGGTTTGTTTTTTCACCAGAAGCCGTGAAAAAGGATTGGGTGTAGGGGACTCACGCTTTTCGCGATTGCTCCGATTGTCCGGTTCCTCTTGGCTCCATTCCCAAAACTTTATAACGAATCCGTAGGTAGTGGAGCGATTATCAGCTGCAAAATTATTGAAGCTCAACCGAACGGGTTGCATACCATACAATTGTTTGCCGGATATATCCCACAATAGTTTACCACTAGCCTTTTCGGTCAATAATACTGAAGCTGTACAATTTTCGGGGCATCTGCCTCGATTTTCGATTACTAACTGTTTACCACCAACATACGTAATGGTTCTTTGCTTTTCTGTGTTCTTTCTTTGGCCGTAAAATTTATGTTGAGAGAAGCTCTTCTGCTTTTTAATTTTTTTCATATCAAGTGCCTTTCGTTTAATCAGCTTGTATAATTCAGCTAGCGGTTTAGATCGCTGCTGTTCTGATTTCTCCCGAACACAGTTATACATTACATTGTAGTCTGCATCTATCATTAGTTTATGAACATAAATGCATTCCTTCACAATGAAGGAATCGCCTATTAGCTGTCCTTTTCGTCCGGATATCATCACAAACTTATTGTGCTTCGTTTCCCCAAAGCTCGTAATAAAAAACAAATCATTCACGCCATCACCATCAACATCTGGAATTACTAAGGGGAAATCCAAAAGATCATTTTGTTTTAGGATATTTTTCCTATCATATATCGGCGAGTGCCAGATCCATTCGCCCGATAACGGGTTGATGCATTCCAACTGACCGTACTCATCCATGACAAGGCAATCCGGTGCACCGCTTAAATCTGCATCGATTAACGTGCAGTCAATGCTTTTCGGTTCATTGACCATCTGATCGTACCAGGCCACTTTTCCACTGCTACCTATCAAGGATATTATCCCGTTTCTTCTTTTGTACGAATCTTCAAACTCCGGAAATAGTTTGTCGCCACGATACATCAACACCAGATTCTTACTCTTTCCTCGAACTCCTTCTACAACGTTAATCACTCCTTTTAGTTCTATTTTTTCGTAATTTTTGATCCAGTTTTGTGTCTTTGCTCGCTCAGTTCCAGCTGGACAGGCCATTTCGTCGGAACAAGGAATGACCCACAAGAATATAATCAATGACAGGAAACAAACCGCTAGCGAAGCTACGAAACAACACTTTCTTGGAAGTGACATTTTTCTCTCCGTAGTGGAGCCTGCCTCTTGCAGAATTGCAACATTATCTGCATGAAATACTCCGTTGGCATCTTCAACATCGCTGGGACTGGGTAGCCCGTTATACAAATTATTACAAATAGTACTGCCATTTTCACCACAGACTACAAAGTTTCGCGGCGGCCCCGCTACCAGAATTCCAGCTCCATTGAGGGAAGGAACGAACTGCATTTTTCCTTTTCCGCTGCTGCCATTCATGGTGACCAGTGTCTTCCCGAATCGAACGCTAGAATACTGCTGCTGGGGCGCGGGCTGTATTATGGTACTGTGCAGATCCTCTTCGCTTTCGGAATCCGTGATCGTCGTCTGCGGAATAGGAGCGTAAATTCCACCAGAGGAGTCACTATTCGGCATAACGCGCTGAAATAGAATATTTTTAATCGAATCATAACAAACAAAGAAGTGGATTTTCAATGCAGTATTTAAAGCGGTCAACTAATCGATAAAACCATTCGCTACTAATTTTACCAACCTTTCGCAGTTATAGCCCAGAGAAACTATGAACAATTATGTAAATGGTTTTGCACAAGCGAGTAACATATTTTCAAGCATGGTGGTTAGATTTGTTAGATTTAATCCATAATATTCGGGATTTCAAGTGTTGATTTCAGTGAACGGAACGGAGTAGAAGTAATCGAACTAGAAAGAACATCTGAAATTCAATAATATTTAAAAAAAAGTGACATTTTGATTTGACATCTTTTTATTAGAGTGCCTATGTATAGAGTGGCGAGATGTTACGAATGAAAAAAAATATTTATTGTTATAAACACCAATGTTAAATTCTAATTGAAAATATTCTACTAAATTTTAACTGATATACCTAAATACCTTTGATTTAAATACAATTTTGTTTGAAAACAGCCATAAACCGCATAAAGTAAAAACAATTCAAAGAATATCCGATAAGGATATAACTGGCAGCTCTGGTCAAATATCGATATCGATCCTTCAGACGCAAACGCAACCAGACGTTTTGCGTTCTCATGTTTCTTCGTTTTCTTTCGCAAAGTATCGAGACGAGAACTGTCAAAGCCAAGATAAATTTTATAAACACACTTTATTCCAAAAAGGTAAGCATTTTTGTCTGGATTAAGAAAATCTTTAAAACTTGCTATTCATGTCATTGTTGAAGTTTATTCGGCGCTATAGTGTTGTTATAATCTTTCCATCGCTGTCGATTGGAAGCATTGCTGCGGATTATAACTATACGAGAAAGTGGAAGCGGATAGCCAATAATACACAGTAATGTTCGGAATTACGAAACAGTACTGGCTGATGGTCTTTCCCTTGACCGGATTTGCTTTTGGTTGGTTTTTGGATAACAAAGAAACCGAGCGGATGACCATGTTCCGGGACAAAAGTGCTCTGTATGGAAGGATCCTGAAAGAAGGAGAACAGCCTTCGTGGCCGTAATTGTTCGATAGTGCGACAATAAAGAGCTTAATCTGTATGTATATTTCGTTTTTCTCTCTTCCCCAGTGGCATTCCGAAAATGTACTAAGTCTAATGTTTGCACTGAATTTATAAAGAATTGCTCGAATAAACGCCGGTATAACGGCAAAAAACCTGCGTCCGCTCGATTAGTACAAGTCTTATTAGGAAATGTGCAAAACAAAATAAGCATAATGCAATTCTATTACATAACTTTTTCGTATAAAGAATTTTCAGTTTTTCGACTTTTATTACTTTTTGCATTTACTAATCAAGTTATGTTGTATTTACCTTATGAGGGAGTAAAAGTGTTTGTTTTATGAATAACTACCATATGCAAATTTGGCTGTCCAGGTCCAGGGATTTGATTCAGAGTTGTTAGCGTATCATTTTCCCCAGTTCATTTTTCACAAAAAAAAACACTCATTTACTCCCTCACAGGGAATTTTCCAGAGTCCGGGCAAAATACTGTTACCGTTTTGTTTTCATATATGTATAATATTCTGCTAATGGACGGTGTGACCAGAGAATTAACACTTAAAACGTTCGAAAAGTCAGACTTTCGTTACTGGTTAACCTTGATGTTATAGTTATGTCTATTAGACAGTTTGGCGAGAAGTTAGGATCGGTTGTCAGATAATTTTTTTACTTGCGCGCCACAAGGAAGTCACCTAGGTCCCCAGCTTTCTATACCAAACATAACCAAACAAAAAGAAGATAAATTTTTATTCTTTCAACCATCTTTTTTTCCTCAAGTTGCGTTTCGTTTGCAACTCAAAATTTATTAGCCTTTTCTAAACTCAAACCAACAAAACAAAAAAAACGAGTTGTTTCAATACGTTGTCTGTTTTCCGAGAAAAAATGTACATCGTGTGGCGATCATTATGAGCCCGCAGTGATGTTAGCTCTTGTCAAAGCGCAAATAAGATAAAGGTGTCAGTTAGCTGGTATTTTCTCAGTCCACACTCTGGTAGGTGACTTCCCGTCCGTCTGCATATGCACGCACGTCTGGCTAAAAGTAAATTTAGACGCATAGAACAACCGCCTCGATTCTACATTCCAATCGGCCGCGTTTCGATCAGAAACGTCCCGATCGACGTGTGTTATATAGCATACGTTGTATTCCGATCGAAACGCAATTTCTGATCGGATCCGGGACCGATGGCTGGCAAAGGGTGAATATGTGCATTCCATAACCTCTGTTCGCTAACTCCTATTCCTACCTCCACGCGGTCCCGGCTGGGATACGCCCAGGAGAAGATCGACGCTACTCTCCGGCGGCAGCAAGCTGGATTCCGTGCTGGCCGATCATGTGTAGACCATATCACAACGCTCCGCATTATATTGGAGCAGATCAACGAATTCCAGGACTCTCTTCTACTAGTGTTCGTTGACTTCGAAAAGACGTTCGACCGACTCAATCACGAAAACATCTGGGGCGCATTTAGGCGTAGAGGAGTTCCAGATAAGCTAGTCCATCTCATCAAGGCTCAGTACGAGGCGTTCTCGTGCAAGGTTTTGCACGACGGCGTCTTGTCCGACCCCATAAGGGTTACTGCTGGCGTGAGACAGGGCTGCATTTTATCACCGCTTCTGTTTCTCATCGTTATGGATGAGATATTAGTTGGAGCAATTGACAGTAGACTAAATCAAGGATTGTCTTGGAATCCTCTGACGATGGAGCAGCTAAATGACCTCGACCTTGCTGACGACTTTGTCTTGCTCGCACAACGTCGAAAAGATATGCAGAGCAAGTTAGATGAGCTCTCCGAGAGCTCCCAGGCAGCAGGTCTCACAGTCAATGTTGCAAAAACTAAGTCTATGGTAGTGAACACTGACGATTCCACCAACTTCACAGTAGTGACAACAAGTTGAGCAAGCAGTCGCCTTTCAATATCTTGGTAGCCAGACAACGCCCGATGGTGGTACCAAGACTGATATAGCTACACGGATCAGGGAGGCCAGGGGTGCCTTTGCAGGTCTGCGAAACATTTGGCGCTCAAACCAGATCACTCTACGTTGTAACCGTTGGGTTACAAGTATAAGTTGTGGCATTCGCCACAACAATGTAACCAATAACTTGCTGCGCGAATTAATCCGTTCCCTACGTCTCCGTCCCGACAGGAGCAAATTAACGCTGAATTGAATAGAATGTTAAAGGCCAAAATCATCGAAAAATCCTACAGCGACTGGGCACTTCGCCTTGTTCCGGTGGACAAATTCGATGGGACGGTACGACTTTGTTTAGACGCACGAAAGTTGAACGAACGAACCGTCAGAGATTGTTACCCTCTCCCACATGCGGACCGAATGCTTAGCCGATTGGGAGCTGCTGAATTTATTTCGACTATTGACCTGTCGCAGGCTTTCCTGCAAATCCCTTTGCACCCTAGATCACGAAAATTCACGGCCTTTCCAGTATTAGGCCAAGGTTTATTTCAGTTTACTCGAATGCCATTCGGCTTGGTAAACAGCCCGGCCACACTATCGCGTCTAATGGACCGGGTGCTCGGCGGGAGAGAACTTGAACCGAACGTGTTCGTATATTTAGATGACATAATTATCGTCAGTAACACGTTCGAGGAACACATGGCACTCTTAGGCGAGGTCGCAGACCATCTGAGGGCAGCAAACCTTTCGATTAATATCGCAAAATCACGTTTTTGTGTACTGGAAGTAGCTTATCTGGGATATATTCTAGGTCAAGGGGGACTTAAACCAAATCCGGACCGTGTATCGGTCATCGTCAACTACGAACGTCCCAGATCTTTACGAGCACTCCGAAGATTTTTGGGAATGTGCAATTATTACCGAAGGTTCTTAGTGAATTACAGCGTGGTGACACAACCTTTAACCGATTTACTCAGAAACAAACCAAAAACGGTTCACTGGAATGACCAAGCTGAATCCGCATTTGTACAAATTAAAAATTTGCTAATTAGTGCCCCCATTCTGACGAACCCAGATTTCCGCCGGCCCTTTGCGATTCACTGCGATGCGAGTGATATTGCGATAGCCGGAATTCTCGCGCAATCGTATAATGGTATAGAAAAACCTGTTGCGTACTTTTCACAAAAATTATGGGCCCTATTCTGTAAGTCACGTCGAGCAACTCGGCTCGACTCAGTCACTGTCGAGTGTCGAGTGCAAGAAGAACGGGCAGCATAGCGGCTCAATGCACGACCAAAACAAAGCTAGCTCAGGCGTCACTTGCTAACCGTTTAGTCACTAGCTTTTTGGCGGTGGACTCAGTCGAGCTACTCGACAAAATCGGGTCGCGTGTGACTTACATAGGGCTCTATTCTGTAAGTCACGTCGAGTGTCACTTTGCTCGACTAGTCGACTTTTGGTATTATGTAAGTCACACGCGACCCGATTTTGTCGAGTAACTCGACTGAGTCCACCGCCAAAAAGCTAGTGACTAAACGGTTAGCAAGTGACGCCTGAGCTAGCTTTGTTTTGGTTGTGCATTGAGCCGCTATGCTGCCCGTTCTTCTTGCACTCGACACTCGACAGTGACTGAGTCGAGCCGAGTTGCTCGACGTGACTTACAGAATAGGGCCCATATAGTATTTCATCCGCAGTTATTTGACTACTTATAAATATCGAACTGTCGGTTTAAGCTCCATACTTAGTTTACTTCAGTGGCGACGGTCCGTTATCGATCCTGCGCCGAATGAGTTATGGTCCTTCAGTACTCAATCCTGGGCTACCTTTCTTCAAACCCCTCGAACACCAGCTGAACGTGCATCATCGATAGCGCACATCTATCAGTGCGATGTCTACTCCGAAGTCTACGGCCTCTTCTTGATTCTATGCTTAAAATAATTTTGGTTACTCTTTCGTCGGGCATTCTAGACACGTGACCAGCCCAGCGCAGACTGTCAACTGTACTATCTTCATTATAACAGCATATTTACATTCATAATAGATCATTTTGCGATGACGTCATTTTGCCGTCAAATGACACCACTTGGTGCTTTGTTTACATGTTTTTTGTCACATCCAGCAGTTTCGATTTAAAATTTCGTGAAGGATTACTGCATCAGTTGCTTTAAAATGCATGTAAGGTGCTTTCTCTTAAATAAAAACTATAATTTTGTATCATTATCTGCCGGACAAAGATAGAAAACTTAATTCAAACTTTAACACCATGTAAACAAACCACCAAGTGCTGTCAAAAAAGTGTGGTTAGGAGCTCCCGTGTAATGATCTATACAGCTCGTGGTTCATGCGTCTGCGCTACACGCCATTTTGGATTTTGCAATATTACGCTAAAACCCGAAGCATTCGTCGATCAGCTTCTTTTAGCGTCCATGATTCATGTCCGTAAAGGGCCACCGAAAGGATTATTCGCAGCTGCAATTAGTCGTTTTATTTTGCGACTTACATCGTTGTCACATATCACGAGCATACCAAAATATATTCAGTTCCTCTTCGACACCAACACCATTTGGATTTCCGCGCCATGTACTTCGTTTTGGCGGTGTTAATGGTAAGTCCCAATTTCTCAATAAATGACCTAAAGGTTTCTTTCGCTGCTCTTCTTTTGATTTCGGTGATATCGACGTCATCCGCAAAATCAAAAAGCACGTGAGGTCTCATTTGCTATTCTGACTCATAATTTTTACTCATCCAGCGTCACACGAATCAACGTAACTAGTTCTGTGGGAAAACCATGTCCTAGCGTTAACTGTCACAGCTCATTTCGTTTTACTGAATCGTATGCCGCCTTGAAATCCATAAAAACATGATGAATCTGCAAGTTGTACTCCCGGAACTCGTCAGTTACTAGACGCAGGGTAAATATCTGATCCATCGTGAAGCGACCCTCATGAAAACCAGCTTGATACTCGCCGACGAAGAACTCAGCTAACGGACTCAGCCACACACGATAGGGACAGCACCTTATAGGCAAAATTGAGCAACGTAATGTCTCGATAGTTTTTACTCTCAAGTCGATGTCCGTTTTTTAAATTATGGGAAATGAGGCCAATCAACCACTACTCCGAGATTTGTTTTCCTCCCATATTCTGTTCGTGACAATGCGGTGGCGAATTGTTTCGTACAGCTGCTCGCTCCTCGCTTTTAGAAGTTCAGCCAGGCTAGCATCCTTTACCGTTTTTCAGCTCACTGATTGCTCTTTTGACCTCCTCCTGTGTTGATGGCTCCACAGTTTTGCCGTCGCTCAAAACTCTTATCCTGTACCTGCTGATCTTCGTGTTTACTTCTCTATTCAACAGCGTCTGGAAATACTTTTCCACCTGGCTGCTACCGTCGTTTTGACAGTAAGCAGGTTGCCAGCACTATCATTGCACATCACAGGCATGGCAAAATTCTTGCACCTGACCGTTTTGTAGAAACTCCGTGTGTCGTTGCTGGCGAACCTCTCCTCTGGACTGGCGAGCACGTGCTCTTCGTACTGACATTTTTAGACGGTGGGTTCTTTCTTCCGCAGCTCTACCAGGACGAACCAAAAAGATTCGCGCAGAGTTTCGGGCCTTCCTCACATCGGAATCGTGTGAAGAAATTCTGCAGAGGATTCGCACAGAATACCTTGCTTATAGAAGCAGAATTCTTATAGGAAAATCCAGGAGTTTAATCCCAGGGATAGCTACAACTCGGCACGGAATCGCCTGCACTATGGACTGTTTTGTTCTGATTTGAAGACGCAGTAAGCTACTCATATATATTGAACTGTTTACATCCCATCATTTATAAAATCAGCTTATTTGATACTTGCAATTTTGCATGTTATTAACCCTATAACATAAAATCTGCAGAAATATAAATGGGTGATAGATGAGGAAAACGTCGCATTGCTGGCAAAGATGCACAGTGGCGCTTATCAGAATGTGAAAAGTTCTCTTCCGGGTTCGCTGAAGCACGGTCAATAAAGAATCAAATATTCACGCTGCGGCAGATCCTCCAAAAATTTCATGAATACAGAATTCTACGCACAATTATTTCACTGATTTCAAAGTTGCGCATGATTCCATCGACCGTAAAATCATGGCCATTCTAACCTCGCAGTGGACTTTATCAACGTGATGGTCCCTCATGTGGGCTGTTCAACATGCCGTTACAGGATGTTATTAAAGGAGCATGTAGTAGATACGGCATGAACTGGTAAAAAGTCAGTATGATAAAATTAAAATATGATTGACCACAATTTAGAGTGTACAATTAGACTACTCGAAATTTTAGATTAGGTTGAGAGCGTTCGCGCAGTATCAGGGACCTAAGCTGAGTCAGACTGAGATAGCGCGACATCGAAAATTGTTGAGTAAGGGAGTAAGAGACATTCTATAAGGGAAACAAATACTCATTCTCAATTAGCGATTCAGTCTGTTGGATATATTAGCCGATATAGGTCGCGTGTGTGACTTGCTCCTGAAGTGGGAGAATGGAAGTCGCGACATTGGCGCAGTTGGCAGGATGCTCCACCTCGGTAAGTTTAAATCAAATTATGAAGCCCGTACTTCCGAAATAGGTATCCATAGTAGGCGAAGCGAAGCAGATGCACCTGCAAATAGTGAGAGTTATGCTTCAGAGATATTTACGTAGAATAGGCAAGAGCAAAAATATATGGCAAAACAAAAATGGCGGCAAAAAAAATGAACTGTATAATGGGATATTGCGAAAAAAAGTGAAGGCAAAAAAAACATGAGCAAGCAAAAAAAAAAAGATGGTACTCAGGCGAAAAAAAACTGCGCAAAGATGGTACAGAATATGATTAAAAATTGTGAAAAAATGGAGGCTAAAAAAAGTTATTACGCAAGGAAAAATAAAGATGGTATTCAGAAAAAAAGGAGCAACCAAAAAAAATGGCGCTCAGTCAAGAAAAAAATCGCGCAGAGATGGTATATCTATAGAATATGGTTGGATATGGCGAAAAAAAAGCGAGGCAAAGAAAACTGAATGTACAAGGAAAAATAAAGGTGGGATTCAGTCAAAAAAAAAATGAATAACCCGGCAAAAAGAATGGCATTTAGTGAAAAAAAAAAGATTGTTAAAAGAATCCGTTAGTATTTATAGAAAAAAAAGTTGCATTTCTTGAGATGAGAAAAAAAATATGATGGCATCTAATAGTAAAAAAAATGCATGAACAGGTTGAAGAATGTCGTACGTATGGCTAAAAAAAAAATAAAATAAGATAAAAATTAGCATTTCTTGAGAAAAAAATGATGAGCTTGGAAAACTCGAGTCAAAGTGGAAAAACTTAGCGGTTTGTTGATTTACAATTTTGCAGCAATAATCGTAGGTGAATGCTGCTGGATGTATGCTTTTCAACGATGTCAACATGTTTGTGATGTCACGATGATGGCACATACATAAACTATAAGGTTTTGCAAGGTGACGTCACGAATGAACCGGATTGAACGCAATTCACCCATCTGACATCCACTCGTGGTTTGTTTACTATTTGTTAGGCGAACGCGATATGCATAAATTGGAGTTAAACGTTTTAAAAGCGTATTATTCAGCAGTGTCGCCCTCCAAACTACTCGGAATGGCAGTTTTTGTGCTTTTCTGACTGCCATTAAGGCTTTTAAGCAATATTCAGTTTCAACATGTTAACCCATGTTCTAAGTCCATGTAAACAAGCCACTGATAGACGTCAAAGAAGTGAGGTTGTGCTCCCCGTGCCTTGTAATAGGTATTAGTGGAAGTTGCCACCCAGGTGTATACAAGTGTGGCGATATTGGTAAGGTGAAGTTAGTGCAATGAAGAAATTTCATCATGACGTGAGTGGAATCGAAAATAAACCAATCACGATCAAGCGTGTCGTCAAACCCTAAAGCGTGGAGTTTGTGTTGCTAGTTGCAGCAGGTCGTTGGAGGTCGTGTTACCGATTTCTTTTTTTGTAAATTAAGATTGTACTGACATCGGGGTGCGATAGTCAGAGATTAACTCATTATATCAGTAAAAAGGAGGTGAATCATTTGCGCATCGATACGCAATGCAAGGTTGAGTACTTATTGATTCATTTACTATTCAGTTGCCCTATGTATGTCATGCAAAGGGTAGTAAAGCTGCCATGTTTTTCACCATGAAATCGAGAGCAGTGTAGGGAGACTGAAAATTTTCACATACAGTTGAACAACAAAAAAAGCATAATTAGGTTGGTGAGTTTTCTACCAGTTGTCATACCGGTGGTTCAAAATAGTGTTTTTCGACTAGTAAACTGTCAAATATTATTCGTTAAAATATTGATGGTAATCCGATCCAGCGGCTAGAAGCTGTAAGGATTTGACGCGTTTAAAATTGCAAACAATGAATTTAAATAATGTATCGAAACTATTCTTTTCGAATATAGTATGTTTAGTGCCCGAGTGGAAATGTCTTAGAAAATATTAATTTGAAGGAAGAGTTATAACAAATTGGAAGAGATTTTCCTGTGATAAAATGTCTGCAGTAAATATTTTTTCCGAAGTTGCAGCAGTACAAATTAATTTACTTTAAAACAGTTATAACCAGCTTCAGCAGAGTAGAGAAGGGGGATAATGTAGTAGATACGGCATGAACTGGTAAAAAGTCAGTATGATAAAATTAAAATATGATTGACCACAATTTAGAGTGTACAATTAGACTACTAGAAATTTTAGATTAGGTTGAGAGCGTTCGCGCAGTATCAGGGACCTAAGCTGAGTCAGACTGAGATAGCGCGACATCGAAAATTGTTGAGTAAGGGAGTAAGAGACATTCTATAAGGGAAACAAATACTCATTCTCAATTAGCGATTCAGTCTGTTGGATATATTAGCCGATATAGGTCGCGTGCGTGACTTGCTCCTGAAGTGGGAGAATGGAAGTCGCGACAGAGCACACACAGGCACAATCTTCAGCAAATCTAGTTAGTTCGTCTGCTTTGCCAATGAAATGGATATTGTCGATAGAACAACATCTGTGGTGGTGGCTGAAAAAACTAAAACTCAAAGTAGCGAAGATTGGGTTGAAGAAAAATGCGTCCAAATTAAAGTACCGTGAACCGCTAATATTCCGCACACGCTAAAAGTTAGTAACTCGGTCCTAATAACGACTGAGATTGTTTTGTTTCGAGCATCGAGCCGCTATGCTGCCCGGTCTCCCGATACTCGACACTCGACAGTGACTGAGTCGAGTCAAGTTGCACGGGGCCCCTAATCTCAAAGGCCCGGTGGGCCCTTTGGCTCCCAGTCCGCCCCTGTTTGTAGCCGAGAGTAAATCAACTCATCCGTTTAGAACCGGGCTGCTGCCTGTGCACCGTGACCGATAGGACGACTGGCGGTACATTCATCTGCTGGGGTGTGCATCGCTAAGCCCGGCTATTGCTGAACTTTTCCTCAACCGTCACGACGTTTATATATCGCTCGGCGCTAGATCCGGCACCTGCTGAGATATTCATCCACTGTCACGACGTGTATACATCGCTCGGCGGTAGATTCGGCACCTGCCGAGATATTCATCCACGACGGTTCCAAACTCTTCGTCGGTAGGTCCGGCACCTGCTGAGTTCATCAGTGATAGTCATAGCCACCGTTGATTGTGGGTTGGTGCATACGGCCCATGCTGTAAACTGTGGCGGGTCTTTCGGTTCCTGAAATTTAACCGCGACCAGCGTCTACTCCTCCCAATACATACGCTCGCCAAGTGAACGTCATCGAGTCGAGCCGTCAGTGTCGTCATCTGCTGGACGGACCTTATGCAGCTGTGAATACCCATACCCACCACGAGTACCCACGAAACCGCAAGTAAAACCAAGAAGCCATAACTAACCCACCATGTACAATTTGTAATAAAACTTAGCATGTAGGAGAATGTACAAGGTACCTTTAAATTCAAGTACAGTTCACACATCCAAAGATTTCCACCACTTCTATTAGTCGAAACTCGGACTCATAAAGCTAGTCGCCAGGCCTCGGTCTGATCTGGTTTTGGTTCAGTTATCAGTTTCACTGTCGCTTTTGAGTTGTTCTTCGTTGTGCGATTCCACTTTGCGACATTTTTCTTGGATAGTCATCCGTAAGTGAATCGGGTTTAACCTCCTCATTCAAGGTAGGCTGCAGGTTTGGTGAAGGGAGGTGTCAGCTAATATCGTTTAAATCTTCTGCCGCTACCTTTACCCAATATATCCGCTGACTAGTTAAAAGCTAATAACGTACGAAAACCCGAATCTTCAATTCCGACGTTAAATCCGTACTGCTGTATGCCTGCGAAATGTGGTGTGTCTCAGCGGAGACAACATAAAAACTGCAGGTATTCATTAACCGGTGCCTGCGATATATCATCCGTGCCTGGTGGCCTGCCAACTGGATATCCGAGGAGGAACTTCATCGTCGATGTCATCAACGGCCGATAGCAACAGAAATTCGTAAACGTAGGTGGAAGTATGGATCGGATACACCTTGAGGAAAGGAGCGAACGAGAATTTTGCAATGGATCGAAACTCCGGACAATTTGGGTTCTTTTCTTTTGGCACGAAATCAACATCATTAGTTGCTTACCACTCTAGCATCACTTTAGAGTAGTGACAGCTAGCCAGAGGTGGGCACAATTCCGCTAATCCGCTAACAGCTAATTAGCTCAGCTAACATTTTGGTTAGCGGTTAGCTTTTTTGCTAATTTCTAAAACCGTTAGCGCTTTTGTTAGCTTCCGCTAAATTCATGTGCCGCTAACCAAACCGCTGACTTTTTTTTAGCAAAAGGAAAATTGGTGAGAAACATGAAAATTTTGTTTTAATTCAACTATTTAGCTATTATCTATCAACATTATCGCATAGATCTGGATCGAAAAATCTCAAAACTTCATAAACTTTTGTACGCGGGCACAGTTAATGGACTCATGAAATAAATAAATCTTTAAAAAACTCGAGATCACCTATATTCTTGGAAAACATCAAGAGAAATTTTTCGATTTATGCTCTACCTCAGGCTTGTTATTTCCTCATTCATTGTTCAAAAAGTGTAACTTTTTTTGTTCAACACAATGAGCCAGGGGCTTGCGATGGGTGCCATGTTTTTGTTGCCAACATCCTCAGCACATCTCGACAAGGTTGGCAGCAAATTTACCTGTCAGACGGGCGCTATTTCCTGCATTTCTTGCAAATAGCGCCCTTCGTTAAGTCGACTGTCAAACACCGTTCGTTAAGATAAGGATAGCACCCCGCTGCAATGAGCAGAACTGTTTTCAGAAATGAGAAATAAATCCACACAATGAGAAACAGACCAAACACAATGAGAAAAACTGACGCGCAGGAAAACTTCTTAATGCGCTCTTTAAATGAGCAACTTTCGGTTTTGCTCCCGGTCCTCTCGGTAGCTACAGCAGTAAACGTGAAAACAAAACAACCGGTGCGCGTACAGCAACTATCCAGCTTTTTACGAGCCATAATGGCGAACGTGTTCGTAATATTTAAACAGCATTTTTGACATTTCCCTAATACATCGCACGTTTTCTTTCCGTGCATTCCTTTAGTTTTACCGTGAACGCGCGGAAAGAAAACGTGCGATGTATTGGGGAAATGTCAAAAATACTGTTCAAATATTACGAACACGTCCGCCATTATGGCTCGTAAAAAGCTGGATAGACTCGAGGCGTCAAGACAATCAAAAATCGTTAAATTTTTAATCTTTGAAGAAGCAAATGCATGGGAATTCAAATGTTGTCATATCTAAATAGCATTTTTCGCATTGTTGCCGTTGTGACATGCCTAACCATCCCGATAAAAAATCCCCCCTACTTTTCCCCCGATTTAGTAGGTTCGCGTCGGCTGAATCGCCCGATTTTGGACCCGACGAATCGGTCGATTGTTGCAACGACGCTTATGGGAGTTTAACAGGGCGATCTACCGATTCGTCGGTATGTTTAATCGATCGACAAAAACCGACTAAATTGGCTGTTTAGTCGGGTGATGAAATAAAGGTGTCTGATGGAACCAAACGAAATAGGTTGATTAATCGGGAGATAAAATTTGTCAATATACCGACGAAATAGGTGGATTAATTGGTGTATGTAGTTAACTTGCTTACCAAAGCCGATCAAATCGGTGGAGGAATCAGATGACGAAATACGTAAATCATACGAAATAGGTGGATTAATCGATGGAGGAAATTTTGTAACCTACGGAACCATACGAAATAGGTCGATTATTCGGGACATAAAATTTATCAATACAGACAAAATAGGTGGATCAATTTGAGCATTATATTGAAGTCTATAGAACCAAACCTAATTCTAATAAAAATGCTCCTAATAATGCCCTGAAAGTGGCCCTCTTCAACAACTCCTCCTGCCTCAGGAACAGAGATGCCCACCGTGCGGTATCGCTCGACCAGTTTAAAAGCGACTTTCGACTTCTGAGAATTGGCGACCAGCGGCCCAAGACCGAGTTGAACGAAGAAGACTGCTTGAAATAGCACGAGCGACGTCGGCGCGATGACAACCTGTAACGATCAGAAGGTATTTAATTGGAATCGAAAAAAGCTGTTCATTGAAGAAATTTCTCTCTTCTGCGGAACATACACGAACACTTATATTGACTCCTATAGTTTAATTTCACTAACCTGCTCATCCTTCATGAAGCCAATCGATCAATTTCCTCCGCAGAACCAATCCGTTCCCATCGTGACAAAGGAGATGAACTTGTCGCAGGACCTTTTCGATTCCATGCCTCATTGACGGCGACGCAGATCCGGACGGAGTTCCTTTAAGGAAGATATAAACCGAGTCAAGAGCAGCTTGTTACTGGACCTAACCTCTATCTCCGTTGTGTGGCTCCACTATCCTATAGGAAAAAATAGTCGCACGATAATTTTCAGTGCGAAATTCCAACTAAAATAGCGATAATAAGTTACAAATTCAATGCAGCTGTCTTTTTATGTAAAGGATACTTACCTAGCTATTCAAATAAAGAATAAGTAAATTAGAAGTAAACTGGCCTTGTTCAAAAATCAATCAGACTTAGCTGTCAAAACATCATTCTGTACAGAGTAAACCGATCATCATCTGATTTAATCGTTACCCGCCGGTAACAGATTAAATATACCAATGCGTCGGGTGACGGAGACAACCACCCAACGCGATCCGACGAAGTCGGTTGATTAATAGGTTGATTTCTTCGGCATCCTATTTCGTCGATAGATGCGTAAAACAGCATCTGTCAAAATTTTCTATTGGGATATGATGCAGTTGCGTTCACGGGCAGCCAAACTCAACTGAATATACTAAATGTAAGAATCATGATTCAACTGCATTAATGGATTAATATTTTTTTGATGGAAATGACCGCTACTGACAATCGTCGTTTTTTCTCAACGCACTACCCATGTTGAAACTACCCGTAGTTGTCATACGTCAGCGCATCGCATCAACGTATTCAAAGTGTATTAACATTCTCCTCAATGAGTAGCACAGTGTGCGGTTGCTCATACAACTGCGTTCCGCAAGAAAGAGAAAAGTTAAAATTAATCGGAGCAGAATAAATCGCGTTGAAGACTGAGCACAGTTTGAATTTTTCTCTTCTCTTTTTTTCTTCTGAGGAGGAACCATCCCTGCTCTACCTTATGCTCTATATGCTTTATCCACAGACAAACAGACGAGACACTCGCGATAATTCCATCGTCCAATCAAAAACCACTCATTTTTCAAAAAAGCATGTTTCGCAACATGGCCACACCGCGGCGTGCAAGTGGTGCTTTGAGTTTTCAGTATAAAACCATTCAAATGTACAAAACCCTACAGCATAAAACCCTGTAAATGCAAGCTACTCCGCAACATGCATAACAGAGGGTGCTAATGTGCAAGCAAAATGTGCAAGACGGTGGTTTTTAAAGGATTTCCTTCTAAGTATCATGTCAGTTCGTCAGTGCTATAGGTGTGGGTAACGTCAGTGCTTACCTCCTTGGTAGAGAAGGTAAAGTGGGTATACGTTATAACGTTATATTCTGACTTGATTTAGCTAGCTGCATGCACGCCGCGGTGTGACCATGTCGCGAAACATGCTTTTTTGAGAAATGAGTGGTTTTTGATTGGACGATGGAATTATCGCGAGTGTCTCGTCTGTTTGTCTGTGCCTATAGTTCATAAAGAAGGTCCTTCTGTGACTGACGATCACTGAGAAGGGTTCTTTCCTGCGGGGCTTGCGGTGAACGAGAATATATATCAGTACGGAGTATCATGAAGGAGGATGTGGTCTTATGGCCGAACCTGACTTCGGCACATTATGCTAAGAGATCACTGGAGGAGATGGACCGACTTAAGATAAACGTCGTAACAAAGACGGTCAACACGTCCAATAGAAAATTTGTGGATGAATCTCAACGGAGGATCCACTCTAAAGATTTCGTGGCCCAAACGGCAGCGTAAGCAGCTGATCGCCAAGGGTACGAAAGAGTTGGGTGTTTTTTCAACGACCAGGGAAGGGCGCCGAAGCACTTTTGTAGAAGGCTCAATAAACGTAAGATTTAAGGAAAATTTGCTCCGTTGATTCCGCGGTAATACCGAATGAAACGCGGGTGGTAAAGCAAAGCAAAGCCTAGGTTCTACATTCCGCTTTCGGAACTTGACCTTCTAGTTTTTGTCGTCAGACTTCGCAGGACCGTTACGGAGCTATTGCGCTATGGTCCTGCTCAGAGCTCTAACGGCCTCTTTCAATCGAGATTCGAACATTCGACGGCAGGCTTGTTTGGACGGCGTCGTATGTCGAAACCAACAAGAAGGCTGTTTAATCGATGTAGTTTTTCAGTATTTTTTAATCATTGAACCTCAAAAAGAAATAATGTTTGATCATTTATAAAATAACATAAGTCATTTATAAAATAACATCATCATGTTTGTCCAATTTTTGGCCGTTTCAGCCTTTATGTTAGAATTTTGGTCACTGCACTGTAGAGTCACTTTACAGTCATATAACCTTGCTTTTTGGTTTTCTTCTTGTTTCAACAATGTAAAGGTCTTATTTGCTAAAAATACATTAGTTCGCATCTCGTGAACTCTAAACCATGAGACTGTTTATGCATATAATAGTATATTTGTTGATGTAATTTCGTTACAAATACTATTCTACCATTAATATTAGCATTATCATACATACAGTTTGAAAAATTATTTCTCTTATGCTGACTGAATCTTAAAACAATGTAAACTGGATGAATACTTGCCAGTATTCAGTGTCCTAATTATGAAGACTTTCGTGACGTTTAAATAGAGAGAATTCGCGTTCACCATTTTACTGCTTCAGCTCCATGTGGATATGCTTGGCCATACGCTGTACCAGCTCGATTAGTGTAGACTCTCGCCTCTGGCCAATACAAACGATATCATCATGGCAGGGCGTTTCCTCGTCGTCGTATTCCGGCACGCAGATATTCGTGATCAGGCTGAACGCAAAACACGTCATTCCGCAGTGCCGAGCGGTAGTCACCTCGTGCACCGTGGACATTCCCACAGCGTCAACGCCCCATATGCGAAGCATCTTCAGCTCGGCCACGGTCTCGAAGTTCGGGCCACCCAAGCAAATGTACACTCCCTCGTGCAAGCTATTCTCGAAACCAATATCCTGGCCAATCTGTTTGGCCTTCTTAAGCAGTTTGCTATCGTAAGCGTTGACCAAGTTGGGGAACCGCGGTCCGAAACGAGAATCATTTGGACCTTGCAGAGGATTGTTCCCAGCGAAACCCATAATGTTGATGTGATCCTTCATCAACATGATGTCACCTACTTTGTACTTTGGATTCAGGCCGCCTGCGGCGTTGGTAGCAATCAGATGACTACATCCAACCAGTTTCATCACACGTACCGGCATGGAACACTGAAATTAGATAAACATAACGGGTTTTAGATCAGTTGATGCTGCGTTCAATGTTCATAAGAAACCTTGGCAAGTGGGTAGCCTTCATAGTAGTGAAACCGCCCCTGCATGCACATGACTGGAACACCCTTGAGATAACCGAAGATCAGCCGGCCCACGTGACCTTCCACCGTGGACACAGGGAAGTGCGGAATCGTCTGGTAGTCAATGTAGTCCGCATCGGTCAGCTGATTGGCCAACGACCCCAGCCCGGTGCCCAAGATGATTCCGATCTTAGGCCGGAGCTTAGTACGCCCTAGCAGGTGATTAGCAATTTCCTGTAGCGTGTCATAGGTGTACCTGAAAACAGTTCGAAACATATGTAGTACACATGAGTGCGCGTCAACCTAGCAGCGAGTGGCTTAATTAACGTGCAGTAAGCACGTGATTGGAATGCGGTTGTTTGCATCTTAAACACGACCAGCGTATGTTAAATAATTATCAACAGTGCTTACTGTCGCATGAGTCAGCCGGTCAGTCCTATAAACTGTTCTACCTAGCTGCGAATAATAGGTTTAATTAGGGCAGATTTTTTTAACATCTCGATATAATTGTATTTTTTTGTTTATTACTAAACATAATTGAAAAAACAAGCTATATATGGTACAGTACGGTAGATGATCTGATTATTTCAACCCATAACAACAGTTGAGTCAGCTTCTGTTATTATGTGTAAATGGAAGACACTGGTAACAAGTCGTAAATTGTCCAATTGCGCATAAATTGAAAGGCGCAGATACCTTCTTATCAATTTCTTGCTGTCCCCTGTGACCGGAGATTAGACTGAACCGGGCAGAGGTTAGTAAAATATTGACTTAACTCGTGTTCACAGCCTTCCAAAATTCTAATGTTTACACCATGCGCTATCATCATGTAGGTTATTCGTGAAAAAAAGTCATTTCCGAATTAAACGCAATGGTTTTATGATCTACACTTTATTAGCTGATCTCCGATCAGCGATCACGTTATAAAGTGCCCAGCTTTCATGGGAGAACCACCACAGTCACACATCCAAAAACAAAAAAACTGTAAAATTTTGGATTATCATTTCGTGAAGCGCACAATATCCCATTTTTTGTGAATTTGTTTAAACATGAACCCGATTGGGCCCAGGGGTCAATCTAAATTGCTTTCTCGAATGATTGGACCGCTTTTGATTATGCCTTCGGTGGGAAATAGCGACTATTGGGTGTGTTGTTGTTCTGCATAAAAAAGTTCCATCATCGGCCCATCATCAAGAGGTGATTAATCGGTTTTTCTTATCTTCACTCATATAATGTAATAAACTGACTGACGTTGCCTGCGCAGCGCAGATTGGCAGCAGCAGATTAACACATGGTCGAGCCTCTCTCTCGGTGCTTGTTGCTTTTGTGCAGCATTCTATCTATCTATGAGGTAGGTACGTTTACGTATAGATAAGCATCCTGCTAGTGCCATCATGTTAGATGGTAAAGGAATGTCTGGTTAAAGCGAAATAGCTTTTATCATAGTGCATTCCATTTGTCTGTCAATGAATGACGTTGGCAGTTTTCGACTGCATTCAACGTGAATAGCGCCAGCGAAGAATTTATCCGACTTAATAATTTGTAAGTCGGTTTTCTCAAATTCGGTATAGTAAAACATTGTTCATGCGCTTGAAATTTTTTGGAAAGGTAAGGATGTAAAATCACAATCCAAAAAGTAAAATCTGGTCACATTTTAAACGTTGTATACTCTTTTATTTCTCAATGGATCAGAAATCCTTCAGCGAGTTGATTCACATAGAAAAAAGATTTCTTTTTTTCTTTTGATTCGTATTAATAAATAGAGAAATTTGATAATAAGTAAGAGGGCGACTTCAGAGTAGCCCTTTAATCATGATCACAGCAAACATTGTCACGGCGAAAATAGTTTTCATATAAAGGTGACATTTCGGCAAGAATAGAATATTCAGGATTTGGCAGTCACCGAAAAAGGTCTACGATAGCGTGGACCACGACTTAAATATACGAGGCTAGCTCATAAAATGTGCCATCATATCAAATTCGTCGGTGCAACCATCCCAACAAATCCTTGTGTTCATATTCGTCAGACTTCGCAGCATAGAACAATTGCTAGGCTAGTGCTACTATCCTGTTGACTCCAACCGCCTCTCCCAGCTGAGATTTAAACATAGGACGACTGGTTTGTTAGGCCAGCTTCGTACCTCGAGGCCAACTGATTCATTCTTTAGTGGTTTAGATTCAGCTGTTCAGCTGTATCAAGAACTTATCGCCGCTGTACTCGGTCCAGAGCTACTTTTCGCCAATTTATTGAGCATCTCGACAATCGCAAGTCAGCTTCAACTTAGTCGAGTCATCTAGTACGTTTGGCACCCCAATCATGGTGCCTAGTTCTTGAAAACAATAGACTTCACTGCAGAGTCGTCCGGCATCCTTGCGACATGGCTGGCTCTCACTAGCTTCCCGACTTCCGCCAGGTGTACTATGGAAAACCGTCCAAAGTGAATTGGATGATCTGATAAACCCCTGTGCTAAGGTGTAATGAAACCCATGCCGAGGGTTAATGTGAAGACCAGCTGCGAACGAACCTTATGGAGTACCAGGATGCCCTACAAAATATTCATGTCCTTACTGCATCATGCATGGGGTTGGATGAAACTATCATGAATTGAAGCTATTTATAGTGCTTCAAAATAAACGTCATCAATTCAAACATACAGGCCTGCAACTCACAGTCCACTCGAGGACATCTTCAACCTCGACAACGATTCACTGTATGGAAGGCCTTTGGATAGACTTCCCGATCCGGAGACGCGAAAAAATGACGAAAAGATTCCGGATATGGCAACTGAGTCACCCTATTAGTCACGAACGCCCTCGTTGATGGTGAATTAGCATTGGGCGATACTGTATCTGTATCGAAAAAATAGATACTTTTGAGCCGATACATCGATATTTTGGATCGATACTGAGAGTCCCGATACCGGCCAGTATCGATGCTAAAACGACGATATTTGTATCGATACCTTTATAGTAAATGCTAGAGAAACTAAAATACTTTACTTATCCTAATGCGATGTCCATTATATTATATGTCCACCTGCATAATAATGTTCCGCCAACAAACTCGATCCATGGCTGTCCGCCTCCAATTTCTCGAATGTCCCACACTTTCCAGGACTTGCTCCATTTGGTCTAATCGTCAAGCACGCTGCGTACCTCTGCGCCTGGTACCAACCGAATTCGAGGCAAACATCATTTTTACGGGATTGTTTTCCGGTATTCTCACCACATGTCCCGGCCATTGTACTCTTCCAGCCTCAGCAACTTTCTGAATACTGGGTTGGCCGAAAAGCTGCGCCAGCTTGTGGTTCATGTTTTTCCTCCATAGACACACATACACCTCACATACTCACATACACCAAAAAAGATGATCTTAAGCACACAACGTCCAAAAGTGGCTAGTCTCCGTCGAGCATTGTCCCCGATTCGTGCCCGTAGACTATCGGTCTTATTTGCGCTTTGTACATGGTACATTTGGTACAGGGATGAAGCTTGCCAGATTTTAGGGTCTTGTAGAATCCGTAGTAAGCACGACTTCCGGCAAGAATACCTCTGCGTATTTCTCTGCTGCAGATATTATCCGACCACCTCGAACTCGTAGAAATTGAAATAAGAGGTGTACCTAATTAATGCGGCAGCTAATTTTTTTTTCGATAAACTCTGCAAAAATAGATGCATTCCTAGTTCCAGTCTTAAATCAAATTTTAAGTAAAACTTCAATTTCAATTTGAAATTTAATTTAAAGTCGGATTTCTTGGGCGATGTAAAAAAAATCAAATTCAATTTCAACTCCTATTTCAAGTCCAATTATAAGTCCGATTTAACTCCAATTTCTGGCAAAGTTGTAAGTATAATTTCTAGTCAAATTTTACATCCAATTCACTATTAGTTACTAGTAAAATTTCAAGTTCTTTATTATGTCCTATTTCAAGTTCAATTTCATGTCTCATTATAATTCCTATTTCATGTGTAATTCCAAGTCCAATTTTTATATTCTAGTCTGAATTGGTCCAAACTTGAGTTTAACTTCGCGTCCAATTTTAAGTGTGATTTGAAGTCCAAATTCAAGTTCCACTTCAAGTTTAATTTTAAGTTAAATTTAAAGTCTTACTTCCAGCTCTATTTAAAGTAAAGATTCAAGTTGAAATTGATTCAAACTGAAGTCCAATATCATTTGATCATCAATATCAATTTGAAGTTCAATTTTAAGCATAATGCCACGCTCAATTCTAAGTTAAATTTCAGTTCCCATTTCAAGTTCAATATCAAGTTTAATTTCAGGTTCAATTTTAAGCAAAATTTCAAGTGCAATTCCAGCTCCGATTTTAAAATTAATTTCAAATGCGATCAATTAGACAACTCGCAAGTTGCTGAGTGAAGCTCTGCTTTCCTCAATGGAGGTAGCTGTCTTGGCACTCGAAGATGGATGTGGTTGGATACGCTAGACCGTCAATGAAGCCGCAACTGCGTTGTTAAGTGAAGAAACCCTGAGTGCATGAAATGACTTTTGACGGAAATGAACTGGAAGGGGTTGATAAATTCATAAATTAGGGATCTCTGGCAACCGCCGTCAATCATACGAGTAAGCAGATTCAACGACGCATTCTAGCTAAGTCAGGTCTACTTTTCCCTTCGTAAGTCATTTATATCAAGAAGCATAAACCGTACGCAAAATATAAAAGCATTTGCTAGCGCTTGGCTGAGTGGTCGATTTCTGGTCGGCCCGGCCGGTTTTTCACTTGCAAAGCCGGTGACCGATCAATCATGCAAAAAGTCGGTTTACCGACTTAAGAAAACGGATTTGTACTTTTTGTCCGATTTTTAAAATTTATTTTTCATTTCCATCATTCCACTAGATTTTCTAATAAATTTTGTAGCAATCCTGAGCAATTCGTTGCAGTTTCCGGTCAAAAGAGTTTAAAACCGCAGGCCTGACCAGTCCGACATCAGCCATTATTTCGTTCCTAACGAGATTTCGTATGAGAACGAAAGAGAATCAACAGTAGTAAAAGCGCACGCATATAATTTTCTAAAAAATTAAGCTAAATAATAAACAAAAGTGTGGTTTTCGTTGCACCCTGTCAGTGTATCGATACCGATATCGATACCACTGGTATCGATACTTGCCGCCCGATATTTCAACGGGATCGATACCTTTACAAAAATTGTATCGATATTCGAATATCGATGCTTTTCGCAGTATCGCCCAATGCTATGGTGAATTGACTTATGGCCTGTGTTCACCCCTGCCATAAGCAAACGCCTTATTTGTGAGTAATCATAAACTCTCTCTATTACACACGCTCTCTATTCTCTAACAACCGACCTGGGCACTTGGACGTTGGACCTTCGCGATGCAAACTCGGCCTCTTTCCCTCTTGGGCGTGGATATGTATCGACTGTACAGTCCTTTACTTAGGACAGCATAGTTGAGCACCACACCGGAGACATTTTGTGCTTTCATAAAGTGGGCCATCTTCCTGTCGACCGGCAGCCGCGAGATGTTCAGGACCAAGAACAAGCGGCAAAGGTCGACGAAAACTGCATCGCTTAATGCGAGCGCTGAAGATCCTAAGTATAAGAGACCTAGAGTGTGCTACAACGAAGGTTCTTCGGCCTCTTAAACCTCACGTAAAGGATACGCAAAAAGAGATAGCGGAGGCTGGTAACCTTGTAATGACTTCTTGTGATTACCCATCTTAATATACCTAGTAACCGTGGATCAGCTAACGGCTTCCATATTGCTGCAGAACTCCAACCATGCGGCCAAAGCATAGGAGTTTCTAACTCAAACACGGCGTCCTGCATCTCTTTAAGTAGTTGTAGAATACGGTATCAGCCTGCAAACCGTGGCACAGTGCACAGTGGAGCCAAATCGCAAAAACTCGATTATATATTGCTATTGCGGTGTCTTAAGAGATGGTGATAGATGGTGATACTTTTGTGGTGATTGACGAATTTGTCTACCTTGGTACGTTAGTAACATGTAATGACGATGTTGAATGGATTCCGTAGCCTGCAACTCCGTACAGAACTCGCGCTCTATAAAATGGTAATTCTCCCAGTGGTACGAAGCGTGGACGTTGAAAGAAAGCGACCGACGAGCTCTTGGCGTTTTTGAGCCGAAGATCCTACGATCAATTCTTGGCATTCTTGGCGGTATATTAGAAGTTAGAGTGTAACGCAAGCGCATGAATCACGCAATTTATCAAGTATACAAAGATGCGAATAATGTGAAGCGAACAAAACACGGTAGGCTACAGTGGGCTGGTTACGTAGCAAGGATACCGGATATGAGACTAGCGAAAACAATGTTCAGCAAAGAACCCGACAGAGACCGTCGACTTCGAGGCAGACCCCGTACCCGTTGGATGAGCACTGTTGACGAGGATGCTAGTACAACGGCTGTTAGGGGCGACTGAATAGTGGCAGCTCCAGATCGACGACTCCCAAAGTCGGCCCAGATTCGATAAGCGAGTTGTCGCCGTGAAAGAAAAGCAAGTAAGGTGTCTTAAGAGAATTAATATTTTTTGAAACGATGGTTTTTATTTTTTTTAGGAAAGGAGGGGAAAGAGTGGAAAGGAAGGGGGGGGGGGGGGTAATACGTAGCTACGCTTAACAAGTTGTCGTTGTGACCCCTATCTTTTGTTCAATGCTGGAAGGTGCATGTGTCGAACCAAGCTATAACCAGAGATTATTACCGGATATGAACCCACAACACCTGCCAGGGCGTGTGGCTCGCTGGTACCCGTGTACCTTTGAACCACAGAGACGCTGGACAAAAGGAGACTGCGCAATCCCCCTTATTAATGTAGCGACCTATCTGGTTTTTTGGGTTATTACAGATATATACAGATTGTGCCTCTTCCTCCGCCGACTGTAGTTAATGCCTGACCGCATTTCGAGTTTGGTCAGTCTTAAGAGAAGTTTTTCATAACATTTAGCGTTTCTTTGGGCATCGAAGTTACCCCGTTGGGAATTTTCTCCAGAAAAGTTGTTGCTTACTTACATAGTTGGCCTTACTGCGTAGTATAACTCGTCCATCTAATTCGATCCATGGCAGCTGGTTTCCAGTTCCGCGAGCACCCAGTGCTCGCCAGATCTTGCTCCACCTGGGGTGACATTGCGATTCTCGTTTCGAGTGCTTTTGGTTCGTTTCGACCACGTTAAACGAATGGGCGAAACGAACCAAAATCACTCGAAACGAGAATCGCAATGTCACCCCTAATATTACCATCTCGCTCGCTGTGCCCCTCTTCCTCTTGTTCCTACTGGACTCGATGCAAAAACCATTCTTGTAGGATTGTTGTCCGGCATTCTAGCAACATATCCTGCCTAACGTATTCGTACAGCTTTAACCATTTTCTGAATACTAGGTTCGCCTTTAAGACACTCAAGGTTGTGGTTCATTCTTCGCCTCCATACACCGTTCTCTTGCACGCCGCCAAAGATGGTGCTTAGCATCCGCCGTTCGGAAACTCCGAGTGCTCGTAGCTCCTCTTCTTGCAATATCCATGATTCTAGCCCGTACTGGACAACCGGTCTAATTAGCATTTTGAACAATGTTCACTTTGTACGGGGGCTCAGATTGTATTTTTCTTCAATCCAATATTCTCCCGTTCGCGTTTTAGTCTGGTGTACTGATCTTCCACTGCCCCAAATGTTCTGCCGACCCCAAATGTTCTGCGACGCAGATAAATTGATTAGATTTATTAAAAACCGTACCCCGCATTTCAATTGCCGCTCGTCTTATAACACCTTCTAGCGCAATGTTGAATAGCAGGCAGGAAAGCCATCTCCTTTTCGAAGTCCTCTGCGAGATTCCAATTGGTCCGACAATCCACCCGAGAGTCATGATAAGTTTAGTAAGCTTACCCGGAAAGTCGTTTTCGTCGAAAATTTCCCATAGCTCTTGTCAGTTTACGCTATCATATGCGGCTTTGAAATCAACGAACAGGTGATGCGTGCGGAGGTGATTCGCGACACTTGTGGAGGATCTACCGCAGGGTGAAGATTTGGTCCGTTGTAGACTGACCTTCCATGAAGTCGGCCCAATAACTTCCTACAAATCTTTTGGCTATTGGCGATAGTCGATGGAAGAAAGAATCTTGACAATCAATTGATGCAAACACCTGACCAACGTTGTTGAACACACCAAATAATCAACTTTGCTGAATATAGTGGAAGACGACCTGCTACGAATACCACGAGGAAACCAGAACAACGGCTTCCCTATACTGCTTTACAAGCATGGCAAGTTCTTCATTGTAAAGCGACAATAGAACACTGTCGAACTGGTGATGACAATAGACCAACAATCTGTTACCAGATCGTCGAACAAAGCTTCCAATTGGACATTATGCGATAAATTAGTCCCACCAGCATGTACGATGATCAGGGAAGATTCGGCAGGTCCACCGCCAGTGAGTTCTGTATCAACCACCAACATGTAATCGCAAAATTACACGAAAGGTGAAGAAATGTCGGTCGTTTACATATCAAATGGAAAGAAACGGCCCTGTTTGGTATCCCTGAAATTTCCACAGGTGATTTGAATAGGATCTGAAAGTACATTTTGGAAACTAACAATTGTATTGCGGTCTGTTGAACATGACATATGAGTGCAACCATTTCAAAAGTTCGGGTTTAATTTCAATTTTTCCAGTTTGAAGAATAAAAATAAGTAGATTTAGTCATATACTAAAGTCCTTGTAAAAAATTTCTACGTGGTTGTCATTGAGTTCAAGGTAAATAATATACATCCCAAAATATTTGAGGAAGCTAAAAGGCTTTTAAAAAGTCGTGTTGCTGGTTTGTAATTCTGTGCTTTACTTGTTTAAATTTTATTCTCATCTGCAATTGATTCGAGTAAATTAAAGCCTGGCTAAAAGCAAATTTGGACGCCTCTCGTACGTCACAAGCAGTACAGAATGAACAGCTTGCACAAACACCTGGAAAATCCAGAGTGGTCTGGATCAAAGTTGGCGAAAGTGTTAAAAATTCCAAAATCAGATATTGAGGTGCGTCAAGTCCTGGCATGGGCATCTCCATCCGGGATATGGCAAGAAGGAACGATGCCAACTATCAAACGCGGAATATCCTCGCTCGAGAAGGCTCGAGGGTCTTACAGTGCCAGTAACATCCCAATCGTCACTTGAAGTAGAATTTGGTCACCACGAAGCATGCTAGGTGTTTGAACGGGCAAGTTTTGACTAAATTTAACGGGTGTATTTTAATGGACGACGAAACCAGCGCGAAAATAGATTTCAAGCTACTTTCCGGTCAAAAATTTTCCATTGCAACTAGGCGTGGCGAGCCTTTTATTCACCCCTATTCTGTATTTCGAACGAGTCTTTATTTCGTTCGACTTGCTTCGAACGAGATGTTTTGCCCATTTGATTTTGCTGGCGGAAATTTCGTTCGAAAGAACTTTCGTTCGAAATATAGAATAGCGGTGATTACTTCCTCAACAATGACATCAATTTTATACATGGAAGAATGCTTGAAGAAACGGGTTTAGCCGTTCATTCGTAAAACTAAAAGTTTCGGCCCATTCAAAATTTTGGGCAATTGTCAAATAACGACTTCGGCGAAGTGGGGGGACAGTCAACAGTGCTAAAGAAATGCGTTCAAAGTGAAAGTGGAAGATTCAGTCGCATCTTTAACTGTGCAGGATATGATGAAAAAAAAACAAGTTCAAGATTTTATTAGAACCAGAGAAATGCAATGATGTAACACTGTGAAACTAAAAGCTGAAAAAATACTGCAATGCAGTCTTTTATGGGTTTTTCTGCGACACTCCAGTCCCGAGTTCTAGATTGTTCTATGCGTCCAAATTTCCTTTTAGCCAGGCTTTGGGAATACATGAGATAATGGCATAGTGACGGTAGTGGCAGAGGACTGATTTTCCTCCTGACTTGAATTGTTCTATTCCTATCCTACCATCCAACGATTCTCTCTGCAAAAATTCTGAGATTTCCTACTTCTCATTAAACCCAACAATAACAGAACTTTTGAAATCTAGATATGTAGAATGTTCGTGCAGTAATGTATTTTACTGTATGTATGACAGCAATGTAACTCTACAAATCCTACGGCTTTATGAGTTGAAACGACAAAAATGTGGTCTCGGACGGAGCACTGAAGATAAAATTGGTATGCAGATACAATTAAACACATTGAATGTATAAAACAAGTTTCAAGATAATTACTCAGTTGGCGATGCATGTCGTTATTTCTGTATTTTTTTTTTCTTTTATTGACCATAAAGCCAATCAAGCTATCTTACTTCTGTCCTAGACAGAATATATGTAGTTAGACATCTTAATCATAGTCCTTTTTTCAATCATTATAATCACATTCATTCTTGCTATAAGACATCTAATTACTTTTTAAGTAAACTAATAATAAATTACAGAAAAATTTTATGGATGTTCTTTTTAAAGTTTAATACATATTTAAGCAACTGAGGTAGCTATAAAAAAATAAACCAATATGTCTCATTTTTTTTGGACTCACTAGACAATTTCGACTTCATTTAAAAAAGACACTGGTGAATCCTACTAAAAGGACCTTGGGCTTCAACGTCTTTCTAAGACTTGAATCTTCTTTATCAACAGACTTCGCAGCCAGATGGAACCTACTAGTTGGAAGCGAAATATGTAACTGTCAAAATAATGAATAAAACAAAAATAATGAAAGAGTTTCTGCCAGCCGCGAAGTCTAATATTTCAATAATTTTTTTTTAGATTATTTTGCGGATAAAGATCAATTTTTGCACCCGTTCTTATATCGCTTCCATCTTGCTCCATAATTATATTCTTTTCTTATTATTTTATTATCATTATTGTCTTTATAATAAGTAGGGTATGTTGCTGCTACGTCGTAATTGCCTATTTCCGTCCTATCCAACACAAATTATTAAAAATATCAGCGATATTTATGACACACAATGCAAAATTAGTTATTCCCTAAAATTTTAGTTTGTTGTCTCTCATACGCTATCAATCAAAGTGAGCTGAGATCTATTTAAATGCTTTTTTCATTAAAAAATTCCTGGCAGCCAAATTTCCAACGTTTTTTCGTGCGACGAAGACGAAAATGTCGACTAATTGTTTCAATTTCCGTCATTCATAAAATGAAAATAACTCACGCAACGCATTGTTGTTATTCTGCAGCCGGGAAAACTTGCCTAACCTTCAGCAATTTTGCAGAATAACATTTGTCATGCTGTCCTACACAAATACATGTGCGTTAGCTTCGTAAACATTATTGTGATTTTTAGTTCGGATGATGAAAAATTTTGGTGGACGGACGTTTTAAAAACGGTACGACGAGTTTAAGATATAAAGTCAGTTGCGTAATTTCAATCAAATGCTTTATTAATCGCTTTTTATGGAATTAACAGCGTACGGATCGGAAGGTAAGTGTGTTTGAGCAGAGCAGAGCTTTTGGAGTATTCATTAAATCCACCTAAGAAATGATGAAAATTAGAGTGGCTTTTCTTACTATGACGGGAATTAGAAATAAACCCTATCTCACAAGCCGGAAACAAAAAATTATAACTCTTTACAGTTTGGATTGTTTAAACAATTGCAACTTTTCCGAAGAAATATAAAAGATCGGAATGAACATTTTTAAAGTATTTGCAACTACGCTTGTAGAAACGTAGGGATGTTAAATTTTTCGATATGGAACAAGTGCACAGGGTTTGAACTATCACAAAATAACTTCAAAGTTTCCTCACGAAATGTACGAAACTCTTTGGAATGGCAGCCATTATATCAGTAAAATGCCATAATACAACGTTTCATTTTTAACGATTTTGCAGTCAATGGGAAAAAAAGTTAGAAGAAAATTTTATTTAATTTAGCGTTCTTTACAGATACGCTTATTTCGATTACAGGCATTCGATAGTTGTGGATCAACATTGATTTAAACTAATCTGATTTAGCAGAATCCTTGACCAATCCTTAACTTAATAGCTTTAAGTTAAGATTTGATTCTGCTGAAAGAGACTGTTGAACCATAACTGTGCAGTGAGTGATTCGTGACTATTTGTAATATTCTTCAGTGTGGACTGTTACAATTCATTTTAAATTGGATTCACTAGCACTAGGTTTAACCTGTTGACGGTTTTTCTAATGCAGTCTCACCACAATTATAATTTTTCTTCAGTTTTGCAGTCTAAAAGATGCATTTGGCATTTGCTGTTCTGAATGTCAAGTACTTGTAACATCTCTTTTTTGGAATAATATCGAATTTATAGAAATGCGCATTGGTTTTTCCAATCACATTTATCACTTTTCTCCGAAAAACAATTAAAATTGTAACTTAATTGTCACATTGCTACCATTTAGCATAGCATAGCTAAAACTAGTCTTACACAAGTCCAGCGGAATGGAAATTTACAACGGATTGCATATTCGACGTGAATAACCACGTTTATTTTTGCATCGTGTAGCCTAAAAAGTACCTGCACAACTCGAGTCATACTTTGCTGAAAATAGCAAAAATTGGCGAAAAACTGTACCAATATTACACTGGTTTCGAAAAACTTATAACTTGAAGATACATAAAATTCATCACTGGCACGCCACTCTTACTGCAATAGCAATCATCTGCCTAATGTTTCTCACCCCGAAGCTTCCTTAGCGTAGTAGAAAACGCCCGCAATTTTCTCATTCTCGTCGATTCCGTTGATCATCGTCGTCGTAGCGGTTCCATTGACATCCACGCCGTTTCCATTGAGACGGATCTTGTCGGTCATTGTTTCAAGCGGTTTCAAAACTGATGTCGACAGCCCGACAAATACGCGGATAATGTCACCGGTCGGATTCTGGTTTCGTGTTTAGCTGATAACAGCTCAATTCAAGTAATGCACGCGCGCGTTCGCTCGTTCGCACCAAATAATGCACAAATCCCACGTTTCGACCGGACTGACACAACTGCAGTTCAAGTACGCGACGAGATCAGCAAGTTTGCTGTCTTCCTTGTTCGGCAAGTAACTCGTTATGGTACGCTCTACGATATACAAAAGCACATTCGGTTGTTGTACAGTTTAGTTTTTTTGGGAAAATAAATCCACAAGCTACGAATAAACGATGACTAACTAACTCTTTGTTCTTGTTACTTTTTTAAAAACTTAAGTTTTTAAGGATTACGAAAAAAATTCTGATTGCACAATAGACCGAAATCGACCACTCTCGGTGAACCGCTGATTAGGACTGAGCCAAGTCCGGCGATTTGAAGTGGTTTCTGTATGCAAGGAGGTCAGTTTATGTTCAACTGTTTTTGCTTCCTCTCCTCGAGCCAGGTTGTGTTTTGATTGAACTTGAATCTCCACGTAATCGGGCGGTTGTCTCTTCTGGTTGTTTTGTTCTCGTTATGGAAGAGTAGTGGCGATCACAATAAATGATTACACTATACTGCCGTGCTCCGCTCTCCTTTTTACAGCAAACCTGTTAGCACCGTTGCTGATCGGCTGATCGGCTCGTTTTCTAGCAATTCGCTGCGCTGCTCGCGTTGAAAATAATATCTTCGGTAAAAATCTATCATTTTAAAATTTATTTGTTGGAAATTTACTCGTTTAACCTCTTTCTTGTCATCATTAAAGGGCTTAACACAAAGGTAGAAAAGAGATTCCATACTAACTTCACTATCAAAAAATCTGCACAAAATTTACAGGTAGGTTGAAATTATTCTAAATCTCACGCCCGGTGCGAGAGAGATAACGTCTATTCTAGGTGTTTCTATTAGGAATTCGGAGTTGCCTACTTTCTCTTTCGTTCGATAAAGAGCCTAAAATGCACACTAAAATTAGGCATAGTGAAAAAGAATGAGACAAAAGAGGGCGAAAATCTATCACACTGCCTGGTATCCTACTATTTCGCCCGTCATCGTATTCGTTAGCCGGTTTTATTCTTTTATTTCCTTACCTTCGCCTTTTCTCAAATTCTATGTCTAGTGAATTTCCAGTTTGCCCTCCACCCTAACATAAAGCTTAAGTCATTTCATATCTGGACGCAACAAAAAGGATCTTCATCTAATAAAAATGTTGAGGGCTCGAAATGAAGGCCATTTATTGCACTGCTTTCTTTTTAAATAACGAAAAAATTATTACGATTTGATTCTGATGAAATCTCGAACTTTTCTCCGAATACCACTCATCATATTTTGAACACTCTGTAGGCTAACCTGAGCGATCATTTTGTTCCACAATTTCTTCATCTTTGTCGCGTTCCTATAGTCACTTTTTTTTCGTCTTCAACTGTTGTGTGACAATTGCCCAATATTTCTTAATTGGGCGGAATTCAGCAAGTGCCCTCAGCGGTTTTTTTTTTTTTTTTTTTTTTTTTTTTTTATAAAAATGTCGGTTAAATGTCCTTTTCGAAGAAAACGTTATAGGTCTATTTTGAGCTTCAATGTACGGAAGAATACGTTTTTCAGGTAATCTTACTTCTACATCGGAACAGAGCCGGCGTTTAGGCCGGCAAATCCGTGCGGTGGAACAAAGCCTTGCGCTTCAGGGGGCCCCGCGCTTGGTGATGACTTGACAAAAATGTTAAAAATTCTAGTGGACAAGCTCTGGCTGTATACAACACAATTGACTGTTCAGAAATATTTGTATATTTTGTATTGTTTCCTCTCCTCTTTTATTTAAATGTTGAGTGTATAGTGTTAAAGAAAAAATCGATGAAATTAGACCTCGCTGCTTTAGAATATGTCGTTACATAAGGTGCCAACGACTCGGATCTGCTTGTACGCCGATTATTTACGGAGGATTCAATTAAGTGGGTACTTAGCTCTTTTGAATCCATGAAATCTCCAGATCCGGATGGTATTCTGTCCGTTTCTTACAGAAAATGGACAGCATTATAATGTCCGAGCTTATTAACATTTTTCGAGTCAGTTTCACTTTGGGACATATTCTGGAGAATTAGTGGAAAGTAGACAGCTACCGAAAGGCAAACCTAAGACAGATAAAAAAGAGAAAACCACGAAAAAGGCTTTCAGACCAATAAATTTGACATCAATGCTTCTCGAGTTGATAGAGGAAATCGCGGTAAACTATATCCGCATTGAGTTTTCCGTTGCATGGAAATCCACACGCATACCAACATGGTAAATCTACGGAAACTGCATTGCGTTGTGGCGTTAATTGAGAAATTGCTCATATATCAAGAAGAGGCACTTTGGGGTTTCCTTGATATTGAAGGCGCTTTCGATAGCGTGTCGTTCGCTTCAATTTATACAGCTCTCTTTCAAAACGGGATCGATCAAAATAAGTTAGATTCTAGCAAGGCTTTCACTGCTTGGGAGATACATCGCTTAACATTTTTAGCTATGAAAGGAAGCCCATAAGGACCCTGCTCACCCTTGCTTTGGTCACTGGTGGCAGACACATTTCTTCACAAGCAGCACATCTTGGTTACGAGACTATTGCTTACGTCGAGGACTTATCGTCAGAGGAAAGTTTGGGATTAAAAACTAAACTTAGCTGCCAACCTAGATTACCTGTTAAGATAGCATCTCGTTGGACAGTTAAACAGTGAACTACGTATAATCAGGGGCCTACTAACTGTCCTACACAGTCCTGCTCTTTATCATTCAAACAGTATCGAATGATACCGACACCTTCCTCTTTCGTATCTCTGCACTTGAAAGTTCAGCGCATCTGCTCTGTAATTGCACACATATTCCAAACCTATTCATAGTGACCAAATTTTTACAAACTTCATCAAACAAAGTGCGCTCAATGCTGCAAATTAGTTGGCTAAACAGAATTGGTTGTGTACATTACATTACATTACTAAAGGGTGTCCCACATGAAATTGCACCACGGAAGATACGCTATAGAAAATTACCTAATTGATCGATCCGTTACAAACTTTCAGGCAATAAAATATAACCCATTAGTAAGCTTTTGGCATATTTATTTCATTCAACTTCCATACCATAACCGTATGCTCGCACCTTTCGCTTAACTCCACTCAAAAAGCTTTGTATAACATCTGGCGGCAGCTTCTTCTGTACGGAAACCCACTTTTTCTTCATGTCGTCCTCTGATTTGACCTCCAAAGGATACTTTCGTAGTGCCTGCTTCATAATGCACCCTTTGAATAGTGGCACGAAGCTATATCCAGCCAGAAGATCGTAAGGTCCTCGTGTTGCTTCAACAGAGGAAGCTGACGCTTCTGCAGACACTTGTTGAGGTAGATCTGCCCGTTTACAGTCCCAGTAGTCATGAACGGTGCACTCCGTTTGCCACATGAGCAGATCGCTTGCCAAATCATGTATTTCTTGGCAAATTTTGAAAGTTTCTGCATCCTTACTCCCTCCAGAACATCGACCTTGTGCTGGGCGGTGAAGTACGGTAGCCCCGGAAGCTGCTGCATGTCTGCCTTGACGAAAGTCTCATCATCCATGATGACACAATGAGGCTTCGTCAGCATCTCATTGTACAGTTTCCGGGCCCGCGACTTTCCCACCGTATTTTGCCATCCGTCACGATTTGGAGCCTTCTGCACTTTGTAAGTATGCAGTCCCTCCCAATCCTTGGCTCTCTGAACGAAAGACTTAGACAAATTCAACTTTTTGGTCATATCTATGACCGAAGCATTAGGAATGCGCCCAAAGACTTCCACGTCACGCTTGTGATCCTGATCACTTATAGAACATCCATTCTGATTGCATTTCTCCTTCCGTTCGATGCTCAGAGATTCGTAGTAACGTTTAACCATAGGACTCACCGTTGACTGCACGATTCCGAGTTCTTTTCCGATGTCCCGTTGAGAGAGTTGAGGATTTTTCAGGTGCTTGCGCAAACTAAATTCGCGACGTTACTTTTCGGATTATGCCATTTTTTCCAATTTTCGAAAAACTGACCGCAGTAAAAATATAGTGTAAACAATAGATTCTAAACTACTTCGTCGAACTCTAATCGTGATGGCGAAAACAGTGAAGCTACTCCGTTCAAAGAACGGTACCCCGCCGCGTCGAAAACGGACATCGTGCAGAATTTTGTGGACGCCGGATACGCCCATTCCGGCACTATTGGACAACAATCAAAGCATCGAAAGAAAGCCCGGTTCCGGACAGCCGTCGATCCTGAGCGACAAGAAGCTCCAAAGGATGCTGAAGAGGAAGACCGAGGGAAACGTAGTTACAACACTGCGTGCGCTTGGCCGGGAGGTCGGTGCAACCGGCCAAACAGTGAAAAAGTATCTGGTGAACATGGGCATACATGTTAGGAAGCGGCAGTTTCGCCCACTGGTCTCGGAACTGCAGGCAATGACGCAGCGGTAGCGGCTGCATAAGATGATCAAGACGATTGCTTCCCCCACTTGAAGTTCTTTTCACACATCAAGCTCCCCAAGAAGGTGCTGCTGTGGCTGAGAATCAGCGAGAAGGGGATGTCAAAGCCGCTATTCTTTCGCTCCGGATTGGCAGTGAACGAGGAAATTTATAATACGAAGTGTATGCCGGTCGGTAATCAAGAAATACCATAAGAGTGAAGACGTGGTGTTCTGGCCGGATTTGGTGCTGGCCCACTAATCGAAGCGATCGTTGGAGGAGATTGAGCGGCTGAATATCGAAGTCAGTGAACCCGCCCACCGTCACCCAGCTGCATCCCATCGCGATTTTCTGGGCAAATTTGAAGCGTACGATCTACTCCAACAATTTTGTCGCGAAAACTGAGACGGAATTGATAAATAAAACGAAGAAAGGTAACTCAAAAACATGCCTATACGCATGTTTTCGTCCGCCATGGCAAATGTGAACCGGTTAACTGGCGGAAGGCCACTCGCAAGGACGTAGATTTTTTTTGCAAGTAAGTTATTAGAATTACCTTCCATGGGCAATTTATCAAACTCAATTAGCTGTTTTAGTTTTTTATCCCCATCCGAAAAAAGTCCATTTTTAATGCATACGTTACTCGCAAGCAAGGTAGTGGAAGATCAGTCAAAATCATGAATGCAGAAGGACTTCAGCCCCTTTCGCGTGCCTGCAATAAGAAGAATTCCGTAAGCTAACGGGATGCCGCAAAAAAGTTCAACTGTACTCACTAGTACATCTGCAAAACATTGAAAAGAGTCTCAATAAAGTGCCGAAAGAAGACAAGAGTTCCTCGGAATTTACCGAGGGACAGATTTCGTCATCGAAATCCCAATGTTACTGGTTGATAACAAATTATTTCGAAAAATGTTTTGTTTTGAACGACAAAAGCTACTTTCCTCTTTCGAAGACGCACATTCCCGGAAATGATCGTTACAATTCCATGCATCTCCGAACATAAAATACAAGTTTATGTATAACTTTGAACAGAAAGTGATGCTGTACATTGCCATTTCCGAGAGAGGTATTTCTAAGCCATGGTTCAAGCCCTCTGGTTTGGCTTTCAAAGTGTACCAGAACGAATGTTTGAAGAAAACTTTGATCCCGTTCCTACAAAAACATCATGCAGATGGACAATATCAATATGTGTTTCGGCCGGATAAAGCATCATCGTATCACGCCAAAAAACACAATCGTTTCTAAATACCCATTCAATCCCATTTTGATTTGTACCTAAAAAGCATAATCCGTAAAATCCGCCTCAGAGTCGTCTAATCGAAGATATATTCGGGATTTTGAACACCTTGGTATACAAAAATAACTGGAGAACCATGAATTGCAAACGCTTGATTGGTAGAATCAAAAGATGCATTAGCAAAGTTGACATGACGGCTGTACAACGGTCCTGTTCCGAGTGAAAACTGCTCGTTTTCTGCAGTTTTTCGGAAAATCAACACTATGAAACAACTACTTTTCTAGAACTTATTTAACTATTAGAAAATGAAGCGTAGCTATTCAGCTAATGTTGCTCAACTGTAGCATAAGTAGCTAGGCTAAGCTTGGCAGAGTAAACCCGGTGATAATCGGCTAACTAAACCGACGGCGATAGGGCACCGTTTTGCAGCCAGTATCTGCATGAACTGGGTATTGGAGTCCTTGAACCGGCTAGTTCCAAAATCTAGAAGATTCTTGACGATCAGACTAGGATCGCGCTGAACAGTAACAACTTCAATCTCTACTGTAATATTTTACATCTATATCTCTGTAGTTTCATTTCTTCTTCATGAATTTTTCGGAATGTTTCCCAATCGGGGATACTTGTTTCATTGTATATTTGTATGATTTCGCCATAACTGTAGGACGCCTTGACCGTCCTCCACTCCAATTTAGCATACATGTTTCTTACCATAGGGGAATCAGCACTATGGGGTTTGCAAAGGCAGGTGATCCCCAGCATGAGGTAAGGTGCATATAATTAAAAGGGGTTGTGTTTCACTTTATTCGTTGGGATAGCAAATGTGCAAATCTTGGGATGCGAGTCTTGAGATCTGAAACTGGCAGCGGAACCACTAAAAGGGGAAATATGGAAAAATAAACAAAGTATTCCATTATGGGGGGCTTCGGAGAGAAAAAAGATGCATAAGTGGCTGCGGAGGCATTGCCAAGAGAAAGAAGGCAGTAGCTGAAAAAAATGGGCGGGGGTGGCCACTGGCAAGAGTAGAGTAAGTAGAGGTCCAAATCGAAATTACTAAGAGTGAATGTATGTTCCGTTACATTAACAGTTATCCGAGTCGGGCACTTAGCTAATACAAAATAAATAGGAATCTGTTTCTCTGCGAGTACTGTCAGAACATTTTTCCTTTAGTTTGCTAATTGTTTACATTTGCAAAACTTCAAACCTTACATTGAGAAGTGAATCATTATTTTTCCAGTTATTTGTCGGTCACATCATATAACGATAAAGTGCAGTATCTTCGAATCTTGCGAATGCTTCGTGAATCCAGCTAATAGGGTATGTTGCTGCTTCGTCGTAATTGCCTATTCCCGTCCTATCCAACAAAAATTATTAAAAATATCAGCGTTTTTTATGCCTCACAATGCAAAATTAGTTATTCCCCAATATTTTAGTTTGTTGGCTATCATACGCGATCAATCAAAGTCAGCTGATTTAAATGCCTTTTTTCATTAAAGAACTCCTAGCAGCCGAATTTCCTACGTTTTTTCGTGCGACGAAGAAGAAAATGTCGACTAATTGTTTCAATTTCCGTCATTCATAAAATGAAAATAACTCACGCAACGCATTGTCGTTATTTTGCAGCCGGGAAAACTTGCATGACCAGCAGAAATTTTTGCAGAATAACATTTGTCATGCCGTCCTACATTTTTAGTTTGGACAATGAAAAATTTTGATGGACGGATTTTAAAACGGTACGCCGAATTTAAGAAATAAAGTAAGTTGCGTAATTTCAATAAAATGCTTTAATAATCACTTTTTAGTGAATTCAAAGTGCACGGATCGGAAGGTAAGTGTGCTTGACTCAAATCAGCACAAGAACTTTTGGAGTACTAATTGAATCCATCCAAGAAATGATGAAAATTAAAGTGGCTTTACTTACTACGACGGGAATTAGAAATAAACCCTACTACTTTCGAATTCAAAATAAGCAAAGTTATCTATTACCTATTAATCAGAAATAAAGGCAACCACTGATAACCTGTCGCGGACATTATCGTCTCAGATAAGGTTTCTTGGGAAGGTAAACCTATCCATACAATATTTACAATAAATACGTCAATTAGAAATTGGATGTTGAAACTACAGATAGGTTATATGGATCTACTGGCTGGGGCTGCAATAAAAAAACTAATATTTGGTAATTTTAACTACAGTCGTTCCACAATTATAGGTCACACACAATTATTAGTCACTTTTGACTAACTGTTTATTACCGTTTTAATATTCCTCATTGATCGAAAAAATGATTTTTCAATAATATATAAATTCATCTTGTACATCTTGTACTTATTTAAAGTCGGCACCAACTTTTCAAAAGGGCCAATCTTCAAAATGTAAACAAATCGAGTGAGGGTTTCTTTCCCTATGCTAGTCCAGCAGAAAATAACCCTCACTCGGTTTGATTACATTTTGCAAATTGGCCCTTTTGAAAAGTTCGCTGATGTGAATAGTACGCCTGACCGCCAAATAAAAATACGTTTTGAGTTTTTTCTTTTTGCTACAACATAATCCAGCTGTCAAACTATCGCTTGAATTGTAAACATCTTAAAGTGCGGCTAGGGAATTCATAAGCCTCGCAAATGCAAATTAAAAAGAAAATGATGTCCGTATTAAAACAAAGATAGAATTTGTATTCTCCAAGAGAAAAATCCATGTTTTATAAGTTTTATGGAATTTGGAAGGAAAATAAAAGTGACTCTTAATTGTGCCATAATTTTTCAAACTTTACACAATTATGGGTCACTCTGGGACCATTGAAATTGCAGCCAAAAATTTTATTTATTTTAATGCTAATAGAAATGTTTTCTTAAAAAGCAACGAGTTCAACACCATTTAGTCCGTGCTGTTGAAGAACTACACAAAAACCGGCAAAATTTGTTAAACAGTAGAGAAATATTGGATACCGTTTTCTACTGTTCAGCGATACAAACAAATTTCTCCAAACACAAAAAAATTGTCCTAGTCCAAGTTTGACAGCAGGAGACGAATTTTTTTAAATTTACTTGCACGAGATTTGAAAAAAAAATCTGGAACATTTTTTTTCCGAAAACGACAAAAGCTGGGGTGACATTGCGATTCTCGTTTCGAGTGATTTTGGTTCGTTTCGCTCATTCGTTTAACGTGGTCGAAACGAACCAAAATCTCTCGAAACGAGAATCGCAATGTCACCCCTGATTTCCTTTTGTTTTGTTCGGATTTCGGGCACTACAAAACTCTCGTAAGATGATGATATTGACAAAAAGAAGTCCATCACTATCTTTTAAAAGTAGTATAGTCCAATTCAACAATTTTTTCATCCATGAGGCGAATTTAAAGCTTCAACAATAAAAAATAATAGCGTTCAAATCATAACAGAGGTTTTGAGCAAGCTAAGTTTTGCAATAAAAGTCACGAGCGTATCTGGACCATAATTCCCCGAAATTAAATTAGGAATGACAATTGTAGAGAAAAATTCAAAATAATCCCAAACCACACGTTCCTCCACCGTTTAGGCGTATTATTATTGAGTGACTACTAATATGTACCAAATTGACCCATAATTGTGGTTTTAGTTAGATCCGCGCTTTTTTCTCAAATTATACAATTTAAAGATAAAATACTAGCTAAAACATGTTTGAAATAATGAATCAAATATATGACAATCAAAATATATGCATGTAATATATTTTTGTTGTGGCAAACGGTTTGCTTAATAGATAATAATTTATTTTGTAGTGCGACGACTCGTTAAGTGACCCATAATTGTGGAATGACTGTATATCATTAGCATTTACCATTTACTTTAATTTTCAGTATGAGCAAAACAGCGGTCGGGTACTTTGGTTGATAAGTTTTCCTATATAAACCAAAGTCTAGGAGGCTTAAAAAACACGACGCGCCTTCTAAGTTAGACAGACTTCGCAGCCGGCTGTTAGAGTACCCGACAATTACGGGACTAGTGCAATGATCCTACTGACTTTAGCAGAACCGCCCAGCCAAGATTCGAACACACGACGACTGGCTTGTTAGATTAGCATCATACCCTGAAGCCAACAGGGAGGCGAAATTTTGCTATATAAATTCTAATAAATTATTTCAAACACAAGATTTATGAACCTCCATTGTAACCAATAGTTTGCTCTATTTTGGCATTGACCGAATGGCTAAACCGCGCTTTTAATTTTAAACTTTACTAGTTGTTATTAGTAAGTTGAACAGAAATCATATGAAACGACAGTAATAGTTACTGAAGAGATAGTACTAGAACCTTTACCAGTACAAATAACAAAAGGATTTTGAATCAAATTTTCAAACTAAATTTTGTGCCGGAGTCCTCTCTCTTGTAACAAACATAAATTCAAATGAGAGAGCAAAAGCACCAATCCACAATCGGCAGCCAAAACCTGCTCGAACCGGCCCCCAAACATTTTTCCATAATTTTGAGTGAACAAGTTGATACGACATCAATCAGCGTTAGCTGCGTTCAGTTATCTCAGCCGTTTTCGCTGGCGCTTTAAGGAAGACAACTGAAAACTCGTTTGAATTCTATCTTGTATTTTGTTTCATTCCAAAGAATCAGGTTTTGTCGCTCGTGGACCGATTTGTGGCATCAACAGATGGCCTCTAGAAACACACCTCTTGTTTCCTTCTAACCGCAAGTTAAGATTCCGACATTTTCAGTTACCAACCACATCGAGAATTCTGCGAGTCCCACCGAACTGGGAAGAAAATTAGCATAATTTGTGGGCTATCATCCGGTAGTCGGTCGGTTGTTGGTTACCTTGACAGTCCATGGGACTGGTAATGACATAAAATGAAGACGACTCGACTCAGCTGAGGGTCCAATCAGCGCCAGCAGCAGCACACGCCGAAGGATGGATGGTGATAACACTCTAGTTCCTGTTGTTGCTTTTTGTTTGCACTTGCGTGCGCGCGTGTGCCCCGTCGTCCTGCGTGCGTCAGATGTGCGCCAGTTTCAAGCGATAGACCAATAAAAAATAATTACCTCTACCTACTTTAATATATTTTTCAATAGCTGCAATACCAGTACGAACCAATGAGAATTTAATTGTCTTTTGGAGTATAAAAATGATTTGAAAGGAAGAATGACCATTTCGATAAGTTTAAATTTGGTGATATTAATATGGTAACTTAAATGACACCTAGCTACGAACCCCTCAATTGTACTGAGCTTCAAAAATATAAAATAAGACTAATTTTTGCTCGCACTATTGAAAGGAAACCCTTCTACCTTTCAGGAAATCCAAATATAGAGCTAGCTCCAATATAGAACGGCCAGTTCGAGTCATTTTAGAAAAAAGTACTTTCGCTGTCCAGCTGGACGCAGTAGTGCGTAATCTCTGGGTGAATGCTTCCATTAAAACATATGTTTACTCTATTGGAAACTACTGAATATTAATTGTTTGAGTTGGTTGAATGATATTGATCACACACTTAGTTAAGTACGAAACAAAGCGACTGAACATAAAATGCGGATTATTAGCTTTTAGTTACCGTCCGTCCACTGGTCATCATCTGAAAACTGATAAGACAATCAGTCAAACTGTCGGCGCGCTTCGCACATGAACTTAAACTAACTGCACAGGGGGCTTAGTTTCGGTTGCTGGTGGCGTTGTTTACAGCAAACCTTGCATCGCGCCTAGTCACATCAACAATAATCGTATGTTTTTGTAAATATGGACGTTTGTTCCCAGGGTAAGAAAAATACGCGATCTTGCCATATTTTGATTAGTGAGGTAGATAGGAAGGCGGTCACTAGTGCTATTAATTGTTTCCCTTCCGGAACATTCTGCACGACATACAATTGATTAACGACGACGGTGCTATATTGTTTCTAAATACTTTAGTAATATACGCAATTATACAAATTTCGATTGAAATAAGGTACGATTTAGGCCAATACTATAAAACATTTATTACTACTGTTTGTGTACGATAATAATTAGTATGTAGAATTAAATCAAAATAGCAATCCTAGGCCAAATTTATAAAAGAAATATTACAAAAATGTTTATGTTTTTATCATGCCAATCGTGACATTGCGTTGTATGCGAAAACTCAACTCGGAATGTCTCTTATGATTTCACAGGCAGACACAGTTCAGCATGACGCAAAACACGACGATGCTTTTCTATAACCTCCAACAAGCCTACAGCTGAATAAGACCACCAAAATTAGATATTTGATCACATACCATACAGGACAGTTGGTTTAATCCCGTTTGGGTGATTCGGGGGAAGGGAATCGAGAAGTCCCACAAAACGATCCTCTAACACTTTGATTTCTATCAGAAAAGCCAGAAAGCCTACTCGTGCATCATCTGTCATAGTTATTTCCATTCGACTGTATCGTATGGACTCTGAAATATGATGTGTGGGCACGTTGCTATTCATATACAGTTCAAAAGAATTTCTCGAAGTGGTTTTTCTTTTTGACTAGATTCGGTTAAAAAATAATAATTCAGTGAAATAACAACTTCGGTGAAAAAATAACAACGTAAGGTATGCATTGAAGGCTACAAACTTAGCAAAATTTATAGAAAATAAATGTCACAGACACAGACTTTTTTGTTTTTACAATTCCAATCCAATCGTGGAGTAAACTTCCCAAGCAACAATGTGAGTTTTATTGTGCTCTTGTGGTGGTCTTCCATACCATTTTTGGTTTTAAATACCATCATAAGAGTGTAATAAAACCCAAATTGTTACTTGGGTTCAGTTCTATTGAAGCTCAAGAAGATAACACTTTTTTATAGCATTGTTTCACAATACAGAGATAACAAAGTTAAAAATTCTAGTATATAAAATAAGAGTTTAAGACTCCACGTCACGTGCTGCTTACGCGTTGTGGAAAGTGTGTCACAGGTTTGTTTGTAACAGTTACTTACATTCGTCCGAAATTCAGCTTACAATCGTTATAGGAAGTCATGCTGATGTTGACAAACAATAATGATAATGACACAATAAACCTATCACAGCGTTTTATTTTGCAATTAAAACTTCACGTTTTTCGCGCACAATATTCCGTTCACTTTTAAATGCAGCAGCCTACTAAAAATTTTCCTTTTTGTTTCCCTTTTTTCCTTAACTTCGGGTCCTTCGCTTTGGGCGATTTGAGTTCGATTGGCGGGAGGCTGCGGATCGATCTACTATTTATATTATTTCAATAGTTTTGTTATTGGCAAACATAGAGTACTCGGGGCTGTTTTGATAGTTGAGCAGAGCGGACTCTGGCAACTGCAGCATTCTCACGAGCAAGGCAGCTAGCACCAAAGGGACAAGCGATAACGGAATGATTCTCGCGTGTTGCTACCGGTGACGAAAAGGGAGTAAACAATCTGACGTAAATAGATGTACCCTGTTTTTGAAAGTAACGAAAGTTTTGATTGAGAAAAAAATGTAGTGCATAACAAGGATTGACAATTGAAGTAAGTTTATGTAAAATTTTGAAATCTAATCATTATCTTTCGTAGCTCAAAACTGCATGATGCTCGAAAGCTCTACGCTTTCTATGTCATATTAAATGTCACTAAAATTGTCCGTGTAGTAATTATAGTCGATGAGCCCAAGGTGAGTTAAAATAGGTGATCTAGTTTTCACAGTTTGTAGAACAGAAGTGCGCGGAACGATTGGTTAGCAACCATCGACGTTGTTTATACATTCAACAGTTTCCGCATTGAAAATTTCGGCGATCGTCAAGGGTAACCCAGCGGGGGTGAAAAACAAATTTGAAAGTCAGAAAACCTCTCTTGACTAACCTTGGATGAGCCAGACCGGACCGGACCAGTGTCTATACGAGCATGGAAAAACCAGTAAATGGAAGAAATTCCAAGAGATTTGTCGGGTTTTCCCATGTCAGTGGACTCTTCCTTTCATCGCATATTGCTAAGTAACTCATTATGAAAGATATTTGATTTTTTTGTGACGTAATTTTTTGTTAACCTTTACATCTCTTATCAAACTCTAACCCTACCCTACCGACTGGTTTGTCTTGAAAGCATATTTTAACAGTAAATAGAAAATTGTACTTGGTACGTGTGCCAATCCTTTTTTGGGTAACTAAAAGACTATTTTAAACCGTTTGCTATAGTACGGATTTAAATTAAAAAAAAAAAATGCGATTCAAAAGCCGTTCCGACTGCGCTCCGGGCATTTAATAGTATTAAGTCAGTAAATTGTGCAGCCAAAGTGGACTAGGTTTCAGAAATACATTGTTTGGTTTAGTTAAAGTGGACCATCTACACATACTAAGTCATGTCATAAACCGCTTTTATTAGATTTTAAAACACTAAATACAAGACTTTGTTAAGGCGTAACTAAAATTACAGAGCTTGAAAGTTTGAATACGGTTTAGTTTCAACCAGAAATATGTATGTCACTTGGTCCGTTCTGTTTTGACTTAACACCCACCAAATACGACATGTTTACTATTATTTATTACAATGAATCAACTCTTAGTAGTTAGTAAGATATTCCAAGCGAAAGACACGATAATATCGGAGCGTGCCTGCTAATATTTATGAACTGGAAAATGATTTTCCGTGTAAATTCGATGATATCATCATATTTTACGATAATTATTGTCGAGTTGACTAAATGGTTGTCAAGTTTGTTCTTGGCACACAACGTCGTTTTTCGTTTTAATGTACGAGACTTCTAACCGAATGGAGCGTCACCCCGAATGCAATCAAGGATCGGAATAACCCCCATTAACAAGTGAAAGTGTAAAAGTACCGCCTGGATAAGTCCTACCATCTGATGGCATAAGAGCGTACTGTCAGAATGTGCGAGGTCTAAGGACTAAAGTACGACCTGTTCCTTGCATCTAATGACTGCAGCTATGGCCTAACCATGTTAACTGAAACCGGATTAGATGGCTGCATCAATTCCCTTCAGCTGTTTGGATCCGCCTTCAAAGTTTATTGATCTGATCGTAGCTCGAAGAATAGTCACAAAAGCTATTCTGGGTGGCGTATTAATTGCCGTTGCTCAACAGTTGCCTAGTTCGATGGTCGATCTAAACCATGGAAGCTGTCTCGTACAAGTTTGCGTTTCTGCTGTTGTCGGAGGCACGAAGTTTTTGCTTGTAAGAGTTTACATCCCTCCCGACAGAAGCAAGACAGTCAGGTTCATAGACGTGCATATTCTCTGGATCCCTGAGAAAGAGGCTTCTGATCAAAGGATGGAGTACACTACAGGCTGGTAAACGGCTGAATATTGCGTACCGTCGGTGCCTTGTGCACGTGTAGGCATAAAATAGACCCTACAGTGGTTCATAGCCTCTTATTCAGCAACTACTATTCCTACCTCCTCGTGGTACCAGCCGGGATACGAGCAACCTTGGTGGAGATCGGGTAACTAACCCCGGTGGAAGCCAAGGTCGTATGCTGACAGGAAAGGAGGGTTCTTTCGAGCTTCGTTGGTCCTCCGGCGAAACAGGGGGTTGAACGAAGAACAAATAAATTCTCACTGGAACAATCGGAATAGACCAACGCGACTAAAAAGGACTATGGATTGGAAACTCGGGACGAGGAACTGCCGATCTCTCAACTTCCAATGGAGCACTCGAGTGCTCTCCGACGTATTGAAGAGCCGCTAGTTCGACGTCGTAGCGCTGCAGAAGGTGTGCTGGAAGAGCTCAACGGTACGTACGTTCAGAGATGGACATACCATCTACCAGAGCTGCGGTAACACACACGAGCTACACACACGGGTACAGCTTTCATAGTGATGGGCGAGATGCGGAAACGGGTGATTGGGTGGTGGCCAATCAATCCTCGAATGTGCAGGTTGAGAATCAAGGGCCGATTGTTCAATATAAGCATCATCAACGTGCACAGCCTTCACCTCAGAAGTACCGATGCCAGAAGTACCGATGAGTTACGCGCAGTTGAAGAGTGAATACGACCGTTGCCCGAAACATGATATCAAGATCGTCATCGGGGATTTCAATGCTCAGGTCGGCCAGGAGGACGAATACAAACCGGTGATTGGTAGGTTCAGTGCACACCCACGGACCAATGAAATGGGCCTAAGACTTATCGACTTTGCCGCCTCCAAGAATATGGCCGTACGTAGTACCTTTTTCCAGCACAGAATCCATCACAAGTACACCTGGAGGTCACCAAATCAGACAGAATCACAGATCGACCACGTTTTGATCGACAGTCGGCACTTCTCAGACATTATCGACGTCAGATCCTATCGAAGCGCTAACGTTGACTCGGACCACTACCTAGTGATGGTTAAGATGCGCCCAAGACTCTCCGTTGTGAACAACATTCGGTACCGACGCCAGCCTCGGTTAGATCTCGCGCGGCTGAAGCAGTCAGACGTCGCCGCAAACTACGCGCATTCACTCGAAGCTGCACTGCCGGAAGAGGACGAGCTGGACGAAGCCCCTCTCGAGGACTGTTGGAACACTATAAAAACAGCCACTAGCAGTGTAGCGGAGAGCTCCATCGGGCATGTGGCCGGAATCAGCGGAACGATTGGTTTGACGATGAATGTAAGAGGGTGATGGATGAGGAGAACGCTGCGCGGGCGGCCAAGATGCGCAGTGCCACACGACAGAACGTGGAAAGACACAAACAGAAGAAGATGCAGCGAAACCACATCTTTCGGGAAAAAAGCGCTACCTGGAAGAGCAGGAATATGCAGAGTTGGAGCAGCTGCATCGTTCTCAGGAAACGCGAAAGTTCTACCAGAAACTGAACGGATCCCGCAAAGGCTTTGTGCCGCGAGCCGAAATGTGTCGGGATAAGACTGGCAGTATTCTGACGGACGATCGTGAGGTGACCGATAGGTGGAAGCAGCACTCCGACGAACACCTGAATGGCGCCCAGGCGGAGTGCCATGGCGGCGGGGAAAGCGATTTCGACGGTGCAACAAACGGGGAAGAGGTGCCAGCCCCAACGATAGGCGAAGTTAAGGAGGCCATCATGTAGCTAAAGAACAACTAGTTAGCTGGAAAAGATGGCATCGGAGCGGAGCTTTTTAAAATGGGACCAGAAAAGCTGGCCGTTTGTCTACACCGACTAATTGTTAGAATTTGGGATACGGAACAGCTACCGGAGGAGTGGAAAGATGGGGTTATCTGCCCGATCTATAAAAAGGGCGACAAGTTGGACTGTGAGAACTGTCGAGCGATCACTGTTCTCAATGCCGCCTATAAAGTGCTGTCCCAAATCATTTTCCGCCGTCTATCACCAATTGCGACTAGATTTGTGGGAACTTATCAAGCCGGCTTCGTCAAAGGTCGGTCTACAGCGGATCAAATATTTACACTGCGGCAAATCCTCCAAAAGGGCCGTGAATACAGAGTTCCCACGCATCATTTACTCGTTGACTTCAAAGCCGCATATGATACCATCGACCGGAAAGAGCTATAGAAAATCATGTACGAGAACAGCTTCCCCAGGAAGCTCATCAAACTGATTAAATCTACGATGGATGGTACACAGTGCTGTGTTCGGATTTCGGGTGGATTGTCAAGTTCATTCGAATCACACAGAGGGCTTCGTCAAGGTGATGGTCTTTCATGCCTGCTTTTCAACATAGCGCTACAAGGTGTTATGAACCGAGCGGATATCAACACGCGGGGCACGATATTCAACAAATCTAGTCAATTCGTCTGCTTTGCCGATGACATGGATATTATCGGCAGAACATCTGTGGCGGTGGCTGAACAGTACACCAGACTAAAGCGCGAAGCAGAAAAGATTGGGTTAAAGGTAAATAAGTCTAAAACAAAGTACATGCTGGCCAGCGGAACCGAGGCCGAACGACACCGCTTGGGCAGTAGTATATTGATCGACGGCGATGAGTTTGAGGTAGTCGATGAATTTGTCTACCTTGGCTCAATGGTAACGGCGAACAATGATACCAGCCGTGAGATTCGGAGGCGTATCATCAGCGGAAGTCGTGCTTACTATGGGCTCCACAAGCAATTGCGGTCGAGCAGACTAAGTCCCCGTACAAAGTGCACCCTGTACAAGACGCTTATTAGACCGGTTGTTCTCTACGGGCATGAAACATGGACAAAGCTCGAGGAGGAGCTGCGGGTGCTAGGAATTTTCGAACGACGAGTGCTAAGAACGATCTTCGGTGGCGTACAGGAAAACGGAGTATGGAGGCGGAGGATGAACCATGAACTCGCGCAGCTCTATGGCGAACCCAGTATCCAAAAGGTGGCTAAAGCTGGACGGATACGATGGGCAGGGCATGTTGCAAGAATGCCGGACAACTACCCTGCAAAGATGGTGTTCGCCTCAAGTCCGGTAGGTCCAAGACGACCAGGAGCGCAGCGAGCAAGATGGTTAGACCAGGTGGAGCGAGATCTGGCGGAGAGTACTCGGTGTCCGAGGAATTGGAGAGCGGTAGCCTTCAACCGAGTTACATGGAGAAACTTTGTTCAACAGGCTTTGACTTAGGACGGCAAGCCACCTAAGTAAGTAAGTACACTAGGACAATTTCCTCCTGCTTTCTACTGCTAGTGCTGCTGAGGTTGATGGATTCGAATTCCAAAACTTAAAACAAGTAAGCCCACTGAGTAATTACCTTGGACGAACAGTCGACCTCATTTCTTGCCTTCCTGATCAAGAGATCTCTGTGATTTGGGTAATACCTCTACTGCTTACCGTCGATCCTCACCATCCTCCACTGGATTTGTTTTTGCCTGTAGTGATACCAATGTCGGAATGGCACCTCTAAATTATCGTCGTATAAACTCTGAGGCACTTGATGAATACCTTTCTTCCCTGGACTGGGTCGCATTGCTGAGCGAGACGGACGTGGATGATATGACATTACAGTTTTGCGATACTGTCTGCACTTGGCTGAATGGAAGTCTACCTAGAGTAAAGCCTCCTTTAAACCCTGCCTGGAATAACAGTTAGCTGCGCAGCAGTGTTGCGAAGCCCACACTCACTCGTGTGGTCTAAGTTTCTCACACACGCGTACTCATTCTAACGAACACGCCGCCATAAGCATCCCTTTAAAACTCCCACTTTTATTTCTTCGTGCACTTGCGGGCTGATAAAATATAGGTGATCACCTCACCTCATTCCTTGAGGAAGTGCCCACTTTTGCCTTTTTTCCCTATTTTAACATTTTTTACCCTTATTGTACTAAACCAAACAAGGCTTTAAGAAAACAAAACTTAAAAACCTAATAATTTTGTGTAAAGGATTTATCTCATAGGATTTATCTCATTTAGTTTAGAGAATATTAATTTTTTTAGTTAAGTTCTCGTTACCAAACGGACCATACCAAACGGGAACTCAACCAGCAAAAATATTGTACTTTAAACTAAGCGAGATAAATCCTATTCGACTCTACGGACCTCTTTACATGCGGATTCTCCGGAAAATTTTACATAATATCACCTATATTTTATCAGCATGCAGGCCGTATCTCAATTGCGTTCGTTTTTGGCTCATTTCTGTCTATAGTGCAATGATGTGGAGTGAGTTTATCACCTATGAACCGACACGACACGGGCGGGCCGGTATTTCTTTGAATATTTCACAAGCAGATGGCTAAAAAGTACTTTTGACACTAGTCTTTCCTACGTGCTTCTAGTCAGTTTTTACCATTGCCTGTCGGTCACGTAGTCAGTGAATAACATTCTGCCGAAACCGTTTTCTACTTTTCCAAGAAAAATGACGTTCAACGTATCGCAATTACAGAAACAAAATACTCTAAAAAAGCGCTATCGTTCCTAAAAAGCTTATTTTAGATTGAATCGTTTCGGTGTGTCCGGCGGATTTATTGCTTGGCATATAAAGAAAAAGTATACCGAAGATACCGAAACGATTCAATCTAAAATAGCTTCTTTATGAGCAACTAGCTGATTGCCCGATCTTACTCGGGACCTTTTGTCTCTCAACCAGTTATACATCTGTTATTGTAACGAAAATTCTCTTAAATTTCTACCATTTGTCAGCTCCTCCCTCCTGTTGTCCCCCAGCCACTTATAAATCTGTCATCTTTTCGGAAATCCCTATAATGCGAGATAAAACCTTTTTTTCAGGTTTGGAATTTTCCTCTTGTCAATGATCACCCTATTCCCCCTTTCAGAGGTACCCTCTAATAATGCAGCCTCTTGTACAACTACTACCGTTCCTAATACAAGACAGACGCACCTCTTTACCCCATTTGAAACTTCTTCCTCCCCCAAGATACCACTCATGTACCCCCAAGATCATGTGTACTCATGACTGCGACCAGTATCTTTGATCTATTGTGATATCACCCGGGTGTTTGCTGTATGACCCGCACCGCATTTCTTTTTGCCATAATCGCTATTGAGTAAACGATATGCTTATTAAATTTTATGCGTGCTTGTGTGTACTGGGGTTTACCCTTCCTCTAAAGTTTGCTCTTCTTTACCCACTCGTTCCTCGCTCTCAGTACTATCCCATATTATAGCCGTCCCTGCCGAGGACTCATTCGTTCCTCTGACCAGTACACGTAACCATAGAAGGGACCTTTGCACTGTCAAGAGGCTTCATCGAGGTAATATAGAATTCTGCATGAAGGAAGGGTAAATCAGGGGCCTGAGAATAAGCCCATGATAAAGTCACTTGACATCGAATGGTTTGATTCTACTAAGATTCGAACCCACGATCGTTGTCAAATGTCAAATTAATGTCCAAACACATACGTGTCAAATTTGATGAAGAACCGTTCAGGGGTTCCGGAGTTATGGCGGAACATACATTCATACTCACACTCCTCGTCCACCCCGTTGGCTCCTTCCCAGGCAACTCTGCCTTCAGCCATGTAGCCAATTATGCATCTGTTTATTCTCTGAAAATCCCTATAACGGAAGAGAAACAAAGCTCGTGTTCCATATATCCTTCCTCTGGTTCCAACCCTCATTATTCCGCCTTTTGCCACCCTGCCACTTGCGCAACAACAATCGAACTAAATGCAAGAAAAAAGCGCAACATCTTTTACTTATTTGGAACTCCCTTCCTTGATTTGGACACCCCCCCCCCCCCCCTCTTTGTCAATTACTCAATGCAGAATGCCCTTATGTCAAGGAACATGCATGCCAAGTTTGGTGGAGAACGGTCAGGGCGTTCTGGAGTTGTGGCACAACATACAAATATACACTTTCACGTCCACTTGTATTCTGTATATAGATTACCATTTTGATTCACATTTTCGGACGCATGTTTTCTAAGAAAAATGTATGGAATGTCACGTCGGTTCGTCGGTGAGTTGACTAGGGGATAATAATCAGTTTCTCAGAAATCAGAAATTATCAGTTGGCAAGTAATTCAAAATGATTACAGAGTGTCGGTACACCTGTTTGAGACAGAACAAAACAACTGAGCTTTGGTTGGGATTAAAAAACTGTGGTTGTTATAAATGGAATATATGTAAGACTGCTGGTGAAATGGGTAAATTGCACATTTGAACAAATGAACAAGGAAGCGTGTGCAAGGCAATTTTTGTTCAACTAGACAAAAGGTGAAGGTATAAGTTATAGCTCTAGAAGAAATGAATCCTAACGTTTAGGTTGAATTTCAGGACGATTAGCTTATTGGCCGTGACGTATTGGAACGGCTGTGAAATGTTGGCTGGTAAAAGATTGGATAATGCGTACCGTCCATCGGTACCCTGCGCACGTGTAGACATAAAATAAACCCCATATCGGGTTTCAGCCTCTTATCGCCTCAGCGTCATAAACGGTCTTTACGTGGTCCTGAAAGTGTCAGCAACTCCTATACCTACCTCCACGTGGTACCAGCTGGGGTACGAGCAACCTTAGTGGAGATCGGGTAACCAACCCCGGTGGAAACTGAAGTCGTATGCTGATAGGGGGATTGGGGAATACTGGTATCAGTGTGGGCCGCTAAACAGAACAGCCACGATGGTCCTGACCACTACCTTTTGATGGTTAAAGTGCACCAAAGACTTTCCGTTATTACCAACATTCGGTTGCTCGCCACTACACAATCTGGAACGAATCAAGTTACCTGAAGTCACTACTGAGTACGCGCAATGCCTTGAGGCAGCGTTGTCGGGTGAGAGAAAGTTCTTCCTTTTGCCGACCCGAGTACTGCTGGGATAGCGTTAAAGCAACCATCAACAGTATAGCGCAGCGGAAGGTACCATTAGGTTCCCTGAAAGAAGTCGACTTAACGACTGGTTCGACGAGGAATGTCAGACGATGTTAGACGAAAAGAATGTTGCGCGGGCTTTAATGCTGCAGCTTCCTGCTCCTGTCAAAACGTGGAACGATATAGAAAGTAACGAAAACAGGAAAACTCAGTTTTTCCGAGATAAGAAGCGCCACCAGTAAGAAATGGAATATGATGACAAGGAAAAACTGGTGGAAACACGCAAATTCTACAAGATAATTAACGTATCCCGCAAAGGCTTTGTGCCATGAGCCGAAACATATCGGAATAAAGATGGACGGATCTTGTCGGATAAACTTGAGGTGATCGACAGGTGAAAGCAGCACTATAATGGCCAACTGAGTGATGCGAAAACTGAATATCAAGACTGCGCCAGTACGGTGGATGATGTTGATGTGCCGACCCCCACAATAGGTGAAGAGATCGAAACCATCAAGCATCAAGAAAAACAAGGCAGCTGGCATCACAGCGGAGCTTATCAAGATGGGCCCGGATAGGTTGGATACTTGTCTCTCCAGCTGATAGTTAGTAGGATCTCGGAAACAGAACAGTTATCAGAGAAGCCGAAGGAGGGAGTCATGTACCCAATAGGGCCCTATTCTGTAAGTCACGTCGAGTGTCACTTTGCTCGACTAGTCGACTTTTGGTATTATGTAAGTCAAATGCGACCCGATTTTGTCGAGTAAATCGACTGAGTCCACCGCCAAAAAGCTAGTGACTAAACGGTTAGCAAGTGACGCTTGAGCTAGCTTTGTTTTGGTCCTGCATTGAGTCGCTATGCTGCCCGTTCTTCTTGCACTCGACACTCGACAGTGACTGAGTCGAGTCGAGTTGCTCGACGTGACTTACAGAATAGGGGCCATAAGAAGGGCGAGAAGTTGGAATGTGGGAATTACCGAGCGATCACTATTCTCAATGCTATGAAATGCTATCTCAGATCATATTTCGCCATTTATCGAGGTTAGCAAGTAGTTTTGTGGGAAGTTATCAAGCCGGTTTTGCCGATGGGCGAGCGACAACGGACCAAATCTTTGTGTTCCGGCAGTTCCTCCAAAAATGTTACGAATACAATGTCCCTACGCACCACCTAATAATAGATTTCAAGGCCGCGGATGATACTACCGACAGTGCTGTTTGAAGATATCAAAGGGACTTGACACGCAGGGGACTTCAACAAAGCGATGGTATTTCCTTCCTCCTGTCCAACATCGTGCTAGCAGGTATTATGAAATGCGCGAGTTTCAACATGTGGGGCACGATCTTTAATAAATACAGTCAATTTATCGCTGACACCGTAAACATCGTCGAAAGGACGCCCAAGCTGAACCCAATAGAAGTACGAGAACATGTAACGAAGAGTGGTTAGGTTTTGCACACTTATAAAGCAAGCATTTTTCTATGGATTTTAGAGATATTTGCATCAAACGATAAGAAATTTTTCTATGCAAAGATGCATACATTGATTGATGTTGAGCATTTAAGAAGCATTTGTCAAATCACTATTAAATGAGCATAAATAACAAGCATGCTTTTACATCTCACGCCCGCGACGGTAAATCGATGGCAATGCATGTATCCTTCTAAGATTCGTCTGCAGATATCAGGTTGTGCACCCGCGGTGTCGGATTGGAGACTGCTTATCGGTCGGTTCAAACTCCGAGTACTCATCCCCATCCTTCAGTACTGTATCACTACTGGAAATAGGACGTTCACCTTCGGAATTATCTGCACTCCCGTAAAATTTCAAATAGTCCAGTACAAAAATCAGAGGGGTTGTGCACAAGACACGACCGCATAGGTCACGTAGGACCACGTAAGTCTCTTTGTAGCGATAGTAGGATGTATCAATGTATGTTATAATACGATTCTTCATGTATACAACCTACATACGTAACGTTTATCAAAGTAGTAACATTGTATACGTTCAATCCACAACCGATTTTGGAGTTATATCCATGAATTGATTGAATCTATTTTATTAAACGAAACCAAGTCACTAACTAAACCAAACAGTAAATAAATTTTTATCATCTGTTTCTACGTTGAATAGTTAATCGGTAGACGGTACACGAGAGTTTTCAAAAAGTTGAAAATTTTGCGCAACTTTTCTGCGGCTTACAAAAGAACACTGATAATAAAGCATTAACAAGCTGCAGACGTTTTGGAAGTCACAGAAAATGTGGCGCGTGACCAGAAAACTTATTTCCGTCATTTTTGTTTGATTATCATAACTCCAGCTTGCAATAAACTTGCACTAACGCACTTAACGTAATTCTCTGTTCGGTAAATAGTACCGATAACCGCTAACCAGGCACGGCTAGTTGCAACGGACCAGCCGGAAAGCCTCAGCAGCTATGCGATCAACTAAGCCGTTCGAGTATGATCCTGGATTACAATGAAATACCACTCCAAGTGGCCAACTGCAAGTGACATGGGATGCTTCTGGTCGTTTTGTTGTCGCGTGCAGCATATTTCCTGCCAATTTCAGAACTTCAGCAGCCAGATACTTCATCACGGCAGCGAAACGAGTGCTCCAGCTCCAACACACGTTCAGCCAATTAGGTCAGCATACTTTACTTGCCTCAGCAGCTGATGAACACGACCGACCGGGAACTGCAAACGTGCACGAGTCGAGCGTGACTTTCGTTTGGCCTGGCAAACGATGTTGGCAGTAGCTTAGCTAGCGTTTGAATAATGTTGTTCGCCGGCTTACCTCGTGTTATGTACCAGAGCAAGCGACAATAATCGGGCACACCTATTTTTCATGGTCCTTCATTCTATCATGTACGTAAATAAAATGGAGCATTTCAATTTCAGTTTGAACAAAAGAGCAAAGTTACCAGTGAGCCGTTCGCCTTTTGCTGCCCAAGAAAAATTACTCTACGTATTATTACTGTAGCATTTTTTTATGGGAGCCTGGACCACTGCGACCATTAGTTAGATCTATCTACTGTAGCATTGGTGATGGATAAATTTGTGTTGCTAAAGAAAACCGAGTGAAAAGCCCTAAGTTCCAAGTTTCCTAGGTTTCATCAATTACTGAAAACCGTTCTTTGAAGAACGAACAAATTCTTATATGAAGATGCAAAAGATGCTAAAACTATTTCATTTTATTAAACCCATGGTTTTATGCATTTTGACGCTTGACCGAACACATTTATTTGGAGCTGGTATATTTGTTGGCTGCTTTCCCAAGTAACAACTTGGGTTTTATTACACTATTATGATGGTATTTAAGACCAAAATTGGTCTTGAAGACCACCATAAGAGTACAATAAAACTCACATTGTTGCTTGGGTTGGTACCTTCCGAGACGGGCAACTCAACCGGCAGCAACAAGCGAACAGAAGCGCGAGTGGTGATCGGTTAAAATTATTTGATTAGAAGCGAACGATTAGAATCAATCGAATTAAATAGAATTCAAATCAGTGAGCGAAAATTCCTCAAATCTTCATGAACATTATGTTTCGTCCTTAAAAGAACATTTTGTCGACGTGACGTGATAGCCTTCTTTTCCGTCTTCTTGGGCAGCAACAAAACAGTTTGGATGTTCGGAAAAACACTTCTCTGAGTAGTGGTGACTGGTGACACCGGACAGCAATTTGTTCAACTCTTCGTTGTTGTGAATGGCCAGCTGCAAGTGACGGTAATTCTGGTAGTTTCGTTGAAGCGAGCAGCATATTTACTGCCAATTCCAGAACTTCGGCAGCCAGATATTCATCACGGCAGCAAAACTAGTGCTCCAGCTCCAACACTCGCTCAGCATACTTTCCTTTCCTCAGCAACCGATGAATACGACCGACCGGGAACTGCAGACGTGCACGACTGCGTCACCGCTCGTATTGCCGTTGGTGGTACATCTCAATAAGGAATTTTCAAGCCAATTAGCAATCAACGAGAAAGGGTAGGATTCCATTAAATTCTCTTGTAAGTTTGTTATAGTAGAATTACATGGAACTTTTCATCAACTTTCTCGGTGCATCCTGAATTGTACCAAGACTTGTTCGATAATAATTGGAAATTATTCCAACAAATCACAAAGCGACAATTTCTAATACGACCGAGTTAGAGTTATTTTAAATTTTTCAATGACGCGCATTGAAAATCAATAGTTTTCTATATTTTCAATATTTTCCAAATCGATTTTCCGATCAATTGGTGTAAATATCTTGGAAATCTATTGAAAATTGACTGAATTATAAGCCGAAGCGTGAAAACGCGTTTCTACTTTGATGACGTCATTTCCAACAACCAATCACGAAGTGAGAATTCTGGTAAAACATAGGTTCATTATTTTAAATTTTCAATAGTTCAGCATCAAGAATCAATGTGGGTCAATTCTTAGAAGATTTTCCGATCGATTGGTGTAAGGATATTGTAAATCGATTGGATAACCGCTGAGCTATTAGCGCTCAAAACCTATCATTTTTCGTGACGCTCGCATTTTTCGAGTTTTTGGAATGACATCCTATCTCAAAACTTGCCGTAAGACGTAGTCCTACGTCAAAAAGTTGATTTAAAGTTAAACGAGCACGTGAATTATCAAAACAACAACGACACAGGGTCTTGAAAACACTGCCGAGTCACCGGCAACGCAAGTGGACCAAGGCACGCTATGACTGTTATGCGTTTATTCTCGCTGATTCAATCACAAATAAACGCAAGTCAGTAAGTTCTGTAGTTTTTCTAAGTTTTGGGACAAATTTTAAGTCACTTGTGATCAAATTGCTTGTAAAAGTATTCTGTTATGTTATATTAGTGATTATGAAGGTTTTGACGATTTGCTACCAAAATCGACTCAATATTAATAAAGAAAAATTGTAGCGGGTTTTAACAGTGTTTTTTGCAGTTGCAGGTATTGCTCGATTATTTTTGGGATAAAATGACTGATTTCGTTTTAAATTCATACGCATATGTTTGTTGCAGAAAATCGTGTTAAACACACCTCTCCAATTATTATGCTTCAAACGATATATATATATAAAATTCGTGAGCTTATCTAAAGATACTTGTAGATATTATAGTTTAGCTAGTAATATGAGCCGAATCGACTCACAAAACACACTGTTCCAAAACGGTCAGATTCAAATTTAAATCAATCGAGAGTGAACTGAATTTTTCCACTGCCTCGCTTTCGGAGGGAATCTATAACACATTCTACAGAAATCATAGAGACCGCAAACATGAAACAGATAGAGGCAGGCAAAGCACCCAATCAAAACATCGTAAAAACAATCTGAACGCTGCGCTGTTGGCGACTCATCCAGAGCAGACGAACTGAACACAGTTGCTATGTGGTGAGAATGTGCCGATGGTGAGGTGAGCGCAATCAAACTGCTGCATCGGGCGAATTTTAGTACCTACCTACCTACACTAATTAAACAAGTCTTGCTGTGATATTGTTCCGGTCGCAGAAAGATTATTGTTATTTGTTTTTTTTTGTTTAACTACAGTTGATTTCATTCGATTATTTTTGCTTAGTATCAGAGTTTATTTACGGGCTCTTCTTATGGAAACGGTTGTGCCTTTTGTTTTCCGCCGGATGAGAAATCGATTTTATGCTGGTTTTTCGGTTTCGCTTTTACTATTTGTCGAGTTTTTACTGCTTTCGTAACTGCGAAGTAATAATGATGATTTCGTTTGCAGTTTGCACTTTTTTTTATGGAAAACATTGCTGGCTCTGTCGTTTTTTTGCTTATTATTTTTTTTTGTGAATGTGTCACTTAACAATGATCAACGATGTTTAGGTGTTTGAGTATTTAGTTTTAGTGTGTTTATAATCATGAGTTTCGGTTAAATGTGCTGTTTTACTTTTATTTTCCGTTTTGTGTGATTCGTCGCTTATTGAGTAGTTTTTTCCGTTTTATAGACACTACATGCATTGATGTGAAGTTTACCTATTACTCAACCGCTTAAGAATGGTGAATTTTCTAACGACTTTTTTATAATAACGACGAATAGAGTTGGTTCCATTCGGACGTGTGTAAAAATTGGATTTCGATAAGTCTGTAATAATAATCAATATCAAATTCCTTGATTTTTGTTGTTGCGTTATGTTTTAAAGAACTGACGTGTGAGATAATCATGAGAGACGCTTCCAGTTTAAAATGTTTTAGGAATTAAACGGAACTTTAAAAGTTTCAAATACAAAACTTGGTAATTGCTGTGCGGCTATCAGTTTTACGGATGATTTCCCTTTGTTGTAAAAATAAGATTCGAATATATATGACTAGAAAACTGGTTTCCGTAGAAAGTTTGTTCCTTGATTAGGTAAAAAGTGTATTACAATTTGGTTCATTCTTTCTTTGTGTAGAGATGTTATCCGTTTAATCAAATTTTGGCGGTGGATTTTATTTTTCCTTTAGTTGAAATCTTGACGGGTATTTTTAAAATTACGGGAACGAATATTAATAATGTATAAAACATAAATATAAAAACAACATAAACATTTAGAAGAAGATAGCTGCAGAAATAGTCAATGATACAGAACAGAAAAATGAATTAGAAATTATATAAAGAAATCCCTCGACGAAATGCAAAATTAGATTAGATAAATTAAACACAATAATAAATTCATAAAATAAAATATTCAATTTATTTTCCCTTATTTTGTGTGTTGCTTTGAATAGTTTGGTTTCAATTTGAATTTTGTTACAGGTTATTTTAGCATTTCTACAGTATAAATAATAAATACATTACATTTTACGCGTAAGTTGCAGATACGCTGTGTTGTTTTTTTTGACAGCCTTACCACCTAATAGCTTGTAATATTTTATAATTTTTGCTTTCTCGCCTCCGTGTGTCGTTCAGCTGCTGCATAGCTAAGATAGTGCTACATGCTCAGCATAAAACAAGCCAGATCGGTCCGCATGGTCCTCCAGTGCAGTGCGGTGCAGTAATGGGTGTCCATGGCACTTCCTTAGCTTGCTTCGCTATTTTCAAAATAAGTCTCTTCGTTAGCCAGTTCCGTTGTAAATCTTCCTTTCTTCTCAATGATTGGAATACTTTTTTTGACACTGATAATAGTTTACTGTACGGTTCTCAATATTACACGCTACACACTGAAGGAAACTGTACAGTGACATGAGCTGTATTTTCTTCAATTTTTAATCGATTGTGTAAAAACATAACTACATGTGATTTTTAGTTTTCCACTTATCAAATACACTTCTAACAAGTTTGTTTATTTAGTACAAATTCTAGAATTCTACAGTTCTTGTGTGTAGCATTTAACTACTAATCGCAGAGTCTACTTAAAATTGCTACTAGACTGCATTAAAAACGATAAATGGCCACCGCACTTCCTAGCGGAATGCAGACGAGAGTGTTTTTGCTGTTGAGTGTGTTATCGAAAATAATTAATAATTTAAGCTCACACACAAATCAAACGAAAAGCAATCCCCTCTAATAAGAGGCTACCGAAGGTAAACGAAAACGATTGATCAATAAACGCTAGGCTAATCCTATGTAATGTACAGTAAAACGAGACAATCTCTGTACCCTATCCAACCTTGGAGTTGCCTGTGGCAACTCTTTTTCGGGACGGTATCTACTAACTAATTATTGTGTTTGCTTCTCGGTTCACACCTAATAATATGCTGTTTTGTAAAATTCAAAAAACTTCTCTATTTACTGCTATATAAACAAACTATCTAACAAACAAATTTGTTGTAAAATAATTTAAACAAAAATATGAAAATATCAAACAAAAGACTCAATCGACTAAGTTTCTACTACAAGCTAGAATTTAGTTCCTGTTCATGGTGGAGCAAACTAGTTCAAAAGTTCTCACCACTGCGTCGTTATACAATATATATAAAATTTAGTAATGTATTTGATGTTTTAGTTTTGTATCTATGCTGAGATAAATGCACACGTGTAAAGTCACCCTTTTCTAGTCCTGCTGCTTTATTCATATCCATCCATCCTTTTACTTCTTCTTTTGCTGCTTCTGATCTTTTTCCGCTTTTTTCTCGGCCTTTTTAATCTGCTTCTCGCGTTCCCGCCGTTCCTTCTCGTTTTGTTTGCGTTCCTTCTCGTTGAGGCGTCGAAGCTCCTTGATGTTACGCTTCAGATGCTTCTTATCTTCGCCACCGACGGCCAAAATTTTAAAGTCCGGCTTTTCCAGCTGCAACAGAGCTCCGCCCTCGACCGAGTGCTTCACAAAGGCCGGAATGTGATGCTCGAGGCCGATTCCCAGCAGCCACTGGCAGACCTGCCGATTGAATGAGGAAATTTAGGGGTTTTACTTCGCTTTATACTGCTTGAGAAAGCAGTTGGTTAAGGTGATTTCACGTAACAAGTCTGAAGACGGACTTGATTGTTACTTTGTATATTTTGTTTTCCTAAAATTTGTCTAAACTGTCATTTGCTAAGCGTGAATTTTGTTGTCGCTTTTTAAATAAGTAGGTATATCTACAACATTTAAGTCAAATATCACTCCGTCAGTCGTAAATTTCAGTTTTTGCAATATATTTTCCATCTGCATAGGATCTGTATTTTATTCATGTTTAATGAAAATACAAAAGTTGGGAAAAATGAGCAAAATGGGATACTTTCTGACAGGGCTGGCTTGCTTTTTGTGCACCGGCTTTACTTATTTAACTGTACTACTACCTCAGCTAAGCAACATTTGAAAAAGCTATGTATGGGTCATTTATAGAGCTATGCTAAACTAAGTATTGTAAATTATTCTATCTTATGTATTTACGACGTATTCTTGGTTCAACCCCGTTGGTGCAAAAAAGAGCACTCCTTGCATTGTACTCAGTGTAAACGGGGAGTGCGCCGTAAATACCAAAGATAGAGGAATACTTAATTCAACCATTTTGTAAATAATAATAAGCTCTATAAGTGCGTGATGCAAAACTTTTCAAAATTTAGTAAGGCTGAGGTGGTACGGCCAAACGAAGTAAAAATAAGTAAAATCGGAGCACAAGGGCAGGTCAACCTTGCTTTCGGATGATAAACTGAAATGTGGTGTGATTCCACGACATTTTTCACATAAGAGCAGTTTATTTTATCAATTGACCGGCCAATTCTTAATTAAACTCGGGGTCGGGAGGGTCTCGGCACACGTTGTGATGCACGAAAGCAACTGGCGTTAGCAAATATTAGATAGCAGTTTCGGGGAATATATTTCACCGTTGAGCACTTTTGCACAAGTAGGGTCCGTTGTAGTTTGTGGTGTCGTTCGAGTGTATCTAGCTCAAGTTCCAATCGATCTGGTGCAGAGTCCAAATATTTTCAGCTTTAGGACGTACAAGTGATTAGTACAAGGCTTTCATGCAATGAGGATCTTTGAAGTCGCGTCCTATTTTGGCGATGAAAGTTGTCTACTAGCTTTAGACACGATCGCCGTACGATACCTGTCAAGTGTCAAATTTCGGTCCAATATGATACCAAGAACATTAACGTGATCAACTCTGCTTAACGCTTGCCCATTAATGGCACACTCGAAGAGAATTTGCCTTTGAGTATGGTGAAAAGTAATCACTTCACATTTAGCTGTGCTTTTAATCAAAAAATTCAGTTTACACCCTTCATAAATTTATTCAATAAAGACGGAAACCGATAGTAATCCTCGATACTATGAATCGTCAGAAAGATTTTAAAACCATCGGCGTTAATTAGTCTGAAACCATTATCTATGGCATATGCTGTCATTGAAGAATAATAATGAAAAGAAGAGCGCCAAGAATGCTACCCTGGGGTACATCTGATTTGTTTGAAAATACAGATGATAGGTCCGATCCAAGCTTGAATTGCAAAACTCTGTCACACAAGAACGATTTAAACCACACGACAAACCGGTGGGACACTGCTAGGCGTAGAATTTTCGTAAGCAGTATATTGCAGATTGCAAGAAAAATCCTCACATCGCGGTTATCTTGACTGTTGAACCAAACCATCAAAAGATCACCGCAGAGCAAATTTCTGCAATTTATTACATGAAAATCTACTAAATCAATTGTTTTTCATCAAAACCATGCTACAAAACTGTTATTTTGTAGAACTGCAAACCATAAAACCTAAATTTTAATATTGCGTTTATCTCGCGGTTATCTCCTGAGCGCGTTATCACCGCCGCTGCATGCGGATTTTTCATAACCGCCGCAATATGATGATAAATACGTCTACTTGTGCTTTACCTTCAGTTTTCAAAACGCAGTTTGATACGAAAACCAAATAGTTCGTAGTAGACACGGAATGGCCAAGGACAAATGGTGGGACACGTTCCTCCGCCTGGGTACCATACTGGACATGCAACTAAATTTGAAATTATACTTAAAATGGTACTTGAGGCTTGATCTCAAATTAAACTGGAAATCGGACTTCGAATTGAACTCCAATTGGCCTTGAATCAAGATTTAAATTGGATTTGAAATTATTTATTTATTTAACATATTTGCAGATTAAGAATACTAATATTTTTTGAAACGGTGGTTCTACAAAGGTGAGGAAGGAGGGGGGGGGGGATTATTGGTAGCTACGCTTAACAAGTTGTCGTTGAGACTCCTACCTTTTGTCCAATGCTGGAAAATGCATGGGTCGAACCAAGCTATAATCTGAGACTGAGGATTCGAACCCACAACACCCGCCAGGGCATGTGGCTCGCTGGTACTTGTACCTTTGAGCCATAGAGGCGCTGGACAAAAGGAGACTGCGCAACCCTCCTTATTACGGTAGCGACATGGGTTAGGTTATTTTAGACACAAATTGTGCCTCTTCCTCCATCTACTGTAGAACCACCGACCGAGAAGTTTAATCTTGCTTTGTGTTTATTGGCGGGACGACGGCACTACGCAGGCCCTTGGGACTTTTGTTTGTATACGACAGACTTCACAGCCAGCTGTGAGTGCAGTACAACTGCGGGACTAGCACTACGATCCTATTTGACTCTTACAGCGTCTCTCAGTCGATATTCGAACTATGCCGTTACTGGCTTGTTAGGCTAGTGTCGTACCTCGAAGCCAAGTGGGACTGCCCATAAATGACAAATTGGCTAATATGCCACCGACATGAACTTGAGAAAAATGCAATTTTATTACTTTTGTCTGTAAAAGATGTTTTACGCGGTAATGGCAACCTGTTGAATGTGCATATTACCCCTCATACACGCCGAAGCCACACCGTTGAGTTCAAACAGCGATAGATGTGGCCAAATTCCCTCCGCCGGACGTTTTTAACACAGTAGCCAGTTTTTCATTTATAAACACAAGTAGAATTTACAATTCGGGAGCAAATTTGGCTAACGTCCATACGTTGTGAATTATCTCGTGCTAGCGAGTCTACAAAATGGCTTTGAACTACCTAAAACAGTACGGAAGCACAAGTGAAGACGAAGTGGACGACGAAACAAGTAATCCGTGCACCCCGGACAAGTTTGGCAACGAAGCGTATGCTTCAAGCGCTTGAAACCAGAAGGAAGAAGCAGCTACTCCATGCCGTCATTAATGGAAGCTGCGAATCCTGGCGTCTTGATTGTAAAAAAAAAGATAAAATGTGAAAAAATAACAAGATTCGATCCAAAAACCTTGCGATTGCTAACCTTACGTCTGAAACCACCACACCACATGATCAGTTTTAATGGGTGATGGAAAAATGCGAAATAAGAAAACATCGGTTGCTGCGCATGCGGTTTGAAATCATTATGGATATTAGCCAACTTCTCATTTATTTTGGATATTAGCCGAAATTGTTTCACGTCCTGTGCCTCCAAAAATACATTTTTTTACAATCGGCTTCCGTGGGAACATTGGTTGGAGTGTAAGCTATCATGTGATATTATGATCTCAATGTTGGAAAAAATGGCATATTAGCCAATTTTTCATTTATGGGCAGGGGAGACTATTAAGGGCTCAGCAACTACTCAATTAATAGCTCTCACGCTTGCGTTATTATTTTGGTTGATTGTTCAAAAGTTCGTACGGTCATCTAACTAGTCGTAACTTCTCAGCTTTCTCACTGCTATATTCCGTTCTTCAACACACAATCCACAGAATGGCTTCTGGACCACCAAAGATAGTATTTGAGTCACATCTGGTAGCCCCAACTGCAAGTTGTTCTAGGCCTTCTTGATAATCTTGATCGAAACGTCCAAGAATACAGTACAGATTTGTTGATTTTTCGTGACTAAAACGGCCGTAAAACCTTCAAGTACCGGTTGTCCATCTGAGAAAGTCGCAACTGAGTTTCAGGCTTTTACTCATAACAGAAATTTCTAACACAGTTTTGTTGTTCTTGCCAAAGAGGTTTTCGGTCATTGGATTTCCATCAAACGGGCTTCTAAACCTTATGGATTCCCCTATGGCTATGGTTTTAACCTGATTTCGGTATTACACGGATTTTACTGGATGTTATTATTGTCTACAAATTTGTCTAACTTTTGTCGACCAAGTCCTGTCAAGTACTTCATAAATTGATCGCAAAACATGCTGACGACAACTAACCTGCTCGTTGGACCATTCCTCAACGGGGCCACTCTTCCACTGGTGTGAATCCCTGAGCCGGTCGCTCGAGAAGCTGGACGTCGACCCGGACAGATCCAGCGTGCGGCTGGGTGAATACGCTCCCGGCGAGGTGGAACCACTGCTGACGCTGGACGGCGACGGAGGGCCTTGCGAACCGGTTCCACCCTGCTGGCCGGCGGCCGTTGGTTGCTGCTGCTGCCACGGGCTGCTACTTCCTGGAGGAGACAGATTTTGTGGAAGAATGTTTTTCACTGCGAGCGTTCGAAGCAGACCGGATGAGACGAAACACGAGAAAGAAAAGAAAAACACCCAAAAGAACTACAATTATCTTTTGGCTCCTACATTCATCACGAAAGCTAAGCAAGGCACTAAGTCAAATATTTAGATGATTTTTATCATAATTAGTTATGGCACATCGCACATTCACTGAGCAATCAGGTAAAATTCAAAACACGTACCTTTTGGCTGGGCCTCATTTACTGCTTTTTTGATTTCGACTAGCAAATTCTGCGATAACGAAGCGGCTGGACTGACGTGACGTTGGTTGATTTCGGAGTAATCATCACTGGAGTCCCGTGACGAACCATCATCCAATGTTCGACGTTCGGCAAGTCGTTCCTTGAGCTGTTCTGCGAGCATGGGAGGTGTTATACCCTTTAATCCCTTAGGCCTTCTGGACGGATACATCCAGCTTTCACTCGAGACACCACTGTCCTTCAGCTTATCGGTCGAAGAACCAAGATCACTATCATATGAGGAAGCATTCAAATCGGAACCGTAACTTGAGTTCAGCTTGTTATCCGCTGAAGTATTGCGGTAGATATTTGGGATGGTAGAATGCTGTGTCTGTGCTAAATTGTGATGGTGGTCACTGCGTTCTTTGTTTACCTGTGCGTAGACAGGAAGACCTGCGTTCTCTTGGTTTCCATTTTTGATGTTGTTCAACTGTCGGTTGATGATCTGAGGAGTACTGTACAGTCCGGTGTACTCGTGGGACACCGAGGTGGAGTCGGTGATTTCCTCTTCGCTTTCGTCGAGTGCGCAATCCGATCCGCTGTTGCTGTGGCTCTTCTTACCTGGCAGACGCTTGGCCAATCCTCCACGCGCTACTAGATCACTCTTGCCCTTGTTAAGCGAATTATCCAGCAGTTCATGCTGTGGAACCGCTGTATCCAACTCGTCGTCCTTCTGAACAGGCAGTTTCCTCTCGACAGTGGCCGTCTTGCCGTCTTCGCCTTCACCATCCGGTGAGAGATCGGAGAACTCGGTATCGGACAGCTCGGTTTCGAGTTTTTGGAATACCGGTTTGGGCGGCTGTTTGCGAGTCATTTGTGGCGTCAGCTTTAAGCTGGTACTGTCATAGGGCAGAATTACCGGGAATCCAGCTTTGCGCTGGGTTTCCTGCAGTTCCTGTTCCAGGTGGATGACTCGGTCCTTCAGTTTTTTGACCAACGCGTTATACTCGGTGTCCTTCTCCTGTAGGTGCTGGAGGTAGTATTCTTGGAATTGGATCTGCAAGAAGAGAGGTTCAGTGTAAAATGCTGAAACCGATGAAAGAAAACCTACCATATCCCGCTCGCGGTGCTGATAGTCGCGCAAAATCTTCTTGACTCGACCGTACTTTTTCTCCAAAGCTGCATATTGGGTTTGACTTTGCTGGAGCATGTTTTGGTAGTTATTGGCTTCCTTCTTGATGTTGGCTAATTCCCGTTCCGTTTGTTTCATCCGTTCCGCTAGCAGTTCGGCCTCATTGCAACTCTGCTGGTACTTGATGAGCTGGTAATGTTTGTGTGCGTGTGTGTGTGTTTTTTTGGGTGGGTAGAGAGCATAACGTTAGATTTGGGGTCGTCAAACGTACCGGCTTTGTTTAAGCGTTTAGAGTAAGAAATTATAAAAATCATATTTCTGATCGCATAATCTAGCAGATTTACATGCCGTTTTTTGGGGGGGGATTTATAAGAGGTGATTTTGTCTTTTTGGGGGAAAATGAAATGCCAAAAACTGCTTAGGTGACAGGTGTTTTGGACACGGAAATTACTTACGCATTCAAACCTCATCTGAATGTGTTGTGTTCTTTATTGCTTTGTTGAAATACGGATTGTGTTTTTAACTGCTTCAATTGAACATGTGCGATTGAGTGACACGTAAAGGGACAATCACAATGTGAACAAAACGTTGTTCGGGGGTCACTGAGAGGGAATTACAGAACAAAACTAGAGCACACAACACACGTGGAATGATTGACAAGAATTTTGCAGAAGTGAGGACAGGACGCGGCACTCGGGTTTAACTTGGTTAGTATAGAAAAGCGCAACAATTTATTACCTTTAATCTGTTTGGTTAATAATTTAAATAAATAAAAATTTGGAAAACAAGACCCGGATTCATTTTAGGATAGTTCCAAAGAGAAAAACAAATTAGACGAGTACAAGTTCAAATCCCACTTACCTGTTGCTTGAGACTTAGGATATCGCCCTCATGCAGTGCAATGGTTTTAAGATTCTGGAAATTTTATATTGCAGGGTGTTTAATTTCAGTACAATCAATTATATTCAGGGTGATAAAAACATTGTAGTGAAAGAGGGATCTTTTGGGAAGATGCCGATTCTTTCTTACAGGGTAAGGGATTCATTATGAATATATCTCGGAAGATCTATGATTCAGTACAATTAGTCAAATTAGGATGAAAATACGATTACCTATAAAAGGTTTTGTTGTTACATGCATACATTTTTAGATGTAAAAATCAATCAATAAATAACTATAAGTAAAATCCATTAGCCAATAATTCAAATAAAGTCTGAAGTTTTTTATCGTTTGGTTCGAAGTGGCGTTAGCATCTTGAGTTGCTTAATACCTGATTCTTCCAAACTTCTGAACTTCTACATTGTCTCTATAGCGTACAATGTCAAACAGAAATTGTCATGCGATAAGTTGACCTAGGCCCCCAAACTCTTGATGTTTGAATCAGGAATTGTCGGAGTTCTTCCACTTCATTCAATTGTTTAGGAAACAAAAAACGTTAGTTTACGATTGCAGTTTTATGTCTATGGACCAACAGCATTGGATTTATGTTACAGCGTCAATGAATATTGTGGGCTTACAACAGTATTAGAATACTGTGTAATTATCAGGATAAGCTGCCTAATGTGCGCAAAGTATACTCATGCAAAGCCGGTAAGTTACATTGCATGAAAGAGGTAAATGGATTCTCCACCTTACCGTTCTATTTCGTAAAGTTACTGATGAGTATCCGGTTGCAATCGGCATTGTTTTATTACAGGATTACGACTCACATTCAGTGCATAACAGAGCATAAATATTTACCATGTTTACTTGAAAAATACAAAAATAAAATTCAAAAATCTACAGTCTATAAGCAGTGTAAGAAGTTCTGTTCAAGGGTCAAAACAATACGGGGTAGGTATGTATGTGGACAAAAATGTTGAGTGAAGATTTTTTTTTTGGGTGACATGTCGTGTCTACACTGAGAAACAAAACAAAAACATGCTAACAGTAAAACATAGATAAACAATAAAAACAATCAACAGTTGGTTGCAATGGAAAGCATCATGTTAAAAGGAGCAGTTCGCAGTAAAAAATGACACAATGAATGAATAAATCAATTACCGCTTTATGCTGCCAGCATTCCAATGACGAGGCGTTTAGTAGAGAACGAGAAATGAGAACAAATATGAACGAAAACTGCAGCCACAAATGGTTCAAATTCAAGCACATTGAAAAAAATTGTTCAAATCCTACTGAAACTCATTTTTTTTTTTTTGAAAACCGTTCAACTCACAACCCGTCATAATTGCTGTGATGCTTGCTTTTTATCTTTAAACATGAAAAGAACGCCTTTTTATGAATGATCATAAGCTAAGATAAAAGTTAAATAACTCTAGCTTCAACACTGAAATCGTCAAAACAGAAAGAAGGAAAATATATTTTTCGTTTTCGCTGGTAATAAGATCATTTGTTCGTACTATGTTTATACTGGGTTGATGTATGGATGAGAACTTAATGAGAGAATCAGAAGGAAACAACGCACAACTTACCTCTTGCAGAATCCTCCGCAGCGATTCTACATCGCTGGAACGTGCCGCTTCCGTTTCGAAAAGCGATTCGGCTTGCGCCGCCGTAGGACTGACCGGTCCCTCCGACACGCTAGAGTTGGCCGAGACCGGCAGTGTAGAATCTTCCGAGATCTCCGTATTACGTCGGAGGTAATCCTCCAACTGTCGCTTGACACGCTCCTCTTTCTCGCGGTCCGCTTGAAGGCTTTGCCTTATAAGTTGCGCTACTTCGGAATTTTCCGGATCACGCTCTCGTCCGATTTGGAACCGCACCAAACCGGATGTGTTACGCAGTACGGAGGCAGCGTAGGCCTGCGTAACACCGACTAGACTTTTTCCATCGACTTCAATGATCTGATCATTGACCTATGAAAGTAATGGAAACAATCATGAAATCTTCGATGTGTTCTATAGGTCTCATAAATTGACACATTACCTGTATTCTTCCATCCCGGGCAGCTGCCCCGTTGTCTGTAATAGTCTTGACGAAAATTCCAAGCTTTTCCAAACCGGCATCAGCACCCACTCCCATCCCTAGAAAAATCACAAATATTTAGTCACACCAAACTCCCACACGAGTTCCATTCAAACTTACCAATAATACTCAGCCCCAGGCCCTCGGGGCCTTTCATCAACTCGACCGGGAAAACATCCATCTTCTCGACGCGCTTTTCCAGTTCATACTCCGCAGACGCGGCCACCGGATCGACATCCTCATTCCGCCGATCGTAATCGTTAACCGAGAAGGTCGAGAATACTTGCATCGGTTTCGTGCTAAACTTCACCTTCGTACTCTTCTTGATAACCCGACAGTCCTCCTCGTCGTCGTCACGATCTGAATCCAGCAGACCGGGAACTTCCATCCAAAAGTTGCCATCTTCGTAGAAGTGTACACCGTCCTGGTTGACGAATACCTCCTTGCTCTTCACGGGCGGATACTCCGGAACAAGAAAGCCGGAATTGTTGCTTTCATCGCCGGACACATCGGCTTCGGCATCGTTCGTTTGCTGTTCTTCCTCTGGTTTATTATTGCTCAGATTGAAACTATCGGAGGTGGTTACACTTGGCATTGAGGAGTCTGCCGACACGTATGAGTCTTGTAGGATGGACGATGAATCGAGAATGGTTTGATTGAGCAAATCGGTCGTGTTGTTACCAAGGCTGGTTTCCTCGATCTGACTAGTGGAATTATTACGACTTGGCGGTACCGGTGGTTCCGGTAATGTGTTGGCGCTGCCATTCAGTTGACCATTGGTGCCATTGGTAGCAGTGGGAGCATGTGGCGGCGGCGGAGGAGGAGGCTTTTCTCGGGTTGTAGCTGTTTTGGGCGCTTCCAAAACATCCTGCAACCAGTCCGGTTCATCTGCGTTGGGTGGAGGAGCTGGAGGTACCGAATTTGCCGAATCGGGCGGGGACAACGGGGGCGTTTGTTCGTTGGTGGTATCTAGGGGAGGTGGTAGCGGCGGCGGAACTTGACGCTTCTGTTGTTTCTCTGTTTCGGCTTTGGCTTTGTTGTTGAGCAAAATCTGTTCTACTTCTCGGGCTTGTTCATCGGAAAGGAGCGGTTGTTGTCTGAGTGGGGGTAGAAGGCAACTTTCGTCAGTTGATGGTTTATTAGACGGTAATAGTTAATAAATAAGTGAAATGTGTTTTTTCGACAACTGTAGCATAATAACCAGTTTATTTATATACAATACTTATGCATTATATTTACATGAAGTGTCAAATCAGATCGGTTTCATTACGGGTTACATATTCATTTGCATTATGAACAGTTCTGCAAGATGAGCGATCTGTAAATGGGAGGCTAACAACAATACCTAATGCATAACAATACATTTTTTCCAAATTACAATAATTAAGAAACGACGCAAAACTTGCTATGAAATGGGTCATGTCGTGTGCGAATAAACCTGACGTCTCGTTGGAATCCAAGTTGACCGAGTGGTTTGTTGATACTGTTGATTAGACTAGTCCAGCGGTTCCCAAATGGGGGTTCGCCAAAACTTTAGTTCGCTGCAGAGTAGTATAGGGAAATTCGTCAGGGGGTACGCGAACCGAAAAAAGGTTGGGAACCGCTGGACTAGTCTCGTGTTTTTGTCAAGCATATAATTGATTTTTCAACGGTAGTTTAGTTCCAATCGCCGGAGGGGACGATATAGGACAGTAATGAAATAAAGGTGAATAAGTAAGACACCGCCTCTAGTTTCTGGTAAAAAAGAACAGAAGTTGGTGCTAGTGTTTTATCATGCACCATGCGTGAGAGTGTGCTTGAAACAATGTTCCCCTGTTGAATACAACAGATGTCGTTACTTTGTAACGCATATTGTACATATTGGAAACAACCCAATTTTGCGCGACAATAAATTTATTCAGCGCAGCAACAGTACTCTCTCATGCATGTCAGTTTAATTTGTGTTTATCGCTAATACCAATATAACATTCGACACTTGAGCCAATAAATAGTTGTTGAACATTGTTTATCGCGTTTATGTTGCGAAATTTAATTTCTTCGAATTGAAATGTCGCAAACATATTCAGCTCCCGGCTCTCGTACGGTATCAAAATCACTTTTCCGCATTTAAGGAAGAATGGTAGTAAGATGGTATGGAGAGGTATAGAAAAATTTGTTTTCCATCAAAATTAGGCAGAATTTATGAAAATTAAGCATAACAGAGTAACTGTACCACAGATAAAATGTGATTAGTGATAGTTTTTAAGTAGGTAAACATAGATACGTGAGAAATTTTGATTTTAATACCACTAGAAAAGCGGAAAATTAGGTAAATGAGGGTCATTGAAGCAACGCAAAAGAAGTTATGTACCGTTCCAGTTTGGGTAAAACAATGTTGCGAAGCCCGTACACGTGTGGTCTAATTTTCACACACACGCGTTCTCGTTCTTACAAACACTGCGGCGTGAGCATCTCTTTGGGACTCTTGCTCTCATTTTTTCATGCACTGTGACGAGTTTTTGCGAGTATATAGTTAGCTGTCAACCACGGTGGTCATTTTTTTATCATTGCAATTCAAGCAGCCGAGAGCTCGCACTCTCAACCATGTTTGTAAAGGAGGGTGTCAGATGAAGAAAAAAGAAGCCTCACGGGCTGCTGGCTGCTCACGATTTGCTGACCTCATGAGCAGGGATGTCACATATAATTCTGTGTTTTTGTTGGAAAAATCTAACAATCTGTACGGTGAGGAAAAATATCTGTGCAAAAATCTGTCCAATACAAAACAATGAGAGTGAAAGAGATAGAGAGTCATTTTACTGAATATTTCCGTATCTTTCACTCTTATGTAAAAGCTCAAACATCTGTTTAATCTGTGTAATTCGGCGAAAATCTGTATTCTATGCATACAGATTCTGTACAGGCGATTTCTTTTAAATATCTGTTAAACACAGAATAATCTGTGCATGTGACAACCCTGCTCATGAGTTAGCTGTGCAGAAAGACGCTACGAGGTTATACGCTCGCGAGTGTGTAGGTAGCAGAATGTACACACACAGCACCGGCGGTTGTTTGTCGTACGCTTGCGTCAATAGTGTAAGCTTTGGTTGTTATGCTTCTCCCACTCGCACGCATGTGAGTGGGCATCGTTTGTTTTTCGGTCGATAAGAGGATAAAGAGATAAAGAGGAACGAAATGCCACTTCTTAAGTGCTGCTTCAATTACCCTCCATCACCTAATTTTCTGCTCTTTCCCCTTCACGTAGGGGAGTAAGGGACAAGCTTACTGTTTGGATTCAAACAACACCTTTATTTCATTACTTTCTTCTATCGTTCCCGATCGACAACGGTCCAAATCTTTGTACAGTGACAGATCATGGAAAACGGTCGTGGTGAAGAGCTATGGAAAATTAAAAACGAACACGGCTTTCCCGGGAAGCTGGCAAGACTGAATAAAGGGCACGATGGATGGTGTTCAGTGCTGTGCGAGGATATTGGGCCAGTTATTAAGCCCGTTTAAAACAGGCAGGGGACGACTTCGACAAGGCGATGGTATTTCCTATCTTATGTTCAACATCGTGCTAGAAGGAATTGTTATGAAAAGTGCGGGTTTTAACATGCGGAGCACGATCTTCAATAAATCTAGCCAATTTATCTGTTTCGCTACCGACGTGGACAGTATCGGAAGGATGTGCAAGGTGGTTGATGAAATTGTTTACTTCGAGTTCCTGATGACGTCGTATAACAACTGCAGCAAAGAAATACGCAGAAGTATTCTTGCCGGAAATCATGTTTACTACGGACTTCATAAGACCCTAAGGTCTGCTAAGCTCCACCTCCGTATCAAATGTACCATGCACAAGACGCTATTAAGACCGGCAGTCCTCTATGCGCACGAGACTTGGACAATGCTCGACGGGAACTTGAAAGCACTGGTCGTTTTTAAACGTCGTGTGTTTAAGACCATCTTTGGCGGCGTATGTCAAAACGGTGTATGGAGAAGAAGGATGAACCACGAGCCGGCGCAGCTCTCCGCGGACCCAATATCCAGAAAGTTGCAAAAGTTGGAAGGGTTCAATGGGCGGGACATGTTGTGAAAATGCCGGACAACAACTCCGCAAAAATGGCGTTGGGCTCGGCGTCAGGTTGATGCTAGATTCAAAGGTTCGCAGTGTGCTCGATGGTTAGATCATGTGAAGCGAGACTCGGAAAGCGTGAGACATTCGAGAAATTGGAGATGGACAGCCATGGATAGAGTTTGTAGGCGGAACATTGTTGTGTTGTCGTAAAGGACATCGCACCCGGATAAGTAAGTAAGTAAAGTCTTGATGTTACATTCCGCTTTCGGAACTTGGCATTCTATTGTTATACGAAAGACTTTAATGCGATAACACCGAACTTAACGCTTATAGGTCGTGCTAGACATAATAGATCAGAAAGTCTTTAAACTAATTACATTACTAGTGAGATATTATGCACAGTTGTTCGAATTTGCAAAACTTAAACTAATCTTAACAGTAGATATAAATTCAATTGCAAAAAATTACCTTATTTTGTATTCCAAAATACTACACACACAGAGAGAGAAAAGTCAATAGCGCAGTCACAATCGAGCAGGAACAGTGAGGCAGTAAATGAGTATCATACAAGTGTGTGTGTATTGTTTGGATGTGGACAGATAGCGGTAACAGCATAGGCAGTAGGTTTCAGCAAGCATATCGGTGATGATTTGTTCATGTTGTGATATAAAACGATAGAACATAGGATACACAAGGTAGGATAGGTACATGCACGTTTTTATACGAGTACAGGAAGAACAGCGAGCATGTTGCAGGAGGGGGGTACAGGAGTCAGGCGAACGAAGAGCGCGAGAAAAGCGCATTCCGGAAATGATAAAATAAAATTAAATTAAATAGTAATTAAGTGTGAATGTGCACATTCATAACAGATGAAGAGTGATAGCTATATGACTACCTATTAAATACTAAAATTTAATTTCCACCAGTACTCTAACATTAGGACTAATAAAACCTGCTGGTAACAGAGGTTTACAGCCAAAATGCATTAGACAATTTCATACAACACCTTAATTGCACTAGCGGCTTGAAGGTACATTACACAGAAACAGAGTGTCCGCGCTTAGCATTGCCTAATAAGGAAGAAATATGTTTAAACCAAAGTCCAGTAGCTGCTCATTAGCAACCGCTAAAAATACTTCTATTCCTGGCAGTGCTTGCCGGCATACACGGGTACACAACCTAGGATTAGTGCGTCTGACTTGTATGAATATACTGATTTCGCGTACCACACTAGAATAACATACGTGTTCGACCATGCCCGCGCACTACCAGCTAAGCTAATGGTTATTTATTATATTTACTTTGCAGGAGCAGCATAAAACATGCAGTGCGCATTTCGGTCTAACCTAAACAGCACCCAGAGCGATCCCGTCGACCACTCGCCAGGCTTGTCAGGAGATTTTCCTATGAATATGTGGGGAAAATTTGCACATTACACTGGACAACAAGGGGAGAGGCAGCAGAGCTGCAGAGTGTGGCAGCATTACCGTTGGCAATGGATTCTATGTTCCGTAAGTTGACATCCCGTGCTAATTGGATAGCGAAACATTTCACTTGCTTTCGAATAATTTCTCATCATCGTCTGAATAGTGTCGCAATCAACTTTTTAATTGAAAGGGAAGTACGAAACATATATTAGTTTGCAACTTTTTGTTCGGTAGCAAAGGGATTATTAAACTAGCGTAAGCCGTGAAAATAAAACCGATAATTTAATGTAAAAGTATCATAATTTCGAAGCTCAGAAATTATTGTGTAACAATTTAGTTTCATGATTTCGACAAGGAATAAATTCAATGTTGTTCCTGGCCCACTACCAGCGTTTTTCTATCATAGTATCGAGCTATCATAGTATATATATCAAAAATATAATAGCAATGAAAACGGTAATATTCAAACAACAGGAAATTTTACAACAATAAATATAATTAATCTGATTTTTCACGCAGCGAAATTTCACTAGAGGAGGAGAGATAAATTAAGTCGGTTTCGTAAACCTGCTTAGCCTTGAAATGAAATGTATTACATTTACACGATTATGTTGCAATTTACCTCAACGGTTTATATTCCGATTATGTTTCAAACGCAAGCCGCGCCAAAAAGATAAACAACTGCAATGTTTGTTGATAAATTGTGTAAGAGCAGAGTAGGAAAGACACCCAAAGCGCCGTGAACCTAATTAATCACGTATATTAACAACGGCAGCTGTTAACGTAAACTAAATGCGCCATAAAAACCCAACAACATTGTCTTATAATGTTTTCGATCTAAACCCTATTCAAAGGTGAAAAATTATTACCTTCAGTAATGCAATATTTTTCGCGAAGGCTCTCTGTTTCTGTGATTCTTTGATACCAGCAAAAATTATTCAGGTACATAACGCCAAAGCACGGGTTCTAAGCAAAACGGGCAAGCCATGCGCGCTTTCTGGTGGAAAATTTTGTTCGACAATCTATGATACGTACCTAGAACTAAGTAGCCGTTCTGCTTCGTCCGCCGTCATCTCGTCGGGCAGTACTAAGCTGTCGTGTTCGTTGTCACTGGCATCCGCGTATTGTACATCCTGTAAGTCCAGCGGCGGCCCTTCAGGAATTGGTGGAGGACGCATGGATGCCAGCGAGGGCGGATCTGGCAGTGTTTTGTTGCTATAATCATCTTCGTACTCCGTTAATGTCGGTCGTGTCGGATCGAGAATCGTCTGCGGACTATGGTATCCTTTTTCGCCCTCACTGAGCTCGTCATAGTCTAAGATTTTAGCCTCATCTTTTTCCACGTCCATGAAAGCCAGCTCACTGCTGGTGGTAATGGTCGAGGATGAATCTCCGGATGCGGTCGGAACAATTGATGCATAGAGGGCCCGATCCGCTTCCTTCGTTGGCACATCGTCGGCCACCAGGCCTCGATTGTTGTTAGTATTATAATGAGATCGAAAATTGTTAATAGCATTCCTACTTTCTACGCTTGTACCGTGGTCTAAGTCTAACGCTGATTGATTATTAGAGATAATACTGCTGCTATTGGCACTTCGATAGTCCTCCATTTCGCCATAGATCTCGTCGCACTCCGTACCATCCGGCCGTAATCGGTACCCGAGATCGACATAGTTGAGCTGTTCTTCCTGTGTGCCTATCAGTGGCTCCACGACATCGCATATCGACTGTGGCTGCGATGCACTACCGGCCCCATTGATCGCAGCACTAGACGACCGCCGAGGAGGAGAAGCTGGCAGCTCCGGTGCAATGGAATCGAAATCGTAAGCCGGCTTTAGCTTGGCTTTGATCTCCGGTGATGGCTCGTTGAAACCACCCTCGTCGGTGGTGGTACTGCTGCTAATAATGCTTGGTGGACGGGCACCGAGACCGGCGGCCGGCATCTCGAAGCAGATGCTCGAAACTTTTTTCCGCCGGGTGACATGCTGGCCGGTATCGGTTTCTTCGGAACGGGAGGATTTTCCTGTAAGTAACAGAGATAGAATCGAGTGGTTACTTTATGACTTTGAAATTAAGTTTATAGACATCATTTACAATTCGTTTGTTTTCAATTTTTCATAGTTTTTCAATTCTAAAGAATCATTTTTATTGTGCAATGTAAGGTTACTAGTTCAGAATCGAGATTTCCATTTAATATAAGGACAGAAGACTAAATAAGTGAACCACAAGTACCATATAATGTAAAATAAAAATACACAAATATATTTGAAAAAAAATCACACAAGATTACAGAACAATTTGGACTAGTGACCGTAACGTTTGTGTTCTTCAATCTGAAGCTGCAATTTTTTGTCCAGATAGCCCAAGAGGAAAGCACGTTTCTGTTTCTCGCCGAGCTGCTGTAGCTCGTGTCCCATGGGTTTGTCAGCTATGTGAGCACGAAACTCGGCCATTAAATCCTCCAAGTACTTATTATCGCCAGGGACTGCCAACTGGACCAGTTCCTCCTGAATGGCTAGTACCATTTCTTCGGCAAAATCAATGAACTCGTCGGAATCGCGATCTTCTTGAGACATCAGCTTTTGATAAGCTTCGTCGATTTCTTTATCGAACTCAGATAGCAGCATTGGCTTTCCGCTACCCATTTCAAACCACTTGGGTTGTTCACCTTCATCAGCCACGGAAACCGCTAGATAAAGACAAACTCCCCTTCCGTTCTCAAGCTGTCGTGAACACACGTAAGTAGAAAAGTCCTTGGCGGTTCCGGGCGCCATCGCTGCAGCAGTAGCTTCAAACTCCTTCAACCACGGTGGTTCATCCATGTTGGACGGAGCAATCGTTTGTGGAAGCGGCTCCAATGGCCCATCGGTAGGTTTCGTTAGGAAAGGGTCCAACAGAACGCCCGACTGAATACACGTCACCAATTTTACCAGGTACAGGTTTCGCATCCGTTTTGCATCTATCCCACGGTACACCTCCAGGCAGAGCTTCTCGAACCAGGATTCAATAAGGGCTTGCTCCACCGGTCGGGTTTGGAATAGGTGCATACCATTGCGGGCAAAATTTAGCACGTACAGAAAATCTTCGTCCAATTTAAAATCAAGCGATGACATTTTGGTTTTGCAAAAAGGGGACGTTGAAGAATGGGGTTTAATGATGAATCAATGGTAACTTTGATTGTGTTTTAAACTCTCTCGCAAGGTGAGTTAAAATAGGTGATCTAGTTTTCACAGTTTGTAGAACAGAAGCGCGCGGAACGATTGGTTAGCAACCATCGGCGTTGTTTATACATTCAACGGTTTCCGCTTTGAAAATTTCGGTGATCGTCAAGGGTAACCCAGCGGGGGTGAAAAACAAATTTGAACATCAGAAAACCTCTCTTGACTAACCTTGCTCTCTCGGTCAATTGTAAATGGACGTTGTAGGGTAAGAAGGGGTAAGAAGGCCCGGCGGGGTAAGAGGGACCACATCGATTTCGTCAAGAAATCCTCAAATTTTCTACAAATGCCCCAGTATGTTTTGTTTATTAGCCTATCTAAACACTTTCGAGACAACCTGTGGCACTCGGCCGTATCCAACGTCAAAACTAGAATCAAAACAAACTTTTCGTTCGCAGTGTCTTCATGCGATATAATTTCAGCAGCAACAAATTTAAGGTTTTTCAGCAAAAAAAAGCTAAGTATTTTGACGTTTCTCTTACCACTGACTTTAATTGGGCAATTCTTGTTCTGCGTGTGGCGAAAAATGTATATAAAATAGTACGGATTGAGAGATAAATGCAAAATAATGTAAATTGTTAGGTAGGGGTAAGACGGGCCATTTTTCACGGGGTAAAAGGGCCATACGTCATAGTGCTCATAATTGGCTAAAGTTTTTCTGTTTAGTATCTTAATAGATTTTAGAAATATTGAATGAAAAAACCAACCTTTTTCCTGTTAAATTTGACTAACTATTTTATTATTCTGATGGATACGCATTTCGTTTACGACTTGCAGGCTTCATCAGTGTCTTTTTCGAAATAGAGTACACCTGTAATAAAAATTATCCCTGAATCTGAGATCTGTCTAACACAGAGCCTCTCACGTCAAAAGAAGCCAACAAGTGCCATTCGAATGACATAATCAATGTAAATTTGGATCTAACGAAATCAAAATTCGATGATTCCAATTCACTTAACGTTGCCTTCTTTACCTTCACCTAAAGTTAATGGTATTCGAAAAGTAAACGTCCTGCTGACAAATCAACAAAAATAACGCCAAGAAAAGAGTAAATAAAAACCAGTGGAGTAAAATAACGTCTACTCTTATTTTCAAAGTTGAACTAGTAGTAAAGTTCCTTCTTTTAGCAGGTGTCTAAATTAAACTATACCTTCTTTTAGCATGTACCTAAAAACCCCTTAAGAACTTGTTCTTACTTAGGTAATAATATTGAAATTGTGTTTACAACTCAAAGAAACCTTCAAATCTGCCATAATCCGCCTTATTCCGCCATGGTCCGTCTTACCCCTTTGGTGGTCCTTCTTACCCCGCCTGATTGTGAACGAGTAATTTTTAGACGTTTCGAAAATTGATGAAAAATCACGGAAAAATAAACTAATTAATTCTTTATATAATTTTTAATGGTAGATAAATGAATGCTTTTCCATGTGTGGAACAAGAAAATGTGAATTTTCGTACACATTTTATGCTAGCAATTTATTCGCTTAGGGGGGCCGTCTTACCCCGTCTTCCCCTATGTATATGAGGACACGCACGACTGCAAAACAATTTATTGTTCACTTTGTTTTGACATATTCTAATTATTATACAATTCCAATGTAAAATTGGCATGCATACGATTTAATGTGAACTTTTTATTACGATCTTGTATTATCTGGCTGGGTGTGACCTGGATGAAGCCCCTCTTGTGGACTGTTGGAATTCCGTGAAAACAGCCATTAACATTAGATATACCAAACCAATCATTTTGATTGGTCGTGCAATTTCAACTCAAAATTCCTGCAACAAGTAACATTTGCATTGAGAAATAATGTTATGGCTTTGGTAACTATAAATAGAGAGTACATTTTATATACCTAATGTTACTTTCTATAGATTAAAAAACATTTATACCGGTGCCAGTCAGAATGACTAAATAGCATGGTATATCCAGTGTTAATAGCATGGCGAAGAACGTCTTAGGCCGTGTGGTACCGAATCAACGTAACGAATGGTTTGACGAGGAATGCCAGCAGATATTGGCTGAGTAGAACGCAATGCGGGTACAAGTGCTGCATAGTGCCACCCGCCAGAATGTGGGGCGATACAAACAGAAGCGGACACAGGAAACTCTATCTTCCAGGAGAAGAAGCGCCACCAGGAGGAGACGGAGTGAGAAGAACTCGAGCAGCTGTACCGCTTTCACGACACACGGAAGTTCTATCAGAGACTCAACGAATCTCGCAAAGGCTTTGTGCCGCGAGCCGAAATGTGCAGAGATAAAGATGGAGGTATCTTGACTGACGACCGTGCGGTGATCGAAAGATAGAAGCAGCACTACGATGAACACCTAAATGGCGTGCAGGCGGAAGACCAGCGGAGGAAGTGATCACATTGGTGTAGCAAGCAACGAAGATGTGCCACCCCCATCGATAAGGGAAGCCATCCAGCGGCTGAAGAACAACAAAGCAGCGGGAAAGGATGGCATTGGAGCGGAAATTATTAAAAAGGACCCGGACAAGTTGGCCGGCTGTCTGCTTCAAAGATTTGGGATATGGAACGACTACCGGAGGAGTGGAAAGACGAGGTTTTCTGCCTCATCTACAAGAAAAGCAATAAGCTGGATTGGGAGAACTACCGAGCGATCACTATCCTGAATGCCACCTACAAAGTGCTGTCCCAAGTCATCTTTCATCGACTATCGACAATGACCAATAGATTTGTGAAAGGTTACCAGGCCGGCTTCATGGAGGGTCGACCAACAAAGGACCAAATCATCACCCTGCACCCACCCAGATCCTCCAGAAGCGCCACGAATTCCGAGTGCCCACGCATCATCTGTTCAACGATTTCAAAGCCGTATATGATAGTGTAAACCGACAAGAGCTATGCAAAATTTCGGACGAAAACGGCTTCGGTCAGCGGAAGTCGGGCTACTATGGACTCCACAAACACTTGCGGCCGAACAAACTGAGCCCCCGTACAAAGTGCACATTGTACAAAACGCCAATTAGACCGGTGGTCCTCTACGGGCATGAAACATGGACACTGCCAGAAAAGGACCTACGAGCACTCGGAATTTTCGAACGGTGCTAAGAACCATCTATGACAGCGTGCAAGAGAACGGTGTATGGAGACGAAGAATGAACCACGAGCTTGCGCGTATTTTGGGCAGGACATATTGCTAGAATGCCGGACAACTATCCCGCAAAAATGGGTTTCGCATCGAATCCAAGAAGAACAAGACGAAGAGGGGCACAGCGAGCGAGGTGGTAAGACCAGGTGGAGCGAGATTTGGCGAACACTGGGTGCCCGCGGAACTGGAGACCAGCTGCTATAGACCGAAATAGATTGAGAAATTATACAGCGCCTTATTATTATGGCCTTGTCATAAGACGTTAGGCCAATTAAGTAGGTAAGAAATGTCTGCCCGAGCGTATCATTACATAAAAATGCTGCCACGTGCCCAGTTTTGCCCTGCCCAGTAACTCCTACCCATACTTTCCATGGTGACAACTGGGATACGAAGATCGATTCAGCAACTCCCGCTAGAACCTTGTATGTGGAATCGTCGTCGTCCGCGTGCCAATCTGGGACGCTAAACAGTGCTGTCACAATGGTGCTTCGGCAAAACAAGTGTTGGTGTAGGGCTTACAGGGGTTGGTGTAGCGCAGCTATTAAAATACCAGTTCAGAAAGCAAAAAATGTATATACGGGTCGGTCAAATTACCTACATTCGGCACAGTTAGCCACCATGGTACAACATAGAAGGATTCGAACTACCTGAAGTCGCAAATGAGTACGCGAAAAGCCTTGACGTATTGCAGTTGGGTGAGGGAGCGCTGGCTGAAACCCTTCTCGAAGACTGTTGGAAAATCGTTAAAGCCGCTATCAGCGGCGCACCAGAAGGTACCACTAGGTGTCATGTTGAGAGAAATCAATGTAATGGTTGGATGGGCAAGGAGCGCTTTAAGACGAGAAGAGTGGTTCAATAGCTTGGGCTCATCAAGGCTTACAGCAGTACAAGCAGAAACGATTGCTATCTCCTACGTACCTACGTCATTCAGGATAAGAAACACCGCCTTAAAGAAATGGAGCAACTGCAATAGAAAATACGTAAATTCTACAAGAACCTATTAACCTATCCCGCGAAGGATTTGTGTCGTGAGCCAAAACGCTTCGCGATAAAGTTGAAGGAATCTCAATGGATGAACTTGATGTGATCGGAAGTTGGAAGCGCAGAGCCGGAATACTGGGACGGTGGAAAGAACGACTACAACAGTACGACAGATGATGCAAATATGATGATTTTTCCTATAGGAACAAGATTTTACTAACTTGATAGTATAACAAGGCCACTGGCAAAAACTCTGTTGCCGCGTCCGATATAATAGAAAAAGGACGACAAGTTGTTATGTAAGAATTACCGTGCAATCTCTATTCTTAACACAGCATGCAAAGTGGTTCCTTAAATCATCTTTCAGCATTTGTGGGAAGTTATCAAACGTGCGGAGACGAATGAATCTTATCATTTAAAGTCTCCGTTAACAAATAAAAAAACGAATGAATCAAACGTGTTTTAAAACGGGCGATCGATAACGGGCCAAATTTTTGCGTTATGGTAGATGCTTCAAAGGTCTGGCGGATCCCTACGCCTGACCTATTCGTCAATTTCAAGGCAGCTTAAGATACTATCGACCGTGAAGAGCTAAAGAATATGATGGACCAAAACGACTCTCCCAAGAATCTGACAAGACTAATTAAAGTCACGGTGGATGACGTGCAACGCTGCATGAGGGTGTCATTTTTTAAGTTGACTTGCCGTCCTAAGACAATGCCTGTTGAACAAAGTTTCTGCAATTTATTCGGTTGTGGAGTATCACTCTCCAATTGCTCTCCGCCATTTTCCGCTTTTTCTCCTCCACGCCTGGTCCCATTTTGTTTCGATGCCCTCCGCTGATTGTAAAAAAACTACCGTTATAAAAAAAATAATTAAATGCCTGACCCCATTGTAAGGTCAAGACAAAAACACCAGGTTGGTCTATAATTTTAGTGTTGAGTGAGTAAAATTTTGAAGCATTGTTTTAGACGAATTTATTAGCTAAAAAATTAGTTACAACTCAGAAAAAAGGCTTACCTTTGCAATCGATACAAAATCGTCGAATACTTAAGCACATAGCTTATCGTCCCTACTGGGACCAGCACGGAAACTGCTGGGTGCGAACCGTCTTCCAAATATAGTTTCTACGTCGGTAACTGTCCCACGACTCACTTAGAAAACATTATGCTTCCAGTTTTAGTTCACTAAATCGTTAAGAATCATGTAATTAAGGGGTATTGCTCAAACACCTCATCATCCTCACTTGATATTGCAACGATTTGCTTCTCAGTAGTAATGGCACCAAGAAATAATCACACACTTTCGTCAAAGCAAATGACTAGAGTGAACGGTTTTCGCCGAGCTGTCGGTCGTATAAATTTCACTATTAAGTGCAAATCAGATTAACATCGTATACTATTTCATGGTCGCGGTTAGTTTTAAACTGCAACTATTGGAATCACTCGCTGTTGAAACCCTGATTATTGGTAGTTTTCAATGTTAGGTCTTTTGCGAATCCAAAATGAGAAAATTAAAAAGCCCACATTAAAAATGCAGGTAATTTTTTTTCGATAAAAATTTAGTTACCTACTAAAGTGCAACTGTGTTCTTTCTTTAGCGAATGAGTGATAATTGGCAGATTTTGTATTGGAGCCAAGGAACGATTTTGACATTTGTGGTTGCATTGTAACATAAATTTTTTTTGTTATTATAATAAGTGTCCACTTTAGAAATGTTAATGTGAAAGCTGAATGAATTCAGTACCTAATAGAAGGTGATAAATCGTAAACGGTTTTGAAAATTCCCCACTTGTGGTTGATTACTCAACAAATTCTATTAATAAACAAAGAGTACATAAATCCATCGAGCCAATATGGTACGATACAAAGAGGACGCGTAAAAATAAAATAAATCTACATAACGAAACCGAATGACAAAAGTATCGCATCAAACTTTGAACTCTCAGTGCCAAATGGCTCACTAACTGCGATATTTGAAAGCGAAAACAAGTATTACTTGCAAGAAATAGTGCAATGTGACGCTTCCGCACCCAAACAAAGCATCTGACAAAAAGTCTTCATATCGGTTTTATAAATTACTCGTATGGAACAATGATTAAATTACAGAAAACCCTGATTATGGGCGACGATACAAGACGTCGAGTTTATACAACTAAACCAAATCAGTTCGATATTCTACTCGAAAGACGAACAACAATTTGCATGTGGTGTATAACCTAACTTGTGCCGAATAAGCAAATTTTGAGGAATCATGTTTCATTCAGTAGATTCGGATGTCCAAGCAGTATGGCAGCGATCGATGATGTCAACATGCCGAGAGCAAACGGCGTCTCGTCCCGTCTCGTCTGGGTTATTAATACAAACAAATTCGTCAAATGACAAACCGCACCGCGGACGCACACGTTTGCGGCGAAGAAGAGTTTATTTTTTTGTCCACAACCGCTGCCAGTTCGTTTTAATTTTTATTTAGTTCATACATATAGGTATTTTTGTATTTTGTTTTGGCAACTTTTCGGTTGGCTCAAAATGACGGGATTTCACTTTCAGCACACTGCAGCGTGACAAGACATTGGCCGTAGTCATTGTTTTAGTCGTTGTCCTACTACTGCGCTGCTGCTGGCTGGTCTGGTTACTCAGAAGCGGATTGACGTGGTCGACACTTGCGAAAATTGAGGGACACTGATAAAATCAGCGGCATGTTTTCGTTGAAGATGCTTTGAGTGTTTTGTTTGACCAAGATAATTTAGGATTCCTAATGTCAATGAATTTTACGGCCATGGAAATTGAACAGAATAAAGCTATGTGAACAAAGCTACCACAATGTTTCCAGAAGATTGTGAACATATGTAACCGGTAATCAATATCCATAACGTAATTCAATCTGTCATTTGTATACACAGGTGATGCAAGCAATGGCATGCTTTCCTTCAAGAATGCTGGTTGGATAGTATATAGAGATGAAATTAATTTATCCTACAGAGAAAATCACATATTCTTATTAATACCTTCGAGGGATTCCACGCCAAGTGACGAAAAAATAACATATTTTTTAAATAATCATTTTTGATTTAGCTGAAACTTTGCATAGCTGTTCTCCTTAAAAAATGGTGTCATTTTATCATATCAGGTATATTTTTAAGATGTCGACTGCTTTTTCAAAAGGGCCTAACCAAAAATGGTGCTAATCCATTAAATATTTTATATTCGAAAAATAGTTTAATTGATCAAAATAGTGTCTTCAGCGAAGTTGTAGATAATAAAATTGCCATTCCAAAACAAATATGTGCACTGTAAAAAAAAATTTTTTGTTGAAAAAAAAGAACATAAAACTAAAAAGTTAAATAGGTATCTAAAAAAAATGAAAAATTGAAAAAAAGAAATTTTAAAAAATGCACTTTTTTAGATATTTAACCTTTTAGTTTTATTTTTTTTCACCAAAAACACTTTTCTCTGAGCACATTATTTTTAGAAAGGCAATTTTATTATCTATACAAACAAAACAAAATTAAAATATGAAACCAGCTTGCCAGGATTGGTGGTTGCCAGGTAGTACAACAGGTATGTTCTCGCTTATTAGGTAGAAAAACTGGTAGGTTAATTTTCCACATAACTAATTATTATATACTTACTCACGCAGTATTTGACCTATACAGGTAAGGATATTTCTCATACAAGGCCGAGTTTACGATGAAGTAGTTAGTTACTTACGAGACTCGCATCCTTGTGATATCATTACGAACTAGGTGTTGATTTGACCGGTTTTTTCATCTTTGAAATTATTTCCTGGAAAGTGTTTGTAAAACTCTTCTACAACTCGTTATATTTTGGATACTCCAGAGAAAAACGAATTTGTTAGCATAGCAACACAGATGGACAACAGTGACTGTAGTGTAGAGCCTGGATGGGCCAATCAGGCCCAGGCACTAGAAGACTCCGATATGGTGCCAATTTTTGATCTGAGCTATATGCACCAGGAAGCCCCACTAGCAGACTGCAAAACTGAGCAGACGGACTTCAGCAGTCCGTTGTACGACGATTGCAGCACGGAACACGAAAATGAGCTCAAGCCGGTGCACATCTTTGATCCGAGCGATTTTTACCAGGAAGCCCAATTAGCAGAAATCAAAACTGAGCAAACAGGCTTAGGTATTCCGTTTCCGAAAAAAATTGCTCCGACCTATTTTGATCTCACGATTGCGCTGGTGCTTCCACTAAAAGATTCCGGGACAGAGCAGATGAACTTCAGCATTCCGGTGAACGACCACGAAATACCAAATGAGCTCGAGCACCTGGTAGATGCCGCGGTTGAGCCGGTGTCAATCTTTGATCCGAGTTATTTTCACCAGGAAGCCTCATTAGTAAACTCCGAGACAAAATACAGTACGGTGCAGAAGGACTACAGTATTCCGTTGCATGTAAATTGCAACGAGCAGCTTGAAGTATCAAATGAATTCAAGCCGCTGGTAGAATCTGATGAAAAACCAGTGGAAATCATTCACCAGGAATATTCCATCATCGGTACGAGAAAACGCAGGAAAGCTAATCACAGTACGGCGCATAATAGCTCGAAGCGAAGAAAACTTTTTACAGAAAAACTCGAACAATTTTGGCCATTGTGTTTAGACTAATTTAATAAATAATTGACTTGATATGTTTAAAACCTAATTTGATTTAATTTGATAATAAAATCAGTTGTTCATGAAAATTCGTCATGAGTATTTTGATTTTCAATGTGTATTGTATCCAACTTACCGCCACCAAATCCATTCTAGATCTACTGACCTCTTCAGTTGGGTCACCCCTGCGAAATGGTACTTTCCACGAAACCATTTGCCGTGAAATGGTACATCCCGCGTAAGGTTTTTCACGAAATGGTATTCTGCGAAACTCTATATTCCGTGTTATGGTAAACCCAGAATTGGTGTTCCGCAAAATGGTATTCAGCGAAATGGTTTGTAGCGATGGCGAATGTTTAAATGCTGTCCGCTTTATTTTATCAGCCTAAGCAATGTGGGGGGGGGGAGTTGTTTTCTATTTTACTGCGAGGAATATTTGTATAGTAAAATACTCATGAACTACTCAGAAACTTGCAAAACTCGAGATTGTGATAATCTGAGATTCAGGATTTATGTACAACACAATTTAATTTGTAGCAATGCAAGTTTTTCGGGTCAGCTAGTACAATATACAAACAATACAAACACCATCGTATTCCTCAGATTTTTTTTACATAAGAACTATTCAAAACCACGAGGTGTTCTTTGCCGATCCAAAGTTACAACGATTTGAAGCAATCAATCCCCAAAAAAAAGCAAAGCGTGGGTGCTAATTCCGTTATCGAAACTTGACCTTCTGTTTTTATACGACAGACTTCGCAACCAGCTGTTAGAATACATGACAGTGCGGGGTCAGTGCTGCGATCCTATTGACTCCAACAGCCTCTCCCAGCCGAGATTCGAACCTACGACCACTGGCTTATTAGACCAGCGTCTTACATCGAGTCAACTGGAAGCAAGAAATCCCCGGTTGTTCATAAATAATCAAGAGAAAAATTACATTTCATTGAAGCAGTGAGTCTTTATGCCTTGTAAAAAAATCAGAGAGGTTGTGTACAAGACACGACCGCATATATAGGTGACGCAGGACTACGTAAGTCTCTTTGTAGTGATAGTAGCATGTATTCATGCTTGTAATCATTCGATTCTTCATGTATACAAGCTGTATGCAACATATATACATGCTACATGCGTTGTATGTAACATTTATCAAAGTACAGTAGGATTTAGAATTTGGCAACAAATGCGTGTCGCCTGTGTTGCCAAAATCGAAACCGTGCCAAAATCGAGACCCTTTTTCGATATGAAAAAATTTAATGTAAATGCTTTAGAAGTTGGCTAAGTATCATTAATCAACGATTGCAACCATTTTATGTTTAAAAAGTCCGACAACGATAATAAATAGATTTTAATAGTGTTTTATTATCATTGGAGCTATCCGTCCGGTGCAAATAACTTATTGACACCCTGCGGTAAGACGTAGTCCTACGGCAATAAAAATATTGTTCGAAACCACATAATTTTTTTACATGAACATACTCAGGGCATCATTTTTTCGTCATTTAAAGCATGTATGCGGTAACTGATTGATATTTAAGCATATTTTGGGCAGAGAAATAACTTGTGTTGCCAAAAACGGATACTTTTGTTGCCAAAATCGAGGCATGCCAAAATCGAACCATGCCAAATTCGAAATCCAACTGTAGTAACATTGCATACGTTCAATTCTCAAAAGATTGTGCATTTGAAAACAATTTAACAAAATCAAGAACACAAACTATTACTTTCCTGCTACCTTACTGAAATTAAAGATTGTTTTTGGATTTGGAACCCTGGATAAGGTTTCCCACGTTGAAAGGATACCAATTCAATCCTGTTTTATCAACAGCACATCTTTTCACTACACTTCTAATGAAACGGCAAGCATGCGTATTCATACAAAGTCGTATTATAACCGAACACTACAGCTGTAGCACATTTTTCCAACACAGATATCAAATTTGCCGAGGTTTAATCGTCTCGCAGTAAAGAATTTGCGATCTGTTGTGACGGCGAACTTGTGACATTTTTTCTGGCACACTTCCCTAACACAGACATCAGATTGGACTAGGTTTACTCGCGATCGTAAGAAATCTTTTGGCACGAGGGGGTTTTGTTACTCTCTCTGGCGTACTTCCCAACCAAGGACATCAAAATGGTCTAGGTTGAACTGCGGTGTTAAGAAATCTTGTTGAAATGAGGAAACTTTGTCACTTGTTTTGGCTTACTTCCCAAGCACAGATATCAAATTGGTATAGGTTTAAATCATCGTAAAGAATCTTCCAACCAATCACGAAGCGAGGACTCTGGTAAAACATAGGTTCATTATTTTCAATTTTTCAATAGATTTTCCGATCGATTGGTGTAAGAATATTGAAAATCGATCGGAAAACCACTGAGCTATTAGCGCTCAAAACCTTTCATTTTTCGTGACGCTTGCATTTTTTGATTTTTTTGAATGACATCCTATTTCAAAACTTGCCGTAAGACATAGTCCTACGTCAAAACCCTATGCGCTACCGAGGAAGTATATATACAGTACATATAAAAACGTTTTTGTCAACATTCCATAAAAGCGTTTCAGTCGGGAACCAGTAAGGTTTCGCTGCAAATGAGTTACATACTCGTAAATAACGACTTAATCCGTATAAGACGTTCACTGAGCAATTCAAAGCAACTGCGATTTTTCAACCAAATAAGGGCAAAAGTTCCAATATTTGAAGACCTCGTGTTAGTAGTGGTCCCGTTTCAACGAAAATTACTCCTATATGGATACAGTCAAGCATAGGAAAGGGTTACCGTTCACTTTCAGGACATCACTTTGGACTAGATTCAATGATTAAAGAAAAACTCGGTTGAAAAAAGGGTTGATTTTATGCTTATTATTAACTTTTAGGACATCAAATTGAACTAGGTTAAATGTTCAAACGATAATATCGGTTGAAGAAGAGAGGCGGTTTTGCACTCTAGCATATTTCCCAAGCACAGATATCAAATTGGTATTGGTTTAAATGTCGTAAAGAATCTTCGAGCTGTTGGAACGGGGAGTTTCTGTCACAAAAAAAAACACATTCAAACTTTAATGGCGTCTTTTCCAACCAGGATGCGGTGATTTCTGGTTACTTCATTATTCTAAATTTATCTATAGTGTACACTTATGAATTAAAAGCGTTCTTCATTTGGGCCAATGCGTAGTACCATGTCAAAAAATCAAGCCATAGCTCACATGTTGGCTGCAACTATGACACCCCACAGCAGAGGGAAATACCGAGATGCTAGAGCTGCCGAAAACAGACTTGACCGTCGTCAGAAACGCCAGTACTGGGATCGCGTTCTTGCGACGGCGGAGAATTACTTCGAGAGGCACAATGCGCGAAGCTTCTTTAAAACGATCAACAGAATCAGAAACTGGACCGTGTCAATAACTGGTATGCGCAACGACAAGAAGGGGACCCTGATTACCGAAAGATCGGAGGGTAAAATAGCAGCTAGAAAGCTGAAAAATGGCGAATCAGCTGCAAAGCGAAAACAATATTTATCAGAGAACCTGTTGCCTAGTTGCTTTACCGGTACACTACCTAGTACAAGACTAGGTAACATGTTTCTCTCCCTAGTTAGGCAGATAGAATGACAAAAGTAAAAAAAACTAATCTCGTCCGTAACTAATTTACCTATTTTTTACCGATATTTGGACCATATAAATTTTACGTGAAACCGAAGTTATTTATAAAGTACCACATATTTTGAAGACTCCAGAGAGGAACAAATTAGCTACCAGGGCGACACCGATGGGCTACAGTATTCCGTTATATGTCGATTGCAGCATGGAATACGAAATACCAAATGAGCTCCAGCCACCGGTAGGCGCCGATGCAGAACTGCAGGTGCTAATCATTGATCCGAACTATTCCCAAGAGAAGGACTTCAGCAATCCGTTGTACGACGATTGCAGCACGGAATACGAAATACCAAATGAGCTCCAGCCACCGGTAGGCGCCGATGCAGAACCGGTGCTAATCATTGATCTGATCTGAACTATTCCCAAGAGAAGGACTTCAGCAATCCGTTGTACGACGATTGCAGCACGGAACACGAAATATCAAATGAGCTCAAGCCGGTGCCCATCTTTGATCCGAGCGATTTTCACCAGAAAGCCCAATTAGCAGAAATCAAAACTGAGCAAACAGGCTTAGGTATTCCGTTTTCGAAAAAAATTGCTCCGACCTATTTTGATCTCACGATTGCGCTGGTGCTTCCACTAAAAGATTCCGAGACAGAGCAGATGAACTTCAGCTTCTGCATTCCGTTGAATGCAGATTGCAACCAGCGGCTAATAGTACCAACTGAATTCTAGTCACTGACTGAAACTGAGGAAGAACTAGTGAAAACAATTCATCAAAGCAATTTTCAACAGTTGTACCGTGCCGTCCTCGGTACTCAGTACGGTACGGTATTTCCTTTATTGAATCAGGAGCGCATCTCAGCTACGGTGCAGGAGGACTGCAGTATTCCGTTGTACGTTGATTATAGCAGTCGACAGCAATTGCGCGCGAACTGATGCGCTTGGGTTAGCTGTAACTCACCGTTGGCTCACAGCGAGTCGACGCTTAGTACTGGTTGGAGTATTCCAACATACTGCCCCCCTTGGAAGCCGTAGGGTTTCAAAGTTATCCCCTTCTGCAGTATGGACCGAGGGCTTCGAGGACGGGAGCACGAATTTGATTCCGTCAACTACTATGCAGCCGGCGTCGATAAAACATGTCCGCGAACGACTCCGCGCGTCTCGCTATCCAGAAGTATCTTCCTTCTAGAGTACCACCAGGCATCGTGGAGCTGGTTTTGCAGAGGCAGTTAAACATTTGCTTGAGCTGAGTCCCCTGAGGTCGATGAAAGTGATGTCCCGGTTAGAATACTAGTTGCACGAAGCGACGTGATCGAAGTCGCTGCACATCTCACGAAGCGACGTGAGATGTGCAGCGATGCGAGATGAAATGCGATTCTGGATACAAGTTCGAAGCGATGACCAAGTCAGGTGGTACGATGTCTGCAGGCTGCGGTGCAAGTCGGAAGCGATGACGTACGGAGATAGAATGTTCAAGCCGGGCAGAACGAAACGATGAAAGGCTGTTTTGTAGAGCTGTAACGTAAGCTGAGTCTTACCGCTTTGCATACAAGAAACTACTTAGCTTTACTGGGAGGTAGGGCTGCAGTTCGGTCGCCATGGTTGAACGAAACGCGCTGCCCCTCATGCTTTGTTGCTGGGTTCTGCTTGTCACGTTTGGCGTGTAACTTACTGGAGAGGAATCGGCACAGGAGACGCTTCGGCGCTCCGCATGATAAAGTTGAACTGTGGTTGGATATTCGATGCGCAGTTTGAGATGGCGGAAGCAGGTTCCGCGAAGGCTGGCTCTGCTGGTTCTCGTAGACAGAACGTTGAGCTACTAATTGGTTGATGCGCAGTTTGAGATGGCGGAAGCAGGTTCCGCGAAGGCTGCTGGTTCTCGTAGACAGAACGTTGAGCTACTGATTGGTCGATGCGCAGCTTGAGATGGCGGAAGCAGGTTCCACGAAGGTTTACTATTGTTTTTCGTAGGTTGAACGAAGTGCTGCTGGTGAGATGTAGAATAGCTGTGCAGAATCGACTGCTTGAAGCAGGACTGAAATGGCTACCGCGTAAACTGGTTGCATTGGAAATTACATAGATGGCTACTTATCTCGAGTTGGTGGTGGGATGGCGGTTCGGTCGCCACAGTTGACCAAACGTGCCATCCCTGTTTGCTTGGGTTGCAGGAACCGCTTGGCCACGTTTGGCTTGTGGCTCGATGAAACTGGAGATGACTGAAGCAGCAAGAAACATCGTCGAGATTTGTTGTTTGAAACACTGTGCTGATTGTAACAAGGCACCGGAATGCTGGATTCGTTGAGTTGCTTCATTTAACCACACATTTGAAGACACTACAGTTGCTATTGCCTTAATTTATTCACGTACGGAAAGTAGCGTTTGGACTCATAGACGAATCGATCACCGTGAACTCTTCTCCATCTGCAACCTTTCTCCTATATAGTGGTTGAGCATGATGAAGCGTGCAAGGTGCAACTTAAACACCTGTCTCTGCTGAAGCACATTGGATTGTCAAGCGTGAAGTCGCGGTTAGTAAAGTGGGCAGAACAGAACTCATGGTCAGCTTCTATTTCGACGTGTGTTTGTTCTCTCGACGAATTGGAATGACTTCACTGAGCGGAGTAAATGCTTTTGAGTGTATTGTTCACTGTATTGTAACGGATATAAAGCAGTGAATAGTAAGATTAACGACCTTTCGCCGAGTCGTAACGAAGGGCGTACAGCGCAAGTCTTTTCATTTCACGTAGAGCAACGATCGGACTGATGGTAAGCTTAGTACATCTTATCATATGGGTGAACTTGCTGTTGCGCGCGTAGTTGCTGCGCACACACAGGTCGTAGAATGGCAGCTGATGACGCTGCTCGTCTAATTGCGGTGGTCGTCGGACGTAGAGCATGCACACAGGTCGATAACAATGTGATGACGAGAATGGTGGTTGAGTACATCGACTGTCGAATACGGTGATGATTCAGCCGTTAGAACAGCGCTTCGTCACTTTCACAGCCCATACGAGAATTTATTTCAACAAATTTACACGCAAACTGTTCTTAGGCACTTAAAGCCGTTGGGATTAAAGTCCCGGTTAGTATAACGGCTTACGCACTTCGTCTGCTCCCCAGCTTTGGCGAGAACTTGATCCATGAGATTTTAAACGATGCATGCTCCAAGGCGCTTTGGGTCGTTGGGATTGAAGTCCCGGTTGGAACAACAACCCGTACAGCATTTCACTATTCGCTGTGCGTGTTACCCGTTTCTCAGCAGCGGCGGGTTACTCCAAACAAATGCAGCCGGTCCCTGGAGTTCGACGGTTTCCGGAATTGGTAAAATCCCTATTTGATTCCCATCGTCAAAAAAAAAACTACAAGAATGCACCGTACTGCTTCCAACAAGACTCTGCACCGTCTCGCCAAGCGAAAGCTACACACGCTTGGTGCGAGCATAATTCTTCGGATTTTATTTTTTCGAAAATGGCCTGCCTCTTGCCTGATTTGATTCCTCTCGACATCTATGCATTACATGCTGGGCAAACTAGGGAGTACCAAAGGATTGACTGTGGATAACGTTTGGAGAAAATTTGGGATGAAATACCTCGAGGTATCGGGCGTGCCGGTTGTGACGCTTTTTAACATTGATTACGACTGGTAATTTTAAAGCAAAAGGAGAAAGATTTGAATTGAACTAATACGAGACAAATGTTATGGATATACTTTACACGAAATAAATTCACAATTAAAAGTTATTCAAGTGTCTAATTTTCGTGACCATTCACTTTACTGACAGTTATTCACTCTGTAAGGTCTACATCCTTTCTAACACCGAAAAATTCACTAAAAGTTTTAGTGACTTGACAACTAACGTGACACTAACAAAAACACGGGGTTTGTCTACTTCAATAAGAATTTGTTTTAACGGAAATAAATTTCCGTTACTAATTGCAGCATGATATAAACCAGTTATGTGGCAATCATTAATCGTTAGGAACAAAAAGTAAGGCTACCGTGATAATGGAATAATTGTATGTTGTATACATTAAATTGAGAATTAAAAAAAACAAATGGCAAAATGTGTTATGACCCTAATATATCTTTGACATTTGATTAGATGCACCTTAAAGAAAAATATCGCATATTTTATCAATTCTAAAAATACAATTCTGAGGCTAAAAATTAACCGAGCGTAAACCATATTTATTTACTGACATTAGTCAACGGATTGTGCTATTGATTTACATTGAGCTGAGTTAAGAGCTCCGTGCAGGACCGTGTCTGTCGATAGAAAAGCTTGGCAAACCATTTCGGTTTGTTTATCGAACAAAGACACGGTACCACAACAACTAGGAAATATTACTGATATGAGTAAAATCATTTTAAAAGATGCTTGTCCAGATTGTTGGCTCAGAATTTTCAACAAATCAAGTGAGAAATAAAAAAAAGTTTCATTCAAAGATGAGAGTATGTTGAATACATTCATTTTCGACTAAAATAGGGTGGGAGCTTATTATTTACACTTGACTAGTTTGCTTGGTAACGGAAACGCCAATTCAATTCTTTCGAATAATTCACTGAAAAAGAATTAATCATAGTAATATTCAAAAAGTTATTTGATCAAGACGAAACCAAAAATTTCATTCTTTTTACTCCTTACAGTAGGATTTCGAATTTGGCAACAAATGCGTGTCACCTATATTGCCAAAATCGAAACCGTGCCAAAATCGAGATTCTTTTTTGATGTGAAAAAATTGAATGTAAATGCTTTAGAAATTGACTAAATATCATTAATCAACAATTGAAACCATTTTATGTTTAAAAAGTCCGCCAAGAGCAATCCGTCCGGTACAAATAAGTCATTAACACCATGCGATAAGACGTAGTCCTACGGCAATAAAAAATTTATTGTTCGAAATCACATAACTTTTTTCATGAACATACTGAGGGCATCATTTTTTCGTCATTTAAAGGATGTATGCGGAAACTGATTGATATTTAAGCATATTTTTGGAATTGAAATATCTTGTGTTGCCAAAAACGAATACTTTTGTTGCCAAAATCGAACCGTGCCAAATTCGAAATCCAACTGTATTACTCTTCAATTGCAGCTTAACGAAATCACGAAACCCACTTATGGATTTAGAAATTTTTGTTTCTTGGTTGTGGTGAAAAGGATTCTACAAAACTGCCAATCTCACTGAAATCAACGCCATTAATACTGCGAACTTGAGCATATTTTTACACTTTCACATTTTCACGTAACGAGTCAACCATTTTCCCCTCGGTGACACAGGGAAAACGAATTATACTCTTTTTACTTTCGCTTCATAAAACAACTCTTCACTTCCTCAGAAGAAAAAAACGCCAGCACAAGGCGAAATTGAACATTTTCCCATTCACTCCGTCACGAATCTTCTCAGTTCTGTAAGACTTTGGCTTTCACTTGTCAGCAATTCACGCATCGTTTGTTTTCTTCTTACAGTGACTTTTCACGATCTTCCACGCCATAAAGTAAACGCTATGTTGTGGTTTATGCTGTTGTGGTTGCAAGGGAAAGCCATTTCACACAGACTCTCTCAACCGTTTCCCTCGGAAACACTTCTTCGGAAAGAGGGAATCAAAATATCGTCACACAAATGCCTGCTTTATTTTAACGAAACGCAGCAGCAGCAGCAGCACAGCCTGTCCATCACTGGAACGAAATAGTAACCCTCCTTACCGAATGCGATCGCACTTGCATTAAACATCAATCTGATTTCAATTGTAAATGTGCTTCCCCCCAATGTCGCAATGCATCGACAGAGAGGAATGTCAATCAATTTCACTGCGTCGCTTGCCACCCACGCCGAACATCCCGACGATCTCCGCACCGCTGATCTTAACTGAAAGTGATCACACACCGCAGGTTCCGGTGGCACACAAATAGTAACCGGAAAACGCTGAACCGATAGCACAGAACAAAATACACGTCCAACCGTGACCAGAGCTCAAACGCGAAAACTTCCCAATACACTTGGCGAGCGTGCTGTTCGGAGTGAATTCTTAACGTACAACAAGATCACCGACGCCTTGGAGTTCACCAACCAGACAGCAGGGGGAACTCACTACGTCGGCTTTTTGCATGCATGCATATACAGAACGAACGATCACGTTCGCGATCTCGGCGTTTGTTTTTATTCCACGCTAATGTATTGGTACGTTCTCGTCGCCAGTCTAGCCGCCTCGACACACCAGCCACCAGACTTCGAACAGTTTACTTAGCCGAATGGCAGAGGGGAGTTCGTCCGTTCGATGAAAATCGGGGGCGGGTAGAGTAGGTCGGACAAGGGAGCGATACTAATAAATTCATTCACGTACGTGCTGAACGAGACTGGATTCTCTACCCACGTCAGTCAGCAGAAAGACGATGACGGCGGCCACCGGATCATTCGCATGTGTTCTGCGTCGCCACTAACTAAAATGTTGCACGCATGCATGAAAATTTTGCCCCAATCTATAATCTTAATGATTTATTCTTGGATCCGTGCGAGTCGCCCGTAGTTCATCCAACGACGAGGCTTGCGCCCGTGGAATAATTAAACTCAAGATGCCTGTATACTGCAAAGGAATCTGGATAGGAATCTAGAGAGAAAAAATCGACTGACATACAATTTGCGATTCTAATTTGCAGAGTGTAGAGTGCTTGGGGTTCATGCACCGAAACAATTGAAGTCAATATATCGTGTGTACTTATATGCTTGTACATTTGAAAATAATAAAATGGACGAAACCAGCGTTGATTTGAGCGAACTTTCATTAAAATCAAAGTTGTTATGATTTGGAATTTGATGAAATACACATACTACTGACGTTTTCTCGCTTGAATCTCATACACAATGGGCATTATAAAATGAACACAGCTAGTGATTGTAATCCAAAATTGCGCATGCGTGTATTTTTGGGCAGTTATTCCAAGCCAAGCCAGATGGGTTCATAGGTTAGAAGTTTGCTCGGTTCAACCGCTCAATGAACAGAGGCAAATAGGAAGAACATGATAGTACTTTAAAGCCAGTGACATGTAAAACGAAGTTTTGGAAAACAAGAATAAATAAGAGGTGAAACACTTATCTTTAGAATACTAACTTCATTAACAGAGAAAGATTTGGCAACGAAGCAAAACAAACACTCAATTTCTTCTGGGGAACTCATTTTTTTTTCAAACCGGGAATGAATAATATAAGATAATACAAATGCAGAAAGACTATAATTAATTTGCGTTGGCATTTCAGGCAACGGGGACAAGAATAATTACAAGAACTTGTTCGTAAATAACGTTTTTTTAGAATCATTATAAATTATTTGCGAGCGTCGTAGTAGAATTCACAAACAAACGGGAAATTTTGGAAAAATTCCCTTTAATTCAACTACCTGACGCGATTTTGACAGATACGCGTATTTCGATTACGGTGCTACACTGGTGAAGGTTACAAGTCGGAATCGAAATATGCATATCTATGAAGATCGCATTAAGTAATAGATCTAAATTTCTCTAAATTTTTCCTATTAAGGTCCGAATCACATGGTTGGATAATGCGCATCATTAGAACCTCGTAGTCTTCGTGCCGAGGGATGAATAGTGGGGGGAGGCGGGGAGTTCAATAAACACCTAGCCGCTAACAGGACCTGTGGAATGCTGGGGCTCCCTCCACAGTAATCTGCCCTTACCGCATCATGCGGGGCTCTTTTGCGGCGGACTCTTCTTTCCCCAGCATCTCATGGGACTTATTATGGATTTCTTTAACACAAAAAATTTAAAAACTTCAGGCGCCGGCTAACAGTGGGACGGGTTTAAAAATAGTGAGACATAAGTATTAGCATCGAAACCTTAAGACATAGCATAATAATTGCTTCAGAAAAGTTTCTTCATTCAAAAAGCACTTTCTAGTGGGGAAAAAATATTCGAACTTTAGGGTGTCCCTAATCAGATACAAAAAATACTCTATTTTAAGTCAGAAATGATTGTTACCTACAGAAAAGTTGTAGCTAAACTATTTTCAAGAAACTTTGTTGAATACTGAAGATTTCTATCTCTTACATGAAAGCAGTTATAGAGCCAAACTCTTAGGGACACCCTTCAAAACAGTTTTTTCGATCTAATCTTTAATCTTTAATCTTTAATAACGCTTCGTATGCTTTTCAAATGTTCTAAGAAATTATTAATCACATTAAATTGCACATTTTCGTCGAAGACAGTAAAGCTCTATCTATTTCCCTTTAGCAGCTATCACTGGTTTTTTCATTTTTACATGCATTCTTTAAGGGGGTGTATCTCGGAGGAGAGCAGCATGAGCAGCTAGTCTCACTTATTTTTTGTGAATCAATTTATGCTGTATCCCACCATATACAACTTAGGGCGGAACACTGTGGAACATCTGAGAAAAGTTACCATGAAGGCAATCGTTTTTAAAGCTGAAAACTATGGAAACCATAGTTTTGTACCACTTTCGCATGTTCTCTGAATTAAATCAGCAAATTTTGTAATGGTAATCTGGTGACCAGATACAAAACCTGTTTAGTCAATTGTTTTTTTCGCGAAAAACTAGTGATCGTCAAAATATATAACCTACGGCAAAATGTAGGTAGAGTTTGGCTCTATAACTTCTTTCATGTAAGAGATACAAATCTTCAGTATTCAACCAAGTTTCTCGAAAATAGTTTAACTACAACTTTCCTGTAAGTAGCAATCATTTCTGACTTGAAATAGCGAAAATATTTTTTGTATCTAATTAGGGACACCCTAATGTCCGAATATTTTTTCCCCACTAGAAAGTGCTTTTTGAACGAAGAAACTTTCCTGAAGCAACTATTATGCTATGTCTTAAGATTTCGATGCTATTACTTATGTCTCACTACTTTTGAAGCTGTTTCCACTGTGCGGCCGTCCTACAATGTCTGAAAAAAAGGGAGTCACATAACTCCATTGTGCGCGATTGTGAGAAATCGCGAGCAATTGGTCAGACGAAGGAACAAGAGCTGGAGGATTCAACCTCGACAACGAATCGCAGTATGGAGAACTTTCAGTATCGTCACTGATGCTGAATTCCCCAAATGAGAAAGTAGCGAGTCATACGGGTAATCTTCCCGATTCGACGAGGCGGACAGACGGCGACGGAGCACTAAAGTGTCTCGTGTTGCGCTCAAGCGGTTCTCCAGTGTCAAAAAAGGCGATACAAGTTGTATCTCAGTGAGGGATGCCCACAGGAGAGGCCCTTCGTTCTGTTGATCAGCTAGCGGGAGCACTCGAGCAGAATAAACGACAATGTCGTGTCGCCAAATAATAGCTCAATCACAGCTGCGATCCACAGGATCTGGGACGAGAAGTCGAGTTCGAATCCGATTATAATTAACTCCCATTATAGCTTCGGTCAATCAGCGTATCCCCCAGTTTGGGTAAAGAGGAACGGTACACTTCTCAATAAGCGTTGTTTCAATGATCCTCGCTTACCTAATTTTTCGCTGTTTCCCTTTCACGTCTTGTCTCAATCTGTTTAGATACTATAACACATTTGTTATGGACGTTCCATATGAGGTGATTGAAACAGATCGCTCAATGTGGAATAACAGAGGGCCCGATCTTCCATCTGGAACTATCTGCTTTTTTACAGATGGTTCAAAAATGGGGGTCTGCACAGGCTCCGGAGTCTACGGACCCGGCATCAGGGAAACTATCTCATTAGGAAAGTGGCCCACCGTTTTTCAAGCAGAAGTATATGCAACCACATCCGCCGTGAAAGGTGAACTGATGACATGGGAAAAGCTAGAAATAGCATCCCGTTGGAATCAAACACAGGGTTGTAGACAAGCCAAACAGTTTATCTACCCAAACCCTGCAGTAACTAAAAAACTACTCCATTTAACTCGTAGCGAACTACGCACAATCACGGGACTCCTAACAGGACACAGCCCCGCTCTTTATCATTTAAAGAATATCGGCAAGGTATCATCCGACACCTGCCGCTTTTGTAACTCTGAACCTCAAAGTTCAGCGCATCTGCTCTGCTATTGCGGAGCTCTTGCATTATCAAGGCACAACTTCTTAGGAAGTTTCCTTCTTACTCCATATCAGGTATGGAGCCTAAATCCCAAAACGGTCATTAGCTTTATAAACCATGCAGTACCGAATTGGGGCACAGGATTACAACTATTCCACTCAACTCCATCAATGAGCGGGTATGAGCGGTCCGTAAACTGTGTATAGCAATCGGGGCCTGTCACATAAGACGATCATTAAGACTGTCGCAGTGGCCTTTTAACCCAATGCCCTTCTGGCATACAAAAAAATAACATATTTGTTTCTTTACTTTCATCTACCGTCCTTCCGTTGATTGTTTAAACTACCGTTATAAATATTTATTGAATGCCTGATTTTATTAAAGCTCAACGCACAAACACGAGGTTGATCTATCGCAATCACGTCAAATGATCATGCCTCAACGATACTAATGCGTAATGAAATCCTAAACTGCATTGCGGAACAGGACCCTCCAGCCATACGGCCAAAATTCAGGAGCTGTTAACTCAAGAACGGCTACGTTTCTGATTTTGTCGACGAGAAGACAGCAAGATAACAGGGGACTACGCTACCGACTATAGATGCTGCAGCTGCAGTTTAAAGCTAAAACCTTTTTTGCAACCGGGACCAGATGGGATACAATCAATCATCTTCAAGAACTGTGCAGATATGTCATGTGCACCCTTAATCGTAACTTGCAACTTAACGCTGAGTCAGTCATCCACGATGCCTGGCAGGAGTCGTTTTTGGTTCCTGTTTTCAAGAGAGGCGATTGCACGGCAGTGAAAAACTAACGAGGAATTACTTCTTTATGCGCAGGATCGAAGCTACTGGAGCTACTCTATTACAAGATGTATAGCGTCATATCTCTTGTGACTAGCATGGATTTTTTCCATACTGTATGGTCGACTGCCACAAATCACACAGAGTTCCCATCATTCTGCATCCAGAACATGGAAAATGGCACTCAAATAGATACTATTTACACAGACCTGAAGGCGGCCTTTGATCGTGTAAACCATGATGTGCTTTTTTGCCGAAGTAAAACGGATGGGTGCTGTACCGATCTTTGTAGACTGGCTGACATCATCTTTGTGTGAGACAGTATTTTTGTAACCGACCTAGTGCCCCGCAAGGTAGCAATCTTGGGCCTTTGCTGTTTTCACTATTCTTCAATGACGTATGCGCTGTGTTACCTCGAAGATGTAGACTTCTATATGCGGATCTTCTTGAGTGTAAAGAATATTGAAGGTTGTCGCGAGCTTCAAAGGCTTCTCAACACCTTCGTCGACTGGTGCAAAACGAACGAGCTCCTCAGCAGTATGCGCAAATGCACGAAGTTTCCGTTATGACCTCGGTGTACACCTGGACCCTGGACGAGAAGCTCCCGTTCCGTGAGCATTACCCGTACATAATAGCGAAGGCCAACCAAAACTTGGAATTTATCTTTCGAGTCAATTTCGGGATCCATATTGCCTGTGCGCTCTTTACTACTCTCTTGTGCGATTCATAATTGAATGCGCAGCTGTGGTATGGAGCTCTTATACAGGTATTTGGTCGTCCAGATTGGAAGTCATCCAATGCAAAGTCATTCGATACGTGCTTAAATATCGTGCAAGGAGAAACACATACAATCTGCCACCGTACCAAGACCGTTGTCGTTTGTTGCATATGGGTACTTTGGAAAGAAGACGATTAATTGAAATGGTTCTTTTCAATACAAAGGTTTTAGTTGGCGAATTGGATTGCCCTGCGATCCTGGCTCAAATCAACATCAGTGCCATACCAAGTTTTCTACGAAATAGAGAGGACTTCAGACGCACCGAATATGGCCAGTATGAACCCGTTCGTGTAATGTGTTCTTTGCTTAATAGTGTATACAATTACTTGATTTCCAGAGGTGGGCACCGCTAACCGAAATTTTAGCTTCGCTAACAGCTAGTCCGCTAATTCAAAACGTTAGCTTCGATAACCGCAAACCACTAAAGTAACCAAAAATTTAGCGGAAGCTAAAGCTAACCGCTAACCGCTAAATTGGGTAGTAGCGCAAATTTGGCAATACTTTGATAAGCGCCAATTTTGGCAAAAACGAAAATGTTCATTGCAAAAGCCTAAGATAAAGTATATATCTGGAACAACCATGAAAAAAATCGTTCGTAAAAAATGTTTTGAAGAACATTTTCACATTGAAAATAGAAGAGATAGAAAATATTTCCAAGAGACAGGCTATGGGTTTTTCGATTATTCTTTGCAGTTTTCTATCACTGTGGAATATTTTGTAAAAGATTTTTCCAAATAATATTTTATCCGGATTGTCAATGATGAAATTTGCCAATGAGTCAATGGCCACATTTGTAAATGAATGACACAAGTACAAGAACAAGAAACAATAAAAAACATTTTGGAAATTTTCCATAAGATAGAGTTTTTCCAAGTTTGCTTTGGAATTCCGCAGCCATAGAAAATTTTGTGAAAAATTGTTTTCCAGGCGTACAAAACTTTACGAAGTTTTGAGATTCGACTCAAATCTTTGCGATAATATTGATAGATAATAGTTCAATAGCAGAATTAAAAGAAAATTTTTATATTCCTCAACAATTTTCCTCCTGCTAAAAAAAAGTTAGCGGTTTATTTAGCGGTACAGAAATTTATCGGAAACTAACAAAAACGCTAACGGTTTTAAAAATTAGCGAAACCGCTAACCAAAATGTTAGCTGAGCTAATTAGCTGTTAGCGGATTAGCGGAAATGTGCCCACCTCTGTTGATTTCCATGTTTTATGTAGTAGATTCAAGAAACAACTACTTTTAAGAGCTTTTAGTTGAGGCAGGTAGTTAGTTTTTATTTACGTAGACAACGGCGTCAGATGAATTATTGAAATAAATAAACCCTCAAACGCTGCTACGAACATATACTATGAAGGACCTGGTCGAACATATACTATGAAGGTCGTGGTGCCTCAAGCGAGAGAATCCTCCGTCTGCTCCAAAATCAAAGCGTAGGCGTCTCTACATAAGAGTGGTGAGTACTTCGTCGCAGCGTGACATGGAACCTCCCGCGGAAGTTCCGCAACCTCCTGGCACGTCGGTAATGGTTGCGAAGGTTCGCATGTTCCCCGCAAGGGGGAACTGCATGAACCACCAACAAACGTCCACAAGTTAGCGGTGGTTGCAAAGATTCTGCGAACAAGGTTTTCTGTAAGGAAGCTTATCAACCACAGAATCCAACGAAGTGCTGGTCGTTGTACGATCTCCTATCGCCTGCAACCACTGAAGTCCTTAGATGTTGGAAAGCACGGTAATCAATAAAGCGTTCATGCTACTGGCTGCCGTCCACCATCGCACTGTCTTACCGCAGGGTGACATTTTAAGATTTGGATTTGGGTCGGTGTCACAAAAAATGAAAGATTTTGAAAGCTAGTAGCTCCTCCAATTCAGAACGGATTTTGATGGTTCGCATACTATTCGATTTAAGATTATTTTTCAATCGCTAGGTAGTGAAAATTAACAAAAACTTTCAGGGCCATATTTCCCCACACATTTTCTGTTTGAAAATCATGCTTCCCAAGCACGGACGACTATTACATACACCAAGCGTTTATCTGTCTGATCTGCTGCTGCTGGTTCAAGAAAAATAAAAAGAAGAAACTGATGACGATTACGTAACCCCGCCTTCTTAATATGTAGAGACTACTGAAATGTCATTCGCTGCTCGACTTCCGAGCTGTCTGTTCAACTTTTCTTTTCGATCCAGGCTTACACCAATTTGATGAAATAGGTATACTCGTTTGTAAATTTAGGGTAAGGTAAGGAACAGATTGATTTTTCTGAAACTTTTGTACGGAGGATACATTTCCTGCATTGCATTGCATTGTTACAGTCTTACAGTTTCATTAAGTCATGTTTTACCCACGAAGTTTGGTTCAACAGCAGTGAATTTTTCAAATAAACGATGTCCGAGAAAGTCGAAAAAATCAATTTGTAGTCGTAAACTTCTATCATAGATACTTATATATTTTCTGATCTTGTATCATTCGATTCAAATGATAGACCACCAAGGAAACAAACATTGATAGATGAAATATACGTCCGCCTATACTGAGCAACAAAATTAATATTGTTGGAGAATTATTTCCAAGAAGAAAGTTTACTCTGCCAATGCACAACAAGATTGCAGAAACTGCATCACGCAAACAGTAAATATAGCCAATAGCGAGGAAAATACGCTGAAACGGGGTGCGAAAATCAGTGAAAAATGATGACTATCATCGTTTCCATACTTTAAACTGGATCTGCCGGTTGCATCTATCACTTACGAACAGACGAACGGAGGTCGTCTGAACGGAATGGTACAGCAAAAAACTTATTCTGTCAACAAAGCGTTCCATTTTCTCCTTTTTTGTTACATTGTTGAATATATATTAGAGATAAAAACTGTCGGATTAATTTAATATCAACTTGTCCTATGTATTATATTTTTATCTCAATCAATCCAAATTAAGATTTCAGATTAAAGTGCCTAATCATGGTTTCAAATTTGATGTCGTTTTGCTTTCCATTCCTGCTCGAGTGATGCTGTAAACTCCGGAGCTAATCCGTCTCAACTGATCTGAAGTGAACTGTCGATTGGGTGTACTTTTCTTCCGCCAGGCCATGTGGGGTTTACATACATCAACCCAGTTCTCTCGTATACCGAACACTGCCCTGTACGGCAGTGAGCGAGCGGACGAACGACGCATGGATGTCGTCGTATGGTGGCAACAGAATGCAACTCGATATGGTGCATCTAACGCCATAAATATGGAATGAGGGACGTGACTTATGTTTGCCTTGTTTGCACGAAAGTGAACCCCTGAATTTATCCCGCTAGTGATTGAAGAGCGTGAGTGCTTTATGATGGTTGGTTCATGCTTGTTAGGTGTTGACCGTTTAATGACCTGCCCACAAGAGTTTCGAAAAATTGAATAATTTATTAGTTAAATTGCAAAGGGTTTGTTACGCACAGCAGTAGCATAGCAGTAGAAATAGCATCAAACAAGAGCGAATTTTCCAAGTTCGAACTCAATCAGTAATTTTATTTCCTAAATAAATAGGAAATGTGCCAAAGTTTAACAGCCGAATTGGCAGCTCAAATAACCCCGGCAACCGGTACAGTATTTTAGATTGAGCACGTGCCATCTGCATGCCAACATCGTAAACTATTTCTTCCGTATGAATTCGTACGATTCTCCATAGCCAGAACACTAAATAGTTTCGATTTCCGTATAGGCTGGAACTATTATGAGTATGCACTTAAGCACGTTGGGGTGTGCACTTTTTGGATGTAATTTGAGAAATTCCGGAAAGATAATGAAAATGGCAAAGAATTTAATTTCGAATGATAATATTAGTGAACTGAAAACTTTCAAAGCTTTTCTACTAACAAAATTTCCCATGAATGGAGAAGAAATTCGAAGTACAAGCGTTTTGATTGCTCAAATCATCGCTTAATCATCCCCGTAAGCAAAAGGGCGTGGCACTCGCAGGGACGTGAACGAAATAAATTGCTATTTGGCTATTGGTTTCAACCCAAGCCGGAAATAGTGATTTATGTCATCGGGTCGGAGTTCAGCTATGGTTTATCGATCAGATGAAGAAAACTTCATCAATAAAACTGAAAACTTGGCACATGCAATCCATGATAGATGAGTTGAGTTGAGTTCATGCCTTCGTAATTGTAACCAGCTGATACCAAACAGCAAATTTTTCTTAGGAATTTTAAAAATTTATCAGCTTTAGCACCGTAAGAAAGACAGGAAGTTAAAGAAGGAATTCTCCGCTCACTTGAACAAACTTGAGCATTTTTTATGTTTTCTCGGACCATGCTACTACTGGTAGAGTAACTGGTAGAGCAGCTGCTTTGAGTTGCAACATGGAACACAAAACCTTAAGTAAAATGCTTGGGCACGTACATTTTATGCCCAACTAGAGCCAAAATTGTTTGCTCGACGTTGTTTTCAAAGGTTGTAGCCTACACAAATGTCTGTTTTTATTGGGTTTTCGTTAACAACAACCAGCTCAAAAACTTTTTTTTTAATAATTACGTAATTAAAATTTCACCGGCAGACCACAACTCAAGGTTCGATTGAATTCCAAGGATAACACAAAAGAATTTCTACATTCTACCTGCACGGAATATTTCCACCGAACAGAACTGGGATGAAGCTACTCAATCAAATGCCACCAAGGTAGAACTATAGATGCCTTGGGGTTATAAATATCGCAAAACCGTGCACCAGAAATGATTGGTAAATGCAACCATGTGCTTACTATGTATGCCTGGCATGATATGAAAACATCTCAGCACAGGATGCAAGAATCGCTTACGCGGCATGTGTGCCCCGGCCCGGTGATGGTATGGAGTATATTGCGGGTGCAAGATGGAACTGAAGTAGTCTGCGCTAGATTGGCTCTATTATTCCAATTTCAAACAGACGTCCTTTTTGCTCTCCTCCTGGGATGCCTAGGAGGGATTTAAATCTATCTATACCTATAAAGAAGGATTTCTGTCTGTCTGTCTGTCTGTCTGTCTGTCTGTCTGTCTGTCTGTCTGTCTGTCCTCTGTTCCTTATAGAATCAAAAACTACTGAACCAATCGGCGTGAAAATTTGCATGTAGAGGTTTTTGGGGCCAGGAAAGGTTTTAGTGATGGTTAGAGACCCCTCCCCCCACTAAGAGGGGGGGCTCCCATACAAATGAAACACAAATTTCTGCATAACTCGAGAACTAATCAAGCAAATAGAACCAAATTTGGCATGTGGGTGTTTTCGATGACAAGAATTTATTCTAGGGTAATTTGAGACCCCTCCTCTCTTTATAAGAGGAATTATAACTCCTCTCCCCTTTAAGAGGGGGGGTTTCCATACAAATTTCCTCATAACTCGAGAACTAATCAAGCAAATGGAACCAAATTTGGCATGTGAAGGTTTTCGAGGGCAAGAAAATTTTCTATGTTGAATTAGGACCCCTCCTCACTTTAAGAGGGGGGGCTCCTGTACAAATGAAATACCAATTTCCTCATAACTCGAGAACTAATCAAGCAAATGGAACCAAATTTGGCATGTGGGTGTTTTCGGTGACAAGAATTTATTCTATGGTAAATTGAGACCCCTCCCTCTTTATAAGGGGAATTGCAACTCCTCTCCCCTTTAAGAGGGGGGGCTTCCATACAAATTTCCTCATAACTCGAGAACTAATCAAGCAAATGGAACCAACTTTGGCATGTGAAGGTTTTCGAGGGCAAGAAAATTTTCTACGGTGAATTAGGACCCCTCCCCACTCTAAGAGGGGGGGCTCCTGTACAAATGAAATACAAATTTCCTCCTAACTCGAGAACTAATCAAGCAAGTAGAACAACATTTGGCATGTGGGTGTTTTTTGTGGTGACAAGAATTTATTCTATGGTGAATTGAGACCCCTCCCCTCTTTATAAGAGGAATTATAACTCCTCTCCCCTTTAAGAGGGGGGGCTTCCATACAAATTTCCTCATAACTCGAGAATTAATCAAGCAAATGCAACCAAATTTGGCATGTGAAGGTTTTCGAGAGCAAGAAAATTTTCTATGGTGAATTAGGACCCCTCCCCACTTTAAGAGGAGGGGCTCCTGTACAAATGAAATACAAATTTCCTCATAACTCGAGAACTAATCAAGCGAATTGAACCAAATTTGGCATGTGTGTGTTTTTGGAGACAATTTTTTTTTTCAATGATGAATTGGGACCCCTCCCCACTTTAGAAGGGGGGGTCCTATACAAACGAAATACAAATTTCCTCATAACTCGAGAACTAATCCAGCAAATGGAACCAAATTTGGCGTGTAGGTGTTTTTAGAGGCAAGAATTTTTTCTGTGATGAATTAGGACCTCTTCCCACATTAGGAGGGGGGGCTCCAATACAAATGAAATACAAATTTCCCCATAACTCGAGAACTAATCAAGCAAATAGAACCAAATTCGGCATGTGGAGGTTTTTGGAGGCAAAAATATTTTCTACGGTGAATTAGGATCCTTCCACACTTCAAGAGGGGGGGCTTCTACACAAATGAAATACAAATTTCCTCATAACTCGAGAACTAATCAAGCGAATTGAACCAAATTTGGCATGTGTGTGTTTTTGGAGACAATTTTTTTTTCAATGATGAATTGGGACCCCTCCCCACTTTAGGAGGGGGGTCCTATACAAACGAAATACAAATTTCCTCATAATTCGAGAACTAATCAAGCAAATGGAACCATATTTGGCATGTGGGTGTTTTTGGAGGCAACCATTTTTCCCATAATGAATTAGGACTTCTTACCTTTTTAGGAGGGGGGGGGGGCTCCCATTCAAACGAAATACAAATTTGCTCATAACTTTAGAACTAATCAAGCAAATGGAACCAAATTTGGCATGTAGGAGATTTCTGAGTCTTGAATTTATTTTATGATAGTTAGAGACCTCTCACCCCTGTGGTAGGGGGATATGGACTCTCATACAAATAAAACAGAAATTTTTGCGAAACTCAAAAACTAATCCAACTCGAGAAATTCGAGACTCTTCCATAAAACATTAATCAATAACAAGACCACAAAAACTATCTATAGTAACACTAGATCATTCAGGACGAGCCGGTCGCGAGTGTTGCCGGTGACCCGCCGTCGGAAGCGCCGCCCACTGGGGGGCTTGCAAAACTCGAGAAGTGACAAAGATCATCCGAGATTCATGATTTATGTACAACACAGGTTAATTTGTGGCAATACGAAGTTTGTCGGGTCAGCTAGTAGAATATAAAAGAGATTGAGACAAATTTATGCCGTCGATTCTTTTGAATGTGAATATTCTCAGTTCTCAAACAATGCGATTCGACGCCAGAGTATAGGAAACAGAAAACTTGGAATACATATCTCATAGCATTACATAGCAAGAATACAGTAAGAAAAAGGAAATCTATTGCTACTTTATGTTCAAATTTTATTATATTACCCAATTTTTCTATGCTAAAATCAAATCTCGCGTAACTTTTCAAAAGGACTTATCTAACAATGAGAGATTCTCTATGTGCCTCTTTTCATCCTCTGGTCACGATGATGCAAATGTCTTGCATAAAAAGGTTGTTGGCGTCACTAATTTTAGCTAAACGTTAAGAAAATTTTCATTGAAATGCTTTTATGATTAATATTTTTTGAAACAGTAGTTCTTTTACAATTGACGAAGGGACGGTAGAAGAAAGTAAAGAAATTTAGCGTGAACGAGAAAGAGCGACAAAAACACGTGGTTGGTCTATCCCATAGGAACGAAGCCTTCAACCCGGAGATCCGCGTTGAGAATCGCGGCTAACGCGCTAACGGATGAACAATGTCACGTGCAGTGCTACGATGGTTCAACAATTGATGAAGGGACGGTAAGGGAAAGTAATGAAGGATTTTTTGGGAATGAAGGGGAAAGAGTAGGAAGGAAGGGGGGGGGTAATAGGTAGCTTAACAAGTTGTCTTTGTGACTCCTACCTTTTGTCCAATGCTGGAAGGTGCATGGGTCGAACCAAGCCAAGTCGAATCTCAGATTATAGCTTGGTTCGACCCATGCACCTTCCAGCATTGGAATAAATGTATAATTCTCGTTTGACCATAACGCCGAATATAGAGTTTCGCAGAATTCCATTTCGCGAAAAACCTTACGCGGGATGTACCATTTCACGGAAAATATTTTCATAGAAAATACCATTTCGCAGGGATGACCATCTGAAGGAAAGTAATAGAGGTCAGTAGATCTAGGAAAATAAATAAACCTAGATAGATGTGATCTTATCGGGGGGCTGTCTCCGCAGTGCTCGGCGCTTCCGACGGCAGGTCGCCGGCAAAACTCGCGGCCTGTGGCCGTCTCGCGCTGAATTATCTAATGTTACTATTGATAGTTTTTGGTGGTCTCGTTATTGATTAATGTTTTATGAAAAAGTCTAAAATTTCTCGAGTTCGATTAGTTTTTGAGTTACGCAAAAATTTCATTTGTATGAAAGTCCTACCACAAAGGTGAGGGGTCTCAAACCATCATTGAAAAAACTCCTGCCTCCAAAATCCTCCACATGCCAAATTTGGTTCCATTTGCTTGCTTAGTTCTCGAGTTTGAAATTTGTATTTCATTTGTATAGGAGCCCCCCCCCCTCTTAAAAAGGGAGAGGGGTCCTAATTTATCATAGAAAAAAATCATGCCTCCAAAAACACCCACATGCCCAATATGGTTCCATTTGAATAATTAGTTTTCGAGTAATGAGGAAATTTGTATTTCATTTGTATAGCAGCCCCCCTTCTAAAGTGAGGAGGGGTCTCAATTCACCATGGAAATAATTCTTGTCTCTAAAAACACCCACATGTAAAATTTTGTTCCATTTGTTTGATTAGTTCTCGAGTTATGCAGAAATTTATGTTTCATTTATATGGGAGCCCCCCCTCTTAGTGGGGGAGGGGTTTCTAACCATCATAAGAACCTTCCTTGGCCCCAAAAACCCCTACATGCAAATTTTCACGCCGATCAGTTCAGTAGTTTTCGATTCTATAAGGAACATACGGACAGACAGACAGACAGACAGAAATCCATTTTTATAGGTATAGATAAAGTCTTTTGCCAGGGCAAGCTATACGAGTGGTATACTTCTAGAGTGTGTCGATTGATTGAAAAGTGAATGTTATAAAGTGGACACTTGCTTTTCGACGGTTTGAGGTTAATTATTTACGAGAAATTACGAAAAACCATTTCAGTGCTAATGTTGCAAATACTCATTTTTGCAACACAACTGATAAACATCAAAATTAATGCGAATTTCAAGAGCATGGCCATGGGTAGGATCATAAGGAAGTATAGAGAAGCTTATACTGCAGAGGATTAACCGAAAACCCGACACAGAAAGGTAGACCAGTAGACCAGTAGAATAAGGAGCTTAAAATTGTTCACTTCTTAAAATCAAATTGTACGCATTCTGTTCGTAATATTACTAAAAAATTGACCTAAGCATCAAAACTGTAGCATATCTCAAGAAGCGCCATAACATCAGAACCTACAAGAAAAAATGAGCAGCCAATAGGAATCCTGCACAGCAAATTTCCTCGAAGAAAAAGACACGGTTTAGTCTTCTCCTCGAAAAGTCCGATCGATGCGTTTTGATGGACGATGAAACGTTCGTCAAATTGGACACAAGTACACCTCCGGGTGCGAAATTTTCAGCACTGTACAAGGGATAAGTGTTCCCGATGATGTACGGTACATCCAAACAGAAAAGTTTGGAAAGAATGGCTTGGTATGGCAAGAGATCCGCTCGTGTAGATTGTAAAGTTCTTCGCATATCACAATGGGCACGATTAACGGTGAGAACTACTACAGGAAGGAGTGCATTAAAAAATGACCAAAATCACACAACCCCTCCATTGTTATGGTCGGATGTAGCATCTGCTCACTATTAAAAGCAGTAGTTATTTAGTAAAACATTCGGGTACCAACCGAAAGAACATGGACAATATACCGAAATGTTCTAGTTCATCCAGTTTATCATTCTTCGCAGAATTTTGTCTATCGACTTTTTAGCAAAATGGCAAACTATAACACATATACCGTATGGGAGGGTATTTGCAGTCTACTTCTAAGTTCGGTCTATATTATTTTCCTTTCGCTAAATAAATACTTTGCCGAAATACAACTTTGATTCCAAATTCGGTAGAACAATGATGAAATTGAACAATTTATGATTTGATCTACATTTTCGCCGGTCTCAAAAAGATGCTAAAAGCTTGATGAGATATAATTCGGATTGATGAAAAGTTCCAATAAGAGTGACTGACAAAATTAACTGATCCGTAACGTAAATGTCTAAACACCTGCCCGTCTCGTTACAGAACGATGCATGCATCACTCTACCTGTAGGCGAATAAATGTGAGCAATTAACACGTACCGAACCATTCAATCAATCACGCTCGTAAACAAGTCAATAAAAGTTCTTACGGATCGTGACTGGTTGTAGTACGGTACCTACCTGCAACCCCAGCGGAATCAATCACGCTACCAGCTGGTCAGAGTAGGTTGCTAATAGTAAGTGCATGCGGAACATTGTAATCTAATAATTCAGTTGTCACCGACCGCCCCAACGTAAGTAAAGTACGACAGGTACGGTTTCAAAGTTTTCCCATGCCGGGGTGTCGTGCAGTATAGAATTACCATGTCGTTTGTTATCCACCGACTACTGGATAGACAGTAACCATTTTGAGAGGAGCGCTTACATCGGACGCCTACGACACGTCACGATTTATTACAAGCCCTGTCCACTAAGATCAGAAATCGATCAAAGTGTATTTACAGCTTTTGCACCACAAGGCTTAACCCACGTCTGATTTGTATAGTGAAATTTTCTGAAGTGGTTTTTGATTGGTGCCCCGTCGTATGAGCCAATTTTAGATAATAGTTGATCCATCGTGTGGCATACATCTAAAGCTGGAGATCACGCTTTTGTGACATTCCTTTTTTCGAATTGCGAAGCTTAATAATCTTGTTGTATTTTAATTGAACAAACGAGGGAGTAGATTTAAATTAAACGTCCGATCTTTCTACTAGCCACACCTGTCTGAAACATAGTGAATGAATCATTGATATCTCTAGGCGTTTAAGTAGACTTTCCAAATTTTTCGTATAAAATTCCAGACCCATTGACGGACAACTGAAACAATTGATAATCATTTTCGCCTAAACATTTGAAATATAAACGTGAGTAAATAAAGATTATACCCCAGGCAATGAGTTAATCGTTTTTTTTTCAACACCTTTTGTAAAACCGAACCTGTATATTAGACACATACGTCAATTTGACTTTACTCTGCTAAAAACAACGAGCGTTTCCGTATCAAAGCGCTATTAAAGTTACATAAATGATTCACACTTATATTATCGGAATGCGGCTGCGACTCGGAATGGAAAAAATATTTACAACCTAATTACTGATTACGGTTTGCAGCAGCTTCATCATTGGCTTTCGATATAGGGTGTACTCCTGTTAGTTATCACACCACACACAAATTACTAGCTTTAGTTTTCTTGATTCCGAATTAGATATTTTGATCGCTTTTCTTTAAAGTATGAACTATGAACTATAAGTACTTACTGCTTTTTTCCTCTGCCGCGACGCCTTCATCTTCGTCCAGCTTGCTGCTGTCAGCACCGGTGGTGTCAGCTGCCTTTTCCGTCGGTTCGCTTTCCTGCTTCTCGTCCTCGGTATGAATCGGAGACGATGGGCCCGAACTGGCACTGGCCCCAGGACTGGGGGACGAGCTGATGGCGTGTGCAGGCGAGGTGAGCCCGCTCGCACCGCTATCCTTTTCAGTCGATTGTCTCCGAAGGCCACCCAGTTCGGGATATTTGAACGATTTTGCCGTTGGTTGTTCGTCCAAAGTGGTTTCGAGAGATTTCTTGCGGGCGCCCTTCTCCGGTGGTTCATCCGATTTATTCCGAATTGGTGCAACCGGAGGTAATGTTGCAGTAGTGGGTACCGCTACCGGAGGAGGTTCAGCTTGGCGAGGAGGAGATTTGAGCTTTTCTGGGCTAATTTTCGTGGGGCTCAGCGAACTTGGATCGGTTGCGTGAGGAGGAACTGCAGGAGGAATTTTCGTTGGTGATGGGAATGAACTCTGACGAATGTTTCTAGGTCCCTTCTCCGGCGGTGGCGGTGGAGGAGTCTGTCTTTTTGGAGGACTAGGTGGAGGATCACTGGGTGACTGTATTCTGTGGGGTGCAGGAACCGGTGGGTGGTGAATCTCTTGTCGTTGATTGTTAGATTCTTTGGGTATTTGCACATTACTGCTTCCGTTGGTAATATGGCTTACTGAAGTACCACTGCAATTGGCCGGTGTTCCTGCACTGGCGATAATCCCTGTTCCGGGAACGGTTCGTATAATGTCACATCGATTGAAATCGCCGGAACCTTTCGTTGTTCGCGTCTTCGAAAAGTGTGATGTCCAATTTTTCTGCTTTTCGATCAACTCCCTGGAGTTGAACTTCCTTTCAGGTTTTTCGGGTTTTTCCGGCTTTTCAGACTTTAACCGTGATTGGTTCAATATTCTATTGGAATCAAGCTTGCCAATACCGTTGGTAATGGGATGATGTTTCCTTTTCGGGGAAGGAGATCGATCCTGTTCGGAACCTACCTCCGACAGATTGTCCTCTTTGCTATTGGAATGTGACATTTTAATACTGAATGGCGGAGGCCTATTGACACGTCCTTCGCCCAATTTTTCAAACAAGGCTCGAGCGTTATTAAAACGGGCTGCGTGGGACTCTGTTCGCACCACGGTCGCGGTTGGAGATGGCTGATTACCCGACAAATCCTTGCCAGGGTCCTGAGCTAGTTCCACTGGTTTGCGCTGGAACAGGTTGGCTATTTGAGAGACTTTAGGCCCCGATGGACCTCCGGATGCTGATTTGTCCATCTTGCGGCGAGATTTCACAAATTACCGAAACCTAAAAGTGAAGAGAAAAACAAACATTAGATTACGTGATTAGCTCATAAAAATGTCACTACTGATAAGCAATTACGACTGCATTCTAACCATTTTTGCAAGTGCAAACGTGTAACCGACTATATCCGAAAAATTAAAAGCAATTTGGCAAAGCCTGAATTGAACAGCAAAGCGCATAAAAGCTTCTTGTTAGCCAGCAAAACACCATTCACCTCCAATCAAATGGAATTCTCAAAAAACACTACAATCAAACTGCGGTTTTATCGCCTCTTCTTGACCACACGACGATGTCGTCGTACCGCTGCCTGCACTGGTAGCTGCCGCGTCTGAACTCTAATCACCAATCGTCGCTGGCGTCGTCGAAATAATTGGCACGGAGGGAAAGCTCGGTGATGAAATTGAAGCCGGAACTGGCAATCGGCGGACGCAAATTATCCCTAAGTGCCTCGTTTTCTTCTACTACGCTACGAGTGCCAGCCGAGCAAAATAGCATCCAGTCGGACACAGCTACACCTCATAAAACTGATAAGATATGACGAACCATTCTATTCTTATCTGAAGCCCTAGAGAAGTAGACCCCATCAATGAGCAGTGGTAGTCGTGCAGACAATGCACGTGAAACCTACGGAAAGTGCTTTTGGCTTCGTATATGTGTGAAACGCAACTATTTTCACGGGAACATTAACATTAGGATGTAATGGCTTTTTCGTAATTAGTGGCAAAAAGCCTGTAAGATTATCACAATAGCAGCAGCGGTAAAAATAACGATGTAAACCACCGTTGTTTTCGATAAGCTGACAAACTTTTTCGCGCACGTTTGAGTGGGCATATGTCGTTTGTTTCATATGTCGTGTGTGAGAGCATCGAATAGAGTAATCAGGTGCATTTATAATTTGATCATAAAAATTATCAAAATGATCATAATTTCCTACTTATTTGCACACGCATAATACAGACATTTAAGAAGCAAGAGTTTGCATTGAATTTCATTGGAATTTCCACATTTAACTTATAACATTTTCGTTTCAAGCTTTCACTAGCTTAGAAACATTTGAAGATAATATTTCTTCTGAGAAACTGAAAACAGAAAGTTGCAATCTCCTAGGTGGCCAAATGTCGAGCACCAGCTTTTCAAAACATTTTTGAGCTTGATTTTTTTTTGTTTTTAGTGGAAAGGGTGTACTGATTACTGAACATAAAAATACTGATACCTATCTATACCTACTTATTTTTCTAAGCCTAAATATGATATGGTGGTACACCACCTTTGGGCACCCCAGTGGAAAAAAATATGTGGTAAACCTTGCTGGTGCTTCCTGAACATTGGTTAAAAGGTGTTACGATAAAATTCTGTTCAAACAAGAAGGGAATTATCTCCGAAATCCAAAGTAGCTAACGTTATTGTGTTAATCCCTCTAAGGTCTACATCATTTAGGCACGGCAAAATACACTGTCCGGAACCTGAAACCGGAATGACTACTGAGAGACATGCGGTGAAAGCCAATTGTTTTTCTGTCGAGTGCTAATATGTTTTCATGTGCGACATTACGTATATTACTGATGTCGAAATGTCCCTTCATGGAAACCGGTTCCGGATTTTCCATGCCCCCGTGTTTTCGATTGGGCGGTGCTCTGGCGTGCTAGCCGCAAGTTTACCGGGTCCTTGACAAGCGAGTGTTCACCGGTTTGAATCTTAGTAAAATCAGGCCATTCGATGTTAAGTTACTTTATCATGGGTTTATTTTCAGGCCCCTATACAATCTTCCTACTGAATTTTACGTTTACTAACAATGAAGCCTCTTGACAGAGCAAGTTATAAGAATGGTTCTTGCTTGAGGTGCGAATGGAGTCTCTTGTTCAAGGGCAAATTATAAATTGTTCCACTACCTGGCTTTAGGAACGAGATTGTTAATGCAAAAGTAGTAAAGAAAAACACATGCACACATTGTGTGGACATCTGCTTTACCGATCATGACCTGACTAAAAGTAAATTTGTACGCATATAACATTCTATAACTCGGGACTGCAGTGTCGTAGAAAAACCCATAAATGACTGGATTGCAGTATTTTTATTGAGCTTTAAGTTTCACTGTAATACACCATTGCATTCCACTGGTTCTAATAAATTCTCGAACTTTTTTCTTTATAGAACTTATCATACTCGGCACAGTTGAAGATGCGACTGAATTAGCATGTTTCTTGCACTTTGAACGCATTTCTGTAGCACTGTACTCTCCCCCAGCTTCGCCGCAGTCGTTGTTTGATAATTGCCCATAATTTTTCAATGGGTCGAAACTCCGAAAAATTTGGACGGTTCATTTTTTTGGCACGAAATCGACGAAATCATTGGCTGCATACCACTCTCCAGCACCAGTTTAGAGTAATGCCAGCTAGTGAAATCAGGCCAGAATATAACGTTACGCTTATGTTTACGAATTAATTGCAAAATCCGTTTCTTCAAGAATTCAAGGTTCAGTCTTCAATCCACAGCTACATATTTCCTTGCCAGATCATGGCCTTCTTAACGAATTTATCAGCACGTAAGCTACATCGCCACGCCCAGCTTTCGTCGTCCACTGAAATACAACCGTTGAATTTCACCAAAACTTGCTCGTACAAACGCATAGCACGCTTCTTAGCTACCAAATTCTGCTTCAAGTGCCGATTCGGATGTTTACTGATACTGTAAGACCTATAGCCTTCTCGGATGAGGATATTCCACGTAGTTTGATCATCGTACCTTCTAGGCATATCCCGAATGGAGATGCCAGGATTGGACTTAAGCAGCTCAATATCTTCCCCCTCAACTTTCGGTCCATAGGTCCGGTTATCTTAGAACTCCTTTGTCGCCTTTTTACGCCTAGGTCCTCTTCATAACCTTTTAGAACATAACACACTGTTGATTTTGGCATTTTTAACACTTTCGTCAACTTTGATCCAGACCAGGTTTCGAGGTGTTTGTGCAAGATTTTTTTACGTCGTTCGAGTGCTACTTTGTACTGCTCTGCAACGTGATGGAATATTTTGACGAAACTTGCACCAGTTGTTCTTCATAAACATATAAATCACAGTGCAGTTCACTCATTGCAACGCAAACAACTACAGTCAAACAAAAATATACTCGCGCTGGGTAGATGTGCGAAAGAATGCTAGAATTAGGAAAGCGTAACAAAATCTTAATTCTAGACTACAAAGCATAAGACGCCCTGGTGGTGTAATTGGTTAAACATCACGCTCAACTAGAGAATGAGAACTGTGAGTTCGACTCTCACCTTCGCTAAGTCTATATTTTCGGCCTAATATTAAGAATTTTTCAGTTTGCCTAAATCTACATTTTGCACATTATACATTTACTCTTCCACAACATAAAAACAAAGCTATCCCAGGCAACAATTTGAGATTTATTGCAGTCTTATTGCGATTTTTATGACCAATTTGGTCAATAGAACCGTCATAAGTGTGTAATAAAACCAGCATTGTTACTTGGGTATGTTAAATGGTTCCAGTTCCTACCACAAGGGGCGTGCCGGTGACGCACGAGAGGCGTCCGAAGTTACTTTTACCTTTAGGCTTTAGCCGGGGTTAGATATAGAATGGTACTTGCTCGAGGTGCGAATGAAGCCTCTTGTCTAAGGGCAAATTATAACTACTCTCCACACTTTCTAGGTCTAGAGTGCGAGATTGGTTGAAAAGTAGTAAGAATGAAAGCATAAAAGAAAAAAAGGGGGAAAACACCGACGCCTAAACACGGATAATAAGCAGTTCGCCCACTCTATAGCGATACTGCAAAAAGAACGAAGTGCGGAATATAACACCTGGATCATATCACAATATATCAAAATGACGACCAGCATTGACACAACGAAAAAAGGCGGTTCTTGTCTTTTGGTACCACCAGCGCGTTGTTGGTGGCATATTACTTTATGGCCTTTGTTTCATAATGGTAGAGTAACAAAAAAATTCATAAATTTCCAGATTGATGGTTCCGGTTACAATCAACATTTTACTTGTCAAGCTACTGGTACAGGTAGCTTTCCAAACTCTAAGCGAACTTCGACAGTTTCATATGTTTGAACAAGTCTGTCCTTTCCGGCTGCAATAAAATACCTACAAAGCTATTTGAATTCTGCCTTGACGTAGGTGTTGTCATCCAACATCACATAATTGGACTTCATCTGCATCATCGAGCACAACTTCCAGGCTCCTGTTTTTGCCACCTTGTTTTATTTATCGCAGCTATTTGCAGTCACCTTTTCATGGTCAATCCGACCATTGTCCGACTCGTTTTTTAGCTCGATGCATGGATGTAGGCTTGTTAGCAACATCTCGGAAGGGAAGGTTGGGATTCCGGTTGAAAATACTGACCTCTCTTTTTGCCGGCGATGCGGCCTTCCTGGCTGTAGAAAACTTTTAATACATTGATGATAGTTTATTGGGAAACTTTCAAATCCTTGATGTACGAGCAGTTCAGATTTTAGCACAGAATTTGCATGCGTTGCTCCCCTTATTTGGGCGCCATTTTGATATCTGAAGAGCAAATGTAAAAATCACAATGGAGACATCAACCTGCTCATGCAGCAACTTTGCTCAAAATATGCTCAATATGTGCTCAAAACTATCGACGGGCAAAACCGTTCTCTGTTAAACGTTGTGCAATTAGACAATCCGTAAGTTACCGACAACTATGCGCGTCTGCTGGGTAAACGTCTACATTCCTCTGTGTAGCTAGATGTTTCGACTCACGAAGACAGATGAGGTAGAATAATTTGGCAAGAGGAACCACTGCAGAAGTGGAAAGAAGGTGTGACTTGAGCTCGTCCCATCTGCAAAAAGGGATATCGGTTTGATTGCTGAAATTACCGCGGCATTACGCTGATCAACTCCCGCTCCTCAAGGTCGCCCTCGTAGATCTTGTTACGTCGTCTATTCTCGAAACCAAGAAATTTCGTAAGACAGTATCTGACGGGCTTTACGGGTGCCTGCGCAACTACGGATTAAATATTCACACCACGACAATTGACAATCCAGAAATGACGGGAGTACAACATGTTCACATATTTTCATGAATTTCAGGGTAGCTTATGATATAGTCAAGCGCGCTTGACTATATCATAAGGGGATTTGATAAATAATACAAACAAGAGAACGGTTATCCGGACATACTGACGAGGTTGACCAAAGCTACCTTGGGGTACGTGGTGAGATAGGTGCGTGCTTCAGGGGAACTCTCGAGTCTCATCGAATTGCGCAGATAGTTGCGGCCAAGGAATTCTATATATTATTCAATATCGCTATTGAAGCAATGATTTAGCGAGCGGGCATTTAAACTAGAGAAACGATCTTCTGCCAAAGTAGTCAACTACTAGATTCCGCCGACTACTTTAATTTTATTACTAAAAACTTTGCGACGGCCGAGGCTATTTACTCCAGACTAAAAACAGTGGCTAGCAGAATTGGGCTACAAAATAATACGTCAAAAACTGAATAATTTTCAGAGAACACAACGTTCGCCTTCCATGGACAGTGACTATTGACGGCCATGAACTAGGGTTGGTTGATGAGTTCATATATTTGGGATCTCTGATAACCGCCGAAAATAATACGAGTAAGGAGATTCAAGCTGGATGTTGGGTCTACTTCTCCCTCCGCAAGGCGCTTCAATCAAGCAGCATGCGCCGCCATGCAGCGCTGACGATGTAAAAAACACTAATAAGCCCTGTACGGACTTGGGACTGTAACTTTACTTACTGAAGATATACGTGCATTTGCGGACTATTTTCGGCGGAGTATCAAACGGAAGGCTTTGATAAAGCGGGGTACGCTGCTGAAAAGAAAACAGCTCAAGAAAAAATCTTGCTATTTACCGAAGAAATTTTGACAACTCCAATGCAAGCAACCACCTGTCATTTTTTCTTGTGGTAATAATTGCGCCGGATATTATTCCGTACGGAAAAGTGACGTTTTAATTCACCTGCATGTAAAACTACGCCATCTGAACGTGAAATAATATTTCTTATGAAGTGCGTACTGCTTAAGAAATCGTAAACGAAATCGATTTCTTGAGCATTTTTTGTCCTATCTTTTTACCCATTACTTTTCAGCAGCGTACCCCGCTTAACCGCCGAAAATAATACGAGAATGGCGCATACGTATGAACCATGAGCTGTAGGCATTACTTAGAAAAATTCACGTCCTAAACCTGGCGAAAATTGAGAGACTACGGTGAGCCGGCCACGTCGCAAGAATGCCGGACGACTATGTATTGAAATCTGTTCTCTTCAAGAACCCCACCGGCACCAGGAATAGTGGGGCCCAACGTGCTAGATGGCTCGACCAGGCTGAAGGTGACTTGCGTGTAAACGCGAAACGCTCAAAGAATTGGCAATGAGTAACCCAGGACCGAGTGCAGTGGAGAGGGATTCTTGATACAGCAAGATCCGGCTGCTGGAAGAAGATGAAGGTTTTTTCCTGGTGGAATTGAAATAACTATTAGTTGACTCTACATTATAAGCTCACTTTTTAATATAATAGAAAGTATGAGTGAGGTAGATACCCCTTCTAATCCACCAGCAATCGAGTGCCAACGCATAGGAAAAACTGCGATATAGTGAGATAACGTTTTCGATTGCTGCGATAAAGTTGTCAGTTATCAATTTGAGCTAGTGCAATATAGCATCAATTTCCTATACTGGAGTTCTGCTGGAAATGGGAAAGCTTGTCAATAGTTTTCAATTATTCGCTGTTATAGTTTCGGCTAGCCCGCTGAGAGCTGTTGCCGTTCCATGTGATAGTATTTTCGGCTGTATTGGACAAATTAAATGTGCTCCGGACGAATACTGGGCACCGACCGCTTCCCTCGGTGGGTGTTGTCCCGGTTGTGTGAAAGGGCTTGGGCTGCAGCAGACCGGTTGTGATATGGGTAACCCTTGTGCACCAGGGTTACTATGCACCAAGGGAGGAGTTTGTCAACTAGATAGATGTGAGTATCATCAGCCTGTGTGTACTGCGGGTTTAATTACTCATAATGGTTATACTATCTCGGCACAATGTTTCAATGTATCAGAAAAATTATAGAGGCATATTGAAACGAATAAAGTACTTTCAAAAACTCAAAAAGTTAGTTGGAAAAATCACTAAGAAAATGATTGGATGCTTGACTTCCGTATACATCAAGATCACTCGTCCGTCAAATTAATATAAAAATTTTAATGTTTCGCGGCCTTTAACTATCCCGTTGATCACTAACATTACCTCCGTTGTTACGAAATACATCAAAGGCTTACTTTCACCCACGTGTTTAAAGTCAATCATTTTTGATTACCTACTAAACATCACACAGCAACCTGTTTGGCCACAAACCACATACCGCCGAAGGTCTCGTGGAAGCCCAGCTGCGATGCTGCGGGAATCTACCAGCCGAAACAGTGCCGCGGTGATCTTATGTCCGGCCGCTGTTTTTGCTACTCCTCCACCGGAAATCGAATCTTCGGCTGGGATTGGCGCGGCAAAGCCAAAGATATGACCTGTGCTTGCAGCCGTCGCCGCGCCGATCTGGAAGCAACCGGTAGGAACGATGTAACACTGCATTGCACTTCCAACGGAAACTATGAGCCGCTGCAATGCGATGGCGGTGTTTGCTGGTGTGCCGATGCGAAAACTGGCGAACCTTGGCCACGGGTACCCGGCGTATTGCCAGCAATGTGGAAGAAGCTGCCCTGTTGTTAGTTGCCTTATTCTAGCGGATGACGTTGAATGGTTAGTTTTACTTTCTTATTACAGATAACAGTTCCCTTCATGGTGATCAGTACTTGCGACAATGTGAAAGTGAGTCGTTTGCACAAAATTTAATTGAAAAAAAGTTTGCCATCCACGGGCAAATGGATGTGACCCACACGTACACAGTGTGCGACTACGATGGAACATACGGAAAATACGAAATAGAACGTGGCATGTGAGTACCCACATATGGCATGTGAGCATATGCGGATTAAAAAATTCGATTTCAGCGCATATTGCACCTGGCGTGATGGGAACCGCATTACACCGTTTCAAACGAGCAGCCTGAAACTGAATACGATGGACTGTAGTAAGTTGAAAAATAAAAAAACTGACTTTGTCTGTCCGCAGTCAGTCGCGAATGGTTAATCGCCTACAAGTATACTTTGTGCTTCACATTACAAATTGACCAATGTTTACCATTTCGAGTTCACTATCACTTTGTGTGTTTACTTAGCCATCCGTCATGTTCTTCATGTTCAAGCAAGAAACGATTTGACTTAAAGTAAACATTACCCCTCGATGCACACGCAAATACCGATGCGGTAGCGGTATATTACGTCTGCTTAGCGTCACAGTGCGTTTGCAGGTGACTTTCTTCATGAGATTGTTGATTTTGTTGATTCAACTTCGCTGCACTTTTCACACCTTTATGAATTATTATGCAGAGGTAACTTATTCGGTTTATACAAAAATAGTTTGTTTTCCACCGTAGATTGTGCCCGCGATCAGAAAATATTCGCTGCTGCCGGCATCGATATGGTTCTACTGTGCGAAGGAAGTGGAAGCTACACACCGCTGCAGGATCGTAATGGGGAGCTGTTTTGCGTTGATCGGCATGGGTTCGAGGTAGCGTCGCAGGTAACAACGGAGACCGATTGCGCCGAATACATGTTCATGTAATTTGTGACGACCGAAAACCTTGTGTAATGTATGACTGTCAACCACTGGCATTCGTTGATATATATCGTATCAAAATTTACCCTATTTTTATCTAGAATAGAGACCATAAGGAGGATGGCAAATATTTTAAAGCTTTTAACTGTTAGAGGAAACATAAAAAAGCAATAAAACTATCGCTAAAACAAGTTAAATGCTTGTTTTAATCCCAAGATTACTGACAAGCATATGCTTGGGGCACGTGCCCAATCTTCCGTTTATGCCTGGTGCTAGCTTTTTTAATACTAAGCAATATTTAACAATACATATTTAACAAATTTAAAATTAACAAAAATTTCTAAAAAACTAATTTTTTCAGACAACATTTATTTCCAAAATTTGTGAATTGCAAAAAAATTACTCAGCAATCAGTAAAACATATTAAACGAATTTTATGGGTAGTATTTTCCTAAAATACAAACAAAATGGCGAAAATTTTCATAAAGAGAAGTGCCTGCTTCAAGCTTGATAAAGCAAGTTGGAGACGAAATACACATCTGTCAACAACGCTCATCACTCACTCAAAAATACACAAAAATGAACAAATGAACGTAAGTGACATACCAATGACGTCATAATGAAATAAAAAGTGACATATATAGAATTAAAAATAACAAAAAAATGGTTCAAAAACAATACAAAATAATCATACCAAAATGATATAAATTGATCATAAAAAATAATATAAAAATAACGCAATAACGAAAAAACACAAACAGGACCAAAATATTAGCCTAAATAAATTAAATTACTCAAAATGATATGTGCAAGCATAATAGAAACAGAAACTGTCCAAATATGATGCAAAAATGGCCGAAAATATGTCTCACATTAATACAAAAATTACGAAAAAACCCGAATTAATCCACCTAGCGGCGTGACCTAGCCTTTCTACTGCCATAATAATCATTATTTAATTTCTCAGGAACGTCTATGTATAATTAACTTGACTATATTTTTAAATATCCGTTCCGTATTCCTCAAAATCCTTATTTGCCAGTAAAATTACCAACGTATTGCGTAGAATAATTAAATTTTCTTTCCTTGGGTGCGTAAATACTTGTAAAACCTTATTTAGTTTTATAATCGGTCGGCCTTAACTTTTGGGCTTCAGAGCCATATACGAAACTTGTTTTGAATTGACAATATGAAATATGTGTTCATAACAGATTTTTTGATATTTTGATATTAATACCATACGTTCAAAAGTTAGCATCTTTGAAAAACAAGAGTTCAGAAAAATTATTATTATACTTCGCTTTTGAAGACAAAGGATATCGACAACAAAATGATTAATCTCAAAATTTTACTATTAGTTTGCTTGGCTTCAATTTTGCGATATATCTGAATTAGAAAAAATAACTGAATAGAGCATTAGATATGAAAAAGAGAAATTGAACTTTTTCTTAGCTGGCGCTCCTTCAGATAATTATTTTTGCATGAAAATCAAAACTTAAGCTTCTTTTCAATGTACTTTCATGAAAAGATAGTCATTAGCTTGATCGCATCGTTTTTACAATGTTAGAGGGTTAGGAAAACAAGATGAAGTCGAAAAATAGTGCAAGCTGCGCCTTAAACATGCTTGAGAATAGGAAATATGATCGATATGATTTCCAGTGCTTGTCATTTTTGATTTATTTGTTGAAACATGATACATGACATAAGACATCTGTCCTTTAAAATGTCATTAACGAAAACAAATCTTACAAAATTACTACCGTGCAACGTTTACTTCCTATTTTTCATATAACATTTCTAAGCTCTAGTATCTATTGATTAAAAAGACCTACATGCTTAAATTAACTGCTTTTCTTCGCTGTTTGCTTTTCTTGTACAATTGTGAGTAACAGCAAGTGAAGAAAATGACAATTGAAATCTGAAATCAAAGAAAAGCAAAAGCTTTTCGATTGAATCCCACTATTTAATATTTATTTGCAACAGATACGTAGTTCGCCTACGACGTGCAGGCTTCATCAGTGTCTTATTTCAAAGCGTATACGTATCTGTCGCGAATAAATATTAAATAGTGGAATTTAGTCGGTAAAAGTTTTTTCTTATCTTTAATTTCAAATTTCGTATTCCACTAAGAGGCTTCAAAAACTTCAGACAATTGATTCAGAAAAGTGAGAAACATCTTTTCTTGAATTTCAATGCAAATTTAAAAATTGCAAATTGTCATCCCAAGTAACAATTTGAGTTTTATTACACTCTTATGATAGCATTCAAGACCACAATTGGTCATGAAAACCACCATAAGAGTACAATCAAACTCACATTGTTGCTTGGGATCACATTCACACATACATACATACATACATATATACATACATACATACATACATACATACATACATACATATATACATACATACATACATACATACATACATACATACATACATACATACATACATACATACATACATACATACATACATACATACATACATACATACATACATACATACATACATTCATACATACATACATACATACATACATACATACATACATACATACATACATACATACATACATACATACATACATACATACATACATACATACATACATACATACATACATACATACATACATACATACATACACACATACATCACACACATTAAATACAATCAACATTCGTTTTTTGATTTCACACGTTTTAACGGTTTAATATACGGTGCTTAAGTGTTAAAGTTTAAATAACTTTTGAATGAACCGTCAGATTTTAAATAACTCGGTTTCGTTTGATAGATCTCAGCAGTTATTTTCAAATAATAATAAAATGTGTGATGTTTTTCATTGAATTAATGCTTATATGTTACAAAAATATGTTTTAAATACTATTTTTTCACATTTCTTTATGTAACTTTCAAACTACAAGCCCAATCGTCATGAAATTTGGAAGTTAAGGGTTTGCAAGGCTCCTCTTTCATATGCAATCAATTTTGTTCAAATCGGTTAAGGGACCTATGAGATAATGAAGTCCCATATTTTTCATATTTTTATACATAACTTTTGAACTAAAAGTCCGATCAGTATGAAATTCAATAGCGACCAATGGGACACCTAGACCTTTCATTTGACACTAAGAACATTAAAATCGGTCCAGCCATCTCCGAGAAAAGTGAGTGAGATTAAAAGCGTCACATACACACACACACATACACACACACACACACACACACATACATACACACACACAGAAAATGCTCAGTTTTCGAAACTGAGTCGAATGGTATATGATATTCGGCCCGCAGGACCTTCTTTCCATTTTCGGTTTTCCAAGTGATTTCTATACCTTTATACTATATATTTATATAGTAGAAAGGCAAAACGATTACAAAATCTATACTTATAAAAATGAATTTCTGTCTGTCTGTATGTTCCTCATAGACTAGGAAACTACTAAACCGAGCGAAGTGAACATTGGCATGCAGGGGTTTTTGGGGCCTGGGATGGTTCTTTTGATAGGTAGAGTCCCCTCCCCCTAAAAGGGGAGGGGGGCTCTCATACAAATGAAACACAAATTTCGGCTTAACTCGAGAACTAATCAAGCAAATGGAACCAAATTTGGCATGTTAAGGTTTTTGGAGGCAAATTTTTTTCTATGATGAATTAGGACCCCTCCCCACTTTAGGAGGGGAATTATGACTCCTCCCCCCTTCAAGAGGGAGGGCAAAAATGAAATACAAATTTCCTCATAACTCGAGAACTAATCAAGCAAATGGAACCAAATTTGGCATGTTAAGGTTTTTGGAGGCAAATTTTTTTCTATGATGAATTAGGACCCCTCCCCACTTTAGATGAGGGGGCTTCCATACAAATGAAAAACAAATTTCCTCATAACTCGAGAGCTAATCAAGCAAATGGAACCAAATTTGGTATATGGGGGTTTTAGGAGGCAGAATTTTTTTCTATAACGAATTGTAACCCCTCTACTCTTTCAGAGGGGGGCTCCCATACAAATGAAATACATATTTCCCCATAACTAGAGAACTAATCAAGCAAATGGTACCATATTTGGCATGTGGGGAGTTTTGGAGGCAGGAATTTTTTTTGCCAACCTTCCATCGCATTTTGTTGTTTGAACACTATACAAAACTTATTCTAGAATCTAGATTATACGAGAAATCAAAACAAAAACAAAAAAAAATCATAAAATGGCACTAGAAATACAACAAAAATATAATTAAAATGAAAAAAATAATAATTCCAAAAGGCACAGAAATATTAGGAAAACAGACATATAATTTTATGTAATATAATGGTACAGACGTAATACAAAACAAAATTAAAACTTACAACACAAAGTTAAAAAAAGAACTAAGAGGGGAGGCTCACATACAAATGAAACACAAATTTCTGCATAACTCGAGAACTAATCAAGCAAATGGCACCAAATTTGGCATGTGAAGGTTTTTAGAGGCAAGAATTTTTTCCATGGTGAATTAGGACCCCTCCCCACTTTAGAAGGGGGACTCACATGCAAATAGAACACAAATTTCCTCATAACTCCAGAACTAATCAAGCAAATGGAACCAAATTTAGCATGTGGGTGTTTTTGAAGGCAGTTTTTTCCAATGTGAATTGAGACCCCTCCCCTAAATGGTGCTAAACATGCAACAAAAATATAGTTAAAATGACACAAAACGGGGCACAGATATAACAAGAAAACCGACACAGAAATGAAAAATGATACGAAATAATACAAAACAAACCTAATAATAATACAATGACAGAAATATAATAAATATTAATACGATTAAGAAATTACACAAAAGTAAACATGATACATACAAAACAGGCAAACATACAAAAAATATATAACGATGCCGAACAATACAAAATACATAAAATGATATAAAAATATACCCAAGTGACAAAAAATACACATGTATAACACAAATATTGGGCAAAATGTGAAAAGTCACGGAATATAGAGGTAAAATTCTAACTTAGAAAACTTATTTTTATTTTATTTTTATTTTATTTTATTCAACTTCAACGGACTGAGTCTTCTTGAAGTGTATCTGTGGGAAAAGCCGATTTGAGTTGACAACTTTAACATCATTCTCAAATCGGCATAAAAACCCAGCATTTTTTCATTCACAGTATAATAAGATTTATTAACATAAATTACAAAGATAGTCATCGTCATATACAATTACAAACATACATTGTCAACTATAAATTTCACAAACTTAACCTAGAATATCACACTGAAGTATTTTATATTTGAAGTGGTCTGATGACTGTTGAAAATCGAACAGGTGGTAAACACTATTAAATATTCTACATATTTCCTGAACTGGCTCATGCTTTCCGTACATAGTGCGGTGGAATACTGGACGAAAAAATTCTCGGGTTCTCAGAGGTCTAGGTGCAATATTTATGTTCAGCATTGATAAAATTTCTGGCGCGTCAATTTCACTTTTTAGCAGCTTGGCAGCGAAAACAGCTCTCGATGTATCCCTCCTTTTAAGCAAGGTGTCGATATTTATCAGTTTACACCTATTTTCGTACGGTGGAAGATTTGATGGATCGGACCATGGAAGGAATCGTAATGCATGCCTAACAAATCTTCGTTGCACAGCTTCAATTCTTGAAATCCAGAGACGTGTGTATGGGCTCCATACAACTGAGGCCGTGTCCAGAATGGATCGCACTAAGGAAAATTAGAGGGCGCGTAGACAGTACGGGTCACGGAAGTCCTTAGCTAAGCGCATAATAAACCCCAAGTTTCGGTTTGCTTTAGATATAATACTGGAATAGTGGTTTTGAAAGGTGAGCTTGGAATCCATTTCCACTCCCAGGTCTTTTATGTTAGCGACACGCTGAAGAAGAGATTCGTCGATCCTATAATCATACATAATTGGGGTTTTACTTCTAGTGAAGGTGATCACTGAACATTTGTTGACGCTTATAGTAAGGTTGTTCAAGCGACACCAGTCCGCGAATCGGTTAACTAGGTCTTGTAGTTGTTTGCAGTCCTCTACAGATCGTACAGCAAGGAAAATTTTCAGATCATCCGCATATAGTAGTTTGCATCCCGGTGGAATAACGACACAAACGTCATTGAAGTAAATTATGAAAAGTAATGGTCCCAAATTGCTTCCCTGTGGGACGCCGGACTTGTTGCAGAAATTGAACGATTTGGTAGAACCTAGCTTCACTGATAGGCTGCGGTTCGTCAGATATGTCTGGAGCCAGCAGATAAATTCGTTGGAAGCCCCTAGCCTGTTGAGTTTCCGTAACAGTAATTGGTGGTCGATGGGATCGAAGGCAGCCTTAAGATCAGTATATACTGTATCAATTTGAGCAGCACTCTCCATATGACGAAGACAGAACGAGCTAAACTGCAACAGGTTTGTGTTAATAGAGCGTTTTGGGAAAAAGCCATGTTGTTCCATCGAAATGTATGACTTCATTTTGCTGAATAGAAGCTCATACACAAGAATCTCCAGTAATTTAGAGCCGGCACATAGAGATGTAATTCCTTTGTAATTTTCAACGTTGCGTTTTTCTCCTTTTTTAAATACTGGAAAAATAAAAGATTTTTTCCAGCATTCTGGGAACTTATTTTGTTGAACAGACATGTTGCAAATTAGTAGCAGAGGTCTACAGAGCGCGGCAACACATTTCTTCAAAACTACTGATGGTATTCCATCAGGACCTGCGCTAGATGATGTTTTTAGCTTCGAAAGAGCAGTCATGATGTCTGATTCACAGAATTCAATAAAGCCAATGTTAATACTTATACTTATACTTATACTAAATTAAGATAAACTTCAATTAAAATTAAACTGGTTAGAAACAACTTACACATAAACGAAAAATTAAATTCAGATAAACAGTTACTAATAAAAAAATATTAAATAACATGATGGTTGAGAAAACAAAGTCCAAAAACACAAGGGAATCTGTTTGAGTCATTGAAATTAAAACAAAATTAAAGTTGTGTTGTATTAATCAATATAATTAGCAAAATGGTTCTACTGATAGTGTAATACTAAAATTTGGTGTGCCACTTTCTACCAAGGTCCGGACACGCTACAGATCATTGCCGTTTTCTGACTTGCAGAAACGTAATAAATTGGTGTTTTCCTTCTGTTATTGTCACTACAATGTTTAATGATTTTCGGTCATTTCTCACGCAAACATGGCAGTTAATTCGAAATTAATGACCGCAGACCAGTGACCCGTCGAAATGGTATACAATTTGTCCTCACGGCAAATTAATTAGCATGAAATTTGCGTGAACAACAGTTCTTATTTACATAGTGGCCATCCCATTTATGTATGTACGTTGCAGTTGTGCCCAACCAGTGCAGCAGCGACAAGATTCCTTCTATGGATGCACAGATCGTTCACCTACGTTATTCAGCGCTCAGAAAGATCTGTATCTCGCCTGGTGGCTGTGAAGTCAGTGAATTTAGGTAGTAGAATTACCTTGATTTCAAACAGCCCTGGAGGCATTCTTTCTTTCGCAAACTGAATCCTCGTTGCCTTTGTTTTAAAATGGCTAAGCAATGTTTGGAAGCATATAAAATCCAAGCTCAGAGTGTCCCATTTTGTGATATTAAAGTAACCGTTTGAGTCATCTCTTTGAAATTAAATTCTGTACCTGTGTGAAGCAACTGATTTTAACTGGTGTTATATTCGTCAGTATTGATTTTTCTTTTCCTTTATCATTTTGTCACACCTACAGTAAAGTATCAGTAAAGGCATGCAAACCACAAGCATTGGATTTTGTGTGGTATTTTAAAATTTACTGAAAACAAGAATAGTCAATTAAAAAGTACTTGCTACAATGTTCTTATCATCCGATACTTCCATCATCGAAACCACAAACCTCATCACCCAAAAAGCTTCAGTCAGTTTGGAAACATACACGGTGACAACCAGCAATGTTGCAAGTCGTGTCGTTGTCACTTGGGTTTATATTTTTCGTTGAGTTTGCATCCGGTGATTCGATCACTCCTCCACCAAGCTGTGATGGCTTTTACGGTTGCATATCGTCAATGCGCCAATCCGATTGTCCAACCGGTGAAATATTGATTTCCGGAGAATCACTAAGCGGATGTTGTCCTGGTTGCCGCGGTGGTCAACAGCACATGAAGGTCTGCAATGTGAATGTCGCCAATCGGCGGTGCGCCCCGGGGCTTAAGTGCGTCGATAGGAAGTGTCTGTACGATCGCAGTAAGTGACGGCACACGAACAGAGCAGATTGGATTGGAGGTGTATCGATAAATCATCTCTTCTCCTCCGGTAGCAACCTGTCTCCACACGATTCACATGCAAGAGGAGGATGAGTTGGCTGGTTGGTACCCACGATGCAACACCGATGGAACCTACGCCAGCAAGCAGTGCCGAGGTGATCGGCTTTCCGGACGTTGCTTTTGCTACAGCGAAGACGGTCGGCGTTTGTTCGGTTGGGATTGGTACAAAAACGCAGCCAAAATGACATGTGGTATGAAAATCTTACGTTTATTGAAAAGGTAATTAACTAAGATGTCGATTGGTGCAAATCACAGCCTGCAGTCGACGTCGTGCGAAACTGGAAGCTGAAGGTCGCAGTGGGGTTACCCTTCATTGCACCCAGAATGGTAACTACGAGCAACTACAATGTGATTCTGGAGTTTGCTGGTGTGCTGATCAGTACAGCGGTGATCCACTGGTTGGTACAACGGTAGTTCATGGAAGCCTCTGGACGCTATTACCTTGTTGTGAGTTGAAAAAAAGTTACTCTTCAAAAGCTTGCGGAAGTAGAATTGATAGCGTACATGGCGAAAAACCAAAAATAGAGGGATTTTCGCAACTGTTATCTTTGAACAGCATTAGTTTTTTTTCTGAATTTGTCACTTTTGAGTTAGTGCCTTTCGCAAGTTAGCCTTGTTTCAGCTTAATTTGATGTTTTATCTACGCACTACGTTTACATTCGACTTTTTTTTATCAGATAACAGCACCATTCACGGCAACAGCTACCTACGGCAGTGTGAAAGTGCCGCTTTTGCGCAAAAAGCGATACAGAAAAAGTTTTCCCTCCGTGGAACGATTGGCGTTACGTTCAACGAAATTCAGTGCGACTACGATGGATCGTTCGGTAGATTCAAAGTTGAAAACGGAATGTTTGTATCCCAATCTTGCGAGTTAACCGAGAGTTGCTAAACAGAATTATAAATCTTTCTTATTCCACCAGAGTTTACTGCACGTGGAGGGACGGGAAGAAAATCGGCTCCTTTCAGGTTCGATCCAGTCTGCTTTCCTCTGTAAACTGCAGTAAGTGCTTACAGTGCCTCGAGTAGAAACCGTCAGTACAAACTCATATTTTTGCTTTATTTGTGCAGATTGTGCCCGTGATACTCTCATCTATCAGGAAGCAGGAATTCCCTTTACTCTATCCTGCGGAGGCAACGGAAATTACGAATACGCCCAGGATCAAAACGGAAAACTGTTTTGCGTTGACGGTGACGGATTTGTGGTTTCCACCGATGTCCGCCCCGGCGAGAGCTGTGACAAGTATATATACAATTCAGAATTTTACGTAGAGGACTAAGTTTACTGCTCAGATCACAAAGTTGCAATGTGAATTTTGCTCTGCCATAGTATATCTGGGTCATCACCGAGAACTTGATAGGTTTCATGTTAGGCATATTTTACCGTTTCAATGTGAATTAGAAATAAAGACGAAGGGCTGAAATGTTTGTTTCAAGGGAAAACGTGTGTCATTTGTTTCACTGAAAGCAAAAATGGACAGCACTGGTTTTATATTTTGTTTTGCATGTATATTTATAGTTTAATTGAAGCATGTTCTAAACATGTGACTCAGGTGAGAACCCTTCGTGTGGGCAAACGACCGGACACCGTTTGTTGTTCTTTGTTTTTTGTTATGTTGCCAATAACAACTCAGACGGGGAAATTCATTTTACAAAAGTGAGAAATAAATAAATTATCGTTTATGTACTGATGTGTTCTGTGACTCTTGTAATATAACTGAATAGGTTAGTTTACAACGTTATATTTGGGTATACTATTTACCATTTGTCTCTTGTAATTATTAGTAACTTCTGTGAATTGACTTCTTTTGATGCAAATAACATAATGGAATGTAAACGTTTCTGTGCCCTTACGGTGGGAATATTTCATTTGTGGAACGACAAATTATTTTTCAGCTTATATACCTACTACGAGAATAGATAGAGAGTAGAGATTTTTTTCCAAACAACTAATGTTTAGGCTGGAATTGTATCGAATGATTGCAGTGCCGGATGAAAAATTGTCGACGGATCTGACTGCCGAAGACCGCTGGAAGAATACTTCATAACTGTTAACATCGCTGTGATTAGTTTCTATAAATTGACAACTATCTAGTATTTTTGGAACACAACCACCGACACAGAACTTCGAAAAATTTATTAACATTATTGCAGCTACCACTACCATTAATGACGTTTAACATTAGCGTGAAAAATTAAACGCTTTTAAGAATCGAACAAAAGGGTCTATCACTAGCATTTATAAATTAATTTTGTTCAATAACACCATCTTTTTCACCATCGCACAGTGGTCCAATCAGCGAAATACGTGATCGTTTGATATAGCGCCGAAACGTGAAGTGTTTCGCATATAGTGTCTTTAGGAACATTTCTCGGTATAATAAGCCCCTTCTTGTGAGAGAAATCTTTGAGTGATTAATTCCCTTAAAAGTGAGATACGAAATTTATTTTCTCGTATATTCGAGATACAGGTTTAGTACTTTCAGCAAAAATGTAGTAAATATCAATACAAACAACTTTGTCAAAGACACCATACTTGTATCTCTTCATGGAAATTGTCTATGAAGCGTTATTCATGGACAAACCCTTCAAAGCAGTTTTTAAACCCTGAGTTATTTTGGTCAACTTTTACGTGTTCATAGTGTTCTAGAAAGTTGTTTATCTTGCTAAAATCAACGTTTTTGTAGAACATTATAATACGTGATTTTCTGAAGTTTCGGAGATATTGAGCTTTTTTGAAGAAAAATAGTACTTCTTTGAGCTTAAATATTTCCCAAGGTGGCAAACGGTGGTAGATCAAGCTCGTACTTAAAAGTATAACAAAAAATTGTGTTGCTTATTTTATTTTTTGTTTGAGTAAGGTTAATTGTTAACTGCTTGTCAATTCGTGTTTTCCATTCATCCGAGAAAATTCGGTCTTCTGCGACTGTTATTGAAATTCGGCCATTTGGATTTCGACCATTCGTGATTCGACCATTTGTGTTTCGGCCATTTAGTACCAGCCATGAGCCAAGAGTGCGATCTTTTGAAAAGACATCAATCGAAGGTATTGAACAAAATAGGCTTAAGTCGGTTATTTGGAAGCTTTTCTCTTATTAATTGCGTCAAATAATTTTAAGTCTACATTCATTTTCGACTCGAAAATAGGCGAAGAAATTGATGGTAACGCAATTTGCTAGAAAGAGATTGTCAACATAAACAAAATGGCGTTTATTGCATCCGAAGTACATATTAATTTTTCGATACACATGACTGTGATGGATTCTTAAAACAATTGTAACTTTTGAGGATACAAACAGATACAGTCAATTGACACTTACTTTTACAGGTTTTTTATTGTACTTTTAGGTAGGAGTTGTTTGATCTGCCACCATTTGCCACCTTGGTAAATATTTAAGCTCAAAGTAGTACTATTTTTCATCAAAAATGCTCAAAATCTCCGAAACTGCAGAAAATCACTTATAATAATGTTCTACAAAAACGTTGATTTTAGCAAGATAAACAACTTTCTAGAACACTATGAACACGTAAAAGTTGGCCAGAATAAGTCAGGGTTTAAAAACTGTTTTGAAGAGTTTGTCCACGAATAACGCTTCATTGATAATTTCCATGAAGAGATACAAGTATGGTGTCTTTGACAAAGTTGTTTGCATTAATATTTACTACAACTTTGCCGAAAGTACCAAACCTATATCTCGAATGGACGAGAAAATAAATTTCTTATCTCACTTTTAAGGGAATTAATCACCCAAAAATTTCTCTCACAAGAAGATGCTTATTATACCAAGAAATGTTCCTAAAGACACAATACGCGAACAACTTCACATTTTGGCGTAACATCACACGATCACGTATTTCGCTGATTGGACCACTGTGCATCGTAGCAACTGGCCCTGCAATTGTCCTGCACTCTAACAGCTGGCTGCAAAGTCTGTCGTATAAAAACAGAAGGTCAACACCACCTTTTTATTGCTTGAATTCACACTATTTTTCAATTTCGGGTCACTTCATTTTAGCGAGTGATACCCCATTGGGCATACGGACGTTCGGCATGCAAAGGTTAGGCATAATGAACCTTAGGAATAAATACGTTTGGCATAATGGATGTTAGTCATAATGGACGATAGGTACAACGTGTGGAAGGCATAATGTATGGTAGGCATAACAGACGTTAGGCAATTAGCCGTTCGTTAGCTTGCCAGCGGTCTAATCGACTCAGTGTAAGGAGAAATGAATCGTTATTGATTCTGTAAATTTCAAAAGCAGTTTTTTTTGTTTAAAACAAAAATTCTGTTCATGAAAATATATTCTCTGTATTCAAATTGATAAGAAGTGTGCAGTGAATACATATCTAAAAGCAGAGCCCCTGTATTAGGCCCAAAAACTGCGTCTGAAATTGGGCTTTCCGACGAAAAGTTAATGAATACTCATTTCGCCTTAACTATGCATTGCATGTAGGGTGAGTCGGATTTTCTACGAATGGCTGAAACACAGATAGCCCAACCCAAAAACCCAAATGCCCGAATCACGAATGACGTATTCAAGCAGGACATCGAGTCTACTTTGCCCTTCGCAATACGGTACGATCAAGAGGCATAAGCCGCCGTACGAAGCTGACAATGTACAAACCCCCTACTAGACCGATAGTTTTTAGGGATTTAACAATGCGCGCTGAGGACATACACGCCCTTGCGGACGATATTTGGCGGAGTACAAGCTGGAAGTGAAGAGTGACGCAGGTGCATGAATCGAAGGACACTACTTGAGGAGACTACCAATGGTTTTGGCAATAGTCAGCAAGCTACGGTGAACAGGATACGTCGTAAGGAAAACGGTTATATTCAACAATCCCACCGTCACCCAGAACAGAGGGACTCAACGTGCGATATGGCTTGACGGGTCTAACCGACATTTTTTATTTTTTAAAAAGAAAAAAAATCTACAAGTTCAGAAACGCCTGCGAAATGAGCGACGAGTAACCCAAAATCAAGTTGAATGAAGCTTAAAACAGCACGAACCATCCCGACTCTAAGCTGCTGACGAGGATCGTACAACGAGCCCTGTAAATTTTCTTGTGCTCTAAACTAGGACCCGGCATAGTCGAAACAAATAAATGAAGCTGACTTTCTCTCAAATTCGCATCATACATGAAGCGACTAGTTTCATTTATTGAACAGAACGTTTCAAGCATGCTTTAGCTGAAGTTGGTGACTGTTCCAAGTGACGACAACTGAAAGTCAAGCACGAAAATTGAATATTACATGCGTGGACATATATATAGGAAATGTTACGCAAATACACTTCATTTGCGTTAAAAGTTACTGAACTTCTACTGAATATTTGATAGAAAAGTGAAAATGAAACTTTAAAACCGATCGTCATGCTGAAGTGAAACCCGTTTTACTGACACTGATTGAAGAAGCTTCATTGCTTCATTGTCGAGTGACGATTTGCAATTGAAAGTGACGTTGTCGGGTCCTCCTCTAAACTGATGGTTGTGAAATTTCAGGTTTGAAAATGTAGAACAAATTTTCTTCTGGGGGGGGGGTTTGAACCCCCAAAACCCCCCCGTCGCTACGCCCATAGTACAATGGCCTAGCTGCTACATTCCGTGCTACCTACTTAACCTACGACCGATTTTATACGACAGATTTCGCAGCCAGCTGTTAGAGTACAGAACAATTGGGGGACTAGTGCTACGATCCTATTGACTTTAACAGTCTCTGCGAGCCGAGATTCGAACATGCGACGACTGGCTTGATAGACCAGCATCATGCCTCGAGGCCAACTGGGAAAGGCCCCCCCCCCTCCGCTTCCGACTGCGGCCGTCTCGCGCTGAATCAAACGTTTGCTACTGACATGGTAAATAGATGGTGCATCTTATCTGGCGTTTTACGCGCTTTAATGGCGGACGCTATAAATTGTGTTCATAATATGCGAGCAATCTTTTTGACAACTCGACATCCATCAAATCTGGGCACTCTTCTTCTGTGTCTTCTTCTTCTTCAGTGTTGCACTTTCTATCGTTTACGAAAAGAAGGAGAGCAATAGTTTTGTTTACATTTCGCACATTTTTGCTATCCTTTCATGGCGTAAATGAAAGAAATAACATCTCTGCGGTACAGGAAAAGAGTGCCAGATTTGATGGATGCAGAGTTGTCAGAAAGATTGTTCGCATATTACGAAAACAATTTATAGCGTCTGCCATTATAGCGCGTAAAAAGCTGAATAATGAGCGTAACTCATTTGCGCTTAAGAGGTAGGAAAGATGTATCATGATCAAAGATGTATCAAAGATGAGTCATGTATGCTCTATCTTTTATACTACAAATATTTTCAGAATAAAAAATAAGGTGCACAGTATGTGCATCTGAGACTAAAAAACCAGTATTTTACGAAATACGTTTTTCCTTCATTAATATATATAGTTTCCTTGTTATTTTTCTAAAATGCATGAACATATTTTTTAAATTATTTAGATGGTAGCTTAAGCAGTTTAACGTTGACCTTAAAACATTGTTTTTATCAACAAATATTATTCAAGAAAATAGTTTTCGGAGAGATTCAGTTAAGTAGGGGTTCAGCCTTTCGTGTTTAGGTTTTTTGTAATTCAGCCAAATAGCGGTTCGGCCACTCGTGCTTCGGCCAAATAACAATTTCGGCCTTCTGAGATAGTTCTTTAAATTTGGTCATTTAGATGATTTTGGTTATTTGTTATTCGGCTATTCGGTACAAACCCGGTGGGTCGATTCGAGGCTTAGAGATAAATAATCGAAGTTTGGAAAAAAAATGTTTAACGTCCATTATGCCTAGCGTTCATTATGGCTAATGTCCGTATGCTTATCGTTCGTATGTTCGTTTTAAACAAATCATTATAATTTACAATTAGTAAGAATAAGTTTTTTACGATTGACTTTCTACGATGCCATTCTCCATGAAAGATTTGAAGAAAAAGGAAAAAATTAATTTCTACTACTCTTCGTTTCTACGGCCGAAAAGATAGATTTTTGGTCAAATTTTCCAGTTCATCCAATTAATCATTCTTCGCATCAGACAATTCCTCCCTTTCCAAAAATAGGTTACGCCATGACCGCGTATAGTCATGTGCTATACGAGCCAAAGATTGTTGTTGTCGTTATTAGTTTATTAGGACTTTTTAAACGCAATGTGTTCATTCGAGTCCTACAAGCCAAAGATGCTGATAGTCATATACAAGTAAATTTAAAAAAGTGTTAAAACACACGCGGTGGTACCGTGACGAACGTCGGTAACGCACTGCTCTGCATCATCACATTGACCAAGTAGATAACAGTCTATCTTCTCGGTGGTAAAAATAAAGAGCAGTCATACAAATATCGTCGCATGGGGAAGTATGTGATGCGTAAACAGGAATGTTATAATTGGAAGAATAAAACAAAATGAGATATTAGACTACCTAATAAAGCACGACGAGATGAACCAGCCCACGGCTGAAAATCTCGATAATAAAGAAAAAAACCTATAACCTAATAAAGCGTGTGGCGGTAGTTTAGGTAGTAAAACACTCGGGTACCAACTGAGAGAGCGTGGTTGCGAACCACACCTGCCTGTTTCCGGATATATTTTTAGTCAAAACCTGTTTTTTTTCATTTCATCCGATTAATTCTTCGTTTCGCATTCTTCGCTTCACACTCCCTACCTTTCCAAAAATAGTTTACGTCATGACCGCATATAGTCATTAGGTACTCAAGTTTTTTTTGTAAAAGAAAACCGTTTAAAAAATAACCCGCGGTAATTCTAAAAATGTTGTAGAAAAACCGCGTTAATTCAATCGTCATAAAAACCCCCGTGAATTCAAAAATAACCGAAAAACCTCTTTAAACATCGCTGAAAAAACCGCGTAATTCCAAAAACGATTTAAAAAACCGCGTTAAAGGGTGTCCCACATCAAATTGCACCACGGAAGAAATGGTGTAGAAAATTACCCATTGGGTATTTTCTCTTGAAAATTTGAGTAGAAGTAGTTTAGAGTGTATTGTTTACCCTCTATTTTTATCGCGGTCAGTTTTTCGAAAATTGGAAAAAATGGCGTCACCCGAAAAGCAACGTCGCAAATATATTTTGCGCAAGCACCTGGAAAATCCTCAACTCTCTCATCATGAATGATGAGACTTACGTCAAGGCGGACTTCCAGCAGCTTCCGAGGCTACTGTACTTCACCGTCCAGCACAAGTTTGATGTTCCGGAGGAATTAATGATGCAGAAACTTTTATCGTTTGCCAAGAAATATATGATTTGGCCAAGAAATACATCATGTGGCAAACGGAGTACGTCGTTCGTGACTACCGGGACTGTAAACGGGCAGATCTACCTCAAGGAGTATCCACAGAAGTATCTGCTTCCTCTGTCGAAGCAACACGAGGACCCTTCGATCTTCTGGCCGGATCTACCTTTGTGCCAATATTCTAAGGATGTATTGGAGTGGTACGAAGCCAACGGAGTATCTTTTGTACCCAAGGACATGAACGCCTCCAACGCACCGGATAAGGCCCATCGAAAAAAAAGCATCCCAAGGAGCTCAAGTCTGATGAAGACATGAAGACCAAGTGGATTTCCGTACAGATGAAGCTGCAGCTAGGTTGTACAAAACTTTTTGAGTAGAGTTAAGCGTAACGTGTGAGCATACGGGTATGGTATTGAAGTTGAATGAAACAAACGTTCCAAAAGCTTACTAATGGGTTATATTTTCTTGTCTGAAAGTTTGAAAAGGATCGGTCAATTCGGTAATTTTATACAGAGTTTCTTCCGTGGTGCTGATTTGATGTGGGACACCCTTTAATTCGAAAAATGATGTAAAAAAACGCATTAATTCAAAAATCGTCATAAAGAACTACGTTAATTCGAAAATCGTTAAAAAATGTGCAAAAAAAGACTTGAGTTTACAAGTAAATTTAAAAGAGGTTTAATTCGTTCTTAGGAGCATTATTTAGCATCAATCCATTATCCATTATCCATAATCCACAAAGCATTATTTAGCATTATCCAAATTATGCAACTTATGTTCTGCGGACTTTACGTTGTTTAGGAAAATCGAGTTCTCCGGCGATAACAAAAAACGCTATCTAGAAATTCTTATCACTAAAAGATTGAAAATTAACAAATTAGGAGAGTTTGGAGTTTCCACCACCGTGGAAAATTATACGTGGAAATATTTCCAGAAAACAATTTCTCACGTAGGAAATTTCATAAAATTCTAAGGCCTTCCGGCCCATTTCGTACAATAAAGCAATAAAATTAAAATAGTGCATATCAACAAAAACAAATAAAAACATGTAGTTTGCAGTACAAACCCGCTAACTTATGTGGTTTATCGTAGCCAGTTATTAGTACTCTTTGTGTCACACTGTTTGATGGTTTACGGATGGTCCAAAGCTGAAATAATTTATATATAATTTTTTTTATTCAAAATATCCAAACTGCTATCCATAATTTAGCATATTCCATTACAAAAAATAATGTATGTATGATTAAGAATAATGAATTGACAAACAATATTGGATAAAGCACCATCTATTATAAATAGAACATCACAAAAATGCCGTACAAACATTGTTTTCGTCATCTAATGGTTTGCCTTCCAGTCCGGTTGAACGGATGGGAGGATGTTTTCATTTAGTAACTCGCCAAATAACTCGGAAGCAACAAGCAAAGCTGGCGCGTTTTCAATTTCCTTTCCTTGTTAGAGACCCCGATATAGCTTTCAATCGTGACACAATGGAATCGAATCGCCAGATCAACAAAACAGCACGATGCATTCATTCATTCATTCGGCACGTTGGCGATAAGGTTCGCGTGTAAATTATTCCTCAGCACTCATACAGTGCCTGTACCATCGCATCGACTAAACGAAATCGAAAAACACAGCTATCGACAGTTTCAATTTCACTAGTTAAACTTTCACTTATCGTTGTTTTGATTCCGTCGAATAGGGATGTCCCTGTCTAATAAATTGTTCCATGCAAAATACGCAAACTCTATCGATACATTAGGCAAAGGAATTTTGACCTCGAAGAAGCGACGCGATTGAAATAACTAACGAGCTACAGAAAAGTTCACTGACTCACCATTAAATTATTGTGAGTGCAGTATGAAGTTGAGAATTATGGTGTCACAGAGAAAATTGAAAAGTAATACTACAGAAATAACGGCGTTTCATTAAACGGAGAATTATACAAATTCGTTATTAATTCCATGAAACTTTTTTGGTTTTCTTTTCTCTCGTTGTGATTTAAAAGTAAAATGCTCCAAGCCAGATGTCGTATCTTCAAGATCCTAACAAAGGAAGAAGAAAAACAATATCGTTCCGTAAAGACAAGATTTCCCTCGAGGGAATAAAGTGTCACGCCGAACAGCAGTGGATTATCTTTAGTGGATTTAATTGAAAAAACTTCACATTTTATCGAAAAAAAAATATTTTTTTGAATCATATGTTTCATAAAGTCGTGAAAAGAGGTTGTTAATAAGATTTCCAGAAATAGGATAAGTATTTCCGTAAACGAAATTTACAAAAATTGTTTGCCTTTTGCCATTCTAAAACAAAAATTGCGAAGCAAATTTTCAGCTTCAAAACATCCAACTGACCAGCGCTTTTCCTATCATTTATTATTCACAACAAGCCGGCGCCCCCAGCAACGACTCTGAGGAGGGAAGCGATATGAATATAACTACAAGTTTTTTTTGTGCAATTCAAGTCCAAAGGAAGCGGCGTATAAATGAGGCAAGATAAACCGAAGCAGAATAAACGCGGTAGTTCATCAGACAGTCTTCTCCGCTTCGAAAAAAATAGGCCATCCCAGCAGTCAGTCATCGTGGTGGAGCACGCTGGGGCTTTCTATACATGCTGGTGTCACTCGATGTGGGCTATTGACCTGCCAGAGTGCCAGAAGCTATTTCATTTAACACAGTAATCTTAAGGTACCAGTACACTGTTTGCTTTATCGTCAAATTTTCTTCCTGTCAGAATTTGGGCAAATTTTGGTATTTGACAGACATATTTGTCTTGCCCAGTACACTGTTTGTCAAATTTGATGTCAAAAATTCGATCTGAGACGTTACCCGTGTTACAAAATCAAATAAATTTTGACATATTTTGTGGGGCCAGTACACTGTTTGCAAAACAGCATGAAATTCGTGAGATTATCAAATACATTCGGCCCGAAAATGTTTGCGCCAGCAGATTTCTGTGCAGATCAAACAGAGCAAATACGCAAAAAAAAGTACGCTCGCAAAGTGAGGCAATTCATTTAACAGGAAGCTGAAAGCCATTTTAATTTTTTTAAACACGTTTTAATACAGGCATTATTATTAATTCAAAATAATTAATACAAATTACTGCGGTATGAAAAAATGCAATTTATATACACTGAAGTCGCTTTTTACGAGATTTTTTACGCGACTATTTTCACGCGGTTTTCGGAATTTACGCGGTTTTTTTTACGCGGTTTTCGGAATTTAGGCGGTTTTCTGAATTTACGCGGATGTGGTCAAAACGTCTATTTTTACACGTAGTGTTGAAATCCACAGTTTTTTTACGCGAAATTTTGTTTTTTAAGCGGAATTTACGCGGTTTTTTTACCGCGGTTTTCGGAATTTACGCGGTTTTCAGAATTTACGCGGTTTTCGGAATTTACGCGGTTTTGATTTACGCGGGAGGTATCCTTCGCGTAAAAAGCGACTTGAGTGTAAATTCAATTTCTACATTTAGTGATGTCCGGTAATTTCTCGATTAATCGATTACAGCATGGAATAATCGAATAATTTGTAATCGAATACTGCCGACACGAGTAATTCATTAAGCGAATAGTTTAAATAAGATTAAAAAAATGAGAATAATCCCCATTAATCGTTCATAATCGAAAGATTAATCGAATAATTTAACGAAATATTCGAATATTTATAGTCGAATACTACTAGCTAGTGTTCGACATCGGAACGAAAATTGAAGTCCGGGTTCCGGTTAAAAGGCGGCACGAACTTTGTTATTCCGACTATAAAGACTAATGATCCGGTCCGATTTGGCTCTGCTCAGGTTCCGGAACCGGAACCGAGCCAAATCGGACCGGAATAAAGTCGGAATAAGAAAATTCGTGCCGATTTTTACCGGACCGGAACCCGGACCTCAATTTTCGTTCCGATGTCGAACACTACTACTAGCACGAATACTGAACTAATCGACCAGTGCCTACTCGATCGATTAATCGGCAATCGAATAATTAAAAATTTCGGACATCACTAATATCAATACCAATGTCAGCCGTGTCGCTGATATTGGTATTGGAATATCAGCCGAATTGACCATTTTACGAACCATAACAACATTGCTGATATTGATTTTGCTTCACAGCTCCCAGAAATACAGATATTTGTGCATGCATAAATTTGGGACCCTACCGTTTTCTCCGGAGTATTTAATTTTCTCAATCTAATCTTTTCAATAATTGCTTATTGCTATTTAATGTGGTTTTAACCAATTGGTCATTCACCAATTCTTTTAAATAACATAAATAGTTTATGGACTACTTTAAAATTCAGGAACATTAGTAGCGCCAGGAATCACAGCAACTGAAATAATTGATGGGTCCCAAATTTATGTATGCACAAATATCTGTATTTGTGGCAGCTCTGTTTTGCTTTCCCGTGGGGCATCTGCGGATTGTCAAAGTACCAGCACAGCACAGGGAAAGCGCAACATCGATATCAGCAAGTCAGCATGTCGCTTTGTCACGTAAAATGCTCTTTTTTTTACGAGTTGGGAAATCTGCTGAGCGCCTTAGAAGATACGGTACTATCAGACACCTGAGAAGATACCTCAGGGAGTGGGGTTTAGGTATCCCGACCCCCCTAATGGGGCGTGAGGATCCAGACCCACTAAAACCCTACTCGAGTCTCCAGCCTCAATCCCCCCTGGCACCACCTTATCGGTATTACTTCAGGGAGGGGTATTGTGCTTAATGCACTCGCTTAGATAACTACTGGACTATGGTAGTTAGGCTGTTTATTCGCCGTTGATCGGCTCTCCAGTGGGTTTGTAGCTCGAGTACAATCTGGGTAGCAGCCGCATTGACCGCTCCCCAGATGTCCGAGCTGGAACACATCTTTTGGACTAAGTTATCCGGAGTAGTGTCCTGTCCGCTCACTGCCATCATGCTGCTTCTCGCGCCCGCGAAATGAGGGCATATGAAGAAAGCATGTTCTGCCGTTTCCTCAACATCCACGCATTCGGGACAACGGGGGACTCCGCATGCCCAAACTTATGCAGATACTGTCTGAAGCAACCATGCCCTGACAGAATCTGTGTCAGGTAGAAGTTGACTTCGCCGTGGCGCCTGTTGACCCACCCAGATAGTTCCGGGATAAGTCGGTGTGTCCACCGACCTTTTGTGGAATTAGACCATGCCCGCTGCCATGTGGTCATCGAGGCCGATCTTGTGGTACTCCGTATGCCTTTAGTTCCTCGTTGGTTGAAGCACTCTACGTCTTCGCTGATGATAATGCCAATAGGCATCATACCTGCTAGGACGCAGATTGCGTCATGTGAAACTGTGCGATACGCACTCGCCACTCTCAAGCACATGAGACGATAGGTGCTTTCCAGCTTGGCTAGATAGCTTTTGGTACCTAACGCCGATGACCACACCGGCCCGCCATACCTAAGTATAGACTGGACCACGTTGGCTAATAGCCTTCGTTTGCTGCCATATACCGCAGAGCTATTAGACATTATACGAGACAATGCCGAAATAGCTGTGGAAGCCTTCTTGCAGGTATAGTCGACGTGGCTCCCGAACTTGAGCTTGTCGTCGACCATGACTCCCAGAAGTTTTAAGGACCGCGTTGACGAAATAGTGCAGTCCCCGACGCTGATCTTTGCTTGCTGTACCGACTTGCGGTTGTTCACCACGATAACCTCCGTTTTATGATGCGCTAGCTCCAGTTTCCTGGATCGCATTCAATCTTCAACAATGCTTATAGAGTGGGCAGCCGTCAACTCAACCTCTCTGATAGATTCACCATAGACTTCCAGGGTGATGTCATCCGCAAAGCCGACAATCACCACCCCTACCGGGAACTTTAGCTTCAACACCTCGTCATACATGACGTTCCACAACACCGGGCCCAGTATGGAACCTTGCGGAACCCCTGCGGTGATTGGAACGCACTTCTGACCCTCCTCCGTGTTGTAGCATAGCACACGATTCTGGAAATAATTTTCCAGGATCCTGTACAGCGACACCGGCACTTGGACGTTCCGAAGCGAGTTGGCTATGGAGTCCCAGCTAGCGCTATTAAACGCATTTCTCACGTCGAGCGTGACAACTGCGCAATAACGAATACCTGTCCTCTTGGGCTGGATTGCCACCTCGGCTGTCTTAGTGACAGACAAGATGTCATCCACCGTAGATTTGCCTTTTCGGAAGCCGAATTGGTTCCTTGACAGACCGTTTGTACCCTCAGTGTACTGTACGAGTCTGTTAAGGATAACCCTTTCCAACACCTTGCCGGCAGTATCGAGCAGACAGATCGGCCTATATGACGAGGGGATACCCGGAGGTTTTCCCGGCTTCGGCAATAGGACCAGATTCTGTCGTTTCCATCTGTCCGGGAAGTTGCCAGCTTCCAGGCATCTACTCATTACTGCCCCGAATAATTCGGGGGTCTCCAGAATAGCCGCTTTAAGGGCCATATTCGGGATTCCGTCTGATCCCGGTGCCTTGCTCACCTTTAGGGATTTAGCGATCTCAATGAGTTCCTCGTTCGTAACCGTTACTTCCTCCCCGACCTCTAAACCACCGTCGCCCACGTTACTTTGGATGTTCGGCACGGAGACCGACCATCCTACGCTATGGTCTGAGATACTGGAACGTCGGCCGTGGGACGACTCAGCGGCCTGAGGCCAGGGCCTTGGCTCGTGGCGCGGAAAGAGGCCCTCAATGATCCGCTCCAGCATCTCTGGCGATCTCTCTGCGGGTGCCATCACGCCCTTGGCCTTTGCCATTACGATCCTGTAGGCATCACCCCACTGGTTCGCATTGGCACTGGCACATAACCTTTCAAAGCAGGCTCGCTTGCTAGCTATTATCCCACTCTTAAGCGCTGCGCGTGCAGAAACTAGTGCTACTCGACATTCTGCTCTGCCCTCGTCCGAACGAGCTCTTTGCATAATTCTCCTTGCACGAAAGCAGGCTCCGCGGAGTTCCGCAATTTCTTCTGTCCACCAGTAAACCGGTGACCTACCATACCTAGGTCGGCTTTTCCTAGGCATGGTGGCGTCACACGCTCGCGACAGCACCTCAACCAAATGATCAGCGTTCGGATCGGGCATATCGCGATCACCGCACTCTCTTCGGATCGCTTCCACAAATACTTCAGGATCGAAGTATGATGTCTTCCACCCACGGGTGGTTGGAGTGTTGGTTCTACCCGCCGCCTGCCGCCTCGTTATCTGACCAACACCATAGCGGACCGCCTGATGGTCACTGTGAGTGTAGCCATTGTCTACCCTCCAGTCTCCTATCAGACCAGGGCTGCCGAATGTCACGTCGATAATAGACTCTGCACCATTCCTGCTGAAGGTACTTATGGTGCCGACGTTGGCCAGGTCTACGTTGAGCTTTGCCAGAGCCTCAAGCAGAATCCGACCCCTATGGTTCGTGCGACGACTTCCCCACTCAACCGCCCAAGCGTTAAAGTCGCCCGCCACAACCACCGGCCTTAGACCAGTCAGCGCAACTGATACTTGGTCTACCATCCGCGTAAACTGCTCGATCGACCAACTCGGCGGAGCATAACAGCTGCAGTAGAACACTCCACCCATTTTGGCAACCGCAAATCCCTCGTCTGCAGTTGACACAACCTCTTGAACCGGGAACCTGCTTGTCGTCCATATAGCCGCCAACCCGGACCTATCCGAGACCCAGTTACCGTTTCCGGCAGGGATGCGGTATGGGTCCGAGATGATGGCAATGTCCGTCAACGACTCAGTAACTGCTTGGTATAACAGCTGCTGGGCCGCATGGCAGTGGTTCAAGTTTAGTTGTGTTACCTGCACTACGCCCGTGTTTTAGTCGCAGGCGCGCCTGCCGGGCACTTTGAGCCTCCTGTTGTGTGCTTAGCGTCCCGTTGGCCTGTACATATCAGGCACTTAGGCGGCGCCGAACAGTCCCTCGCTATATGGCCCGTACCGCCACATCTTCTACACAGGTGGCTTCTGTCAGGCCCCTTACAGCTCCAGGACTTGTGCCCTCGCTCAAAGCACCGGAAGCAAGCCTCCGGCTGCTGGAACACGCTCAGTGAGCATACGGACCATCCCACCTTCAGCTTGGCCGCCTTCAGGGCTGTATTCCCGTCTACCAGTGGAAGTCTTATTGTAGCTACCTGGGTTCCCGCCGGTCCCTTGCGCAGACGAACTGCTTCGGTAGTCACCACCACGTTACATTGCTCCTTGAGAGCTCGTGTCAGTTCGACCGCTTCAGTGATCTCGTCCAGGTTTTTAAGCTGGAGAGTCATCTCAGGCGTCAGTGCGCGGATCTGTATGCCATCACCAAGGACCTTTTCTGCCAGCACTTTGTAGGCAGAACCCTTCTCAGTGGCATCCTTTTTGAGCTCAAGGATCATGTCGCCGGTGCGGGAGCGGCGGATACTCCGTACATCCGCGCCAAGACCCTTCAGCTGCTCATCCCCTCTCATGGCCTTCAAAACTTCTGCATAGCTCAGCCCCTCAGTTTTGAGGATAAGGGCATCGCCTTTGCTCCTCTTTTTTCTGGCCACTTTCGGTGGAGTTCGATCCTCCTCTTTCTTCCTGGCCTTCTTCTTTTTCACTGTTTCCCACTGATTGTCGGGAGCTAACTGCGTCTTATTACCCTCGGAGGGTTTCACAGTTTGCTTAAAATGCTCTTTACATAAAGGCATTGCTTGGTATATAATAAGTTCGGCACAAACTTTTCAAAAGGTCGTAAGCAGATGCCAGATATATGCAACAAACATTTCTGTTGAATAACAGTTAATCAAGCGCTTATTACCCGGTAATCTATACCCCTACTATTCAAGAAAAATGAATACTGCGGAAAAATAATGTCCCAAATTTATGCATGCACATAAATTTGGGACATTATTTTTCCGCAGTATTTCATTTTTGCAGTCTAATTTTTGCTATAATGTACATAGTTCATGAAGTACTAGTACGTATTATAGAGATTGCTGACATTTACCGCACGCACAGTTCGCCGCGTATACGTATACGCGGTTTGTTTGCATCTCCAAATTTTTTTTCGCTGCGAAAAATTTTTCACGATGCACACAAACACTGTAACACGATGCACTGTATTAGTCGCACATTAGCAATCCTGATACCGTCCGTTATTATGGCAGATGGTGTAAAAAGCTGGATAGCGCATCACTGTGCGATTACAGCGCACTTCTTGCGACACACAAAACCAGAATAAAATTGAATGTCACACAGCTATCCACCTATTCACGTGCGTAATGACGGCTAGTGGATACAACTTTCGGAAAACGTTAGCATGCTTTTGGCTTTGTTCACGTTAAGTTAATATTTCCAGCCTTAATTGTCGTTGTAGAACTTTCAAGCATACGTGAGCGGAGTTCCCAAAAGCAAATAAACATTGTCGAAAAATGTACCCACTAGCCGCCATTAAGCGCGTGAAAAGGTGGATATGCATACAATTATTGTTCATATTTTCTAGTAAATTATCCATGTTAACAGAAACAGAATGTAGCCTTTCGATCCTGAAATGAACGTTTACATGCTGACTATTTACTAGATTTACTAGAATAATGTTTCACATATGTAGTATTATATACGTGGTAGTGCCTAATTTTAGAGGGTATTTAAGGTGAAATTAGTCGTCATCGATTCTGCCAATTTCAAAAGCAGTTTTTTTGTTTGAAACAAAAATTCTGTTAATGAAAATATATTCGCTGTGTTCAGATTGGCAAGAAGAAGGCAGTATTTATATTTTTACAACCAGACCCCAGCTATTGGGTCCAAAAACTGCTTTCGAAATTAGGCTCTCCGACGAAAAGTTAATGACTGCTATTTTCCCGTTAAACAAATCATGTTCGAAAAACAGGTCTATTAAGTGATCTCCTCATTATTCATAATCTTTTTAACTTTTCACTATTGATTTAATAATGTCCTGATTTTTTCCAGTGTCATTTCCTTTGCAAAACTCCCTTTCTGCACGATTTTTCCTGTACCAAATTCGATTTTGACAGCAGTTCAAATAATAAACATTGTGAGCTTTTTTGATAAGTTTCAAGCAAACAAACCGGCGAACAGCGCAAAATGTTACGAAAACAAATTTAATTTGATTGGCATATTACACTGTTTTACAAACCGCCAAATTTTATTGGAAAAGCTCGGCGACATTTTGAAAAATAAAATTTGTTCGAATATTTGGTTGGATCAGTACACGGGTTTTCAAATTTATTTGATGAAATAGATCAAATATTGGATGATTCAGCAAACAGTGTACTGGTACCTTTACAGTAAAGAGAACCTTTGTTCTTGTTTAATATTTATTATTTGATTTGATGACAATCTCAAATATGCATTATCAATAGCAGTGATTTTAGGAATTGAATCAGCTAAGCGAAGCAGCGAGCTAATAGAAAGTCATTAACCTCAATAAACTATTTCGATTGTTTGCCACGCGTTGGCAGTAGCGGTAATGTCATTATCGCCCGTTCATTTCATGGTGCCGCCTTATCGTCTTTGCTACATCTTTAATTTCGATCGCCTATAGGCCTCCGACCTGATTAAGCAAACCGGTTCCGTGTAGAAAGAATTGAACCCACGATCATCGGCCTGACTGCGACTCCTATCGAGCAGGCAGGAGTATCGAAGATAGGCAATTTAATGAAAATGAAAGTGAAGACATACTTGACTTTCACAGCTAGCGTCGTTTGGCATAACTTCGAAACGGCACACAGTAATCCAGAGGGGAAAATAAAGAAGAATTTCGACTTTTTGCTGAATCTGCATGAGCTAGTCTCATATAATATGAGTGAGTAATTCTCGATGAAACGGGGCCACTACTGGCGCGAGGTCTTCAAATATTAGAACTTTTGTACTTGATTGGTTGAAAATGGTTAAAAAATGAGAATTGCACTTTTAATACCTCGAAACAGTGAACCCCTGGTTCGCCGAGGGGCCACCCGACAGTTTAAAAAATGTGGATTTTTTAGCGAACTTTGAGATCTATATCATGATATTTTCTAACTAACAACTAACAAATTGCACGGTTCTGTAAAGAACAAGTACTGGCTTTTCAAATAGAGTAAAAAATTTTTGGCGGCCATCTAGGACTTGGATTTTATCGAAAAGTCGTTGTTTTCGCCATGAGCTCTTAAACCGTTTTTCTTTTTAATTGGGAAGCTGCTAAAAATACTATAGAAACATTCATAAAATTAAGTGTACATTGGCATTAACTAAATAAAACAACCAGTTATCTGTAGCAAGGTTCACAGTTTTCATATAATTATTGTGATATACCCACAATTTGCAATGAAATAAACTACAAATTTTGAAAAGGTGAAGGAAAACAGACACTGAGGAAGCCTGCAAGTCGTAGGCGAAATACGTATCTGTCGTGAATAAAATATACATAATAGAATTAAATTGGATAAGTTTTCTTCTTTTTATTTAATTTGAGGACACGGATTAGTTTAGCATGAAACGGTTGTTGTTGAAATAGATTACTTTTGTTAAGCAGATTTCGAGTTTTATTTCATCTGCTACTTATGACTTATCCCACTGCGATCTGGAATATCTCCGGGAAATCGGCTGGCTCAAAATGCATCCAAATGTCCACCCAAGAGTATTTCACCCTTGGTATTTCACAGTCGTCGTGCTGTCACAGCAGATTCCTACTTCGACTCACTCTAGCTAGCTTCTGTCGATGCGTTTATCCGCTGGTTTCTGTATGCTTTGAGCTTCAACAAAACATTTTTGATGATATTCCATACAAACATACAAATATTCTGCCGCTGATCGCACGGGTTCGATCTATGATCGTACTTGTGGATCAACTGCTACAGTCGATCTCGCTCAACTGTATCGTACACTGCTTTAAAATTGAGGAAAACATGATATACCATGATATACATACCGGAGGATCCACTGGTTAGTGCAAATTTGATTCGTAGCGGTACAAACATCCATGAGATTTTCTTCGTAATGTCGTATAATTTTTCTTAGCATCAGTGACGTTACAACCAATACTTTTGCTGGATTTGCTGAGAAATTTTGCTAGCATTTTCATGAAAAAAAATTACGATGCTTGGTTTAAGAGCTATGAATTTTTGAAATGGGCAAGAATAGTCCGACAAACTTTTCAAATATTGTTTTTGCTCACAAATTGTAGGACTCTTCGGCCCATTTACTTACTTATTAAAAATTTATATCTCACGAACCAACCATCATAGAGCAAATATTTTTATAAGAAAATATAAGTAAATTTTGTCAGCAACTCAGGAAAAATATTTATTTATTTATTCATCTAGTTGCATCATTAGTTTCACAGACTGTTTACTAAATTAATACCTTAATTCTAACTTTGTACCTAATATTAAACCTTACAAAGTTAGTACCTTACAGCCTTACTAATATTAAAATCAAATATACTTGACGTTTCACGTCAAGTGTAAAAGGTCTCCAGAACATAGCCCACGGTTCATTGTGACCATAGTTGGTACGGTGGGGACGATGCCATAGCAGAGTGTAGTTATGCAGTTGCCCGTGAGGGGCATGTATCAGGCTAAGAAGAGGACTGCAGTCAATATCGCCGCTAATTAGTCCGAAAACAAATATTCACTAAAGTAGTTTTCTCCTGGCTGACAATGTATCGATATCAATAAGCCTGCATCGTTCGACGTATGGAGGTAGATTCATTGTTCCACGGGAGGACACGTATCTTATAAAGTTCTTTTTGCTGGACTCAGTTTGAGACTGCAGGCCACTGTGTCCTAAACTATACTCGTAATGCAGGGGGTCGCGTAAGCGGTTAAATGATATAACCCAGCATTTTGAAGCATTGATTTCCATACCGTTCAATGTACACCAGTATAGAAGAGAACGAATATTTTCCTGGAGGGCGCCGCAGTCAAGTGTGGTTTTGATTTCACGATATATCTTTAAATCGTCTGCGTACATAAGCCTAGAAGAGCGCAGTTTACTGCACAGATCATTAATGAAGAGAATAAAAATTAGGGGCCCAAGATGGCTACCCTGAGGGACACCCGATGGTATCATAAAACTAAACGAGTTAACAGCGTTGATGTTGACAAAGGCTGAGCGATCAGTTAAGTAGGACAACATCCACTGAGTAACCCAGTTGGGCAATCCCAGGCATTTCCTTTTGTAAACCGCGAGCGCATGTGGAACCGTCGAAGTCCTTGCTAAAGTCATCATAAATCGCATCGACTTGGCGTCTTTTTTCGATGCTGGAAATTAGCGAGTTTACAAACACCATCAAATTAGTTGTTGTAGAGCTTTACAAAGCCGTGCTGATGCTCAGAAATTATTGGTCGGACAGCACCAATAGTTTAGTTTTAGGAAGACAGCTTAAAATGAAAATCCCACGGTAAACGGTATCAAACAGAAGTCGGACAAACCTTTGGATTTATAAAAGTTTTATCTCCCTGTTTCTTTTATCCTTGTGTGGATTCTATCATGGTCATGACGTAAACTTTTTTACGGCAGGAGCAAGAGCAGCCATGCAAAAACAATATTATCGCTGAGTAAGTTTGTGCAGAATGATGAAGTTAAAAGAGCGAAACGAAACTAGATATCAGACTACTTTATAGAGAGGTGAAGCGGTGGCGCAAAGGTTCAATTCAAGTCCAATTTCAAATCCATTTTCACATCCATTGTCAAGTCCGGTTCCAAGTAAAATTTCAAGATTAATTTTAAACCGATTTCAAATTCCGATTTTCATGTCTGATTTCAACTTTAGTTTTGAGTTCATTTCATTCAAAATCTAGTTTCAAGTGAAATACAAAATTGTACTTTATATTACTAGTAAACTTTCATGTCAAGTTTCATGCCCTAATCTAAGTCCTATTTACAGCCCAATAAGTTCATTTTAAAGAACCAATTCCATGCTTAATTTTAAGACTGATTACGATTCAATTTTATGTCAAATCGATTTCGGTTTCAAGTCTAATATTCAGTTCGTAATGTGGTAAAACTTCAGCTTAAATTAATCTAATTTCTAATCCAATATCAAGTCCAAATTTGTGTCCGTTTTGCAACTTTAGTTTAATTCCAATTTTAAGTAAAATTTTATGTCCAATTTTAATTCCGCTTTCAAATCCAATTTAAGACCAAATCCCAGTTGAGTATGTACGTACAAGCAGTAATGCTTCAAGCTCAAATTAATCTTAATTGAAGTCTAATTTCAATCTAACTTTGTGTTCGGGTTCGAGCGGAAGATACTGTAAACATCACTTGGCGGAGTACAAACTAAAAGCAGAGAGTGACGGGGACGAGTGAATCACGAGCTACATGCACTACTTGGAGAGATTCCTATCGAACGTCTGGCAAAAGTCAATAGGCAACGGTAGGCCGGGCACGTCGTAAGGATGCCGGACGAAAACGCGACGAAAACAGTTCACTTCAACAACCACACCATCACCAGGAACAGGGTAACTTAACGTGCAAAATAGTTCGACAAGGTCGAAAGTGATTTGCGACTTCTGAGATGTTTGGGAAATTAGCGAAAAGTGGCCCAAGATCGAGTTGAATAGAGATGACTGCTTAATAGTGTCACTTCGAGCCAACCCGGCTCTAGGCTACTGATGAGGACGGTTAGTCTAGGTACGTCAGAGCACATGACCGATCGATTAAATCAAGTTTTTATATGATGACTAAACTAGTAGCGAGACTTTTTGATTTAAACGCGAAGGATCCAACCATGAGGGTCCGGAGTATCACTTAACTTTTATTAACAAAAATACTCCTAACGAAAACAATGTTACAGATAATCAGAACAGTTGGTACGAGATGTCTCTGTTTTAGCCCCATGTTGATTTTAAACTGCATCTAGGTATCAATACCTTATTCATACAAGATTTATTTCGTATTATCGTCTTTGCGGCAATAATTCACAGTCGGTATGACCAATTAAAAATTTGCAATATATCTGTCTATATTAAGACAAAAGAATAATTAAAAATATCTCTATGATTGGAAATAATCAAAATTATTTTCAGGAGTCCTTTATTGTGACTTTGATGGTACTCATAATGATAAAAATAAGCATAAGATAGCTGAACTTGTAACAAAACTGCGCTGAATGATTTATTAATAAAAAAATAAAAACTAAAGACTAGAGTGCAGAATTAAAAACATAACTGTAACGCAGGTAGTAAAATTCATGAGAAATATAATCGAACTTATTACTCACCTCCCGAAATGAAGCGACCGGTGGCTGACGAGCGCAAAATGAAGTTGACAGCACTCCGGTTTGTCTGATTCCTCGTTCGATTATCCAATAAAACGGTTTCTCACCGAATCGTTTATCGACTTCGTTCGATTCTCCACAAAAGGGTCATCGTTTATCGGGACGTCATCATTGCGATTGTTCGGCACAATGTCTCCGTTGTTTTGGGGACCACTAGCTATATTACTGCACGCCAGAAACTGCACCTCCGCCGCTAGCCGGCAACAGCTGACACATCAACTGGTTGGAAAAACCCACGGCGTAAAACATTTGCTGCAGCCTTCCCCGTACGTGCACGAATCTACACACTTGGGCTCATTTTGGCCTGTTTTTCGCAGGTTCAGAAACACGAACTAGACACGCTCTTCATCGCTTAGAGGCCAAACACAACACAACAAACCACCCATTGTTTACATTATTGCAATTTTGCTGCTTCCGATATCGCTTACTTTGATTACGAAACGAGCAATGATTACAAGGCTCCGTCCTTCCTTCCGTGAGCCTGCTTTCCACGCTTACTGATTTCAACACCTCACGCGTGCTAGTTACCTGTGGAAGGAGAAAATATACGGTTGTTAAAAATTGTATGATGTTTAAAACATTAAAAGTAGGTAATTGCAAATGTACTTATACGGGTAATAACAAAGTATCAGGAAAACCGCTTGAAAAGTTTAAAAATTCAATTATATTGAAATGCGGCACAGGAAAATTGAAACTGCTAAATACTCATAAAAGTTGATAGCGTTTTACAAAATCTGATCATCTAATTTGTTCACTTGAAAACTCGGTATAGTTTTTGTTGGTATTTACAAATTGGAATTTGGATAGGAAAATGCGCGGTTTGCACCCACTAAGCTTCATTGGATTCTAAGGAGATACTTTCCACCATTACCGGTAGTGCGAAATCCGCAAATTACCGCAATGTACCTACATACCACAAACTAACGGAAAAGAAAATATATTGAAACGAAAATCGAGTCTATGGAAAATGGAAATTCATTCACAATCTATGGCCACCGGAGCACAACGGTCGACCGGTGAATCCGTGGAAAAGATTTAGCAGATTAAGTACTCCCGCATTCGCAACCCCAACGGAAATGTGCAAACGACGACCTCGTCGTAACTCGCTGTCTCTCTGTAGTGGATCTGCACATTCAGCCATAGATATCTACACACGTACCTCCTATAGGTTGAAACTCCCCCTTGGTTAAAGAGGAAAAAAATATTTAAACCATAAAATCCGTGTAAATTATTGTGTGTCTTCTACTTCTGCACTAATGACGCTTTCGTTTTACCTTCTGGGAGTGAGTCTTTGAGGGGAAACCGTTGAGCCGCATTTGGAAATCTGTGATGTAAACATGTAAGATTGGATTCCGCGTCTTGGCAAATAGCAGAAGGAATGACGTTAGGAGGAACGATGTGATAGGTACTTGGACTTATTTTTGAAATCCGATTAGCGTTGGCTTTGGAGAAAATTTCTTTTCATCTGTTGCATTGTACATTTGAGATAACACCAATGATAGTAAATTTAAGAATATAACAAATTGTTTTAATAGAGAGAAAGGTAATAAACAAAATTTATGATTGAACCAACAATGATCCATCATTTGAACACTCGAATGAAAAACTAATCAAAAAAATGTACCGATTATATACATCACCAAAAAGGGGCTACTTAAACAAACACGATAATATCATCAAGACTATCACTCAGTTACAAGTGCCCCGAGGTAATTTGATGATATAATTCCTTCCGATTACAGCAACGGATACGCAAATTTTCCTACTCAACTATCCGGCAACGATTGCAGACGCTCGAGAGAGAGCTCGGCGTGAAATTCACCAGACTGTGATTAATCAAATTTCACCAAATCGTGTTCTTCCCACCAGGATAGCGAATAGGATAGTACTGATAAGGTTTCCAAGTGGTTGCAACATTCCTGTCGTTATGTGTCTTCGGTTAAAAGTAAGCCATTAATACCACTAAGTATTATCGTAGGAAAATTGCAAATTGTCTACTAACTATAAGAGAAATTTTCAAATGAAAACAATTATACTGTACTCGTGCTAGAATTATCTATTCTTATTTTTCCTTCGTTAAATTCAAACTCAACTCTTCCCCGTCGTCCGCCGCAGCCTGAGATTTAAGCATGAAACAGATTTACATGACCAAGTCTACGAGAACGGTTTTCTCTCTGCTTCCGGATAGATTTCCGAAGAAGTGAAAGGAACAATAAACTTCCTACAAAATATAAGCTCTAATGGTTGTCGGTATGTACGTCATTCCGAGAGCACGGGACGACGCACGTACCAGCCGCCGAACTCAAGGGTGCTTTTATGCGCCGCTTTATGTATAGTGTTGAAAGCAATCCAATAGAAGAGTTCATCGGTTGAACGACGCGACGGCTGCTGGCTGGCTGACTGGCTGGCTGCCTGGCAAGGCTGGCATCGTCGGGCTGCGTCTTCAATCGGCATGATTACGTTTTCTTTGCTTGCCTGCTCGGTGGGGGCTCAGCTCGGCACAACACAGAACTTATTATTTACGTCGGCTTGATTTCCATTGTGGATCCAAAAATAGCTCATTCACGGATTTCTTTGACACACTCGATGCATGGTATTGAAAGGTCCGGATGTGACAGTTTTCATCGTATGAATGAATTCGCAGCAGTGGAATAAAAAGTAATCCCTCTGTAGGTGTTGCGACAGAGTTGCTACATTCTCTATCCCGTTCGTTGATAGCTAGTAGCTTCAGAAAGGGGAATTCGAACTCAATGAAACTGTCCCTTCAGACTATGTTTTGTTCCAACCTAAAATTGCCTTTGTTAATAGAAACAGTTCAGCAGACAGAGGAGGTTCATGATTGAAGATCAAACGAAAGTGTTTGAATTGTACGATTTTGACTTTTGAACATTACTGAACCGAAGTCTATTATGTGTTTAATATAGTCTAATTCCATATTGAACTATAACTTCTATCAATAATTTTAATCAAATCGGAGATTATCTACTAAAATTAAAACTAAAACACTAGGTGCAGTTTAGGCGCCCTTATATTAGTTTCAGCTTTGTGTAAAGCGTGTAATGAGCTGCGATTCCACGAAAACATGGCGTCCTGTCATGGGCCTCGTTTTGGTTGCAGATCCAACTTATATAATAGATTATAAAAATTTGAAATATTAGGCCGTATGAATAAAAGAGTCGGCTTTTCTTCTCCTATAAGATTTGCACAGCTGATAATGAAAAAGTTAATCTATCACTGCGGACTACAATTATCCATGAACGTAGAATGGGTGAGTAAATAACGCACAAAATCATAGAAGTATAACAGTTTTTTGGTCTTCAAAACCGAGCTATTCGCTATGTGAATCGGCAATAATAGAACCGCCGGAATAGACCAACTCCTTGCAGAACTCTATAAAAGTGGTCAAGAACCGCTAGCAACTTCACTTCACTGTAAAATTTCAAGGATTTGGGAAGAGAAGAAACTACCGGAGAAGTGGATGGAGGAAGGTGTGGTTTGCCCCATCTATAGTGCTCTCCCAGATTTTGCAACGTCGTATATCCCCAAATATCAAGAGCAGCACCAGGCGGGCTTTATGAGGGCCCGTGCTACTAGGGATCCAATTTTTACTCTCCGACAGATCTTCTAGAAATATCGATAATACAACGTACCCACGCATCATAGTTTCGTAGATTTCAAGGCAGTATACGATACAATCGAGCGCGAGAGCGATATGGCAGATAATGCGACGCGGCTGATCAAAGTTCCCCTGGATCGAGCGATGTGGAACGTGCGTGTTTCGGGGACACTCTCGAGTCCTTTCGAATCGCGCAGAAAATTGCGGCACGGGGATGGACTGTTCTATGTGTTATTTAGCATCTCTATTGAAGGTGTGATACGGCGTGTGGGCCGAGAAACGATATTCAGTAAGAGTAGTCAGCTTCTAGCCTTCGCAGACGACATCGACATTATTACTAGAAAGCTTGGGACGGCGGAAGTAATCTACGCCAGACTAAAAACGGAAACTAAGAGGATTGGATTACAAATCAATGCGTTGACAACCAAATATATGGTAGGAAGAGGCTCCAGAAAAAAACAACGGTCGCCTCCTTTCGACTATTGACGGCGATGAACTAGAAGTTATATTGTTTTATTGTCTTCTAATCACTGGAAGTGGTTACTAAGCTCATATATTTGGGATCTCTGGTAACTGCCAACAATAATACATACGAGTAAAGAGATTCAACGACGGATTCATTCAAGGAAATCGACTCTACTTTTCCCTTCGTAAGACGCTTCGATCAACGCACATACGCCGTGGCACAAAACTGACGATATACAAAACTTTAATCAGACCTGTCGCAACAATCTGTTGCAGTGCACCTTCGTCAATGGTACCCCAATCCGTTCCTAGCATCAGCTAACCTGTGGGACTAAGGAGAAACGTCACTCAAAGAATGTAAACAATGGAAAGCGTTTCGTGAGCTAGCGAAAATTGAACCTTAAAACTAGTGAATGGCAGATTACTTTACAATAAAACTATTACAATTTATACTTGGCTCACCTCTCTAATATAGATATTGTGTGCTACAAACAATACTTGCTTGGGTGAACTAATCGTTGTTTTATAAAGGTTTGCTAAAAAATATATTACCGTGAACGTACCATATTCTGCGCAGTTAAGACATTTTGATGATTCTTCCGCTAGTATAAGTATTCTGGACTTAAATTAATAACGGTGATAGCAGCAACGTGCAGTGCTACGGTCTATAGTATCTGGGAAAAAAACATGGGAATTAAAAGTCGACCAACAATTGAGAATATTTTTTGTTTTGTAAACTTATCCACGGTGCCTAATTCTGCGCACTTTCTTGCCCATGTTCCTAATTCTGCGCATGTTTGTTCCTAATTCTGCGCACCCAAAAAGTAACAATAAACACTCATACCATGTTTTTTATGTTTTTATACGCTAAAAGCACGTCAAAAATCCGGCATTAGCCATTACCATAAATAAATCTTGGTGTTCTTGTGCTGTCCAGGTGGCACAGGAATATTGTTATCATTTTGATTGGCTTATTTTAAATATTTTATTGTCGATAACATAAAGGGCGAGTTGATTCGGGTTTTCTGCATACTGAATAATACACTTTAGACAAATATTAAAAATTGTGTTTTCATGTATAAACCACTTCGCCACTGCCTGACAGCTCCATGGACATTAAAAAAATCAGAAAACATGGTTCCATAAATTGGCGCTCGTATGTTCGGACCCCGAGTCGCAACACAGGATCCTAATCAATGCAATTTAAAAGTTCTACTTGAATTTTCATGCCTCTATACGTCAGCCATTTGGCTGAGGTATTCTTTCGCGATTTCTTCGAAGGATACATTACTGCGCAGAATTTGGAACATGAATAAAAAATCTGTGCCTAAATCTGCCCACTACTGCGTCGCATTTTTCCAACGAAAGCAAGGCATGCAATCACTCTTTTTGTCTAAAACATGACTAAAACTAATTATTCTTTCTAACTATGCTGGGTAATTTGATCATTGCAAGGAATTTCGATCATAAATTTGTTAATTTTCTAGCATGACAGTTTTAGCGTTGGTGCTAACGACGTTGTTTTCTGACATATAAAATACTTTTAGTTTCAGTTTAATTTATTTCACTATCAAATATTATGGCCCTGTGTGTAATATTCAATAGGCATGTATAAAAAAATAACTCAATGGTCATAGTTATGCGCAATGTTAAAAAAAACATATACTAAGAAAAATGCGCAGAATTAGGAGCTGCACAGAATTAGGAGCGGTCTCGGTATATCTAAATACCACCTGAACAGAAACTATGCCTACAGTACGGTCTGTGAACCATTTAATACGGTCAGGATCTGTTGTTAAAACAGAATTGAGCCAACTAATGCGAATAAGGAAACTGGAAAAGCACTAAACATAAGTGTTAAGAAAAGTTATTACTCGGTCGTGAACTCAATAATACTGAAACTTAAAACAATTAAGCATATGTATGATAAATTTACTAATTATTACCTAAGTAACAATTTGGGTTGTATTAGTTTCTTACAATGGCATTCAAGACCAAAATTGGTCATGAAAACCGCCAACCCACATTGTTGCTTGGGTTCCATGTTATATACCATGTTATACCTGGTGAAAATTAGGATGCTAGGGGGGGGGGCTAGCCACGTCGCAAGGATACCGCACGACTATGCAATGAAATTCCAGAACTCCACCGGCATCAGGAATGGATGGGCCCAACGTGCTAGATGGCTCGACCACGTTAAAGCCGACTTGCGTGTGTGGAGACGCTCAACGAATTGACGCTGGATCGAGTCCCAGGATCGACTACAGACGCTCAACGAATTAGGCCCAGGATCAAGTACAGTGGAGGGCAATTCTAGATTCGGCAAAAGCCGTCAAGTGAATAGTGAATAGCCACCAAGTAAATGGTGCTTTCAACTATTTTCGAAGAAATTGCCGAGAGCAAATCAGCGCTGTAAATGATAACCCAAATTAATTGATGTTGTGTTTAACAAAAAAATGTACGTTTAATGACAAATCTATACCTATAAAAAAGGATTTCTGTCTGTCTGTCTGTCTGTCAGTCTGTCTGTCCCTATGTTCCTTTTAGAATCGAAAACTACTGAACCGATCGGAGTGAAAATTTGCATGTAGGGGTTTTTGGGGCCAGGGAAGGTTCTTATGATGGTTAGAGACCCCTCCTCCCACTAAGAGGGGGGACCTTTTTAGGAGAGGCTTCCCATACAAATGGAATGCAAATTTCCTTATAAGTCGAGAACTAATCAAGCAAATGGAACCAAATTTAGCATGTGGGTGTTTTTGCAGGCATTTTTTTCTATGGTGAATTGAAACCCCTCCCCTCTTTAGGAGGGGAATAATGACCTCTCCCTTTTAACAGGGGGGCGCTTCCATACACATGAAATACAAATTTCCGCATAACTCGAGAACTAATCAAGCAAATGGAACAAAATTTGACATGTGGGTGTTTTTGGAGACAAGAATTTTTTCTATGGTGAATTGAGACCCCTCCCCACTTTAGGAGGTGGGGGGGGGGGCTTCTATACAAATGAAATACAAATTTCCTCATAACTCGAAAACTAATTAATCAAATGGGACCATATTTGACATGTGGGTGTTTTTGGAGGCATGAATTTTTTCTATGATGAATTAGGACCCCTCTCCCTTTTTATGAGGGGGGGCTCCCATACAAATGAAATACAAATTTCCTCATAACTCGAAAAGTAATCAAGCAAATGGAACCAAATTTGGCATGTGGGGGGTTTTGGAGGCAGGAATTTTTTTAATGATGGTTTGAGACCCCTCACCCCTGTGGTAGGGGGATAAGGACTATCATACAAATAAAACAGAAATTTTCGCGTAACTCAAAAACTAATCGAACTGGAGAAATTTTAGACTCTTTCATAAAACATTAATCAATAATAAGACCACCAAAAACTATCAATAGTTACATTAGATAATTCAGCGTGAGACGGCCAGAGGCCGCGAGTGTTGCCGGCGACCTGCCGTCGGAAGCGCCGGCGACTGTGGGGTCAGTCCCCCGTAGAGATCACCTCTATCTAGGTTTATTTCTTTTCCTGGATCTACTGACCTCTATTACTTTCCTTCAGTTGGGTCACCCCTGCGAAATGGTACTTTCTACGAAACGATTTTCCGTGAAATGGTACATCCCGCGTAAGGTTTTTCGCGAAATGGTATTTTGCGAAACTCTATATTCCGCGTTATGGTCAACCGAGAATTGGTGTTCCGCAAAATGGTATTCGGCGAAATGGTTTGTAATGATGGCGAATATTTAAATCCTATCCGCTTTATTTTATCAGGCTAAGCAATGGGAGGAGTTGTTTTCTACTTTACTGTGAGGAAAATTTGTATATTAAAACACCCATGAACTCCCCAGAAACTTGCAAAACTCAAGATTGCGACAAAGGTCATCCGAGATTCACGATTTATGTACAACACAGTTTAATTTGTGGCAATACGAAGTTTGTCGGGTCAGCTAGTATTCTATAAGTTATTACTAAACTAGTTACATTGCCGTCCAAATAAAGCCACCGGTGAAAGGATCGATTCAGCCATCCACCGAGAAACAAGGACTTATTCGACTTCCTAAAACACAAAAGATTAGACGAGTTGCAAACAATCAAAGATAATAATTTAATAAAAATAAACACTAAACTATGACAATTACAGAATTACTTACAATAATTTTTGGTATATAATATTGAAACATTCAATTGTGCACGTTTCATAGCTCTATTTTCAATGTTTTAAAGTGCAAGATCAAAGTCTAACCTTAACCAGCTTCAGGTAGTACAGTTTATTGTTCGCTAATTGTCCAGTTCGGGACCGGTTTTTCATTGGTGCGGCATTAGCTGATATATTCTCCATCCAAGTATGAAACAAACCAGCATTCGGTAGCGGAATGTTTTTTGCTCTCCTTCAGCAAACCGCTATCGATAGTTTTATTTCTCGCTTTCGTTTCGCTCCACAGTCCTCTATACAGAACGGGTGTGTTGTACTGGCAGTTGAAGAAACTATACCTACAACATGTACCTGCATCCCTCGGTTCAGTATTCCACCCCCTCGCTCTCGTGACCGGACCATACCTACACCCAACGCAGACAAAGTTAGTTCAGAAACTAGTTCACCGACTCCGTTAGAATCGTCACGTCTTTGGCCTTGGTGGTGCCGTTATGCAGCACCAACATTGAATCCTGTCCAGCTCTTCAACGGAATTTGTGCCGGTTGAGATGCTATTTCAATAAAACAAGCTGTTGCTCCGGCAATGCCGTCCGTCCTACCGCGGTAATGCAATACGGAAAAGCAACTCCCCGGCATCTGTGCTCATTACCGACAGAATGATGATATTCAAGTATGATTTCAATAGGAATGTCTGACTCGAAGTTTCCGGTTTGTGGTCTGGTTTGTTTTGGAATGTCATTGAAGTGAAAATTGTTGAACTTTTTGTTTGCTAAGGGTTAAATTAAGTTCATAGTCTCATTCTTTTTACGCCAGGTTAATAATTAGACTTCTCACAAAGTTTTGTGGATTAATTGTGAAAATGCACGATTTTATAGAAAAGTTATTAGCAACAGCAGATTATCGAATCCTTTTTTTTCTCAAAGAAAAAATGAAGAAAATTCCATATTTTTTCGATATGAAAAATAACAGGCCATTATGCGCACCGTTAAACCTGATCCAGACAACGAACCAGTTGCACTAGTATAAAGAAAATAAAAGTATCAGACTAGATACTTTTATTATGAACTATCAGCATTCCAAAGTCGAGCGAGGGAATGAAAATGTTTATTGCTGATGTGGAAAGCACCTATAGTACCCAGAGGCATTTCTGAAAGTATAGGCTCATCTATATTGCTGTAAATACATAGCATCAAACTAGAACTGCAATCCATTCAACCGATGTTTTCCGCTTTCGCTACAATGCCTGTTTTTATTATCTACCAATTGGAAATACTGTATAGCTACTGAAGCTTCACCGACTGACCATCTTCATTCAGCTCCTTTGTTCCTCGTGAATCACTGGGTTCATCCTGTAACAGTTGAATGGTCGATGTCTTAACGGACAAGTTTGATCCAAATTGCTCCGCACTTCCTTCAATTTCCTTGATGGTCGTAATAACACCACTGGCGGATACTTTCAGTTTGGACCGTATTCGAAGAGTTTCGTTGGAATTCATTTTAGATGATCGAGCGGCTGCCAAAGCAACAAACTCATCTGTTTTCAACGCGCGTAATTTGGGCACATCCATATACCAATCTGCTATTACCGCCTCCTGCACGGTCCACCGAATGATGGCGTTCGGTTCCAGTAGATTGCTCACAACAGCTTTCACCTGACAGGAAAGATTCTCGCGAACCCTAGACCGAAACTTCCACTTTCTTCCCATTTGCTGTTCGTAAACCACTTTCGTGCGTCCCTTGAAGGGCATAGACTTGTTCAACATTACGTACAGCAACACTCCGAAAGCCCACATATCGGAAGCTTTCGGGTCATAGGGTTGGCCCTTCAAAATCTCTGGTGCCGCATAGTCGAACGAACCGCAGTAGGTACTACTCAGCTCAACCATGCCGTCCTTCATGACGTATCGTGAAAAACCAAAATCACTGAGCTTTACGTTAAAATTAGTGGTAATAAGAATATTTTCACACTTCAAGTCCCGATGGGCCAAACCACTTTCATGCAAATACTGCAGAGCCAGTGCCACCTGCCGGGACCAGATACGGGACTGGTTCTCGCCTATCGGCCCGTGAGCCAATATGAACGTCAGCAGATCGCCCAGTTCGGCGTATCGCATGAAAATGAAAATTTTCGAGTGACATTTCACAATCCTATGGGTTCGGACGATGTGCGGATGCTTAACCCTCAGCAGAACGGCCAATTCTCGCGGTAGAAACTTTCGTCTGAACTTTGCACTGCACGTGGCCGTATCGATCAGCTTGCAGGCCAGCTTTTCGATCGCTTTCGTGGTTTTATCGGTAAATTCGACAAGGTAAACCTGGTCAGAAGCTCAGATAAGTGTTTGTATTCGATTTCCGTTATCAACACAAAATACCTTGGAAAAAGTGCCTTCACCAAGGCGGGCCACAAACCGATAGCCTAGTGTCTTGATGTGTTCCTGTGCGGTTCGCCGTCCCGAAATGGATTCTAATTTAGAGCACATAATTTAGTAATCATGTTTGAATTTGATTGAAAATTTTTCAAAATTCACACAGAAAAAACAAAAATTTGCTGAATTTGTCAATAAACTGTTGCAAGGCGGTTTACTAGGATCAGCTTGTCAACAGAATGAAATAAATATAAATTTTATAGGTACAATGTGACGTTTACATAGCGTATGCCTCTATGTTTTAGATTATTTTTCCTAAAATCCATACCAGTTTAAAACAGTTTTTTATTGCATACCAAAATTGTAGCAGTGTAGTTTCGCTATCATCACCGTAAACCTTGGCTTATCACACATGCATTCATCAGATATCACTTACATGATTTCGGTAAATCGAGCTTTGGCTTATCGATTTTAGGAAATACGTTACATGACTTTTTCTTCATTGGGTAAATAAGAAGCCAAAACATTTTACTGGCCTTCGTCAAACATTTAAAATGACACTCAAAAATATATGTCCCATATATCCTTCGATAAATTAACCATTCATACAACAAGTCTGACACTTCCTTGCTCAACAACCCCATTTGTGATTAAAAGCTGCTGCCCATTCCGGTTCTTCGAATTCCCGAACAGTAAACCATCGGATAATGAATACTTGATGACCCACTTTAGAAACCTCTGGCTCTGGCTGGTGCCCGGCAGCATGAATGGGGAACTTGCTTCTGTGTCTACATACATCCGTCGCACCGTACCGGTCCCGGTGGTCGATGTCACCGGTTTATTTTCCTATATTGCAATAAAATAGTAAAATACCTTACTCGTTTCATACGGCGTAAAACCCAACTCGGTATTACTGTGACATCCGAACGGCATTTCAGATTTTTCCCCTCAACAACGCTCGGAGAAAGGCAATTCCAGCCAGTCAGCAAACGCGGTATCAATCTGAATTTACATTTTCTGAAGTGCAGAATGGCAAAGCTGTATAGTACTATCTAGCCTTCAGCCACAGACGACTGAACCGACTCATTCCTACTGTCAGAACCGGGAGTTGTTTACACTGCATTTACCGAAGTGTGGGATGGCTTATGCAATATCGATTTTTACCTTTTCAACCCCACGGCTGCACACCCCTTTGGTGGTTGCGATACCCTCCCGTACTCGGTTCCGGTCGAAAGGTGTCTTTTACTCTAACGTTTCACATGATGGCGAAAAGAGCTACGTGAACTTTTCCGAGAAATTCTGACTGCTAGGTAAAGTTCGCAGCGAAGAAAAAATCGAATGCCTGATATAGAATGTTCTATCATTGAGGTAATCGCTTTCCATGCAAAGACAGAATTGAATTTCTCTTGTTTATTGCATTCTGTGGGAAAACTACTACCACCATTTATCCAACAACTGTCTACGAACAATGGCGCTGTGCCGGTTACATTGTTTTATGAGGTTGTAACGAATTATTATGACTTTTCAAGGCAATTCGATTATACAAAGCAATGCGACTGTGATGTGATGAAACAATAGAAATTAATAAATAATGAAGTCATTACAAGCAGTCGACGCCGACGGTAAGAAAGCATATTTTTTGTAAATCTATTTACCTTTAATTGCAGTATGATAAAACCTTAAATTGCATCCGTGAATACTGTTGTCTCTTATCTCCTTATCGCAAAAATAGACACAGCACAAAGAGCCGTCAATTTTCGATACGCATACGTTAAGATATGAGCTTCCTAGCTAGCTAATGATTATATTTTGTTTCGAAGGTAAGGGTGACCCTGCTTCTCTTTTCATGGTGGCGGCGGAAAGTCACTAACTAATGATGACATGATCTTGCGATGTGAAATTATTTCCCACAATATCTGCGAAGGTACCCACCGTTACGACTCTAACGAATCAGAGAAGGACAGTGCTGTAGCATGAGGCACTCTTCCCATGATATACGCAATAAACTTCTACACTTTTGTGGCGTAATCACGAAATAGCAATGATAAAAACAAATTTCAGTCAAACCCAGCGCGCTGGGTCACCTGATTGGGTTGGTTGATTAAGTGAAACTGCAATAAGTCATTTACCGAATCAACTGTATGCGAGCGATGAAAATCTCAAAAATTGCAAAAAAAAATACAAACAAGCTTTAAGAGTCGGTTCTGGGATAATTTCTGGAACAAAATTGATGATCTTGATCTCACTGCTTGAAGCGGCCTTTTTAGAGTTTATGCTAGCTAGGAGGCTAATGTAATGGAGATTTAGGTCAACTCTTTCATTTTGGCAAATAAGAACAGGAAATGTAGTGGTCATCACCGAGCGTCACGAACATTAATTTTGCTGTCTCATTTACTAATTGTGTGAAACAATGTTTAACGGCCTTATCTAGAAGAAGCCTAATTACGGAGTCTACATTTATGGATTAGACATGACGGATTAGACGGATGTTAAAACCAACTTTTACGTCTCCCTGACGTCAAAAGTTACAAAACTTGCTATCACAGTTTCGGTTCTACCTCCGTTATTCCAGACGAGCGCTTTTACGAACATTCAAATTCATTTTAAAATCTGATGCTTTGAAATATTTGGGACCAAAATTGATTTGTTAAATATAGCAAGCTACGTATCAAATCATACGATTTTTCAAAAAATGCGTACAATACGTTATTATATTATAGCGTGTGGTTCAGAGCAACTCGTTAATAAAAATACGGCCTATCTTTGCATCATTAGGGTGACTATATATCCACCTACAAGGACAATGCGAACTGAGTTTTTCAAATGCGTCCAAAAATGTAGATATTTTTGCAGAACATATGTCTTTTTTAGTATTTTTTTAATTTTCCTCTCTCCCTTTCTCTGTTTCTATTTCTCTCCACCCCCCCCCCCCCTCTCTCTCTCTCTCTCTCTCTCTCTCCTCTCTCCCCCTCTCGTCTCTCTCTCCTCTCTCGTCACATAATTTCAAGTAAACCTTTAAGAAAATTTTAATAATTTTTCATTGAATGTCCGCACTGGGTACGATCTTGAAATTTAAGCTCGTTGTTCTGATGCTGTCCAATCCTTTTCCATCCCGTCCGAGCGAGTTATGTCCAAATTCACAAGCTGTTACCGCGACCGCGGAAGTAATTTACTTACTTATCCTGGAGCGGTACCTCTAGGATTTTACCTCACTTTGCACACTTTCTAGGTCTTGCTCTAACCATGAGACTGTTGTTCGGCATCCTCACAATATGTCTCGCCCATTATATCCTTCAATCTACATTCGCACCATCTCCTCGTGACTACACGCCCCATGGTGGTTAATCACACGTAGACTTGCCGGAGCAGCTGACGGCAACGCCCTGCCTGTTTCTATCGCACTGAACGAGTAAATAACAGTCAATCTTCTCGGCGGTAAAAACAAAGGGCAGTCATACAAAAATAATATAGTTGTAACACGAGTGTGTTATGCGAATGTAGAATGATAGAATTGGCAGAATAAGACAAAACTAGGTATTAGACTGCTTAATATAACGGGCAGCAGTAGTTTAGTTAGAAAAACAATCGGGTACCAACCGAAAAAGTGTGAGCACAAATCTCACCTACCATGGCACAACCTAATATATTACTGGTCTATAACAATTCGCCTCGAATCAGTAGATTCGTGGGAAGTTATCAAGCCGGTTTTGTAAACGGGCGATCGACAACGGGCCAAATCTTTGTGCTGCGACAGATCCTCCAAAAGTTTCGCGAATATCAAGTCCCTACGCATCATTTATTCATAGATTTCCAGGCCGCCCACAATACTATCGACCGTGAAGATCTATGGAAAATAATGGACGAAAACGGTTTCCCGGTAAGCTGGCAAGACCAGGGCTTCAACCGATCCTTTTTTCTACCGCAGTCACACCAACGCGCATTCAAGTTCGCACCGTCCGTTTAGTGGTGGAATACGAACGCTATGCATAACAAAACTGGCAGTTTGCTCAGTCAGAACGCAGTAGAACGAACGCGCTCTAAACCTTTTTAACATTATCGTTTCGATCAAATTGCCTTTACTGTTTGGAGCAGCGAATGACTGCAAAACAGTCAAATGACTAGCAGTCACCACGTTAACGAAAAGCAACCGCACTATCGTATGATTCGATACTACAAAAAAAAAACAACCACTACATGTGCATGGAAGGAGTCGGTCGGACTCCGTCCAATACAAACAAACATTTTGCTTGCGTCGAACCGACGTCCGGGTGACCATCTATTACTGTAAGCAGCCGATTTGAAGGCAAAAAGAGAAACGAAAAAATACGTCACCGTATGCTTCCAGTCAGTTTTCAGTTTATATTCTCAAAGCGCAAAGCAAAACGGGAGATCGACTGTTTGCTTTTGCTGAGAGGCCGCATGAATTGTAAGACGGCAGCAGCGCAAGCGGCAGATTGACTGGATTCAAAAAACAGCCAAATGATCGTTCAAAAAGCGCAGGTTGAATGAGGATAGCATACGCATTCATGGCAGTCACATTCAACTTGCGATCCCTTTTCAAGCCCTGGGTAAGACTGATTAAGGCCATGACAGATGGCATTTGGTGCTGTGTGAGGATTTCGGGTGCGGTATCAAACCCGTTTGAAACATGCAGGGGACTTCGACAAGGCGATAGTATTTCCTATCTCCTATTCAACATCATGCTAGAAGGTGTTAAAAAACGTGCGGGTTCTTCCACTAGCTTGCTTGCGAATAGTTGTTGGGCATCTTAGGATATGGTAAACAGCCGAAGCCGTAACATATTTGCTTTTTAAATGTTGTACCGTATACTTTTTGCCGAGATTTCTGTTGCAGTTCATTGAAGTGTACAACGCGCTCCCGGAATGCTTCTTGCTTCGACGCCATTTTTAGCAAAACTGGGCAAGCATAAACAAAACAAAAAATATTAACAAAAAGAGGAGAGAGAGAGCTAACACATACATACTCTCATTTCTCTCTGAGCTCGTTTGTTGTTGACCATAAGGGCCGCGAAAAAATTCCCAAATTTTAGTTGCCACCCGTTACCATATACAAAGCGAACCCAGTATCCAGAAAATTGCTAAAGCTGGAAGGGTACAATGGGCGGGACATGTTGTGAGAATGCCTGCTAATAACCCCGCAAAAATGGTTTTCGCCTTGAATTCGGTTGATACCAGACGCAGAGGTGCGCAGCGTGCTCGATGGTTAAACCAAGTGGAGCATGACCTGGAAAGTGTGGGACAGTTGAGACATTGGAAACGCACAACCATGGACCGAGTTAGTTGGCGGAACATTATATTGCAGGTGAAATCCTCAGGGACAGCGACCCAGGATAACTCTAACTCAATTAATAATTCTTCGCATCAGATACTTCTCCCTTTCCAAAAAAGAGTTTCCACATTTCAACTTGCCGCCCTTCTTATATATTGGGTATATTACCCCTTCGTTCTGCACCTCCGGTAGCTGACCTGTTTGTTAGATCCTGACTATAAACCGATGCAGACCGACAGCCAGTCTATCCTACCGCTCCTGATAAGCTCCGCTACGATGCCATCTTTGCCAGCTGCCTTTTTGTTCTTGAGCTGCTTGATGGCTTCGATGACTTACTTCACATGTTGTGCGACAAAATCCTCTTGTCTTTATCCCGATATGTTTCTGTTAGCGACACAAAGCCTTTGCGGGATACGTTCCGTAACAGCTTGTAGAATTTCTGTGTTTCCTGAGAGTGACACAGCTCTTCCAAGTCCTCGCACTCTATTGCTTCCAGGTGGCGCTTATATCTTCTTGTAGTTCCAACCAGCCCAGGTGGGAAAACTAAGCTCGATCGCAGACAGAAAAACAGGCGCTCATACGAATGCTAAGTGTTAGCGCGAGAAGGGCCTTACCAGCTATACTCGGGCTTGGGAGCGGCTCACAACAGCGTCATATCAAGAGTGGACGACCAAATTAAGAAGTGCGTTGTTTCGGTCCTTCATCACTTAATCACTTGAAAAGTTTTCTCGAAAATTCGTGAGAAAAAAACCCGTAAAGTCCGAAATTCGCGTAAAAAACCGCGTAAATTCTGAAATTCGCGTAAAAATAGTCGCGTAAAAACACACCGCGTAAAAAGTGACTTTAGCGTATTTACTTTTTAATGGGGCTTTGAACCAGTGGTTGGTTCACCACAAGTTACGAGAACAATGTAACATGTAAAATGGAAATAATAATAGAATAATAGCAAACCAAATTAATACAGAATCTACACCATATAGAGTCTCAGGTTTCAGCAAACTGAAACGAGTATCATAATGATTCGAAATCATGATCCCTCAATTGTAGGAATTTTATGATCCCTCTGCGAAAACTGCGACGATAAGTTATCTAGACAATTTTCCATAAATTTAACAACTTTTGCGTCTTTGGTGGATTGCACCAGCTGGTCTAAATTCTACGGATTGTATATTTTACATTTATTATAGTCAACAGATAGAGTATAATCCTAATGACAAATATCTAATTAAAACATATATGAACTAACCTAGCACAAACATCTTTTAAAACAACGCTTATTGTTTTCACGACACGCATTAAAATCAAACACTTCATAGCAGCTATTAAAAACCCGGCACATACTAAGTACTGGTTCGGGTAACCCATAGTTAGTTCTTGAATGTCTATTGGCGAGAAAGGCGTGCGAACGAAGATCACGTCTTCTAGTGTTCGATATTTCCTTGAAGGAGATCGCCGACGAAACACGCCTTAGCCACATTGCGCCTTCCTTCCAGCGGTTCTAAATTAATCAGCTTGCAACGGCTTTTGTAACTCGGCAGGTTACGTGGGTCACGCCAGCGTAGATGTCGCAGAGCAAACCTAATAAATTTGCGCTGAACTGCTTCAATCCGATGAATTGCATTTTGGTAAAAAGGTGACCAAACAATGGCGGGGTAATCCAGCATAGGGCGAACCAGCGAGCAATATAGAGATTTTAAGCAATATACTTTCTTGAAGCTTTTCGCAAAGCGGAACAGAAATCCTAGTTGCGAGGAAGCCCTGGATACAACGAAAGAAATGTGGTTCTTGAACGTTAGGTTCGAGTCAAGCAAGACTCCCAAATCTTTAACAGTTGTTTCGCGCTTTACGGCCGTCTCACGAAGGGCGTAATCGTGCAGATACCTGTTACGTTTGCGACCGAAGGAGATGACTGAGCGCTTGGACACATTTAGTGACATCTTGTTAATTCGGCACCATTCGTCAAAGGTCTCCAAATCCTGTTGCAAGAGATGGGCGTCATTAGGACTTTTTACTGTACAGTACATTTTCAAATCGTCAGCATACGATAATCTCGAACATTTTAGGATAATGTTCACGTCATTCATGTACAGCAGAAACCAGAACGGTCCCAAATGACTGCCTTGGGGAACGCCGGAAGTTGCTACGAAGGGTGACGATACGTAATCGCCGATTTTGACTGACATAGTTCTGCCGATGAGATAGGAGCAAAGTCAAGTCAGCAGATTGTCGTGAATGCCCAATTCGTGGTATTTAGAGATGGCTATCTCATGGTTTATACGGTCGAAAGCTGCAGAAAGGTCCGTATATATGGCGTCAACTTGATTCCTTTCTTCCATTGCACGGATGATGAACGATGTAAAGACGATTAAATTGGTTGTTGTTGAGCGCTTTGGTATAAATCCATGCTGGTCAGCAGAGATGCAGTGTGAGCAATCTGGCATCAACTTTTCCAGAACGATTAGCTCAAATAGCTTAGAGACAATGATATATCGAAAACCTTAGCTAAGGGCAATGCAAGATTATTTAGACAGTGTTTCAAGACTATGGAAGGAAATTAGTCTATTAGCCAATCTAGGGTCATGTCTGTGTCATTATGAACTTACTTACTTACTTATGTGTGCATGTCCGCCGGTCCGGCAGAACAAAGGGATGAAATCAGAGATCTCCACTGCTGACGGTTACCCGCCATGACTTTCACCTGTCGCCAGGACAGGTTCACGTCTACAGCCCGGATGTCGTTGGCTAAGCTCCGTCGCCATGAGCCTCTGGGTCTGCCTCTTCTACGCACCTACATTCACTAATTTCTGTGGCTATCGGCCGTTGATGACACCGACGATGGAGTTCCTCATTAGATATCCAGTTATCAGGCCACCAGGCACGAATGATGTATCGCAGGCACCGGTTACTGAATACCTGCAGTTTTTGCGTTGTCTCCGCTGAGACGCACCACGTTTCGCAGGCATACAGCAGTACGGATTTAACGTTTGAATTAAAGATTTGGGTTTTCGCACGTAGAGTGATCTCGTTTGAGCGCCAAATGTTTCGCAGACCTGCAAAGGCACCTCTGGCCTTCCTGATCCGTGTGGCTATATCAGGTTTGCTACCACCATCGGGCGTTGTTTGGCTCCCAAGATATTGAAAGGCGTCTACCTGCTCAACTTGTTGTCCCGCTACTGTGAAGTTGGTGGAATTGTCAGTGTTCACTACCATAGAGTTCGTTTTCACATTCACTGTGAGACCTGCTGCCTGGGAGCTCTCGGCCTGGGAGGTCATCTAACTTGCTCTGCATATCATTTCGGCGTTGTGCGAGCAAGAAAATGTCGTCGGTTAGGTCGAGGTCATTTAGCTGCTCCATTGTTAGAGGATTCCAAGGCAATCCTCGATTTGGTCTACTGTCAATTGCTCCAACTAATATCTCATCCATAACGATGAGAAACAGAAGCGGTGATAAAATGCAGCCCTGTCTCACGCCAGCAGTAACCCTTATGAAGTCGGACAAGACGCCGTCGTGCAAAACCTTGCACGAGAACGCCTCGTACTAAGCCTCGATGAAATGGACTAGCTTATCTGGAACTCCTCTACGCCTAAGTGCGCCCTAGATGTTTTCGTGGTTGAGTCGGTCGAACAGCTTTTCGAAGTCAGCGAACACCGGGTGACATTACGAATCTCGTTTCGAGTGATTTTGGTTCGAGTCGCCCATTCGTTTAACGTGTTCGAAAGGAACCAAAGTCACTCGGAACGAGAATCGCAATGTCACCCCAGCAGAAGAGAGCCCTGGAATTCGTTGATCTGCTCCAATATAATGCGGAGCGTTGTGATATGGTCATTATGAACGCTGATGAATAACATCCCAAATCCAATCGAATTTATAAAAAACAAATGCTACGACTATGTATGTTATTCATGATTAACTTTACTCTTTCCATCAATCTTAAAGATTAAAAAGTTTTACACTATTGTGAAAAAAGTGAAAACTGCATAATGAAATTTGTGAATCATACGCATTTCTTATATAGTTTTCACTTTACTTAAGTCGTAAAGTTGAAGAGCCTTCCTCGGCATTTACAAGCAGTCGTTTCAGCAACCTTCGTTTAATACATAATGTCTTTCTTATAATCAAGATGAACTCCAGTGGTTAATGAAATTGATTTAAAACCTGATTACTGCTCGAACTGTTTTGCCGGTAGAAGCATGAACTTTAGTCGATCAAAACATAAAATAACAAATAGAAAGTAGCAATCGCATCCGAACGAAACGCACCTTAATTTGCATATTCAAAGGCACTCGGGTAGGTTCCCATTTCTATCCGAGTCATCGACAGCCGTTCGTTGCATAATCTCGATTGAGTTTATCTTTTGAAAGTTCGTTAGTCCAAATACTCTTCACAGCAGTGATGCTACTTCTTTCGGATCATATTTTACCTCGCAAACAAAATTCATAAACAACTCAGTCTCATTCAAATTCATCAATTCAAATTGTTACCACAGCAGACACAATGTTTTTTTTCTCATGTTCGTTACACGTTCCACGAATTATCAATAGCACCATTTGTTAGCACAACAGGTGTTTAATTCTATCCTTTGTTTACTGCACTCGTGGATGCAACTGTATAGGTTTCTCGCGCATAATTTCACGGCACCGCACTGCACCGGCCGAAAGAAAGTGACTTCGTCCAGCGAACTTTTACTTTCCATCTGCGTCGTCAGCTGGAATAGTTAGCATGCAGCAAATGGATTTGATTTTTTCGCAATGCAGACGAGTGACGCTGAGGAATCACTCCGAATGGTGGAACGATGATGAGTTGACGCGATTAGCAGCTGCATTTAATATCCGGACTGGTCGTGTCGGCGCTGCTGCTGTCCCGAACAATCAGCTGAATGCGAAAAATCAACATCTTCTGGCAACAACACCACACAAATCAGCTACGATTGATGATTACGGCGATGGCAAACAGCGGTGAAAACAGAAAAAAATTGATGCAATCCAAATTACAACAAGAGCCGTGAGAGAGACGGTGAAGCCGGTTGTGCTGGAAGGTAGGGTACCATTCGCAGCAAAGAACAACACTGGCCGGTGCAGTAATCAATGAGATCATAAATAATTACCGCCAAACGAGAAGCCAAACACAACACCGCGAAAAATGAACGAGTTTATCGGTTTGGAGTTATAATCTTTTTTTCTTTGCTTTTTTATGGCGTCTGACGAATACCGTCAGAGGGTGAGGAGTTGGGCGAAAGTTTCGTTTGCGTTAAGATGCTAACCATTGATTTATTTTAATAAAAATGTATTCATAATCAAATCACGCAACTGTTATTTAAATTATAACACTAAAATTTAATATAACATGAAATTTAACTTATTTGGCAAAAGAATAGTTGCAAGTAACGTCCTTTACCGGTTTCTCACACTCAGGAAGAATATCTGCAAATCAGTAATGACTATTTGATGTCCGACAATTCGCCCGCGCGGAACTGCTTAAGCGTAGTTGCTTATAACCGCATCGTTGAAATCAATAAACGCTTCGTTCCGCTAATCGTTTTTTTCCTGTGCAGCTCCTTAAACAGCGATGAAACAATATTTTAAATCGCTTTTTAACTGATCATTTGAAAAAGTTTAGTTTTTACCACGCAGTCTGGCAGGGTTATTCACTAGTAGTAAAAATAAGAATGGGCTCGAAATTCCAGTACCTACTATCAAGGACAGACTAAAACTCTAGCGTTTTTTTGCCTCAGCAGTGTTTCCGCAACGACCACACATAAAACAGTGTTTTATGCTGGAAAATGCAACCTTTAACTTCGATGACGAACGACAGGTACCGAATGATGCTCATGCGCCCAAATGGAGAAGCCATTCGGAATACCCACGTATTCTGCTGTCTCTGTGAGCGATGTTTCATTGAAGCCCCAAAGCAACCCACGTATTTCCAGGCAAATGCTTGAAGCGAATAATCAATCGGCATGACGAATAATTTAAGTAGCGTAAGTGCTGCTACAGCGACAGGAGAAAAAAAACTTTGACACAAATGTTGTTTGGAGTCCCCCCTTGTGAATTCGAGGCCTTTTAAAACTATTTTTAAAACTTTTCATCGCAAATCACTGTCGTGCAAATCTGATACAAATCTACCATACAAACACGCAGTCAACTCAACAACGATACAACCGCTATTTATCTCCACGGTAAGGGAAATGATTACTCATTTGTTGGATTAAGTTCTCACAGAGGCTTAGATAGAGAAGCACAAAGGACAAGTGAAAAGCCATACAATACAGTAAACAGGTCGAACACGACAGTCTACAGGTATCTTGTTTCACCTAGCACAAAGTGTGCGGTTTAGTTAACGGATATCGTCGTTTTTGTTTCTCGCACTGCCACCACGACGGACGACCACCGACCGGAAGCTTCCGTGTCACATGCTGATGTTGTATTATCTTACTAATAGGTACGACGTCCGAACCTTCATGTTAAAATACTGTTGCTGGCAGACATCAGCTCAGCAGAATAATCAGCCTGTGAAAATTTGTGTGATTTTTCAGGTACCGGTTTATTGGCAACAAACCCAATCATGTTGATCTAGTGACATTAGGTTATACAATTTTTTTTCAGAGGAATGTTTCACTTTTTTTAAGCATTATGCAGTTAGTAACTTAGTCTCCTTTATATTACTAATGATTTTACAAGTATTCAGGTGAACAGTTTACTTGAGATGAACATCACTTATACGTCAAAGCTCTCTAACATTGTTCATTTAATGACTGTATTGTTGTTCCAGCCAAACTTGGCGTTTTCTACATCCACGGCAATATCCCGTTTTGATTTGTGCAAAGTAAGCGTGCCAAATCGAGTACCAGTCGTCGCGTTATATACTGCTTTGGAAAGACCATAGCACGATGCTCAATTTAGGAAAGTTTAGGGTGGTTCAGAAAAGTGCTCTAAAGTTAAAATTTTTAAGTTTTTACGAAAAACTGCCTTATTACATTTCTCAAATTGAGATCTAGCGTAAAAAATAAACAGAAATTATTTTAGAAAGTTTTCTATCCAATCAGGTGTGAGCCCAATTTTAGGTAACGCTGCACAGTACAACGGACTGGCGGAATTCCATACACTATTTAGTTACGAGCTAAATATTTTACGAAACCCTATTCGAAAAACGCTGCGTTAGAGTTTGCAAATAATAATGATCTTCAATGGTACGAATCGACAGTAAAGTAAACTGCACCTAATTTATATGGAGTTAGCTGCGGCATTTAAAAACTTGTAAAAAGGAATGGGCAAGGAATGCTACCCTGCGGTGCACCTGATTTGTTGGCAAAGGTAGATGGTAAATCCTATTCCAGCAAGAATTGTAATATTCTGTCATTCTGCATTAGAAGAAGGCGCGCTAGTAGACGCGATATTTAAAATTTTAAAGATTTAAAAGCCGCAGTTATTGTCGACCACGAAATATTGCTGAATCGGATGGAGAAGATTGGAATTTCTCCTGCATTCACAAGATGGTTGAGGTATTGCCGGTAAAGTAGTTTATGCGTCAAAATCGGCCTAAAAGAATCCGAATTGTTTTGCAATCTATCGACAGTTCCTCAAGGAAGCAATTTAGAACTTTTACTATTTTACATTATTCATCAACAAGCTGTCTAAAATCTCACAAACTGGATGGCACTTATTTTAAGCTGACGACGTTAAGAAATACTTGCCTATAAAAACCGTACTTAACTTGACTGCTTGAGACTACAATTAATGATCAAATGATTTGAAGCATGGTGCACGAAAAATTGCCAAGTTCCTTGCAATCAACCACGTACTTACCGTTATTAAAAAATAAAATAGGTCATTCAACCGGTCAATGCCAGTTGATTTGTATTGCCATCGTGCACCTCTGAGCCAATTTTTAAAAAAAGTTTTGAGTTACGCCCTTTTGAAGATTTAAGGAGCAGATTGCTCATACAAAGTAAATAAAAATCTTCAATGACACTTCCAAAATGAACGTAAATCACAGCCGGTATTGATTTGACGACCATTTTAGGAGTTTTACGCTGTATTGGGACTAACCGGAAATGTACCGGATTAAGTTATCGCTGTCGGAAATCATCCCAAATCACGACAGAATTTAAAAACTAGATCAATCAAAGTCAGATCAACTACCTAGCACCACGTTGGTTATATCTGGACAAGTTCCGGGGACTTCCGGGAACACTAAGACAAGTTTCATCCATGAACAAAAACTTATCGTGCGACACCTTAAATCACACTAGAATTCAATAACTAGATCAATGGAAGCTAAATCTGCTATCTAGGGTCAGGTTTGGTATATTTGGTCATATGTTTGGGGGACTCCGGAAACTCCTAGGAAATTGAAATTCCGTCGGTATTTGAGGTGTCGCATGATAAGTATTTGTTCATGTTCGATACTGGCTATTTCTCACAGCGATGACTTCATCCGGAACATTTCCTATTAGTCCCAATACAGCGTAAAACTCCTAAAATGGTTGGCAATGGGCAGGCTTGTTATTTCCTCACTCATTGTGCAAAAAGAGCAACTTTTTTGTTCAACACAATGAGCAGAACTGCTTTCAGAAATGAGAAATAAATCCACACAATGAGAAACAGATTAAACACAATGAGAAAAACTGACGGGCAGAAAAACTTCTTAATGCGCTCTTTAAATGAGCAACTTTCGGTTTTGCTCCCGGTCCTCTCGGTAGCTACAGCAGTAAACGTGAAAACAAAACAACCGGTGCGCGTACAGCAACTATAGACTCAGAGGCGTCAAGACAACCAAAAGTCGTTAAATTTTGAATCTTAGCGGGGAATTGCCTTTGTTTATAATGGGACTTTCCTGTTGGTGCGCGTCAAGAAGCAAATGTATGGGAATTCAAATGTTGCCATATCTAAATAACATTTTTCGCACTGTTGCCGTTGTGACATGCCTAACCATATGATGCAGTTGCGTTCACGGGTAGCCAAACTCAACTGAATATACTAAATGTAAGAATCATGATTCAACTGCATTAATGGATTAATATTTTTCTGATGGCAATGATGGCATTTTTCTCAACGCACTACCCATGTTAAAACTACCCGTAGTTGTCATACGTCAGCGCATCGCATCAACGTATTCAAAGTGTATTAACATTCTCCTCAATGAGTAGCACAGTGTGCGGTTGCTCATACAACTGCGTTCAGCAAGAAAGAGCACAGTTAAAATGAAACGGAGCAGAATAAATCGCGTTGAAGACTGAGCACAGTTTGAATTTTTCTCTTCTCTTTTTTTCTTCTGAGGAGGTGCCATCCCTGGCAATGGGCATATGTTGCACATAAAATCAATACCGGCTGTGATACACGTTCATTTTAGAAGTGTCATTGGAGATTTTTATTTACTTTCCTTATATTTTATTTACTTTGTATGAGTAATCTGCCCTTTAAAACTTCAAAAGGGTGTAGCTCAAAAATATGTCGATTGATTTTTTTAAAAATTTGTTCAGAGGTGCAGGATAGCAATACAAACCAACTGGCATTGGCCGTTTAAATGGCCAAATGGTCAATTTATTTTTAATAACGGTATTTTGAACACCGTGAAAACCGAACAAAATTGCTATCTAGAGTTTTTTGCTCGCGAATATTTAAAAAGACTTCTGTGTGACTAAATCATCAAATCCACTGTGGAAAAATGAGGCATTTTACACAGCAACTGAATATTCTTTATTTATACACAAATATCAAATACCCAACAGCTGCGAATACGAGGAAGTTTCTAAATACGAAAAGGCTAACTATGAAAGTATTAGACGTAGATTAAACTATGTTAATTGGCAACTTATTCTCAAAAATGAAGAAAATGTCGACGCTGCTGTAGACATGTTTTATAAAATTTTATTAGAAATAGATAATGATAAACAGCATACCGTTGAAGAAAAGAAGACGTCAAAAAAATACAAAAAGTCCGGTATGGTATAACAGCCAGATTAAGAATCTAAAAAGTCGCAAACAAAAAATCGCTAAAATTCATAAAATAAGCACCCCAGCAGTGATAATTTAGTGATATATTTGGATATATGCAACCCACTAAATTTGGCAATTAGCAAAGCATTTGAAGAGTACAATTCAAAAATTGAACTTGAAGTAACTTGAAAGGACTGAACTCCTAAAAACTTCTTTAATTACGTGAAAACAAAACTAAAATCTGACATTTTCCATCCATAATGCATTTTGATGAAAGTGTTAGTTTGGAAAAGATTTGAAATCTCTTTGCAGCATTTTATCAAGAAATCTGAACAACAACATTTTCTGAAGAAGATCGGAATTTTCTATGGATATAGGCGTCAACCAACTTCATGGTGTGGAGACCTAAAAAAATTTAGATGCCTCAAAAGGCCCTGGACCTGACGGAATCCCTCCAGTTTTCATACAAAATCTTGCAATGGAGTTTACAGCTCCTTTGTTTTGGCTTTTTAACTTTGTCACTGGAATCCGGAATCTTTCCAAAAATATGGAAATGCTCATTTCTAGTGCCTATTTTTAAATCGGACCGGAAATCTGACGTACGTAATTGTCGTGGTATTGTCAAAATCTCTTGCACTCCAAAACTTTTCGAAGCAATTATTAATGAAAAATTGAAAACAGAATGACCTACAGAAATGCAACACAGTTTCTTCACAGGACGCTCAACTACGACAAAGTTACTTGAATTCATAGACTATTCATTGAATGCAATGGATAATGGAAATTATGTAGAAGCTCTTTATACGGACTTTAGCCTGAATGGCCTGAATCGTATTTAACTAATCGCCAAAAATTAATTAAATTTAAAGGAAAGAACGCGCATCCAATTCAAGTAACTTCGGGGGTTCCTCAAGGCTCTCATTTGATGACCTCTTCTTTTAATTTTGTATGTAAATAACATTTCCTTCATTGTAAAGGAACTTAACGGGCAAATTACCAGTCATTAACTTTTCGTCGGAGAGCCCAATTCCGGAAGCAGTTTTTGGGACCAAAAGCGGGATTCTGTTTATAAAAATGTAAATACTGCATTCTTCTTGCCAATCTGAACACAGCGAATACATTTTCATGAACAAAATTTTTGTTTTGAACAAAAAACTGCTTTTGAAATTGGCAGAGTTGATGACGACTAATTTCACCTTAAAGTGCTAATATATGACGACGACATGAAGCTCTTTTTGGGAATAAGAAATGAAGCAGACATCAATGTATTCCAGAATGAATAACACATATTATACACATATAGTGGTGTAAAAAAGCCTATTAGAACTAAATGTAAAAAATGCAATCACAATCTAATATCATTTAGCAGAAAAAGAATTACTCCAGAAATCTCAAGTAGATTAAGAAAACCATGATCTAACATTATCAAACACACATTTCGTTTGGCTGATTCATACGCCGCTTTAGAGTCAACAGACAGACGATGAATCTGCGAATTGTACTCCCTGTAGTTGTCTGATACAGGGTAATCATCTGATCTGTCGTGGAGCGACCCTCACGAAAACCAGCTTGGTATTCGCCGATGAAGGACTCCACTTTAGATTCAAGTCCACCACCTTCGAGGTACGATGCTGGTCTAACAAGCCAGTCGTCGTATGTTCGAATCTCCGCTAGGTGGTGCTGCTGAATAGAATCAATAGGATTGTTGCACTAGCCCCGTAACTGTCCTGTCTTCTAACAGCTGGTTGCGAAGTCTGTCGTATAAAAACAGAAGGTCAAATTTCGATAACGGAATCAGCACTCAGGTTTTGCATTGCTTGGCTTTTTTTAGGATTGTTGCACTAGCCCCTTAACTGTTCTGTACTCTTACAGCCGACCGCGAAGTTTGTCGATAAAGAAGGCTAATGTCTAAAGACGGTTATGCCTAAGACTTTGCTTTGTTTTAGGAAAAAGAGTAAAAAGACTAGTCAACCACTGCTTCAGTACGTATTCTTTCGCCCAGATGTTGATAACGATCTGGCGGATTACTTCGTACAGCCCCTAACGCGCCATAGAAGTTCAATACGATAACATCGTTCACAGTAGTTTTGCAATTAATTACCTAATTGCTTTCTAAACCTGTGTTAGTGGCTCCCCAGCGTACCCATCACTCATAATTATTATCCTGTTCCTATTATTTTCTATGATTACTCAACAGCTCCATTCAACAGCGCCTGGAAGTGCGCGTAAGTGCAATTGTAATCTGAACAATCCTTCTGCTAATGTATTTCCCGCTTCCAGTCTGAGATCTCCACGTGCAGGGAGTTCTGTTTTGGAACTTTCTGTACACGCCAATGACACAGATGGTATTTACGTGAACTATCAGAATGTACAAGGTTTAGGGGCTAATATGATGTAGTCATACTAATTGATGGCCTTTGATGGTTGCATCGATTCCATTCAACTGTCAGTACTCACATTCAACATGTGTCGTTGCGATCATAGTTCGAGTTATAGTGACAAAAGTAGTCTTGGTGGCGTATTGACTGCCGACGCTCAACAGGTTCCTAGTTCACTGGTCAATTAAAGCCATGGAAATTGTCTCGAACAAAGCTGTGTTTCTATTATTATGAAAGGCACGAAGTTTTTGGTTGCTGCAGTTTATATCTCACCTGATAGAGGCAAGATTGTCAAGTTTAGCGACGAGCGTATCTTTTCAATCCGTGAATTACGTGACAAAGGGTCTTTGAACGAACGAATTCTCATTTGCGGTGACTATAACTACCCGTAAATTTCATGGTATAATGGGCAGCATGGAATACAGTACGACAATTCTCTCTCGCTTCCTGCTACTAGTGCTGTTATGGTCGATGGATTTGAATTACTGAACTTGAAACTTTCACCGCTATTTTCGGTTGACCTTCCGCATCCTCCACTGGATTTATTTATGCCTAAACTGGTACGTCCCATAGAAGTTCCAGCTGTTAATTACGGAGTTGAACCTCTAAACTCTCGTAGTATTAATTTTGATGCACTTGTGGAGCACCTTACTTCTTTGGATTGGGTTGTATACTCGCCGATAGTGTTTCGGCCATAGTTTTCTGTCCCCGCCGCGCCGTCGTGCTCCTAAGTCGAATTTTTGCAAAATCGTTTGAGCAACAGAAATTTCTAACGCTGTGAAAAGAATCCTACATGTTTCGTTTATTTAAAAAAGGAGAAAAGCGAGACGTAAGAGACTACAGCAGAGGCATTTTCAATTTTTCTGTCAGATCAAAGCTTTTTGAAATCAACATTAGCAGTGTAATTTCGAACAGCACCAAAAACCAGTAGATCCGCATGATTTTATGCCGGGCCGCTCTGTGGCAACTAACTTGATGCATTTCACTAGTACCTGCATCTCACAGATGGAAGCTGGAAATAATATTGACGCTGTGTATACAGATATTTAGGCCTCTTTCGTGTATCTGATAAACTGACTTCAAGGTTGGGCTCATCTTTCGGACCGTACTTTATGATTCTCGTGCATTCAGTAATACTTCTAATGTTCCACAAGGCAGTAACATGGGACCTTTGCTATTCAAAATGTATTTCAACAATATTGCCTTTCTGCTTGGTTCCGGATGCGCACTAGTATTTGCCGAGGATCTAAATATCCAACACGATGTGAAATCTATCCAGGATTGCAACGAACCGCAAGCATCGTTGGACACCATTACTAACTGGTATAACAGAAAGAAGCTTACAACAAGCATCGCTAAATGTGTGGTTTTAACACTTCAGGGTTTCGCTCTGAGACATCTTTTTGCTTTGGAGATACTAGAGAATTATCGGAGGATGCAACAAGCAACTTTTGTGATCAAGCTTCTTAATTACGAAATTGATACCCCGGCTCTGCTGTCCCGTATTGATTTTTGAGCTTCAAGCAAACAGTTTCGTTCACCGGATTTACTGACAACCAGATTTCATCGGATAAAAGCTTGATTATATTTTTTGAAACAAGCAAAGCAAAATCTAGGTGCTATATTACGATGGGACAGATTTGGAATCGGTTTTTTATGTTTGACCGACTTCACAATCAACTGTTAGTTTACAGGACAATTGCGGAGCTATAGCTCCGATCCCATTGACAGTCTCTACCAGTCGAGATTCGAATATACGACGACTGGCTCTACCATTATACATTTAGTAGAAGCTTTCCTGAATTGAACAACTGCCGCCTGCAGCTCAGCCCGATATGGGATAATGACGTAGATCTGACCGAGTAGTAAATGCAATTAACAACACTCGACAGTAGAGCGAGTGCTCACATTTTCTACTCTCGCTTGAAAAGATGCAGATCGAACAGTGGAAAACTTCAACGACGATTTATAGATATATCAGCGCTATAACACTTTACTCTCACAGAGTTTGTGAAATCTACCGTGCGAGATCAAGTAGTAAATCAATCAAGTTGTAATCAATTTGTAAGCAACTTGAGGATCAAACGATAGCAGCAAGCCGGCTTGCCGGCCTGATATGTTTTATTGAATATTACTCACTGCTGAAGTGGCTCTGAAAGATCGCACGTACAAGAGCATAGAAACGTCGTTTTATTATTTGAGGAAAAAGAAACAGGTTTTCCAACAGAAGCGTCTACACAGCTTATTACTTTAACTTATTTTTAATTTTTCAATCTACCGTACTGATTAGTACAATTATATCAAAATCGATGTTATGAATATTTTTAAACAGTCGCTAATTGACGAATACCGTATTCGACAAAGTTAATTATAAAACTATTGCTATATCGCAACTTGTTCCCACAGATGAACTAACAGCTAATGCTCCATTGATACCGGCATGTTTCGAACATATATTAAACTTCGAATCGAGTCTCCGTGGGATAGACACACACATGTCGTGGGCGTCAGCTAAACCAAATTACATTTTACACAACTTGTTGCCAGTGTTGTGTATCAACACTCGCTGCTTGCCCACGTTACTGAAAGAGGCTTATCTTCTTGCAAGATGTTAGCTTTCGGCAGCAACCTCCACCCGCACCCACCGACCCCTTGCAACGCAGCCTCCAATCTATGTTGATCTCAATGCGTTTTCAGGTTTGCTTGCATATACCAAGAGCAACTTTCAAGCTGATCTCGAGACTCAGTACGCAATTGTTGCTTGTTGATAATTAACTTTTCGGTTCGTAGCATTATCCAATGTGCCGGCAGCACGGCAGGGCACATCAATCGATGCGGGGACGGTTGCGCCCAGGTATAATAATGAATGGATAGCAGATTACACAAGTAAACTTTTCGACTTAATGAGATTACTGGTGCATGAATGGCTTTGTTTTTTGGTGCATTGCCAATTTACGAAAGCGCTTTGAAGTAGTTTAACTGGCCACACGGTGCGATATGCGTTCCGTTATGATGACCCCGTACGAGGGTAGGTGTGAATGGGTTTTCGAATGACTCTGCTGCGCTCCGGTGGGTGACGAACGACGAGAAAGTGCCGCTACTTGCTTCGCAGTCAAGTGCGTGTTCAAAGTAAGTTCAACTCAGCCGCCGGAAAGATAAAGTTCGGCTACTTTAAAGATCCGTTTGGCAGCTGGACTTATTCAATGAGCAACAACATTGTTGCACAACATTTCAAAGACGCAGATTAGATTTTTCAATGTTCTTCTGATCCAATAAGTTAATTTGCAATGACGTTTTATCAAAGCGATTTCCCTTCATTGCACAATTTCATCATAAACTACACTCGCAAATACTAGATTGCCAGCGATATGTTGCTCAACTTTCATTACCGGTCGGATGATGACGCAAATTCGAACTCACAAGTAGAGAGGCAATCACATTAGGTAGTAGTTGTCAGCTTCGCTCAACCACTGAGCTGGAAAATTTTGTTACGTTAATTATATTGATTTTGTATACTAATTTTAGCAATATTCCGCACACCGGGCGACAACTGTCGCATAGAGCAGGGCCCTACCGCGGTTGTGTTGTAATATCGAAGTCATTAAATACACAAGCCTGCTCCAAGCCATTCATTGCAATGATCGATACAAACTCATAACCTTGCCGATTGTGTCACGTTTCAGCGAATTGGAACTCATTATGCTGATTAACGATAACCCCCTTCCGTCCGTTCCAGACATGTCGATAGTAGGTACCGCTGACGCTGAGAAAATTCATTGTGAAGACAGATAAGAACGCCGGCGAAGGCGGTTGTTTCGTAATTGCAAGAAAACGCCAACTTTTGCCTTTTGCTGCCGCCGCCGCGGAGAAATAAGGGTGGTACTAATCAACCATCATCAAGCAAGAGGAGCTCCAAAAGTGGAACTCGGCTCGGCAGTCGCATGCGCGTTTTCAAGTTTTATTTTTTAACACTTGTTATTTTTTCTGCAATGGTGGTAGCGCAACGTGAAAAGCGTTTCGCACCTCCTCTACGATGCAACAACATTGCAACGGGGAGAAACTCGCCGAGATATGGTAGCGATGGTTTTCTTTTCTCCTTATTGGGGTACAGTTTTTTTCCCGCCAGCTTCCCCTGTGTGAGTGTTGAAAGGGAGATGAAAAACTGTCGTCAGACAGCTTGGCGGCTGGGAAAACAATTGAATCTGATGCTTCCTCCTGTGGGGTTGTAAGAATTACTCGTCTGTGTGCTTTAATGGCAAAACGCAAGTTTAGTTGAAACAAACCGAAAAAACAGAAAGGATTGTGTTCTACACAACGCCGCGTCGTAGTGAAACGAATGACTAATCTCAAATGCACTTCATTGACGGAGAATGTTGCGTTTACACACTATCCCTTAAATGTTCTGTAAATGTTTGTTTCCATTAGTTTTCTACATTAAAATACTAGAATAATTAGCTGCCTATATATGAAAAGACCCTATCTGTCATGCAACAGTCATTTTACAATAATCATAACAAATAAAGTTCATAAAACATAAATTTTTTTGAATGCTCAGTTTCATATTTTCTTAGCCCTTAAATGCGCACGCTGAAAAAAAATCATTTAAAAAGAAAACTTACTTATCTAAAGGCGGTAAACATAATTTACTTTGGGGATGTTTTTCACTATGGTGTTTTAAAGCAACATTGCGCATTTAGGGGTTAAAATAATAAATTTTGAGAACAGGCTTATCACATTGAAAAGCTATTTTCGACCGATTCCCCCTAGGAAAAATATACCGTTAAAGATTGCGAAGAACTAGAACAACTGTTTCGACACAATGGCAGAGACTATGATGGCCGAAAGTAGTTCTTCGATGAACACCTCGGTGGCGATAAAACAGAAGGAGGCAGAAAGGAAACCAATTTGTGGGAGGACCCACAAACGATAATGGAGTACCAGCTCTGCCTACCCGCATAGAAATGCATGACGAATATTAATGTAAAAACATTACGGTTACTATGAATTTTACTGTTTACAACACTTTATGCTGTAACTTCACTTTTCATATTAATGTAAAAACTTTTCGATTACAATGAATTTTACTGTTTACAACACTTTATGCTGTAACTTCACTGTACCGTTCTTGGAAAATTTTTCATATAATTTGGCAACAATGCAAATTGTTTCGAAGCAGGAAATAATCTCTATCTAAGGTCCAATCCTTGGCAGGTTGAGTTGTAGACACAAATTGTGTCTCTTCCTCCGTCTACTGTAGAAACCATCGATCGAGAAGATTAATCTAATTCGTTTTACTGACGGGACGACGACACTATGCAGGCGCTTGCGACTTACTTGTTCGTCTGTCAACATATTAGCCGCGATTTTTAACGCGGGTGTTCGGGGAAAGGCTCCGTTCCTATGGAATAGACCAACCTCATTCTTTTTACGTCTTGACATCGAATGAGGTGTCAGGCATATAATTAACTTTTTATAACGGTAGACTTTACAATTGACAGAGGAAACGATAGAAAACAGTAATGAAACAAAGAGTCGATAGGATCTAACAGATTGAGATAAGGCGTGAATGGGAAAGAGCGGAATTTGTTTATGTAGTTGTACTGACCTCTAATACTTTTCTAATATGAGCGATGAATGCGGATCGAAAATCATAATAGTTCGAAGCCTATCAAATTCATTGTCATCATATCTTTTCAAAAACATGAAATACCGTAATTAATCAGCCGGTTTTATTTTGTCCTAATAATCCAGAAGCCTACAATTTTTTTTGCAGAACTTACCTTAAATTTCATTGTAACTTCGTTGTAAAACAGTGTAAAACTTATAGTGAATGTACCATAAATTTTACTGTTTTTGGTTTTTATTTATATGGGAAAAAGCCGAAAAATTTAGTGTTACATCACTTAATCACCCCCTTATTCGCTGTAAAATTGGCGGTTTCCATTAAAATTTACTGTGAAAACAGCGATATTCATGGTAACTTTACAAAGATTTTCCCTGTTTCAATGTGGTTTTTCGAAGTTTTTCAATGTTTGTAACAGTGAAATTTAATGTTTTTTCGCTATACATTTTTATTCGGGTACCTATCTCGAACAGATTCGGTGGAGAATCGGACTGCTAAAGACTTATAAAGTAACCAGAAAGGGCAGAACTCTGTAAGCGTAATGAGGATCGGCACTTCATTGGATAATTTCCAGGATTTGATGGGAGTATAAACTACCGGAGAAAGGGAAAGAAAGAAATGTTTGTCCCATGTGAAAACAGGGTGATCAGCTTAATTGTAATTTTCGCAGCATAACATTGCTCATTGATCTCCACGATTTTGTTACGTCGTTGAAGCATGAATTTTTCACAGGACTGACAGAAACGTATTGCTCGAGCCACAAATACAGATACGTCGTCTATCCTATATAGCGAAAGAACTACAGGGATACCTCGATATAAGACAATTTATAATTTCAAAAAGTTGTCTTATATCGAAATTGTTTTATATCGAAACAAGATTTTTTCAAGCATTTTTGCATTATCACTCGACAATTTTGCTCTGTGTTGTGTGTTTACGTTTTTTGAACTATTTATTATTGTTTGAGCTAGTAGTTTTTTACAATTTTTAGCATTATTTAGAAATAATGAACAATTTTATGGTGAACAATTTTATGGAATCAACACCAGGAATAATGTGTTGGGTATGCTGGTGCATTGAGATCTCTAAAGCAACGTTCAAACGTCGTATTGAACGGTTTGCTCATCAGCTTCGTATACTAAACTAAATTCGTATTGCATATGCGTCGGTGCAAACGAAACTATGAACGAGTGATGAAAACAATTTTGTCGGGCTGAATTTTGTTGCTTGTCCTATGAACAGGTTGAACATGCGGACGAGTCACCACTGAGAAAATTAAATACAGTAATGTTCCGATTTTGTCGGCTCCCGATTTTGACTAGCCACGATTTTATCAGCGTTTTATCCTGATTTTGTCAGCCTATAAATTTTGTTTAACTTTTAAACATGATTTAGCTTTTAAACATGATCTATAAAACTTTTCAGTCCGCACGAAACAATTCTGAATCCCTGGGGAGAGTTTTTGAATAAAATAATGCCTTTTTTGCGAATAATTCAAGTCAAAAGGGTATTTTTGTATTAAAAGTTCTGCTGTTCCTAAACAAGCAAAGATAGGGGTACCGTCATCCGGGGCGAGATTGTGCCAAAAAAGCATATGTTTCGGGTCTTTAGCTCAGTATACACACAATTTAGGAACTAATTTGATTTCAAACCTGTCAATATATACTAAATTGTTCAATTAACAACTACCGTAGAGATAGTTTAGTTACAATGAAACCTAATTTTACTGGAAGTGCATGAACTTTGGCACAATCTCACCCCTTCTAGGGGGTGACATTGTGCCAAAAACATAAAGTTGAGCTAAAAACCTAAACAGTGAAGATTAGCATGTTTATAAACAATACACATAAATATCAGTATAAAGTAGTTCATATGGGGCCGTCCATGAGCTAAGTGGACTATTAGGGGCAGTGGGTCGGCCAAAAACAACGCTTCATGAAGAAAGTATTAACGAAAATAACCCGGAGATCTGAAATAACTAAAAATTAGTTCGCAGTCAATGGACAGCCTTTATATAGCCAGTAGTGTTTCTAGGGTTAACAAGGGGGAGATATATGAAGGGCGTGTATCCTAAGGGGCATACCTATTTGATCATCTAACAAAAGTAACCATTACTTCGTTCGAGAACCCGCAGCCGCAGAACATGTAACCCATCCCACCTCCCTCCCCCTTCCTTAAAACTGGCAGTTTATACACGGTATAATATATTCGTCTTATATTAGAGTGTTTATTCAAAGCATTTGGAATTTGCAGAGAAAAAGTACAAACTAGTTTAAATTATTTACCGACCTATGATTCTGTTTGCTCCAAAATAGATGATGCAATCTAATTTGTCAAAATATTGTGCTCAATAGTAAAGAATGTGAGTGTACTGGTGTATACTGACGTATTTTTGTTGTGTATGTGAAATCCACAAAATGGGTCGATCATTATGGCTTGGCACAATCTCACCCCCGTGAAGCTCGAAAAGTACAAAGTTTCGAAAAATATTATTTTCGTAATCAAAACTTATCCAACGTATAAAAACCTTTCAGTACATTGTAAATGATTAGTTTATATACCTTCAAAATAGCAAGTTGATGCGTTTTCTTGTTTGGGTTAGTTAATGGGAGACATTTTTTACAAGCGTTATTTCCGAGTATTTTTGATCGCGATCTTTGAAACCCTGTGTAGACTAAATAGTTTGCTAATATTATCTGTGTTCCATTCGAAATTATGAATAAATATGTTATTTTCATCATCACTTTGAATTTAAGTCACCAGTTTCTACAGATACAATAAATTTTCACAAATAAACATTTTTGGTTTTTGGCACAATCACACCCCCGTGGCACAATCTCACCCCGGATGGCGGTATACTATATTCAGCAATGTTGTGTATTTTCACTATTTGTACAACTTTGTAAAACATGAAAAAGTCATACAACAACTACAAAAACAGCTAAAATAGAAAAACTGATTTTACCGATTTTTCTTATATGAGAAATAGGATTTTTCTATCTTTGGTGAGGAGATAGAAGATTACTGTCTTCAGCAAAATTTCTGGCTACAAAATATTGCAGAAAACATCAATGTGTTATATTAAAACTAAAGAAAAATAAACTTTTTATTACCCTTTTAGGGAGATTAATAAAAATTTGAATTCCACTAGACGATAGAGTTTTTAATTTTAAGAAACTCTTCCCAAGGTTCTATAAACTTAAACCCAAATTTTCTCACTCAAAACTGCGCACCAAAAAAGGTTCTGGACCAGTGTTTTGTTCCCAGTTGATTAGATTGCGTTGAGCTTTCGATTGATCAATTGAGGGTTAAAATTTAATTTTTAGTAGATGTCTTTGACATTGCAAGGTCTTTAAAAATTCCCGATTTTGTCAGTTTTCCTATTTTGTTAGCCCAAAATTCAACATGGGGCTGACAAAATCGGAACATTACTGTATGATGGAAATGAACGATTGATTCTGGCAAAAATGAGGTTTCAAATCAATATTAATCCACAACTGTGGAATGACTGTACAAGGTATTGACACATATCATATGATACAGTCAACGGAAACAGCAGTGGCCGATAATACATGTGTGCGTATTGCAGGACAAACTGACGCGGCTCATTAAAGCTAACCCGAAACGTATGATGTGCTACGTGCGTGCTTCGGAGAAACTCTCACTCAGAGGGTTGTGACAAGAAGATGGACTATCGTGTATATTATTAACCAGAGGCACGATTTTCAACAAGAGTAACCAAATTTCAGGCTCTGTCAATTTTTTGTCTTGCCAACTTTCTGTTCTGTCAACTTTCTGTCCTGCCAAATTTTTGTCTTGCCTCTTTCTGTCTTGTCAACTTTCTATGTTGCCATTTTCTGTCTTGCCATCTTTCTGTCTTGCTAACTTTTTGTCTTGCCATCTTTCTGTCTTCCCAACTTACAGTTTTTGCAAACTTTCTGCTTTGCAAACTTTTTCTCTTGACAGTCTTGCCATTTTTCTGTCTTGCCAACTTTCTGTTTTGTCAACTTTCTGTCATGCAAATTTTTGTCTTGCCATCTTTCTGACTTCCCAAATTTCTGTCTTGCCAAATATCTGTCGTGTCATCTTTCTGTCTTGCCAATTTTCTGTCTTGCCATCTTTCTGTCTTCTTCTTCTTCTTCTTCAGCAGCATAGAGCCGGGGTGGCTCGTGCTGTTTCAAGCACTCGTCTCCGTTCAACTCGGTCTTGGGCCACTCGTCGCCAATTTCCTAGTCGTCTCAGAAGTCGCAAATCGCTCTCGACCTGGTCAAGCCATCGTGCACGTTGGGCCCCCCTTTTCCTGGTGCCGGTGGGGTTGTTGAAGACGACTATTTTCGTCGCACTATCGTCCGGTATCCTTACGACTTGTCCGGACCATCGTAGCCTGTTAACTTTCGCTAGATGTACGATGGGAGTCTCCCCAAGCAGTGACTGTAGCTCGTGATTCATACGCCTCCGCCACTCTCCGCTTTCAGTTTGTACTCCGCCAAATATCGTCCGCAGCACTTTCCGCTCAAACACGGCAAGGGCGCGTATGTCCTCCGTAAGCAGCGTCACGGCTTCAAGTCCATAAAGAACTACCGGTCTAATAATGGTTTTGTACATTGTTAGCTTCGTCCGGCGTCGTATGCTTCCTGATCGTAGCGTTTCACGAAGGACAAAGTAGGCCCGATTTCCCGCTTGGATGCGCCGCTGGATCTCCTTACTAGTGTTGTTGTCCGCGGTCACCAGCGATCCCAAATACACGAACTCCTCTACCACTTCTAGTTCGTCGCCGTCAACGGTCACCGTCCGTGGGAGGCGCGCGTTTGTTTCTTTTGAGCTTCTTCCTTTCATGTATTTGGTCTTCGACGCACTTATTTTTAGCCTAATTCTCCTAGACTCCGCTTTCAGTCTGGCGTAGATTGCCTCCGCCGTCGCAAAGTTCCTGGCAATGATATCAAAGTCATCTGCTAAGCCTAGAAGTTGGCTACTCTTGGTAAAAATCGTGCCTCTCGTTTCGATGCCCGCTCGTCGGATCACCCCCTCAAGAGCGATGTTGAACAGCATGCAGGATAAACCGTCACCTTGTTTCAACCCTCGCCGCGTCTCGAAGGGACTCGAGAGTGTCCCAGAGATGCGTACGAAACACATCACTCGATCCAAAGAAGCTCTGATCAGTCGCGTCAGTTTGTCCGGAAAACCGTATTCGTGCATTATCTGCCATAGCTTGTCTCGTTCGACTGTATCGTATTCTGCTTTGAAATCAATAGAGATGTGATGCGTGGGCACGTTGTACTCCAGACATTTCTGCAAGATCTGTCGGATAGTAAAAATGTGGTCCCTAGCTGCGCGAGCCCTCATGAAACCCGCCTAATAATTCTCTATGAAACCTTGTGCTATCGCTGACAGCCGGCGTAACAGGATCTGGGCGAGTACCTTGTAGGTGGCGTTTACCAGTGTAATACCACGATAGTTGCAGCACTCTAGCCGATCACCCTTTTTGTAGATGGGACAAACCACTCCTTCCATCCATTCCTCCGGTAGCTTGTCCTCCTCCCAAATCCTCGAAATAACCCAATGTAGAGCCTTTGCTAGCGTTTCTCCACCATGTTTATAAAGCTCTGCCGGTAGGCGATCCTTCCCAGCGGCTTTGTTGGTCTTCAGCAGCCCGATTTCTCGTTTTACTTCTTGGAGATCAGGTGCTAGGACATTACTATCTTCCATGGGCGCTCCTAGGTTAATTTCCGTTCCGCCTCCTTCTGCGACTTCGCCATTGAGGTGTTCATCGAAGAACTGCTTCCATCTGTCGACCAGCTTGCGCTCGTTTGTAATTAGACTTCCTCCCTCGTCCCTACACATGTCAGATTTCGGTGTGTAGCCCTTTCTTTCTGTCTTGCCAACTTTATATCTTGCCATCTTTCTGTCTTCCCAACTACTCTCTTGCCAACTTTCTCTCTTGCCATCTTTCTGTATACTCAACTTTCTGTCTTGCCATCTTTCTGTCTTCCGAACTTACTGTTTTGCCAACCTTTTGTCTTCCCAACTTACTGTCTTGCTATCTTTCTGTCTTACCAACTTTCTGTCTTGCCAACTTTTTTGTCTTGCGAGGACCTTATAATTTTTGAGATTGTCAATGCAACCACCGACTGTCAGCTGCTACAAAGTCATTGAAAACTTTTAAAACTTCTTCTAAAGATTACATGATTCTAGGGCGGCCATTAGCGTAGCGAAAAAGAGCGCTCTTTTTGCTACCAACTGCATTGCTGCCCTAGAGCGCCGTAAATACTATAGTGTTTTTCCAAGTTTTATGAGTGTCATTGAAACGACGTTTTGTTAGACAATTTGTTCGAAGTGTTACGTCTGTTAGTCTGTGGATATACGTTATATATGGAGTCTTTGATCCATTCAGGCGTTTTGGTCATATATTCCGGTTATCTCCGTTATAGTGAATCTAGATTATCACAGCAAAACAAGTGTTTTTAGTCAAAGTTAGAGAAAATTTGGTTAAGTACCACCGATTCTCTCTCAATTAGACGCAAGATGACGCATGTGGGCTACCGTTAGTGTCTTATACTGCCGCTACTTGCATAACATTTGCATGCATTTTTTTTGCCGAATGTACTTGATTTAACAATTCTACGTTAGTAGAGTTCTTCCTGAAAAAATCTTTACAATATGCAGAAAGATCCTGTCTGATCTGTAACATTTCTCTGAAAATTTCAACACTCAACTGGCACGAAAACAAGAAAGCTAATTTCCTGAACTGTGGAAATCCTCATTTATGTTTCCTGTTCACAAGAAAGGTTACTGCTTACGTTGAAATCACGTCTGGAGTGCCACAAGGCAACCATCTGCGTCTCCTGCTATTCGTGATCTATCTCAACGATCTGAATTTTGCACTGAAGTGCCAAAAATTGCCATATGCTGATGATTTTAAATACATAACTTCCAAGCGTAAAAGATTCCAGAGATGCTACGATTATTGGTATGGACAATTGTTAAATTACATCTCTTGAATTAGATACCGACTTTGATATTAAAATTAGTTGATGTGATTGACGTAACAGTGAAGGTATCAAAAATCCTTATGTTGTCATTAAATCTTATAAATTAGTCATTAGTTTTAGTTTAATCTGTGTATCATTTTGATTTCTGTAATCTGTTGATACAAAATTGAGCTGGCTTTTGCCAGTTTGGGAAAAATCAATTGTGGAAGACTGATATATTCAAGTCGCTCATTGATTGAGAAGTTTCGATCTGATAACCAAATCAATGTAAAACAACAAAAAATCAAACGAGCTGAATTCAAGTCAGTAAGCTTTATTTTTTATGGTCAACTAGATCCAACTAGACTAGATTTTAGATTCCGCTACACAATCAGTAGTGTTTGTTTCTCGGACGGCACTTGAAAACGCGTAATGATTGCAACGGGAATATCAATTAGTAGACTGATACGTTGTTCGGTAACATCATCATCACGCCTGCATGAGCAAGTTGCATAAATGCGTATTAATGGAACCAGCTCGAAAGGAGAAACTTCTCGCTTGTTCGGACGTATTATACCAGTACAGAAGCAGTTACGTACAGTGTGTACTTCACAGTGCCTTGTTCTGGTCAGTGACTTCGTTCGTTCGGTAGTGCAACATCATGTTCCGACAAACAGCGCGGATAATTGGGTTAAAGATCGAACATGACGACTTCATCGTGCATAGACACGAGGCAGAAAAATCAATGCAAACGAACGTACGACGGCCAGTCGTCAAGCCGTCAACCAATGCCACACACTCGTTTTCCTTCCAAGTTCAGATTGCTGCTTCCTGCAAGGCAGCAGTGCCCCACAAAAGCCCAGAACCGACCGACATACTTTCGCGATCTTACAGCACCGTGGGAACGCCTAGTGTAACCGATGAAAGCAAGAGGGCGAACTACCCGTGTAGAACGAGGAAAACAATAATTGGCCCTCAACAGTTGTACCCATACACAAAAATAATCCCACGCCACATGCACACTGTTTAAGGTTTATTGGTTTAACTACAAGCATAACCGCGCGGTCGCGCGCGTATGCAAAATCGAACCGCCGAACCGGAATGGATGCTATCCGCAGGCACAATGATTAAAAGGGCAATAAAAAAAAGAACTTCAACAAAGGGGAAAAATATAAACAGGTTATTTTTTTTCAGCTTAATTTTGCTTGGAAAGGGAAAAGTTAAAATAGTGTACAGTTAAACTGCGACTATTTTAACATCATACAGTTTAGTAAACTTAGGAAACTAAATTGTGCGTTTTTAGTGTCTCTATCTTCCGATTATTACGGCAACAAAGTTGTATATAACAGTAAATTTTCTTAAGACCGGCAACCGAATCATGCCAAGCTGATGTGGTAAAGTGCATTGGTATCCCCTTGATAACCGAAAGAGGGGATAAACGAACGACATCTTTCATTGTTACTTACGTTCTTTTGCAAAAGTATTTGAGAATTATGGTATAGAGCATATAGAACGAATAATTCTAAATTATCAGTTTCAACTCTTATATAATTTGAGTTTCTTGATTTTTTCGGTGAAATATAGACCAATATCGTGTTTTCCGCGGACGTTTCGACCTACTATTCGTAGGTCATTGACTACACCTAAAACATATAACCTTTATTGAATAATTTATGCAGTAGACATTGAACAATTTTCTTCGGCTGTTACCCACTTACGTTAACACGTATATTCCACTTTCTCGTTGTAAATTGACTGTTCTCTCGTTTCCTCTAGCTTTTATGTGAAACATTTCGGCTGCTAATCTCGTGTCTTTGTTGTTTATTTGGTCTAAAATCCGCGTTTTGCTAAAATCAAATATATGACCTTCTTGTATTGTATGTAAAGCTAACCCTGTTCTTGCTTCTGGTTTTTGAGAGTCATTTTTATGTTCTGCTTATAATTCGCTATTATGTTCAACACTTATAATTCGCTCATCAATCAGCACGAAAAGAACGAAGGTTTGAAAGCATTATCTGCTATGACAGAACAGTTTGAATAATAAAGGTATTTTAATTAACAAGCAATACAGTTAATGGACTGCCAGTCCAACGATCATCTTGCACTTTGCAAGACTGAAGACTTGCAAGGTTTGATTGCCAATAGTGAACTGGTGCAGCTAGAATTTCAATGCAAACAGCCTAACGTAAGGAATGGTTGCACACTTTACAAACACATTTTACGTTCAGGACATCATATTCATTTAGGTTGACAAGAAAGAATATAGTTCGTGAACTGTTGGAACGGGATGGCCTGGTTTTACAGAAATGGAAATGAATGCAATCGCAGGTATATATGGTTGTGGTCCCATAGTTAGGAAACAAAAATGTGCTGGCACGTAATTGGGTAATACATCAATTATAACAACGCTTGACGTTTATGCATTTATCAATCGTAAACATTCAATGTGTAGAAAGATTTCTGACCGATTGTTAATAGGCCCTTTCAAATTAATTGAGAAATTAACGAGTTATTAGCGCTCAAATGCTATAATTTTTCGTAACGTTCGACCTTTTAGATTTTTTGGAATGACACCCTACCTTCATTACTTTTCATGGAGCCGTATTTACACCATTTTTTCCCTAAAGATACAGGTAGTTATGCGTTTTGTTCAGATTTACCAGAACACCAGATCATATAATAACAAAAATTGAGCACAAATTTCTAGAAGGGCACGAAAACGCACTTAACTTTGTTTAGTAAACGATTTTCTGCCGAAAATCAATAAAAATCCTAAGCACGATTACAGCAAAGAATACGCCCCGACATATAATACCACACTACTACGACTACAAACTTACCGGAAGCTGTCTGGTCGAAAGTACAATTCCGTATATTCAACGGATCAGATCAACTATCTCAATTATCTTTATCCGCCACCTTCACTTTTAGCTACATACATGGAGAAAAAAGCGGCTTTAGGCCCATTCCACTGCAGGTTGTACAATTACGTTGGCATACACTTCGCGTACTGCAAACGATCAATGAATTTTATTATCCAACGAAGACTTAAATATGCACCAGACCAATTTGCGCAACACTGACGACGCGAACTTCTGGTTTGCCGCAAGTTCGATTCACACTCAAATTTCCTCAATCTTCATCACAATCATGTATAGTAGGTACACTTCGGCTAATTACTTTTCAATGGTTCACCAAATAAAACAGCACATATCAGAAATTAACATAAGAAACCACTCGCTTTTCCTCCATCCGCAATCGAATCGACCAACAGCGACAGCAGCATACCGCACTCACACACGCATTTCCCGACTGCGGATTTGTTGTTGTTTACATTTGCAAGGTGAAGCGCGGTGCAGAGGCAAGATGAAAATGATGTAGAGACCAACACACGCCTCCAACTAACACTTTTTTGGTTTGATTTTCTCCAGAGAAGCAAAGCGAGAGTATCTGCAAAAGTCACAATCAAAAGCGGCCGATCCGTGAGTAAATACAACTTTATATCAGAAAAGGCCCTTCACCTTTTACTTCTAGACTGGTGTTTGGCCAACCGCTGCGGCCCGAAAGAGTGCGATTTATAATGGCAGCTGCTGCGAATCTTCACTGTGTGAGTGTTCTGGCTTTGCCAACTAGGATTTTTTCTCCAGGCGAGACACTCCTTACCGAGGACGGCCCTTCGGAAAATCCGACTTTTCCAGACACGGATTCTTTCAAACAGCTTTTAACTACTGTTTTTCTACTTTTCTTCAATTAATTTTTCATTCATAAGAACAATTGGTATAGGCGCATCCTTTTCGCACAATTTCGAACTAACACTAGAGCACCTTGGTTGAAGTTTTCCTGATGCTGAATTATGTCGGTGCACATTCAATTTGAGCAAATATTTTGCACTAAACTTGTGAATAAGAAATATGTCTTCCAATAAGAACAATAAAATATCAGTACAATTTGCGGTTAGTTCTGTTATTTAACTTTATTAAATCTCGTCGTTTACGCGACGCCGATACGCCATCACCACCGTTCCGTGAAAGCAGCTCAAAAACGACTGCGAGAAAATCCGCCGTCTAGAGGCTCTTGCTTGCCAAAGCCAAAGCACACACAGTGACACAACTAGCACTAGCAATTGCACGCACACTGCCGGCGTTTCTCTCCCTACACTAAGTACGCTACACAATGTTCCGTATTATACTATACCTACGAAGTTTTCATTCATTCTGCAGTGTGCAGACATCTTAAATATCATCATATGAAAGAGTGGCATTCGTCTAACAGCTCTTGTGATCTTGTGAACGTGTTCCAATCGGCAATGGCCATATAGACTGGCAGAGAGAAAGCCATGAATTTTGCACGTTTATTCTAAAACAAATCTTAAAGGGAATTCATAAAATTACCTGGTTCAGATCGATCGGCACTCAATTGTAATCGAACTACTGTCAAAGAGTTAAAAAATCAACCGAGTGTTGGACTGGAACAAAGATAACAATATTGTTTTTGTACCAAAACACTTCAACCCATCCAACTCGCCAGAATTTCGTCCGATAGAGAAGTTTTGGGCCATTCTTCCTGACCTGACCTGAAATGTAGCAGCAGAGCTGGTTTTGAAGAAACAGTAAGTGAAAGTATCAAAAGAAGGCGATCCTATACCATTGCCCGAAACCTTATGCCCTCATCCAAAGCAGCACCACTTGTTACTTGAAGGGTTACGCAACTATAATTGAAACATTCAAATATGGTAAAAGTTCGCATCAGTTACTTTTATCGAACTGTTATGTGATTGAAAAAGCGCAAGAAGTGGAGCCTATATGCAAGCATTTGTTACACAGATGTTTTATGGAACATCAATGCGCGTTATCTATCCATTCGCGACTACGATACTAAAAGAGATTTTAAGCCTATTCACACTCACACGAAATCCTATGTCACATTGTCAAAACTTGCGACTACGATATTAAAAAAACTTCGTAACTTAATTAAAACTTCGTAATCGCGAATTATGTTTAGTGGGATCCGGGAAACGAATTTCCTCTCTGGTCTCCAAGACGAAAATTATTTACATTAATATTGCTGATTGCAACGAAAATTGTACCATCCAAAGTGCGATATCGCTCATAAAAGTGCTATTTTGCATTAAATCGTTTCGGTATCTTCGGCGCACTTTTTCGTTATATTCCAAGCAATAAGAGCGCCGAAGAGAGCGAAACGATTTAATGCAAAATAGCACTTTTATGAGCGATATCGCACTTGGGATGGTACAGTTTTCCTTGCAATTGACAATATCCTTAATGTGAAACAAAACTTAAGGTTTTTGGGCTTATTATAAGCTAATCTTCATGCCATTCAAAATTTATCGTGCAATATAATTTTGCTTTGTATTATTTGATGCGCCTCGTGAAAGTTATTAATTTATTAATTTTCAAGTTTAAAGAATTAAACCAGCCAGATTAAGAATTCGTTTACAATCGAAAAATGCGGTGTAAAATCGAACTAGATATTGTAATCAAATAATATTTTAGTAAATGCCATGGATTTCTGATGAATGTTCGTGTAATTATTGTTAAAATAAAAACATTTCTTCGTTGAAAAGTATTTTTTTCATAAAAATATGGCGGAATATGATGTTACGTTGATTGTATTTGTTTGGTTACATTTTATTTAAAAATATGTCGTAATCAACATGATGAAACATCATGTGACATTATTGTTTTGCAATGACATAATAACACGATGTTGCGATGAAGTTTCATGTTACTAGATATAGACTAATATATTTGTGGCAGCTAGTATAAGTATTGGATAACCTGAATCCAACGTATTAATAACATGAAGTTGCTTATTTGTTGCGTGTTTCAATACGGTAACCGGTGAAGTTTTTTGCAATTTAAACAAGACTTAATATCAATATGGAAGTGCTTGCAAGTGCTGCTTGGGTATAATGACCGAATAGTTAGTTAGGTTAGTTAGAATGGTTAGAAATCTAACCATAATGCAGTTTATTCCTATAAAGATTGAAGGTCATCCGGTTTGAAATAGATTTTTAGCGATCATTATACAAAGTGAGTAGTAATAAATGTTAGTCAACTAAATGGTCACAAAAATAAGACGCATAAATTTTAATTTTAAGTGTATGACGTGTAAAGTACATCCATAACATGGCTGGGTAATTTGTAGCATCGGTACCGCGCGTACCTGCAATTAAAAAATAAACCCCACAGTGGTCAATAACCTCTTATCCAGCAACTCCTCTCCCTACCTCCTCGTGGTGCCAGCCGGAATATGAGCAACTTTCGTGGAGATCGGGTAACCAACCCCGGTAGAAACTACGGTCGTATACCGAAAGAGAAGGAGGCATCTGCTGAGTGTTGGCAAACGGAACAGCCTTGCCAGTCGTGAGCGTCTGACTCCAGGTTAGGGGCGGCTCACGACGGTGATCCCACAGCACAGTGAATCGCAAAAGGAACTACAAAGGAAAGAAAAAGGACTACGATTATTGGAAACTTGGCACTTGGAATGTCAAGACTATCTATGTCGTATAATAAGCAAGACCCGGTTGTCCAACGTATTCAAATCAAAGCCAACGAGGAAGATACGACTGAACATTCGGCGGTTATCAGCGGAGGGAGTTACTGCTGAGTACTCTCGAAAAACTGATAAGCGGATCGGTGAACAACTCGGAGAGTACCTAAACGAATAGTGGAGACACATCCACGACGCGATCAGTACTATAGCGCGGGAAGTGTTGGGTACTACTGCTGCAGCTACTTCCAGTGAGTGGTTTGACGCAGAGTGCCAGCGAGTGACTGATGAAAAGAATCGAGCCAGAGGTCACATATTGGTTGCAACTGTGACACGCCAGAGCAAAGAGATACCGAGATGCTAGAGCTGCCGAAAAGTGACTTCACCGTCGTAAAAAACGTCAGCACTGGGATCGCGTTCTTGCGGAGGCGGAGAATTGCTTCGAGAGCCACGATACAAGAAGCTTCTTTAATACGATCAACGGAATCAGGAACCGGACCGTGCCAACTCCTGTTATGGGCAACGACAAGGAGGGAAACCTGATTACCGAAAGATCGGAGGTGACTAGGCGTTGGAAACAACATTTAGATGCATTTTTGAATGGTGAACAAGATGGAGCGGTCAACAGAAACAGGATAACGATTGAGGATGATGGACAAGCTGTGGATCCACCAACTTTAAACGAGGTTAGGAAAGCAGCGAGAGCTGAAAAACGGCCACGCAGCTGGCAAGGACGTTATCCCCGTCGAACTTTTGAAAGTCGGGAGCGAACAGCTGTATTGTGCAATCCATCAGGTTATACTAAAGGTATGGGCTGAGGAGGAATTACCTACACTGAGAAAACTTTTTGTATAGTTTCTATATGTCCCACGTACAGATTTTTGCAATGTGCCCAGTAAATGATCTTTATGTGCCAAACAGTTATCATTTATGTGCAAGCGAAAAATTAACACATACTATTCATATGCGTATAATTTTCACGTGTATAATTGCACATACTATTCATAGGCCTATAATTTTTATGTGTATTTCTGGGAGGATTGTGTTGACGGACTAAATGCTTACCTTGCGGCAGATCCTCGATAAATTCCGGGACTTCAACTTGCAGACTCACCATTTGCTTACAGACTTCAAGGCGGCTTACAATTCAGTTAAACGAAATGAACTGTGGCAGATTATGCTTGAACATGGTTTTCCAACAATAGATACTGATTAGGCCGATTCGTGCTACCCTTGATGGTTCAAAATCAAGCGTCAGGATAGCGGGTGAGCCATCGGACTCGTTTGTGCCGTTAGATGGTTTGAAGCAAGATGATGGACTATCGAATTTGCTGTCCAACATTGCATTGGAAGGTGCTATTCGAAGGGCAGGCGTGCAGCGAAGCGGTGCTATCTTCACGAAATCTCATATGCACTTTGGGTTCGTGGTCGACATTGATATCATCGGTGTTAACCGTATAGCTGTAGAAGAAGCGTACACGCATGTTAAGGAGGAAGCTACGAGGATAGGGCTTATTATAAATTTTACCAAAACAAAGTATATGGTAGCTGGTAGAGAGCGTGGTAGCCCTTCGGGTGTTGAACCTGCGGTGGTGACAGATGGAGATACTTTTGAATTGGTCGACGAATTTGTTTACCTTGGTACATTAGTGACATGTGACAACGATGTGAGCCGTGAAGTAAAAAGGTGGATAGCGGCTGCCAGCAGGGCCTTCTACGGATTGCGTAGCCAGCTGAGGACCCGTAACCTACAATTCCGTACAAGACTTACACTCTACAAGACGCTAATTCTCCCGGTGGTACATTACGGCCACGAAGCGTGGACGTTGAAAGAGAGTGACCGACGAACTCTTGGCGTTTTCGAACGTAAGATCCTGAGATCAATTCTTGGTGGCGTATTAGACGAAGGAGTGTGGCGCAAGTGCATGAATCATGAATTATACCAAGTATACAAAGATACGGATATTGTGAAGCGATTAAAATACTGTAGGCTACAATGGGCTAGCCACGTAGCAAGGATGCCGGATGAGATACCAACAAAAACAATATTTAACAGAAAACCCGACAGAAGCCGACGACTTCAGGACAGACCCAGTACCCGTTGGATGAGCGCTGTTGACGAGAATGCTAGAACAGCGGGTGTTAGGGGCGACTGGAGAGCGGCAGCCCAAGACCGAGTAATGTGGAGTCGGTAAGCGGATTGTCGCCGAAAAAGTAAAAGTAAGTAAATACATCCATAACATCCCAAGTAACCATAAGCATTAATCCAAAACCGTATATTGGGCATAAGTCTGCATCCCTAGTGCCAAACTTTTGTATATTAGCAATCTTAATGCTTATAAAACGTATATTAACATTGTTGATGCATAGAAGCATTAACGTAAAACAGCATTAAAGACAGCAATATATGCGCATATAACGTAACAATATGATGCATTTAGTCAATTGCATTAAAACGAGCCGTAAGTGTTGATAAATGGCTTATACTTGACTTCTTATTTTGCTATTCTATGGCCACTATTCGGGCCCTCTTCCACCTAATGGATGCCGTCTTTTTCTACCCTATTGGTAATGCAGGACAAGTAGCTATGATATGAGAGGGAATATCACCAAGATTTAAATACGACTAATTTCAACTCACTCAATCACGTCCGCTATGGTTAGGTAGCAAAGGTGCAAGGAAACGAATGAGATTGCATGACTAACTCCCGGTTCGAGCCACTGTCTAGCTAGGTGGTAACAATATTCAGTATTTCAAAAAATGCTTCTGTTTATCCTGCTCCCCTTGAGACGCTGCAAAAAAATCGCTTGCTTTAGTTTTTTTAAATCCTGAGCGAATTTATTTTCATTTTCCATAACTAGCAACGATGACGATGGGAAGCAAATGGAGCTTTAAAACATTATCGATCTAATAATTATTGTTGATTACACCAGGTACAGTAAACAACAGTGGAACCTTTAAATTTTTGGAGAAACATCCCGATAGCATCACCCTGGAAACATTGTGGAACCTTTGAACAGCCAGTTTGTCTCGAGGAATATCAGAATGATGTGCTGCATATATCCCATCATTTTATTGGTTGTGGTTCTCCTGTAGCAGAAATTTTTTTCCACAATCACCATGTGGAGTATTTTCCTAGAACCGGTTTCCTTGTATCGATAAGATGAATCTTTTGTTTATTCCTAGTGACTGCTTCTTTAAAATATCATATGGTCGAAAAAAATTGAAAGCAGAATTATCACAAATTCGAAACAAACTTGCAAACTGTTACTGTGTTGACATTTGAATACACTCTAAACGAAAAATATGCAGACACATGCAGTCAGAAAGCAAAGTTATGGGTATGAACGTCCTTAAGAACTTGACTCTTCTTTATCGACAGACTTCGCAGCCGGTTATTAGAGTACAGGACAATTACGGGGCTAATGCAGCGCTCCTACTGAGTCTATAGCAGCACCACCCAGCCGATATTTGAACATACGACGACTGGCTTGCAGGTTTGGCATGCAGTTTTTGCGTCGATTATGCTCTTTTGATAACTGCACCTCAGCCAAGCAAAATTTGAAAAAGTTGACTTGTCAAGTTAGCATCGTTCCCCGAAGTTAACAAGGCTGTTCTATCATCTCTAATAACAGAAGCTATTTTTTGAAAACTTCTCAATCGAAATAAAAGATTACCATTAAGGGCATCGTGGAGTCGAATCGGAGAGAAAAGCTGCTCTATTAAATACTCCTCTGCCATCGGCGAAGAAAATTGTGCCTGTGGAAGCCGATTATGAAGCCGAATCGTGGTCGTACATTGAAATAGATTAAAAAAAAAGTTACTTGAGTTTATTTCTAATTCCCGTCGTAGTAAAATAAGCCACTCTGATTTTCATCATTTCTTAAGTGGATTTAATTAATACCCCAAAGGTTCTTGTGCTGATTGGACTCGAACACATTTACCTTCCGATCCGTGCACGTTGAATTCACTAAAAAGCGATAAGCAAAGCATTTTATTAAAATCACGCAACTGACTTTATTTCTTAAATTCGTCGTACCGTTTTAAAATCCATCTATCAAAATTTTTCATCGTCCAAACTAAAAATCACAATAATGCTTACGAAGCTAACGCGCATGTATTTGTGTAGGACGGCATGAGAAATGTTATTCTGCAAAATTTCTGCCGGTCATGGAAGTTTTCCCGGCTGCAAAATAACGACAATGCGTTGCGTGTGTTGTTTTCATTTTATGAATGACGGAAATTGAAACGATTAGTCGACATTTTCTTTTCGTCGCACAAAAAAACGTAGGAAACGTAGAACTCAGCTCACTTTGATTGATCGCGTATGATAGCCAACAAACTAAAATATTAGGGAATAATTTTGCATTGTGTGTCATAAAAATTGCGGATATTTTTAATAATTCGTGTTGGATAGGACGAGAATAAGCAATTACGACGAAGCAGCAACATACCCTATCATATTTCTTTTTTTTTTTGTTAAGTTGTTATCGTACTCAATAAATTGTTTTGTTCGTGTCGTCTACCTGGGTTCGGCATTTTTTCTGAGGAATTCGCTATGTGCGCGAAACGGTGCTGCCACCTTCCCAAGTTTGTTCTATTTGTGAAGTCTGTGCACAGGTTTGTTAAAGAGTGAAAAGGATAGACAAAACTTTGCACCAAATCTTCACAAACTTTCCATATGGCAGTTCCATGAGAGTACAAGAGATCGATTTGTGCTTACATAGCGAATCAAGTCAAATTACTGTTTTCAATCAAGCATGTTCACTCAGCAGACACCAGTTAAACGTATTATTCGATGGGACACGAACTGTGTGGATATGTTTGCCATTATATTGCGGTTGGGTTGTTTAAAAAAGATATTGTAGTGTAACTATTTATTTGAAATTGAGTTTGTGAGTACTACGGTACTTACTTACTGAATCAGGAGCGAAGACTACAGAACTCAAGACGGTGCTTGACTGTTCGTCCATGTTGCCAAACCGGTTCGTGGCTGTTCGATCCATGTTTCCCATAGTGGCTCTCTTCACCTCGTTCCTGCTAGGCTTTTGTTGAGAACCATTTTCATACGGTTTTCGTTCGACAACTTTTCGGCACGTCCAGTCCATCGCAGCTAATCGATCTCACTCTCTTTCTCTGCGCACTGATCCTGTGTGAGTATGACCCATATTTCATGGCCGTGGAGAACTACCGGTCTCCACCGATACTAGGAATAGAGGGGCCCAACGGACGGGCTAGATGACTCGACCAGATTGAAGCCTACTTGTGGATGACTATGCTGGACTAATCTTGAAACACTGACGAACTGACATGATACATAGAAGAAAATCCTTCAAAAACCATCGTCCTACACATTTTACTTGCACACTAGCACCCTGTGTTATGCATGTTGCGGAGTAGCTTGCATTTGCAGGATTTTATCCTGTTGGATTTTTACATTTGTATGGTTTTATACTGAAAACTCGAAGCAACACTTGAGCGCTGCGGTATGGACATGTTGCGAAACACGCTTTTTTGAAAAATGAGTGGTTTTTGATTGGACGATGGGATTAACGTGAGTGTCTCGTCTGCTTGTCTGTGGTTGAAATTTGACTGACGATATTCTCCGCGAAGGTTTAAATCGAGCACCGAAGGACTGCAGGATCTCCCTCATAGTTCTAGATCGTTGTCTAGAACTATTTCTGACCTGCTGGTGCTTTCAAATATTACGTTCAATTTGTAGTCCAAAAAATTTTCGGTATGGAAAAGCTTTGGCCGAGCACTTGAAAGGCCTGGATAAACCGTGCATTTTGTAAAATTCACTTTCCAAGTCGGTTCTTTTGTTTTGTTTTTACTATGTGACTAAATTGTATGTTATACATATCATGAAGCAAAGGTACTACAATCCGTTTTCGATATTTGACCTTCTGTTTTTGTACAATCTACTTCGCAGGCAGATGTTTGAGTACAGGACAAATGTGGGGCTAATGCTACGATTCTATCAGCTCTAACAGTCTTTCCCAGTCGAGATTCATACATACGACGATTGGCTTGTAATAACTTTAATAGAAGGCACAAATCATCCATATGATTGTGAGGAACGTGCTGCTAGAGCCAAAGACACTGAAAAAGCAGTTAAACATCAATTTTGCCCAATAACTTTGCACACGATTTTGTACTGCTTTTAAATGTTCTACAAAGTTATTCAGTATCTTAAAATGCGCATTTTTACGCAGTCATGAAATATTTTTTCAACAAATAAGGCCATTACAAATATTTAAAAAAGTTTTTGTCCCTCCGGTGTTGGGCCACTGAAGGGGGGGGGGGGCGAAAAAAAAACAAAGTGAATTTTTTAATCGAGCAAAAAAAAAAAGGATTTGAGGTATTTTTATTTTAAGTTTAAACGTGAAAACCAAATCTATTCTTGCTTTTAATATATACGTTGTTAATTTCCATGCAAAAATCTACGAAAAAAGACATAAACGAAAGAAAAGTTTTTTGGCCGATTTTCGGAAATTCCACTGGTTGAATTTCCATTTCTATTTCGTGCTAGAAGCGTTAACTCAACTCGAACACTCATTTTTCAGGTTTTCAGCCCACAGGCAAATGATTTTATGAAAAAAATTAACTCATATCCTACAAATTATTTTTTTCCCCCCCGATTTTTCAAGCCAATTTCCAAGGGGGGGGGGTGACAAGAACTTTTAATATGATTTGCAATGGCCTAACGCACTATTCAATACACCATATTTTTTGGGCGCATTTTGAAAAAACTAAAATTTGTATCACTCTAACAGGGTAACGATGTAAAAAGATTTGCAATTTATTACTAGCTGATTGCCCGATATTACAGCTGCTTATAAATCACCCTTTTTTTGGTAATCGATATAAATCGAGACAACGCCTTCTTTACGTTTCTGGGCCTTCCCCTTGTTAATGGCTACCCTATTTCCCTTTTCAGAAATCCCCTCTTGTCACCCAGCACAACTGCATTTGCACAAATGCAAGAGAAACGCATTTTTTTATCCATTTGAATCTTCCTCCTCGCCTTGTAAGAGGCCACCCCCGCTACCCTACACCCTCAGGGCTGATTCTTTTGTGTCAAAAAATGTGTGCCAAGTTTGATGTGAAACAGTTCAGGTGTTCCGTAGTATGGCAGAGCATACATTCATACTCTTGTTCTTCATACCTCCTGTTGGCTCTCTCCCAATCAGCTCCCCCTTCTGTCGCGCCATGTTTTCGATGCCAACACGTAGGCGTTAGCGTAAACGAGATGTCATATCATCGCAACTCTTCACGCAAATTAGCTCTTCGACTGTCAGTGGGGCCCACGATACCTGACCCCGCAGTGATGTTAGCTCTTGTCAACGCGGAGCAAATGAGATAAAGGTGTTAGTTAGCTGATCTATTCACTTTCTGAAAATCGCTATAATGGAAGGGAAACAAAACCCTTTTTCCATATACCTTCTCGGTGGATCACCCCCTCTATTACCCCTCGCTTTCTCGTCTCCCAGTCACTTGCGTAACTCAATAGAAGTAACTGTAGGAGAAACACAGCCCCGTTTACTTATTTGGACTTTCCACCATTGTTAGGGACCACCCCTTTTTGTCAACCCTCTGCGCGATTCCCTTATGTCAAGGAACATGTGTGCCAAGTTTGGTGCAGAACGATCAAGGCGTTCTGGAGTTATGGCGGAACATACATACAAACATGACATTCACGTTGACTTTTATATATACAGATTTAAAAATTAGGCAATGGTACGCTACAGAAAACTATCGCGTTTTGCATGGTTTCGTTCCGCTGTGCATTGTACGGATATGAGGCGGCACAATCTCCACTATGAGTTATAATATAGTCATTCCGACTTTTCTTTGAAGTTTTCTAACATGGTGAAACATTATGTAAACATCTTTCCCAGCTATTTTTCTAGGTTGATGAAAAAATTTGCTTACATTGCTATAAAAAAAACTTCAAATCACACATCCATTTGTATACGAAATAGTGACGTAGGACGTAATACTTAGTTTTAGTTGTTTTCAGTTTATTTTATCAATTTACTAGAATAATTGATTCTGCAAAAATACAAATTTTTGCTATCAATTATTCAAGAAATGGTTCATAAAGTAATTTGTAGGTTGTATTAGTTGTAAATCGACATGGTTGAAGCCACGCAGATTATGCAATTCTTTTAAGCATGCTGTGTAGCTTTGAATGATTAAACAGAAACGAAATAATAACTAATAAACCCCGTTATGCATTTCTTCGAAAATTGTAAATTCAAGTTGAATATACAGTTAAGTTTTCAGGGAGAAATTTATTGTGACAATAATTTGTAAAATTTTTACTTTCTAAGTAATGCGCAAACCTGATAGCGAACTAGTGTAGACCACCATTAAGCGAATATTAATTACATCTTGTAAGTTTCCTTAATTCTGTGCCCTGTGTCAATAGTTGAGATGCGATGTTCTTGAAAGTGGGTAAACAATCACCAGCATTCAACCGGAACGATGAACCAGAATAAATGCCTACAATTATAAAATGAAAGAATAGCTTGCTCGTTTCACGAATATAGTCGTACAGTCATTTAGGTGACTGGAGACATTCAGGACCGTAAATTGTGTTCTAACCTATAAAATTTAGGTGAATTAACTGTGAGAATGGGGGCCTTGATTTTTTTTAAATAAGCGTTGTCCTAGCTAGTCGGAAATTTTTTTCTTGGGGTTTTCTGAGAAAAACCTCAAACTTTTTAAATAATGTTTTCGTTTGTTCTAAGTTGTGCCCGCAAATGAAATTTCATAGAATTCTTAGTCCCTTCGGCCCGTAAAGTTGATGGCATTCTGAAGAAAATTAAAGATGTTTCAAGACAAACCTGCACAATCACATAAGTTCAGGGTTTTATGTAAAAATGATTTGGCCCTCCCTTACCTAGGTTTCCGCTCTATCCACCCTGAGATTTTTTTTTCCTGTATGGACTCATCACTACGACCAGTATTATGGTTTGATCTATTGTGATATCCCCCGGGTGTTTGCTGTATAACCCGCACTACATTTATTTTGGCTATAATCGCTATTGAGTAAGCGATAGGCTTTTTGAATTTTATGCGTTCTTGTGTGTAATTGAGTGACCCTGAGATACTCTATAAACACCTTCTTTGTTTCATTACTTCCTTCTACCGTTGCTTCTTTCTAAGCAAAGCCAAGGGTATAAACGTCCTTCAGAACTTGATCCTTCTTCATCGACAGACTTCGCAGCCGGTTATTAGAGTACAGGAAAAGTACGGGGCTAGTGCAAAGATCCTATTAACTCTGTAGCGGCCCCGCCCAGTCGAGATTCGAATATACGACGACTGGATTGTTAGGCCAGCATCGCACCCCGGAGCTAATTGGACGAGCGCTTCGTTACGTCCTTCTACCGACTGTAAAAAACTGCCGTTTTAAAAAAATTAATTAGAATTGTTCATATGATCTACGCTTCAACGTTCAAAAAAGTAATGTAAACTGATTGTTTCAGACACATAAAAAATAATAAATGCCTGCTTTTTTGAAGAAAATATTACAAGAGATCAATTAAAAACTGATATCTAACCGAACATTTTGTTAAACAAAAACAAAATTACTAATAAAAAACGGTTGGTATGTGACTACTATAAGGAAATTGCTATCTTTACTTATATATTATAACAGCTTTCAAGAGCACATAAGGGTACTGAAAATGGACAGACACGTTCGGATATGAATGACGGGTAAATCTTGCGTTTGACGAGAAAAGTTTGCTTTCCTTAGCACAAAAGGAATTCTAATCTGCTTCCGGAAAAAACAAGTTTCATTACGTATATAACACAGAGGTACACACATTCTCTCCACAAAAATATGGACTAGTAAAAAACAGTTATATTACAAAAATAGTTTAAGAAACCACTGTTGCATTCTCATGTAACATAATAAATAGAAGTATAATTTTCCTTTGTATAAAAACGAACCGTAATCACTGTCATCAGTCTCGAGTCGGAAATTGACTCTGATGGGCTTCCCACTTAATACTTTCATCACGTTCTCCAGCTCCATTCGTTTGTGGAAGTTGAACCATGTATCGGTTCATATCGCAGTCCGGTGTCGCGGTGCCTTTTAAAAGCACCAGCACTTTGTTTTGCGGGTAGGAAGCTGGTTAGGATTCACAGAATCCAGATAAACTTCTTGTCAGCTCGCTCGTTAGGCATGCGTACAAGTTAATTAGTAAACTAGTAAAAGTACAGTCTCTTAGTTTCGACGATTTGTGTTTTGCCACAACTAATCAGTTGCGATAACTGTGTTACGATGCAATTATATAGAAAAAAGTCCCACTTGATTGCAAATTTGGAAGTCCTTTAAATTTCACCACATTCACGTTGTCGTTTCACGATTCCTCTTGTTGTCGGTTTCGGAAGGCTTTCTGCTGCTAAACGCAGACAGGGGGCAAGTTGAATTGCTTTTGAAAAGTCCAGTAATATAAGTGCAGTACAATTTATCACATTTTAATTTTTTTTACCCCGTCCGTCCGTGGTTGGTTTCGCTCCTCGTCAGCAGAGAAAGCAAAAACAAATCACCAGCTCACGATTTCTTTGGTTGTCGCACTAGTTTGGGAAAAAGTTCATCTCACTCGGTTGGGTTGTTTGTTAACCTTTATTAGATTACTAGTAAAAGTTCATAATTTAATTTTCTCTTTGCTTTTCTTGTCGATACATAATTATGCACAGTTTCTTCATATAGGGTATGTAAATATCTTAGCTTATTAGCAGTAGTAATAAATGTAGATTTGCTTTGCTTTTCATTTTTCTAAACACAATTACACAACTATTTTTATTTTTGTCGATTGTCTGTTAACACACTTTTTCGTTTAGACGTTCTTCACTGTGTTCTTGCATTTTCTGCCATTTTGTCGACAGACAATCACCATTTGTTGTATCAACTTTTCTTCTTATCATTGTGAGAATACTTCTTTTGCGTTTGCCTAAAACAGACTTGCTTATAACTTATCTGCTAGGAAAGTTCTTCCCAAACTATCTTGGCTTCTACAAAAAAAAATCCATCATTGCCACATCTAGCACTTGCTTCTAATAATACCGCACTTTTAATAAGAGCCTAAGTCCATCAAGAGGAACCGTCCAGCTTATTTGGCGCCATTCAGACGAAACTTCACTAGCACTGCGTAGCAAATGTGAACACTCGGAAACAACACTGTCTTCTTCTGCTACACAAACGACAACGACGCCAACAAAGAGATCACAAATTTCACCGCAATCCAAGTAATGGTCACTATCTGCTACAACTGCAGGTCTCTGGTTTCGAAGTAGACACCTTTCCACCGCAGTTTGATTATATCGAAGCGATGTTGATGACGATGCTATTACTGCTGCACAGTAAAGATGGATTTTCATTTTTTTTTCGTAAAATGGGCTGCATTTCTATAGTAATTGCATCTGGTTAATGAAAAACTGTCTCTCCTTGGGAATCAGCTTTTTTTTGTCAGGAAACAATAAATACGCACGACTTAGCCGGTGCAGCCTAGCGATATCTGTCTGCTAGCAGCCGGCGTGGTTGAGAACAAACTGAATGTATCGTGAAAAGAAAAAAATGGGTTTTAGTTTTTGGTATATAAAATCTCTTTAATTGCTAAAAAATGTACATTGCATAAATAGGCCGTATGAATAAAAAAGCTTTTTCTGTTTAAATCGTATGGGAGCATTTGCTCTAGCACTTTTATTCATACGGCCTAATGATTTAATTTTGGGTACTTAGCATTCTATTTGCAAACGAAATGTTTGCTTTTCCAACACAGACGCCACAATTTTAACCGTGATTTGCTGCCACTTCTACTAATAGCAGCACTGAGTAACTTGATCTCCATACGCAAACAAAACTTTAATTTGAACTAGATATACCCTATACAACTTACTACCATCAATATACCATCAATTGGATGAATTATAAACAGCAATTAGCCCACACAAATAGTTGCTATACGTATTGCAAAAATTTACTGCCAGCAAGCAACAGCTTTATTTCGATTTACTCACCTTCAAATCATCGACGATCTCGATTGTTGTAACTCCTACCTCCTCGCTGGCTGCGATCGTTTCGGTGATTTCGGTCGCGATCGCGCTGACCATCAGAACGATCATTTTTGCGACCGTGGGACGGAGCTGATGGTGGGGCTGTTGGTGGAGGAACATGATAATTCGGTAACGGTGGTGGAGGTCCTTTCATGGAGGGTAAACCAGCAGCTCCGGCAGTCGAAGTGGGTACGGCGGCCGTACCAGGAGCTCCTGGCGGTGGTTTCCACATGAAGTCATCGTACTTATCGTAACCACGGGGAGGTGGAGCTCCTGCAGCACCGGTTACGCTTCCAGGAATAGCGCCGGGTGGGAGGGGATATTCCGGAATAGGCAAACCTTCGTAATAACGTGGTGGTGGTGGTAAGCCTTCGTATGGTAGAGGCATACCAGGAAAACCTGGCGGTGGAGCATACGGCATTGGAGGCAGCTGATGCTGCATTGTGCGCATATAATCTGCAACGTACGCTTCGGCGGCGGCCGTGCTGCTGTACCGTTCCCATCCATGAAAACCGGCGGCCGATGCGGCAGCGGCTGCCGCTGCAGCTGCACGATCTACCCCAGGGTGCAATCGAGGCGCGTGACCATGGCCACGACGCATATCTTTGCGGTACGGCGGAAACATCGCCGGACGTCCGCCCTTGTTGTGAAACATCTTTCTGCGGCCACCCCGAATCGGTCCACCACCCCCAGCGCCACCACCAATACCTCCTCGTCCACGAATTACATTTGTGGGACGTGCAAAATTGGGTGGACGCCGGAATGATTTCGATGCAGCTTTCTCTTTCATTTGTTTAGAAGCTTCTTTAGATTTCTTCAAGATAGGTGTCATTTCAACAGAAGTGTCCTCCGGGAACAAACGACACAGCTCTTCAGCTACTTTCGGCTCAATTTCTTGACCATCTCGTCCAATTTTGACCGGCTTGTTTTCGTTCCATGGATTATACAGATGGGTTGTACTTGTGAAAGGTAATTCTTTTTTGCAGACCCAATCGATTTTGATTACACCTCCCAGAGCTTTAGCGGACATACCTGGAGGGAGAACCCATTCTACTGCAGGGAGATCTCGGCGTGCTTCCGCTGCCATCCGAGCAAAACCTGCAAATTTACCACTCTCTTTGACGGAAAACACTAATATAACATTGCGACTTTCACGGAAAGCCTGATTAAGATTAGCTTCATTTGGCGGCAGTGTTGACCAAACGCCTTTAGTTTTTGAAATTGTGACATTCTCGGTATTATTCGATTTGATGAGGAAGAAGCGGGTCTCCCGGAAGAGATAGTTTATTTTTGTAACATAGTCGTATGACTTGACGGAGTTTTTTACGGTACTGTTTTTAGTGCGACTACGCTTCGTATCGGTGGCCGTGGCCGTGGTGGCCGTTTGTGGACTTCGGCTGCGAGATTTTCGCTCCTTCTTGGTACTGTTATTGACCGAAGAGGCCGTTCCACCGCCATCTTTTTCCCCATCTTTCTTTGACTCTTTCTCTTCCTTCTTCTTGTTGCCTTTCTTCTTCTGCTGAGCTTTCTTGCTGGCAGAATTTCTGCGCTCGATATTCTCTTCATCGTCGTCGTCCGATGAATCCGAGCTCACATCGCTGATACTGGGATTGGTCGTCGTACTGTCCGAGCTTGCCGCTGATGCTTCACTCCGCGTATCGTAACTATTCTCCAGTTCCTCAGCGATATCCCGAGTTTCGTCGAGACCGAGATTCACTGCGTCCAGATCAGCCATCTTTTCTGTGGAAACACTTTTCTATTTCTCCCCTATATGCTGCTAAGCTATTCTTTCTTCTCTTTGTGTGTTTCTACTAGGGCAGCACGTACATTCACAAAGCAGCCTATTGCCCGGGGTACACTGTACGCACACAGCCGTAGCGCGGCGAAAAACCCGTTTTCTCTGGCTGCAGCTTACGAAATTGCAAAGCTGAACAAAGTGTTCCAAGCGACCGGTCGGTACCAGTGTTGTCAAGCGGGCGATCAATTTCTGAAAAAGAAAGAAGGAAACGTTTGATGTTGTGCATTGTGAACAGATTTAGTCATTGTCCCAAGTTGGAGATTGAATAGATTGCTTTCGAACGAACGAATAACCCAAGGTGTTAAAGTGATTATAATTTAACAAAAAAAAAAATTTTGAAGACAAATTCTTGGGGCTAAATCTCATTTTCAGAACTTGACCTTTTGCTACGATTCGACTTATTTCCCAGTCATTCCCACATCTTCTTGACCCTACACGTTATTCTCAGATTGGAATATACGACTGACTTTGTTACAAAACTGTCTCGTCTCGATGCCAAGTTGGCTGACTGTCCCGGAAAGATGATTGAATTTTTATTGTGCCTATTGAATGTTAAAATATTGAGAGAGACGACAGGTGACACAGAATTTTTCGGATAATTCTGATTCTGATGATAAGTTTTTTAAAGACTCTCAGCTTGAAAATAGGAAAATACCTACATAATTTTGTATTTGAATTAAGTCTAACAGTCTAACTTTCGTCGGAAAGCCCAATTTCAGAACCAGTTTTTGGGCCCAAACGCAGGATTCTGTTTCTAAAAATGTAAATACTGCATTCTTTTTGCCTATCTGAACACAGCGAATATATTTTCATAAACAGAAGTTTTGTTTCAAACCAAAAAAAAACTGCTTTTGAAATTGGCAGAATCAAAGACGACTAGTTTCACCAGGCTAAACATATTGTAATTGCGAAACATCTAATGATAAAGTCTTCTATTTACGATAAAAAATACTCACTTTTCAAAGAAAAAAGTAGCACTGATTCCCTTATGAGAAATACTTTTGGCAAATAAATAGTTCTTCGCCGAAATGCCGATATTATATCTACTTAATATTTTTCTTACAGAGGAAAATTTGAGATTGTGTTCAAACTTTAGCTAAAAAATACTTAGTAAAGGTTCACCACTGACGAGCTGACATGACACTTAGAAGAAAATCCTTTAAAAACCATCGTCCTGCACATTTTGCTTACACACTAGCACCCTCTGTTATGCATATTGCGGAGTAGCTTGCATTTGCAAAGTTTTATGCTGTAGGATTTTGTACTTTTGAATGGTTTTATACTGAAAACTCAAAGCAACACTCGCGCGCCGCGGTGTGGCCATGTTGCGAAACATACTTTTTAGAAAAATGAGTGGTTTTTGATTGGAAGATGGAATTATCGCGAGTGTCGCGTCTGTTTGTCTGTGGGTTCACCAAACTGTATCATTTCGTTCATTTTTATATGCCGGCCCAGCAAAAATAACTCACACAGTTTGTCTACAGGTTGGACTTCGACCCTAATGAATTGTTGGTCTTCAATAATTATTATTGTTTCCATTTAAAAAGGTAAATAAATTCTCCCTGTGTGTCACAAACTATACCAATTTTTAGACTACAAAATTTAATTGTATTTGTAACACATTACGAGCATAACGTTCATAAAATAACGCAAACAGTAAATATTTTTCCATTTTCCACCAAAAACTTATATCATGGCAGCAATATATGTACACTGAAGACGCTTTTTTGCGGCACTTTTTTCACAAATTCCGGAATTCGTGCGGTTTTTTAAGTAACTTTCGAAATTAACGCGGTTTTACGGGTTTTTACGCGAACCCGAATTTAAGCGGAACGTGTCCTTCGTGTAAAAAGCGACTTAGATGTACTGATAATAAAGGCAAATTCACTTGACTAGTTCATTTGAACAGCTTTTAAGTATGTGTAAAGTACTTCATATCTCCATTGTTACCATTAAAAATTGGTCGACTCAAAATATCAAAAATTACGGTATATCAGGAACTATTAACGCGCATATTGTTATTACTGATTCACAAACCAAATATTTCAATACAACTCATCGTCACTTCCAGCGGCAACACTTCCATTCTACTACCAGCAGACCAACACCGTAACGAACAACGAAAAAGAAAAGCGTTGCTCTTTTACTTTTTTCTTCACTGCACAAATTTCTTCTTCCCAGCTAGAGGATTGACCCACCCGACTTGAAAAAAAAATCCCATTCAATTGCTACACTTTTTTCGTCAAAACCCGAACAGTTTCACACTCACATTTTATTTACTTTTGCAGTACATGCAGTTATACTTCTATCACATTTATATTTCACGAATTTTGATCTATTTTAATAGCTTAAAAATTCACCGTAAAATCGAAGGCTTTTTCATGCGTTCAATTTGATTTCGCCAACACCGACCATCACAGAACATAGACCACGAACACGAACGATCAAACTCACACTATCACAAATCAGCGCACGAACAACGAACAAATCGACCGCATAATTTTCAATGGTGTGAGTGGATTTTGGCTTTTGGCAGTAAACAGCGGCTGATCTAGAGCAATATGTTCGGCCCATGCAGCAAACGAAATTGAAAGCTGAAAGTTTTGTTCGATCATATTTAGTTTCTTGTTTGTTCACGAAGTTGTATTTATATACGATTCGTAAGTTGACCAGATATTAGATTATCGTGAAGAAACTTGGTGCATTATAGAAATAAATTATCAGTTGTTGGAATTTTAAAAATAGAGTATGAAACGCCAGAAAAAATTTGATAGTGAAAATGGTTTCGAAGCATGGGTGAGTAACCAAAATAAAATACGCGCGGATTTTGCATAAAAATTAAACATATACACTCTAAATTTTGAATGGTTAACAAATAGGATAGGGTACAAAGCCAGACCCATCAGCAGGTTTATGATTTGGGCCTATACACTCTGTTGTCTAATGGAAAATTTATATTGTTTCAAGCCACAAGTTATATTAGTGAAAGATCGCGTCCGTCAGTGTTATTCTGACAGTTTTCCCATGGGTTTACTGTCACATTGACGCGTTGACGCAGCATTCTGCTTGGGCCTTTACCGTCCTAAGGGGCCGTGCACTAATTACGCAAGGGCTTTTTCCTCATTTTTGACCCCCCCCTTCCCCCTGCATAAGATTTTGTAAGATTTTAGCCAATTCCCCCTCCCCCCCCCCACCCCGTGAAAACTCAGTAAAGTTTTTTGAAACATTAAAATTAAGTTTCATTTAAAGTTAGACATTGGAAGTCCTCTAACCAGCATGGACTTTATTTCAGATGTATTTATATTTATATTTTTTATGCGCTTAATCTTCGCGCTTTAGTCTGGTGTGTCGCCCTTATGTCTGGTTCAGACACCGCATGATTTTTCAGTCGATGGTGTCATATGCGGCTAGCAAGGGGTTTCCAACAGCAATGTTTACTACGCACCTTCAAAAAAAGTTACTTTTGATTACTTTACTGATTACCAGTAATCAATCTTTTGTGATTACTATAAATTAATCATGATTACCAATGATTACTTAAGATTATCATTGATTACTCTACTGATTACCATTGATTACCTAATTAATTCGCAAATGATTACAAAAGTAATCTCTGATTACCACGCACTTATACGCCTTACCCCTAGGCGGCTAGTAAACGTATACAAATGGTGCATAGGAACACTGTACACTCAAAAAAATATAAACGTATATGCTATTGGGATACACTAATAAAACGGTGCAATAGATTATACCCGTTACAATTTATTATGCTACACATACAAAGTATTATTTTTTATGCATCAAATAGACAGGACGTCCAACCATGATCCTTATGTGTTCCACACATAACGCAAATATGCTTTACATTTATTAAGGATTACATAACATCTCATCACCTATCACATAAATATTTACCTTTTAATGGGTATCAAAATTAATATTACGTTTCCGTGCATATAAATACAGAATTTAATATTATAAATTATGAATTGCAACGTAATATTCAACGATTAAAATGATAAAATGTAAGTTGATAATTCATTTGCTGTATGTAATATTACATTGAATGTGATATTAAATTATATCAAAGAATAAAAATATAATTTAATAAAATATAATTATTAAATATTATTTTTTTCTTTATTTTTGAGATATTATCAATAAATTAATATATAATTTAATAAAATATAATTGAAAACATTATTTATAACAAGGCCACTCCAATGGTCCATATTGGTGGGCTGCAATCTTTTAATCAAAGCACTTCGATCAAGCTGGCCACTTTAGCTTTGATGTCCTGTTATCGCAGGGACCTGCTGAAGATTGTGCGGAGAACGCAGCGGGCAACTTTATACGAGATGTGCAGGACGTCCCGACCTCCTCGTGGTACCAGCCGGAATACGAGCAACCTTAGCGAAGATCGGGTAACCAACCCCGGTGGAAACTAAGGTCGTATACTAACCGGGAAGGAGGTATAGTGCGTCTCGGCACTATGAGATGGCAGCCCCATCGCGAGACTCGGTAGTGTTGCCCCAGTACGGCTACACACCTAAACTAAACTTAACTATCAACATTCAAGCATATTCGGAGCGGAATATTCGGCATCGACCTAGGCGACGAAATAAGGACGACGAATGGAGACTCGGGACTTGGAACTGCAGATCGCTAAATTTCGCAGGTTGCGAGCGGGTGCTGATCGAACAGCTGGAACCCCGCAAACTCGGCATCGTAGCTCTGCAGGAAATCTGTCGCAAAGGAGAGAAGGTATGGAAGATCCGTGGCGGAAAGGCCCAGTTTTACCAGAGCGGTGGCGCTACCAACGAACTGGGAACGGGCTTTGTAGTGCTGGGCGGAATGCAGGATCGCGTGATAGATTGGAAGGCGATCAACGAGAGAATGTGTGTATTGAGGATAAAGGGCCGTTTCTTCAATTATAGCATCATTAACGTGCACTGCCCGCACGAAGGTAGACCCGACGATGAGAAAGAAGCGTTCTACGCGAGGCTGGAGGCTACGTACGACAGCTGCTCGTCACGGGACATCAAGATCGTCATCGGGGATATGAACGCCCAGGTCGGTAGGGAAGAAATGTATAGACCGGTGGTAGGACCCCATAGCCTGCACACCAACACAAACGATAACGGCCAACGATGTATAAACTTCGCAGCTGGTGATCCGAAGTACCTTTTTCCCGCGCAAGGATATCCACAAAGCCACCTGGAGATCACCTGACCAACGTACAATGAACCAAATTGACCACGTTCTCATAGAGGGCCGGTTCTTCTCTAACATCACGAACGTACGCTCCCGTGATGCGGATATTGATTCTGACCATTACCTAGTAGCAGTACATGTGCGCTCAAAGCTGTCCACCGTATACCGGACACGTCAAAGCCGCCCTCCTCGGCTGAACATCAGGCAGCTAGATAACCCACAAGCTGCCGAGAACTACGCGCGAGTACTGAATGAGGCACTGCCTTCTTCCGAGGAGTTAGCTGCTTCAAACCTCGAAGACGGTTGGGGCAGAATACGCTCGGCCATCGGAGAGGCCGCTACCGCGGCACTAGGTATTGAGCCTCGGAGTACACAAAATGATTGGTTTGATGGGGAATGCCAACAAGCGGTGGAGGAGAAAAAAAACGCTTGGAAAAATTATCTAAGTATTGCCACTAGAGAGAACCTGGCCAAGTACCGACGAGCTAGGAACCAGTTGACCACGATCCTGAGGAGAAAAAAGCGCCAAAAGGAGGACAGAGATCGTGAAGAATTAGAACAACTATTCCGAGCTAATGACACGCGCAAGTTTTATGAGAAGGTGAACCAAACTCGGAAGGGCTACACACCGAAACCTGACATGTGTAGGGACGAGGGAGGGAATCTAATTACAAACGAGCGCGAGGTGGTCGACAGGTGGAAGCAGTTCTTCGATGAACACCTCAATGGCGAAGTCGCAGAAGGAGGCGGAACGGAAATTAACCTAGGAGCGCCCATGGAAGATAGTGATGTCCTAGCACCTGATCTCCAAGAAGTCAAACGAGAAATCAGGTTGCTGAAGACCAATAAAGCCGCTGGGAAGGACCGCCTACCGGCAGAGCTTTATAAACATGACGGGGAAACGCTAGCAAAGGCTCTACACTGGGTTATTTCGAGGATTTGGGAGGAGGAAAAGCTACCGGAGGAATGGATGGAAGGGGTGGTTTGTCCCATCTACAAAAAGGGTGATCGGCTAGACTGCTGCAACTATCGTGGTATTACGCTGGTAAACGCCGCCTACAAGGTACTCTCCCAGATCCTGTTACGCCGGCTGTCACCGATAGCACAAGGTTTCGTAGGGAATTATCAGGCGGGTTTCATGGGGGCTCGCGCAACTACGGACCAAATGTTTACTATCCGACAGATCTTGCAGAAATGTCGGGAGTACAACGTGCCCACGCATCACATCTTTATCGATTTCAAAGCAGCATACGATACAGTCGATCGAGCCAAGCTATGGCAGATAATGCACGAATACGGTTTTCCGGACAAACTGACGCGACTGATCAGAGCTACATTGGATCGAGTGATGTGTTTCGTACGCATCTCTGGGACACTCTCGAGTCCCTTCGAGACGCAACGAGGGTTGAGACAAGGTGACGGTCTATCCTGCATGCTGTTCAACATCGCTCTTGAGGGGGTGATCCGACGAGCGGGCATTGAAACGAGAGGCACGATTTTTACCAAGAGTAGCCAACTTCTAGGCTTTGCAGATGACTTCGATATCATAGCCAGGAACTTTGCGACGGCGGAGGCAATCTACGCCAGACTGAAAGCGGAGTCTAGGAGAATTGGGCTAAAAATAAATGCGTCGAAGACCAAATACATGAAAGGAAGTCCGCTGGTGACCGCGGACAACAACACTAGTAAGGAGATCCAGCGGCGCATCCAAGCGGGAAATCGGGCCTACTTTGCCCTTCGTAAAACGCTACGATCAGGAAGCATACGCCGCCGCACGAAGCTAACAATGTACAAAACCATTATTAGACCGGTAGTTCTTTATGGACTTGAAGCCGTGACGCTGCTTACGGAGGACATACGCGCCCTTGCCGTGTTTGAGCGGAAAGTGCTGCGGACGATATTTGGCGGAGTACAAACTGAAAGCGGAGAGTGGCGGAGGCGTATGAATCACGAGCTACAGGCACTGCTTGGGGAGACTCCCATCGTACATCTAGCGAAAGTTAGCAGGCTACGGTGGGCCGGACACGTCGTAAGGATGCCGGACGACAGTGCGACGAAAACGGTCCTCTTCAACAACCCCACCGGCACCAGGAACAGGGGGGCCCAACGTGCACGATGGCTCGACCAGGTCGAAAGCGATTTGCGACTTCTGAGACGACTAGGAAATTGGCGACGAGTGGCCCAAGACCGAGTTGAATGGAGACGAGTGCTTGAAACAGCACGAGCCACCCCGGCTCTATGCTGCTGAAGAAGAAGAAGAAGCAGGACGTCTGGCGGAAATGATACCATTGCCTTCGATTTTCCCGAAGTATCACCACATAGTTGTGGAGATGTAGCATACATTCCACCATTAAAGTTGTATTATAAGACTGTGTGAGAAAAAAGAGATCAAAATCATATATTTTCCTTCAGTCCGCCCTGCGAATGGCTGGACTTGGTGCCCAAGCCGCCTGATGATGAAGCTTGTGATAGGATTTGCTGCTAAAGTCATTAAACGACGGTTGATTCTTAATTTGCGATGCTACCGTGTTGGATTGGTATATATTATCCTATTTTCATCATGTACGTGTACTTTTTGGTCCTCTAGGAAGTTTTTCTGTACGTTCGTCAACGTGAAGTGCATTTTTGGTGCGCACACAATCAATTTTGCTGACAAATGTTAAATTTGTTTGGTTGGCACCTGTTAGCACAACGAATTGGTAATTCTATTATCTGCGGTAACGTTCCGGGAGTCCTTCAAATTTCCATGCCTGTATTACATTACTTATCCAGAGCACTAGCACCGAAGAATTGCCTCCAAGAAACATCACTTGAATCCAGAAAATGACAAAAGAATCAACTGCCATTATACTGAAAGCAGCAAGAACAACAAACCGGAAAGTCGCAGAGCACCACGAACCAAAAATGAATTTTGATTAGTTATTTTTAAATTATAATTACCTAAATCAACCTACCAGCCCGAATGCGGTTGCTGATTGATACAAGTGATGTTTTACAGACAATCCGAAACCGAAATATTAACGAGGATGTATTTTATTTTATTTACAACGCGGGGAAAAACGGAAAAGCACTGACTGTACTCGCGCTGCGCGGTCTGACTTGACAATGACGTTTTCGGTAACCCTTTAAAAAATGTGGCGACCAAATTCAGCAGAAATGGTACCAAATGAATTGTATTGGATTGGCGATAATACATTCCATAGATGGCACACATAAGATCAATATGTTTTAAACCATTGCACAGATTTGTAATGATTTGCTAATAATAGTTATAAGTTTAGTCAATTAAACTATATGCCTTCATGTAAAATGCTATTTAATACCATAGGCATTTAACTAATATGTTTTATGGCAATTGATTATTATTTGAACAAAAGAAATAACGATAATTTGTTTACCAAATGCATTCTATAAAATGAATTATTAACATATGTTTTATAGTGAAAATAAGTGAAAGTTATAGCGATGTACTAATAGGATGCATGTTTGTTTTGTTTACGTTTAATATTCATTATTACATATAATGTAAAAATCAATGTAAATAAACAGTAGTCAGTATTCTCTCAGCCTTCGAAGTGGGCGGATGCTTTTCATCGATAGTATCAGAAGCAATTGTTTAGTTATCGAAGAGTGTTGAGCGTGCATTTGCGTTTCGCAGGAGTTAAGCTCTTTTTGTTCTATACAACTCGGCATATCTCCAGTCCTAGAGCATAGTTTTAGCTAGTTTGACTTTCTTCGACAGACGTATGTCTGGAGAATCTGAGGATGACCCCTTGGAAGGATTACCCGATTTACCGGACAATGAAATCTGTGATGTGAGCATGGAGGATAGGCAATCTGGAGAAACTCAGAAGGATATGGAGACCACGGTGTCGGCCGCTGACGCCGAGTCTGCCGGCGACAAGGAAGGCAATCGTTCATCTCGTATCAGGATATACCCCGAGTCAGCCAGAGAACCATTCGTAGTGTATTTTCGCCCCATCAAGAAACCATTAAATGTGGTGCAAATTTCGAGAGATCTCACCCGCAGGTTTCCATCTGTAATGGAAATTAAAAAAGTGGAGTCCAACAAATTAAGGGTTACTGTTCGGGAAATAAAGGATGCTAATGCCATTGTTAGCTTCCAATTGTTTCGTCTTGAATACAACGTATTTATACCAGCCCGTAAGGCCGAAATCGATGGGGTAATATCTGAATACGGCCTTGATTGTAAAGTATTATTATCACAGGGGGTAGGTAGATTCAATGCGTCGAATGCGTTAAATGCGTCGAAGACCAAATACATGAAAGGAAGAGGCTCAAAGGAAACAAATGCGCGCCTCCCACGGACGGTAACCGTTGACGGCGACGAACTAGAAGTGGTAGAAGAGTTCGTGTATTTGGGATCGCTGGTGACCGCGGACAACAACACTACACACAGAAAAATTTCATGGTAAATTCTACCATTTTAGGGGTAAGCTTGACCAGAAAAGTATGGTGGTTTTCAACCGACTGGGAAAACTGGTCTAGACAACATTTTCATGGTTATTTCGACTATAAGCTTGAACAATGGACGCATGGTACGGTTGACCACGCATAGTAGGCATAACTATAATCTGTCTACCATAAAATTGTCATCATTACAATGCTTTAGTTATCTTAACCACTTTTTGTATAGTTTTACTGACAAGAAAATAGTCATCTTGGACAAAAAAATAAACGGAACTAGCTGGTTGCAGTGACAATTTTATGGTAAAAATGACCATGTATGGTTGGGACAACTATAATTTAAAACTATACAATTGTCATCATGACAATGGTTTTGTTATCATGACCAGGTTTTGTATGATATTGCTGACAAGAAAATAGTCATCTTAAACACGCAATGAACGGGACGAGTTGGTTGTCGTGACAATTTCGTGGTAAAAATGACGTTATTAACTATTGTTGAAATAACCATGAACGTAGTCATCTCAACTATAAATTTTATAGTTTTTATGATCATTTACGTTATACTTACTCCGAATGAATCAAACGAATCTTTTGCAATAAATGAATGTGGTGCACCTGCAGGTATACTTGCAGAGAAACTTTCAAGTATACTTGCAGATGCACCACATTCAATTATTGCAAAAGATTCATATGATTCTTTCGAAGTAAGCATAATGTGAACGGTAATATATAAATAAATTAGACGGATTTCTCATTATTTCACAATCCAAATAACAAACAATCGGTTATGTCTATACATATATATCGTAGATTACTATAATTTTAACAGGAATTTTACGTACGTTTTTGGTGTGGCTCTGCAGTGTAGGTTTGCTGACTGTGGTTACCTGCATTCCGAGTATAGATTCATCCGCGGCTAAAACCACAATTTGCGATGTTCAGCCTGCAGCAGAGCCGGTCAAATCTGGCATATTTAGCTGGAATATACTGAAGTGAAACCACTGGCTACCTATTAGTTTGAACTGCCTGAACATTAATCGAATGTGGCATAGACTTCACGTTATCCTATTTGGGATGAGAAGCGGTTTTAGACGTGTGCTAAACTAACACATACAAATATTTACCTCAAAGTTGTCGAGCCCGTGTAGCTACTACTCTAAAAATCCTTATCATGATGGCACATCCAATGACGATCATCGGTTATTGGGACTTCGAATAAATTGGAAACATCTCCCGGGGGCATTATGCAGCAGAATCCTGTACGGATGGGAAAATCGATAATCCTGGAAATAGTTTTCTGGACATATGCCGTATTCTTGACTGCAGACAACACGTCTAACTTAAGCCTATCCATGATGCCAATTAACTACAGGATAAGATTCTCCACCGTGCACCATGCATTGAAAATATTGTTATTTCAACTGTTATAAACGGCAAGCAAAGGTGATCTCCGTCAAGTGATTTAACAATTGGTTTCTGATCAATTTCATCAGAACAGGTTGGTACAACCGACATAATTAGCATTTTATATATGTTCGGTTCTAAGGGAAAGTCTGTCATACGGCAATCTAATTATGCCGGCTGTCTTTCGTTGTCTAATGCAGATAAAGAGTGCAATAGGTCTGAAGCAGGCAACAGTAATTCAACTAGCGGAGCATCCATAAAATCAAACTGCAGGAAATCGTTAATTCTCAGCTGAAATATCATTGTGGTCAAATCGGTACGCTAAATTTTTGGAACCAGCATCGGAAGCGTTTTACGTTCCATTCTAGTTTTTGAGATGAAGACTTTTTGCTCAACAAATCCTGGATTAACCACATAATAAATACCATCGACTGTGAGCGATGTTTTCGTTATGTCCGTTCGTAGTGTGTCAGCAACTTGAATAACAGACGACTGAAATGAACAAAATTGAATAAACATTGAAATACGACAAAAATTAAATACTCACTTCGTTCGTTCGTTGGATATGCCGTAGTTTCGGGGTAGTTTAAAGGCCGGCCGAAATCTTCCGATCAAGTAGGACGTCATAACTGCTGGTAGAAGTAGATTTTACGATTGAAATATTTCAAAGTCTCGGAGTTGCTAATTGTGACTCTGATCGGTTTTAGAAGTCTATTGTGCTCCAGTGTCTGCTGACGGAAATAGTTTGACGATGGTCTAGCTCAGTGGTGGCCACGGTACAAGCATATTGCGGGCTAAATCAGATCTCCCCAATAGATCCGCGGCCCTAAATGACTTCTGACATTAATAAATTCAACCTATAGTGTCCGTCCGCCATCTATCAAACCAGTTCGCGGGCCGCAAAGGCCAAATTCAAGAGCCGCAGTTTGGCCATCACTGGTCTAGCTGGTGTTACATAGGATGTCATTTTGAATTATTCGACTGAAGGTACCGAAAGTGTAATCCTCAATTCCCGACACGAATCAGCCATCGTTGGCAGTTCCAGAACCTGCTTTTTGTTTGTACGTGTGGCAGGATGTTCGAACTGGTTTGTCTGATCATCTGGATGCTACGCTTGTTCCGCACCTGCCACTCTACCGGTCAGGAAAAATATGTACTAACTTTTGATTCCTGTCGGTCTACTATATTGCCGCTTTCCTCTGTCGAAACGTATTTACTTCTGTTTTTTTGCTGAAATATCCAGTAAAACACTGTACCTGGAAAACAACATATTAGCCTCAACCGTTTGAAACAGTCCTAATCGAGTTCATTGCTGGTCCTAAAAAGAGTTATTATGGTGTATTTGAAGATAATAAAAGATGATTTTTCTATTTCTTTACCTAAAGCACAAATGGTGCTTCCTGTAGTCCGTACGGTATGGAGTTATGATGACGGCGATTAAAACTTTGGATTGATTCTTTTTTTTTCACTGGCCTAATAAAATAAAAAGTTTTACTGGCCTGTGGATTCCGATATAAAACATCTGTTGGTGAGCAAACCGTGATCATTGTATTGTATTTACGACGAATCAAGAAGATCTATGACGTGGATCTTGGACCCGGCAACAATACCGTTCGCACAATAGAGGCTAAATGTTGTGATTGCTGGATGGTGTTGGCTCATTCCTAGTTTTTGTAAAGAGCTGCAATCCGGTTATGTTCGATATTTCGAAAGCAAGTAACAGATGCAAATTTTCTTAAAAATATGTTGCGGAAAATATAAAGAAAAAGAAAATATTGTACCCAACAAATATTTTTGTTATATAACAGCTTATCAGGCGTTTGCTACTCGGTATTAGCTATACAATGGTTTTAATAAGGTATACTATTAAACAAAAATGTTTGTTGGGTATACAGAAAAATGAATTTTGTCTGTTCTGCATGTGCCTTATAGACTAGGAAACTATACTAAACCGATCGGAGTGAAAATTTGTATGCGGTTTTTAGGGCCAGGGAAGGTTCTTATTGTACTAGCTAGTGCTGCTAATGAAAATACGTCTGTGCCGCCCAGTGGTAAAGTTTGTACTTCCCAGTATGTATATTAAATAGCATATCCAAGAATCTATGTTTACTAGATCAACGGATAATAGAGTTTATAAATATTTTACTATACTACACAGGGTGGCTCCCATACAAATAAAACCCAAATTTTACATATCTCGAGAACCAATCAAGCAAATTGAACCAAATTTTGGATGAGGTGGGGTTTTCCCTTCTCTGGAAGGGGTTGTACTCACACAAATAAAGCGGATATTTTTGCAAAACTCAAAAACTAATTGAACTCGAGAAAAATTCTTCCATAAACATTAGTCAATATCAAGATCACTAAAAACTGCTTATATACACTAGATGATTCAGGGCGAGACGGCCGCAGGTCGCGAGTACTGCCGGCGGAAGCGCTGACCACTACGAGGGGGGGCAGTCCCCAGAGAAAACACCTCTGTCTAGGTTTATTTGTTTTCCTAGGTCTACTGCCCTCTATTACTTTCCTTCAGTTGGGTCCGAACGAGCGACGGCGGGTAAGTGAGGATAGCACCCGCGAAATAGTACTTTTCGCTAAAAGGGTTTTCGCGAAATGGTATTCCGCTAACACTATATTCCGCATTATGGTCAACTGAGAATTGGTTTTCCGCGAAAATTCGGCGAAATGTTATATAATCACGGTGAATATTTAAATACTATTAGTTTTATTTTATCTGCCGTAATAATAATGGTGGGAGCAGCCACGTAGCCAGGGGGGCCTGGCGGCCTTGGGCCATCCCCCGAAATATTTTGGCTCACATTTTTATCGCGGCACTGCAAGAGATCTGTCGCAAAGGCGAGAAGGTGTGGAGGATCCGTGGCGGTAAAGCCAAATTTTTCCAGAGCGGTGGAGCGATCGACGAGCTGGGAACGGGCTTCGTAGTATTGGGAAAAATGCAGGATCACGTAATGGACTGGAAAGCGATCAACGAGAGGATGTGTGTGTTGAGGATAAAAGGCCGTTTCTTTAACTACACCATCATAAACGAGCATTGTCCATACGAAGGTAGACCCGACGACGAGAAGGAAGCGTTCTATGTGCAGCTGCAGGCAACGTACGACAGCTGCACACGACAGGACATCAAGATCGTCATCGGCGATATGAACGCCCAGGTCGGCAGGGAAGCAATGTATAGACCGGTGATCGGGTCCCATAGCCTGCACACCGATACGAACGACAACGGCCAACGATGCATGATCACCAGCGATGGTGATCAGAAGCACTTTCTTTTCCCACAAAGATATCCAAAAAGCCACCTGGAGATCACCTGACCAATGAACTTCGAACCAAATCGACCATATTCACATCGAGGGCCGGTTTTTCTCGAATATCACCAACGTACACTCCCTACGGGGTACGGATACCGACTCGGACAATTACCTAATAGCAGTACACGTGCGCTTAAAGCTAGATGCTTCGACCCTCGAAAACGGGTGGAGTATGATACGCTCGGCCGTCAACGGGGTCGCAACCTCGGCGCTAGGAGTGGAAACCTCGAGCGGAACCAAAAAAGTGGTCTCTAGGAAACTCCGGTAATATACGTGGGAAAGGCGAGACCACACGAAGCCAGCTCCCCCTCGATCCAAAGTGTGTTCGGCTACTGGTAGTAAGAAAACTACGGCCTCCATGAGGCCAAACCTCCGGTAATTCCGTCTCTCCTAAATGCCAGTGAGCGGAAAAATCACAAAAATACAGTGCAGATAAACCTTCCACTTGCGAAAGCTGTTTCGGGCGTAATTTTCAGGAGGTTTATCGAACACGGTGTGGACCTGGCCCTGGGGTGACATTGCGATTCTCGTTTCGAGTGATTTTGGTTCGTTTCGACCACGTTAAATGAATGGGCGAAACGAACTAAAATCACTCGAAACGAAAATCGCAATACCACCCCTGATTCAAGAGCCCTGGGTCTACAAAGGAAGAATACAAGGTATTCAAACAAGAACATGTAAGTTCTTCTATGATGACAAATATGATCCTCCGAGAGCTGCTGTCTTGGCCAACGCAAACATTAATTGTTTGCCCATTACAGAGTTCATCAAACGAGACATAGTGGCGATCAGAGTTGAGGTATCAATCGCCAAGGGAAATCCGATATTATCGTAGCATCGCCCCATTTTCCTGGAGACGTTCCTAAGGTTGCAACTCAAGAGGTTGCGGCGTTCGTCAAATTCTGCATAGAAGTCAACAAAGACTGTATTATCGGCTGCGATGCCAACGCTATCGCATTTTGTGGGGAAGCACCGACCAGGGGTGTGAAATTGTCAAAATTTTGCGGACTAAACATCCATGAATGGCGACAATTTGGAACCAGCCAGCGTATCGAAAATAACAGCTAATAGTAAATTATAACTAAAAGGCTACGTTTAACTGCTTTCTAATTAATTTCAGTTGTTTTAAAACGAATCAACCTTTAAGTAGGTCCCAGCACCAAAGGTATTAAAACCAATGAGTGGGACATGGACAATGTATGTGATTTGACAGCCACACCACCTCGCTGGCACCGACATCAACAATCGAGATGAGTGTCTTTTAGAATTTCTCTCGTTAAACAATATCGACATTGCTAATAAAAACAATGAACCTACATTCATGAATGCTATGAGGCAGGAAGTCTTGGACCTGATCTTGTGAGAAGCTAAGAGGCAAAAGGTTTCGAATTTGTGGGTTTTGCTGATGATTTGGTCATCATGGTTCTTTGAAAATTCGACGACGTGATATCGGATAGAATGCAGAGGGCCTTGGTGTAGTAAAGAAGGCCTGGGCATCAATCCCTCTATAACAACAATTGTTTGTGTTGTTTCACTAGGAAGAAGAAACTGAAATTACAATCTCTACACCTTAAGGAAGAAATTAAATGTAGAGTCTCGTCTCAGGAGTAATCCTATACGCTAAACTATCTTGGCACGCACACTTAGATTTAATAATTAGCAAGGCAGACTGCCTTATGGGTATGTTCTAGACTGGTAGGAAAAAAATGGGTCCTCAAACCAAAAATGGTGATGTGGGTCTATACCGCCGTTGTGAGACCTAAGATAGCTTATGCCTCGTAGGTATGGTGGCCAAAAACTAATAAAAGCCACAGCTATTGAAAATTTGAACAAACTTCAACGATTAGCATGCATGGCCGTAACTGGAGCAATGAAAAGCACACTTTCAAAGGTTCTAGAAGCTATCCTCCACTTACTACCCCTGAACCACCATGTTCAGTTAGAGGCTAAGAAAAGTGTCCTAACACTTAAACGATTGAAGACAATACTCGACGGAGATAAAACCGGTTACTTGAGTATCCTGAATCTTCTACCTGTTTGTCGGTCCAGCTGCGGAAATGAATAGTGATTGGATGGAAGCTAGAACCAACTATGACATCCCATACACATTAAACGAACCCTCACGTTCGGTATGAGTTGGGGAGGGACCTAGCCTCCACAGTGGTTCAATCAAGTTCTATACCGACAGGTCAAAAATGGAAGTCAAAATGGGTGCTGGAGTGTACGGTCCCAGAACAAGAATATCTGTAGCTATGGGAGACTGGCCCACAGTCGTCCAGGCAGCGATAACAGCTATAATAGAATATAGGGTCAGGTGGAGCAAGACGGGTCACCTAAGGAAAGTACCCGATGCGTTTTTCTACGAATTCAATTTTAAGCAGCTTATCATTTATTTAGATAAATCACTAATAATATAAATCCAAAAATAACCAAAATAAATAAAACGAAACAAAATAAAAGTTATATCAGACAAAAAGTGAAATGTCGGAAAACTACCCTTTTGCCGCATTAACTGTTTTGAGGATAAAATATATGCCGGGCCAGCTAAAAACTTATTTAATAACAACAATAAATAAACTCAAAAATATAGATATATGGACAAACATAGAGTGCCACACAAGTCTTTTTCAGTCTAACCCATCTTGCCCCTATTGAGCTGGTAGAACAAAATACATGTTTATTTAAAACTTTGTAGTATATAACAAACTAGCTGACCCGACAAACTTCCCCCATTGCTTAGCCTGATAAAATAAAGCGGATAGCATTTAGATATTCGCCATCATTGCAAACCATTTAGCCGAATACCATTTTGCGGAACACCAATTCTCGGTTGACTATAACGCGGAATATAGAGTTTCGCAAAATACTATTTCGCGAAAAACCTTACGCGGGATGTACCATTTCACGGAAAATCTTTTCGTAGAAAGTACCATTTCGCAGGGGTGACCCAACTGAAGGAAAGTAATAGAGGTCAGTAGATCTAGGAAAATAAATAAACCTAGATAGAGGTAATCTCTACGGGGGGCTGCCCCTCACAGTGGCCGGCGCTTCCGACTGCAGGTCGCCGGCAACACTCGCGGCGTGTGGCCGTCGCACGCTGAATTATCTAATGTTACTATTGATAGTTTTTGGTGGTTAATCAATAACAAGATTAATGTTTTATGAAAGAATCTACAATTGCTCGAATTCGATTAGTTTTTGAGTTACGCAAAAATTTCTGTTTTATTTGTATGAGTCCTTATCCCCCTACCGCAGGGGTGAGGGGTCTCAAACCATCATTAAAAGAATGCTGGCTCCAAAACCCCCCCACATGCCAAATTTGGTTCCATTTGCTTGATTACTTCTCGAGTTATAAGGAAATTTGTATTTCATTTGCATGGGAGCCCCCCCCCCTCCTAAAAACCGAGAGGGGTCCAATTTCATCATAGAAAAAATTCATGCCTCCAAAAACACCCACATGCCAAATATGGTTCCATTTGGTTAACTAGTTCTCGAGTTATAAGGAAATTTGTATTTCATTTGTATAGGAGCCCCCTCTCCTGAAGCGGGGAAAGGTTTCAATTCATCATAGAAAACATTCTTGTCTCCAAAAACACCCATATGTCATATTTTGTTCCACTTGCTTGATTAGTTCACGAGTTACGAGGAAATTTGTGTTTCATTGGTATGGGAGCGGTACTAAAAGCCTTTAAAGTTTTTAAGTGCTCCTCAAAAATTGTCTGGGATTGCAATTGCTTCTTACGGCAACTAAGCCAAGTGAACTCGGTAAAATTGTACTAGGTTCCTGGTCATTGCGCTATAGAGTGGAATGAACTTGCAGACGAACCAGCCAGATGTGGATCTAACCCTCCATTCACGGTTCCAAATCCATTTCGCTGCATCCCTGACTGTGTGCTGAAAAGTGAGCTGACACAACGGGAGAGCCGAACAGGCATCGCCAATTGGATGGCCGTACAATCCCTCAAACAATCAAAAAAATTATTAACGCCGTGTATTAGGGTTACTCAAAAGTTGACATCAAGAAATCTCAGCACGCTTACCGGTCTTGTGACAGAACATTGTGCGAGTAAATACCATCTTCGGAATCTCGGTTTCGTACAAGATAACATTTGTCGCTTGTGTAATGCCGAGCGTGATACCTCGGAACACTTGCTCTGCAATTGTGGAGCACTAATAGGACGTAGAGTGCAGTATTCCAAAAATGGTCTACCAGAGCCAAGGGAGATCTGCTTTGCATCGCCGATCAAGGTAACAACGTTCAAAAACCAAGTCATCCCTGATTGGTACCTGTCTCGCTCCAGCTACGAGCCTATTACTTACTTAACAAGTGATAGGTAAGCTTGAAGCGTACAGTAAAAGAAATAAACGGGGCATAGCACAATAGTTCAAAATAATGGACGCAGTGGTAAGAGTACTCAACAGAAGAGGGAGTTTCATAACGCAATTCTTGACAGTTATTCAAGATCAGTGTTATCGCTCAGAAGTACGAAAAATCGAGCAGATATAGTATAATGGGGACATGGCAATCGTTCGCATTATTCCAATTTTTCTCGGTGACGGTAATTGCGGCTTTTAAAAGTAGAGAGTGTTGGTTATTGGGTTATTAGGTTAGGTTACATGCTATACATGAAACTAAAACTGGCGGTTGCTGAAGGACTCAACAAACCACCTACTCATGGAAGAGAAATTAATGTATCTAAAGTAATTGCTCAGATTGAGTAATTTTTATAAAAGAGAATTTGAAATCAAAGCATATTAATAGCTAATACAATAAAAACATTAAATGCATACCTGTCTGCAAGATTCTTGTGTTTCGCAACTTTTGATGCAATTTGCAATCTATGTTCAGTAATGATTCTCTGCTCAATCGCTTGCGATAGTGCTTTTCCACTCGCGCCTCCACATATTGCGATCTCTCTAAGGTCTAACTCAAGAGCATGTTTGTCGCTTAAGGATTACTCGATCTGTATAAAACATTTCAATTAAATTATGACTATTAAATTTTCAACCGTTACTCACCAGGTCATTGACTAATTCACAAGGGTATATTTTACGCTCAAGGATTGCAATTGGCAATCGTAAAGCCATAGCTTAGCCAGTACATTTCCTAAAAAAGTTATTTATCACAATTTGCTCCTAGTAGTTTACGTCTCATGTGTAGTAATCCAAATATACCTGACGAATATTAAAGAAAAGATAATACCAATAATTCATACAATCAAAAAATATCGAATACTACCTATAGATGATGGTCTGCATGCAGATAGGATATATAAATTGCCTTTATTACAGTTCCAAATATACGTTTCCAACAGTCTATCCCGCAGCTCCCTCGCCGCAGTCAAGTTAAAAGGAAATATTTGGACATCATTTCGCGTTTTATCCAAAAACACTTCACGGACACGTCTAAACCACCGATTGAACTGTTTAGAGCGGAAGTCCAGCACTATCCGCAATTAAAAAAATAAAACAGACAAGCTATAAATAACACCGATTACACCATAACAGTTTAGCAGTTTGTTTTTGTTAGTACACTACACAGTAAAATAATTCAACCTGTTTTCACGTACACAGAAAATAATTTAATACAATTTGTCACTTAAAGATTAGATTTTTTTTATTATTTGTTTTGCACTAACAAACTGTTCATAATATCAAAAAAAAAATTAATAAAAACAAAAAAACTCACAACTAAGCACATCACTCGTGACTCAAATTTTTCGTAATGGCGGTGCGGTTTCAAATGACAGAAAGAAAAAGGGCAAAATAAACATAAAATTGTCATCAAGAAACGCGTTTCCATAGTCGGTTGAAAAGCACTAAACTTATACTGTTACGATAACCCATAAAAATGTTAAAACTACCATAATATTCTTACAGTTAGTAAGTTACCAATTTTATGGTCCTGTTGACAATTCAATATTGTTATATCAAGCTGCAAAAATATTGTCATTAGAAGTATAAGAGAAAAGTCAATTTAACCACGGAAATAGTCAGCGATTTGCTTGTTGTCATAGTAGTTTTAACCACGAAACTTCTCAAGTTGACAATAATCATGGTAAGCGCTACAATATTGCAATATAGTTAAGATGACCATGCATACATGTTTCGCATTACCATGGTTTTTTTCTCAGTGTAGTAAGGAGATCCAGCGGCGCATCCAAGCGGGAAATCGGGCCTACTTTGCCCTTCGTAAAACGCTACGATCAGGAAGCATACGCCGCCGCACGAAGCTAACAATGTACAAAACCATTATTAGACCGGTAGTTCTTTATGGACTTGAAGCCGTGACGCTGCTTACGGAGGACATACGCGCCCTTGCCGTGTTTGAGCGGAAAGTGCTGCGGACGATATTTGCCGGAGTACAAACTGAAAGCGGAGAGTGGCGGAGGCGTATGAATCACGAGCTACAGGCACTGCTTGGGGAGACTCCCATCGTACATCTAGCGAAAGTTAGCAGGCTACGGTGGGCCGGACACGTCGTAAGGATGCCAGACGACAGTGCGACGAAAACGGTCCTCTTCAACAACCCCAATTGCACCAGGAACAGAGGGGCCCAACGTGCACGATGGCTCGACCAGGTCGAAAGCGATTTGCGACTTCTGAGACGACTAGGAAATTGGCGACGAGTGGCCCAAGACCGAGTTGAATGGAGACGAGTGCTTGAAACAGCACGAGCCACCCCGGCTCTATGCTGCTGAAGAAGAAAGAAGAAGAAGGTAGATTCAAACACATGGTTTCAAAAGATGTTCCTATTCTCGAGTGCAAACGATTGTTCTCAGTATCGAAAATCGGTTGTGAGACGAAACTTACAAAGCTCAGATTAGAATTACATTCGAGGGAGAGGTTCTCCCAAACTTTGTTCAAGTTGAGAAAGTGTTGATTCCGGTACGATTGTTTTACCCTCGACCGATGTATTGTTCTAAATGCAAACATTTCGAACATACAAACAAATATTACAATGGAAAAGTACGTTGTAGCAAATGTGAGAATCACGAGGATGATAACTGTGTGAGTAATGAAACTACGACGTGTATTCACTGCAATAACTCTCATTCTTCTCTTCGAGAATGCTCAGTTTATCAGGAAAAATTTAAGCAAGTTAAGAAATCAGTAACTAATCAAGCGCGAAAGTCATATGCTGAGATGGTTCGTTCAACTTCAGAAAATGTGCTCTCACAAAACATGTTTGAAGGTTTAAACGATGCAGATGAAGATGAAAGCATAGAGATCTCATCAACTCTGTTTCCCAAGTTAGGTGCTAAACGAAAGCGTGGTGCATTTTCTCCCCAGCTACCTAGAAAAAGAACAAACATCGACCTTAGTGATGATCCTGGTGAGGGACCATCTGAAGTTCAGTCCACGGACAGGGTTAGGTTCACGAATAAAGCTACTCCGCCTGGTTTTCAGCCAGCTAAACCTTTCACTGAAAAGGTTAAGAAAACAGCTGGCTCTCAAGAGACGAAAACTTGTCGCTCCGTAGCGGCTATTGTGTCGTTATCTGATTTATGTAAACTAGTGTTGGATTTACTGCCAGTATCTGAAACAGTGAAAGAGCTGGTAACCAATCTGTTACCTCTTATTAAGACCCTCGCTTACCAATTGTTGGAAAAATGGCCCCTTCTTAGTGCTTTAGTCGATCTCGATGGCTAATGAAGTAAATACCAGTGATATCTCAATAGTACAGAACTGTCGCAGTTTATTATCTAAAATGGAATCTCTACGCAAAGCTTAAGCTCATTGACAAGACCGTAGACCCCTAGAAAAATAACTCTTCTTTAATCAAAGAAAAATGACTTGTTTAATCATTTATCAAATAAAATATAAGATGAAGAGTCTTGAAACTCGAAATTACAAGATCACATTGGTATGGATCCCGCCTCATTCCTGGCAATGAAGCTGCGGATCAACTCGCCAAAGCGGGATGCAGTAGTGAAAACATGATTAACGTATTATGAGTATTACAGCTTGGCACAAAATTTAGTACTATTCAGTCTTAAACAAGGCCTCTAAGTACGCTTGATTCAGAAAATCTGATTTTAGCAGAAGCTTCATCATCATGGTTAACCGGCTGTTAACAAACCATTATGCACTAAACGCACATTTGTATAGAATTAAGGCAGTGAGCAGTAACGTTTGTCACTATAGCCAAGGCTAGCAAGATGCACATTAAATGATTTGGTTTTGCCATAAGTTTGTCGATTGTCGAAAAGAATTGCTAGAAAATATAGTCAATTTATATAGAGTCCCTAGAGTTCCTACCAGAGATATTTTAGCAGAAAAAACATGTTTGAAATCTACAAGTTTTCAAAAGAATTGATTTGCGAATTTGAATGTTGCACAGGAAAGAAGCTGGATTGGTAACCGGAAGACTCAACAGGATTTATATGTGAACTAGTTCTCTTAGTATTTTTAGATTATCTTTAAGTAGCATTTAAGTATTCTCAGCTCTGAAATGTAAATTTACGATGGAGCCCAATAAAGATTGGGCTAAAAAAAAAATAAATAGTAATATTTTTCCGGTATGCTTTGAATGTTCCGTGCATTATTGATTTCAAGAAAAATAATAATAATTGATGTGTTATGGGAATCATGATTCAAAAATATAAGGGGGATGCTTTAAATTTATATGTAGTAGGATTACGGATCAAGTAATTTGTCGGTATAAAACATCCCAAATCTTTCACATGAAAGAGATTACACGTTGTAACATGAATAAAACGTTTCGATTTTTTGAGTGTACTCACGGCCCTTTTGGAGGATGATCCATTGTAGACCGTTCTTCGAAGTAGTCGGCTTGGTAAGCTCCCACTTATCTGTTCGGCGGAAAATGATTTGCGACAGCACTTTGTAGGCGGTATTGAGAACGGTGACCGTTCGATAGTCCTCACAGTCCAACTTGTCGCAATTTTTGTAGATCAGGCAGATAACCCCATCTTTCCACTCCTCCGGTAGCTGTTCCGTATCCTAAATTCTAACAATTAACCGGTGCAACAAACGGTCAGGTTCTCTAGTCCCATTTTAATAAGGTTCGCTCCGATGTCATCTATCCCAGCTGTGTTTATCAAAGTGCTGCTGTTACATCGGTTACCTCACGATCGTCCGTCCGAGCGCAATTCTTATCCTGACACATTTCGGCTCGCAGCACAAAACCTTTAAAGGATTCGTTCAGTTTCTGTTAGAACTTTCACGTTTCCTTGCATCGCGCTTTTTTCCCCAGAAGATTTGGTTTTGCTGTATCTTCTGTTTGTGTCTTTCCACACTGAGAGGTGAGGCACTGCGCATTTTAGCCGCCCGCGCAGCGTTTTCCTTATCCATCACTCTTATCATTTATCGTAAAATCAATCGTTCTGCTGATTCCGTGCCATGGCAACGTGCCGTGGCGACGTCTGGCTACTTCAACCGCGCGAGATTTAAGCAAAGCTGGCGTCGGTACCGAATGTTCACGACAGAGACTTTTTGATGCATCTTAACCATCACTAGGTAGTGGTCAACGTTAGCACTTCGATAGGATCTGACGTCGATAATGTCTGAGAAGTGCCGACCGTCGATCAAAACGTGGTCTGTGATTCTGTTCTGTGATTTGGTGACCTTCAGGTGTACTTGTGTAGGGATCTATGCTGGAAAAAGGTACTACGTACGGCCATATTGTTGAAGGCGGCAAAGTCGATAAATCTTAGGCCCATTTCATTGGTCCGCTGGTGTGCGCTGAACCCTCCAATCACCGGTTTGTGTTTCTCCTCCTGGCCGACCTGAGAATTGAAATCCCCGATGACGATTGTAATGTCATGTTTTGGGCAGCGGTTGTATTCACTCTCCAACTGTGCGTAGAATTCATCCTTGTCGTCATCGGCATTTCTGAGCTACAGGGCTGTACACGGTGGTGATGCTTATGTTGAAGAATCGGCCCTTGATTCTCAAACTGCACATTCAAATATTGATTGGTCACCACCCAATCATCCGTTTTCATATCTCGCCCATCACTATGATGGCGGTGCGCAGGTCGTGTGTGCTGTTGCAGCTCTGGTAGATAGTATGTCCATCTCTGAACTAAATTATTTCTTAGATTTAGGTCATGAATAGAAATAAGAAGTACAAGCTTATGATGGTTAAAATTGTGCGTGACCCAGATAACCAATAAGCATTAACATAACCAGCAAATCAGCCGCTTATTGGCGTATCTGGCATTTTATACTGCACGTTGTTGTATATTAGCTTTTTGACTGCATAGGTGTTGTAAATTGGCATCCAATATTCTATTCAAATTCTTCGTCAGTAATCAGCTGCAAATGAACATTGTCAGCACTATAAGAAGGTTAGCGGTAAAGTAGCCGTATATTTTGCCAAAATAGCATTCAAAGTGACTTAAATGCTTATTGGATTGCATGTGAATAGCATTGGAAATGCTTATTGGTTACCTGGATAGGCTCCATAATATGGTACGGGTCCGTTACTGGTAAACACGCAATATAGTGGCGTTTTATCTATATGTTTGATAATTCAATAACTTGAAGTATGAAAAATATATTAAATGACTTGTTTAGCGAAATATTTTTGTTAATTCTTAGCAATAACAAGACAATTCATAAAGCAGTAATTTATTTGGAAACTTACAGGGTGATTATATGGGCGCAAAAATTTCCAAACTAGAGGAACAATTTCGCCACTCAGCAGCAAATGCAGAAGAAAAACTGACAGATCTTTTCGCTGGTATTTCGATATTTGTTAACGGCTATACAAATCCTTCTTCCGACGAACTGAAGCGTCTAATGATCCAGCACGGGGGAGTCTATCATCATTATAAACGTCCGACAACGACTTACACCATCGCATCCAATCTTCCAGATGTGAAAGTAAAATCGATTACATCCGAAATTATTATCAGTCCTCAGTGGGTGGTCGACTGTATAGAAAAAATGAGCATAGTTGATTATACAAAATATTTGTTGTACTCGAACCATAAGCCATCTCAGCCAAAGTTGATGTTTGGAAGAGTCGTTAAAACCGGTGATGTAAAAAAATCGAATGAACAAAATGACATTAGTAAGGTAGAGGTTTTGAGTTTGATGAGCAAGCTAACTGTACTAAATGAAAAATTCAAAGGATCTGATTTCAATGATAATACAACGTGTGAGCAAGATTCGATTTCGCAAAAACCGATCAATGATGCTGTCGAAAACAAAAGCTTCAGTGCTCAAGCATCAACAAGTACATCGGCTTTATCTGAAAGCAATATAGTTACAGATCATGCCATCGAAGACAAAGCCAGAATCGTTGAAGCTGCTAGTTCCTTCGATCTACCTAAACGTAATGCAGTAGAAATAGTAAATGATCAGCATATTGCAAAAATCGAACCAACGAGTGACCCGAAAAAGCCTACGAGAGCATCATTAACAGCAACTGATCCAAACTTTCTTCAAGAGTTCTTTAATAACTCTAGATTACATCACATAGCAACGCTTGGAGCTGGTTTCAAGCAACACGTGAGTGAATTACGTGAGAAGCACGATGGATTTTTTCCGGAAAGAGATATCCTACGCCAGAAGGTTAGCAATTCGGGAGAGTTCGGGACCGAAGGACCGTTTATCATGCACATCGATATGGACTGCTTCTTCGTTTCCGTTGGGCTTCGTAAGAATCCGCATCTTCGAGGGCATCCGGTTGCTGTGACGCATTCGAAGGGCTCCGAAGGCGGAAAAATGCAATCTCGTCCGGGACAGGATCGGACCAAGGAAATCGAACTGTACCAGAAACGACTTGAGGAACGTTTTAAAACGCCAGACATTCCGTACGAGTCACGATTGCTTAACATTGATGACAACAACTCAATGTCGGAGATCGCGTCTTGCAGTTACGAAGCACGCAAACTGGGTGTCAAAAATGGAATGTTCGTCGGTTCAGCTTTGAAGCTTTGTCCGAATTTGAAAACCATCCAGTATGATTTTGATGGTTACAGAGAAGTTGCCTTCACACTGTACAACACTATTGCCAAGTAAGTATGTGCTCCGAAATGATCTGTTGTATCTTTATGTTGCAGTTAAGCGTGATTGTTCTAAATTGTGGGCTTGATTGATTATTTAAAAAATAAGGTGTTCAATATATTTCTTCTATACTAGGTATACGCTGAATATAGAAGCAGTTAGCTGTGATGAAATGTTTGTGGATCTGACCGAACTGATTAACAATACGAGTGTCAATGTGATGGATTTCGTTAGCTACGTTCGAGCAGAGATTAAAGATATTACGGGCTGTCCTTGTTCGGCAGGGGTCGGTGCTAATCGTTTACAGGCACGCATGGCCACGAAAAAAGCCAAACCGGATGGACAATATTATTTAACACCCGATCACGTTGAAGAGTATATGAGGAACATACCGATTGCAGATTTGCCCGGCATCGGACCCAGCACAACTTATAGATTAAAGCAATTGTCATGGAATACTTGTGGAGACTTGCAACGGATTTCTGGTACTATTCTTCAGCGTGAGTTCGGAAAAAAATTCGGTGAAACCATATATCAAGCGTGCAGAGGCATCGATAATCGGCCTTTAGTGTATGAAAATATAAGAAAGTCTGTATCCGTCGACGTCAATTATGGTATCCGATTCAAGGACGATGCTGAAGTAAAGCGTTTCATGAAGCAGCTTTCTGAAGAGATTCATAAACGACTGAATGAAATAAAGAAACGTGGAAAATTAATCACTGTAAAATTGTTAGTCAGATCTCCAGAAGCACCAGTGGAAACTGCAAAATATATGGGGCACGGGTTATGCGATATAATAACCAAATCGGCACCGTTGAAAGAGTACACTTGTGATTTGAATGTTATTGAAAATACCGTACATTCTCTTATGAGCCAAATTGCCGCACCTCCCCATGAGCTTCGTGGCATAGGATTGCAAATTTCTAAATTCGAAGATAGTAAAAATCATGTCGAGACGAAGAATTCTTTGAAAATGATGTTTCAACGAGCTGAAGCTAAAATTGAATCTTCCAAAACTGCCCAAGAAAACAAGGGAACTAGCATTGTATCTACGTCTGAAACATCTCCGGTCAAGCCATCTGTATCCAAATTGGAGGTAACTCCTACTAAAATACTATCCATCGAACCTCCAATTGCTCCGAGTCGGGATGTATCCTCAAAGAAGAGTGACTCGAAATATAAAAATTCCGCCCAAAAAGTTGGGAAAAGTCGAGGTCGTCCACCAAAATGTCAGGTTACAAATAAACTCAAGCAAAGTAACGACATGTTGCGATTTCTCAAGGAGCCTAAGATTGAGTCTCAGCAAGAAATAATTCCAGAAGGTATTGATCCTAAGGTACTAGCTGAACTACCAGATGACATACGTGCGGAAGTCTTAAAAGACTATAAATTTAGAGCTAAACCATCCGTTGCCAGTGACAAAAAATCAAATCTACTACCCCAAGAACAATCCGTAGCATCATCATCATCGTCATCAGAATCAATATCTAATCCAGAAAAAATAACTGTTGATCTAAAGTTTCTTCAAGCTCTTCCTGCAGAATTACGACTGGAGGTCGAAAAACAAATCGAGTTGAACAAGGATACCATGATGGTAACAAGCAGTGAGCCGGAATTTAGTGAACACCTACAGGTTACTCCAGAGACAAGTCCGATAAAAGATGCATTAAAAGTATCTCCTGCAGTACCAGAAACGGAAATGGTGTCAGAGCCGGAAAACGTTTTGCTGCAGACTGACTGGCGTAAAACGCTGCAAGCTTGGGTGGATAGTTCCGAAGAACCGGAACAGGTAGATGTAGATATTATTGCGACCTGTGCGAGCGAGCTAGTCGAAGGAAAATATTTAAGTGAGCTGCATTTAGCCTTAAGATATCTTTTCAGAATTATAGAAGAACGAAAATTATGCAGCTGGCACCGCGCATACTTCCGCATTGTAAATTCAACGCAGGCTTCTATGAAAAAGCTCTATCGCGGTGAGCTAAATGTACAGGGTGACTTTGGCTGTGTCAATAAGAAATGCTCCGATTTAAACTAAGTGAAATTAAATGTTCTATAGAACACTAATCAATAAATGCAATAAACATATGGCTAAAATATTGATTTTCTCTACGAAGTATTTAGGGAAATTCCGACATACAGTCATACAGTATTGGTTGCTGGAGAGGTAAGCAACATTAATTTTCCATGTGTGGGTTGATCACTGCGACTAGTGTCGTTGATCTATCGTGATATCGTCCGGGTGTTTGCTGTCATAACAAAAATTGGTCACAAATAGTATCATAAGAGTACAATAAAACTCATATTGTTACTTGGGGGCTCATTCTTCCTTCAAATATTGCTCTACCCACTGGTTTCTCACTGCCAATATTATCGCCAATTATAGCCGTCCCTGGCGAGGACTTTTGCGTTCCGCAGACCAGTACACAGTGACAACGGTGGAGAGTACATTAATGCAGAATTCATCGCATATTGTGAGAATGCAGGTATTAGAATGGAACCAACTGTGCCTTATACGCCACAGCAGAATGACGTTGCCGAGAGGATGAATAGGACTATAATGGAACGGTCGAGAGTTATGCTAGATGATGCGGGATTCAAACGGTCGATGTGGTGTGAAGCAGTAGTGGCAGCTGTTTATACAATCAATCCTCGGGTAAACTTTCAAATAGACCTAAGTGACAACGAGAGATTCTCTTCGCGTCTCCTCTCTTCCGTCTTCCATGGCTACATAAATGCATAGAAAAGGAAATTTCCAAAACATTAAGCTAACTAGTGACTCTGGCAACCGTTTTATGCAAAGCTGATGTGTTAAAATGCATTAGGATCGCCGTAAAAAGCGGAAGAGAGGAGACGCGAAGAGAATCTCTCATTGTCACATACCTAGGTCTATTTGAAAAATTACCCGAGAATCGTAGTCCAACATCTGCACTCCCGGAAGTGAAAACACCTTACGAAATGTGGTTTGGGCACAAACCAAATGTGTCGAAATTGCGAATTTTCGGAAGCAAGGCGTTCAGTCACGTTCCAAAGGAAAAACGGTCTAAGCTTGAAGCCAAAAGCCAAGACTGCTTTTTGGTTGGTTATGGTGTTAACGGATATCGACTATGGAATCCAACTCAGCGGAAAATCGTAATTGCTCGAGACGTAATTGTTGAGGAAATTAAACCAAAGTTTACACAATGTAAGGAAATCTACATGGATGATCATTTAGTAGCAGATCAACTGCCGATGAATGGTGATGGCTTACTTGGCTTAATCAGCTCCAGGCCGTGGTTTCCTCTGCTGTACGAAGAAGTCGTCTCCATTCTACTCGGTCCATGGCCGCAATTCGCCAGCCACGTAGTCTACGTAGGGTCCGCAGGTCGCCTTCCACTTGATCGATCCATCTTGCTCGCTGCGCGCCCCGCCGTCTCGTTCCAGTCGGATCGTTATTGAGAACTTTTTTAACCGGGCAGTCGTCCGACATCCTCACGACATGCCCAGCCCATCGCAGGCGACCGATTTTTGCAGTGGCAGCGATGGGTGGTTCCCTAAGCAGCTGATGCAATTCATGGTTCATTCGCCTCCTCCACGTTCCGTCTTCCATCTGCACTCCGCCGTAGATGGTGCGCAACACCTTCCGTTCGAAAACACTAAGGGCGCGTTGGTCCTCCACGAGCATAGTCCATGTCTCATGGCCGTAAAGGACTACCGGTCTAATCAGCGTCTTGTAGATTGTTAACTTCGTGCGGTGGCGAATTTTGTTCGATCGCAGCGTCCTACGGAGTCCAAAGTAGGCACGATTTCCTGCCATAATGCGTCTTTGTATTTCTCTGCTGGTGTCGTTGTCTGCGGTAACCAGTGAGCCCAGATACACGAACTCTTCTACCACCTCGATTTCATCACCGTCTAAATGAATTCGGGGAGGGAGGTCAGCATTCACTTCTTTAGAACCTCTTCCTTTCATGTATTTTGTTTTCGATACATTAATGACAAGTCCTATCCGTTTGGCTTCAGCTTTCAGTCCGATGTACGTTTCCGCCATCCTCTCAAAGGTACGTGTAATGATGTCAACGTCGTCAGCGAAACCAAGAAGCTGGACGGACTTCGTGAATATCGTGCCACTCGTGTCTATACCCGCTCTTCTTATCACACCCTCCAAAGCGATGTTAAACAGCAAACATGAAAGCCCATCACCTTGCCGTAACCCTCTTCGAGATCCAAAGGGACTCGAGACTGCCCCTGATACTCGAACAACACACATTACTCGATCCATCGTCGCCTTGACCAATCGCGTTAGTTTATCCGGAAATCCGTAGTAGTGCATAATCTGCCATAGCTGATCTCGATCGATCGTGTCGTACGCCGATTTGAAGTCGATGAATAAATGATGCGTGGGCACGTTGTATTCGCGACATTTCGCGAATGGTGATGAGCTGAATCAAATTACCGGAAATACGCAGCAACGGTTGGAGGAAGCTGGTACTGATACTGCTGAAGAAGTGGATAGTGATACGGATCATAGTGCCGTGGAAGAAACTGTTTCTGTTTGACGTAGTCTGCGAGTTCGTGGGCCTCCCTCTCGTCTGGCTGATTATGACATGTGTGTTGCTTTCGCCCTAAATGCGGAAAACTTCGTGGAAGCGTTACCGGAAAGCATTGAAGAGTTGCAGGAACGCGATGACTGGCTGATGTGGAAAGCTGCAATCGACGAAGAAATGCGTGAATTGGAGAAAAACAAAACATGGAATTTTGTAGAACTTCCGGAAGGCAAAAGAGTAGTGCCATGTATAAGTGGGGTTTCAAAATCAAAGCAGGAGTTCCACATCCTAGATACAAAGCACGACTGGTAGCAAAAGGGTGTTTCCAGCGTTATGGTTTCGACTATCATGAAACTTACGCTCCCGTTGTGCATGTAACTACTGTTCGAACGTTGCTCTCAGTAGCGGTACAGCAAGGTCTTAGGTGCAGCAAGGTAATAAAGTGTGCAGGTCAAACAAATCACTGTATGGCCTTAAACAAGCACCTCGCAGTTGGAACGAATGATTCCACAGTTTCCTGTTAAGTCTTGGGTTCGAGCGGTCGCAGTATGATACTTGCCTGTAGCAGTGGCGACTCGTGGTGGTTTAGCTTACCTGTTCAACCAGCAAAAAATACAAATTAATACGCAGCTTTTTTTATTATCGAAATTCTATATTTTATTCATAAAACAAACATTAGGTGTATTCACGTAGCGCTTGCTATGTTGCGTAAACGGTGTATTTCGTGTATATGCCGCCGCAATTCGCATAGCAGTTCCGGTTTCTATGGAAGCAGCAGAGTAGCGGCAGTATAAATATGCAATACTCCGTATACGCAACATAACAAGCGCTACGGGAATACCCCTATTATTTAAATAACAACGGAATACGGCGGTTTACTTTACCAGCAAACCCGTCTCTGAATTTTAACTACGAACCTAAGACTTTCCGTTCAATTTACCTATTGAACCAAATTCAAAAATAACCACCACACGCACCACAAGCAATATGCGTAAGTTGTTCAATGCTAAAGATGAACGAAGTAATGAGAAAATTTTGCGAATAATGCATGCCATCCCCTTCGTACCAATACATTGTCCTGGTGCTAATCTCTAAAGCAACGTTCAAGCGTCGTATTGAACGTTTTGCTCATTAGCTTCGTAACTCGATAAAATGGAATCAAAGCGCAGGCCATAGGAATATGAGGTAGTAAGTTGTTCAATGCTGAAGATGAACAAGTAATGAGACAATAATGCGCCCGCACCTTCGAGTAAAAACTGTTTCACATTCTCTTTTTATCTCCTTCGTACCCAGAATCAACACCAGGAATAATGTGTTGGTATATGCTTGTGCATTGAGATCAAAGCAACGTTCAAACGTCGTGTTGAACGGTTTGCTCAGCAGCTTCGTAAACTAAACTAATAATTTACCGAATTATTCGTATTGCATGAGCGTCGGTTCAAACGAAATCATGAACTAGTGATGAAAAAAAATTTTGTCGGGTTGAATTTTGTTGCCTGTCCTATGAACAGGTTGAACATGCGGACGAGTCGCCACTGCCTGTACGTGAAACAGTCGAAATTTGAATTCGAAATGAAGGATATGCAGGACCTCCAGTATTTCTTTGGTTTAAAAATTGAACTGGATAGAAGCAAAGGTACGTTGTCGTTGAATCAAACCAAATACATATCCGATCTGCTCAAACGTTTTGGAATGGAGAATTGCAAATCAGCTGCTACCCCGATGGAAGTAAATTTGAAATTGAAGAAGCTTGAGGAAAACGAATCACCAACATGTCATCCTTATCGTGAACTTGTTGGGTGCCTGACGTACTTGATGCTGTCAACTCGGCCGGACATCAGTAGTGCGGTGAATATTCTCAGTCGTTTTCAAGGTGGTGCGTCGGATCTTCATTGGACTCATCTCAAACGTGTGTTATGCTATCTGCAAGGAACCAGAAACTACTCTCTGACTTATCAGCGAAGGGACGTCGTTTCACTACTTGTTGGATTTGCTGATGCTGACTGGGGAAGCGACGTGAACGGTCGACATCCGGATGTTTGTTCCAGATTTTCGGAAACACGGTTTCGTGGACGACAAGGAAGCAGACCAGTGTATCGTTGAGTTCTACAGAGGCTGAGTACATATCCATCAGTCAAGCAGCATGTGAAGCGATCTGGTTGAGGAATTTGCTGTCAGAGTTTAATGTCGTTTTGGAATCTCTCACGGTTATATTCGAAGACAGTCAATCGTGCATTTACATTGCAACCGAATCACGAGATCAAAAACGAATGAAGCATTTGGATATACGTTACAACTACAGCACTCGTTCGCTAATTGCACGAATGAGGCGATGCGATTAGCGAATTTCGTTTTTTAATTGCACGATAGTTGCCAATATTTATTGTAAAACGTGATGCGTTATCACTGTAAAGAACTCTTCACATGCATTCACACGTACGCTAAACTTTGGGAAGAACATCTAAATTTTTACAAACGAACTAAAAGCTTAATGAATATGTGTTCAATTAGTCAAAGTTTAGCCAAATTTGCATGAATTTGTTTGTAATGTATCTACGTAATGCAGAGATAGAGAGTTTGCATTCGGCAACGCTGCATTTTTGTTTATAGCAACCACCTGGAAAACCACGTGTAGTTTGACAGATAACTGTTTTTTAGTTGCACGATCGTGCAACTAGCGAACGTGCAATTAAAAGACGGTGCAGTTAGAGGACGTGCAATTAGCGCACGAGTGCTGTATATTCGCGAGTGTGTCCAGAATGGTTCTATATCGATAGAGTTTGTTTCTACTCAAAAACAGCTTGCTGATGTGTTTCCAAAAGCGCTTCCCGCAAATATCTTTAACAAACACCGTGCAGCGCTAGGTCTGAGAGGGGGTGTTGAAATACAGACCCAACATTAGTTTTGTAAACTTAGCAACCTTTGATTACGTTTACTATAAATACGACTAGCTCTGGTGTGAGTCTAAAGGCCCAAACACTGTATACGGGTTTTACTACGTTGCGGATATTAGGCAGAAAACCCATGGAAAAACTGCCAAATTGCCGCAACGTAGTAAAATTCGTATGCATTGTGTCTGGGCCTTAACTCTTTGTTAATAAACCGTCACTGCGTTAACAAGTCGTGTTTCTCTACAGAAACAAAACGAAATTTTTGTTTCTGCGTAAAATAACCATAAATATGATTGAAACTACATGTTTATTCTCCGTGAACCTATTAAAAAAAAAGTAACGTAATGTGTAGACGTTCCCTAAATTGTTTGCTTTCTGCTGCTGCAGTGGTCTCGCTTGTTCTTGCGCTTGTTATTGCTTTGTCTCTGACAAACTAAAGAAGTTGTCAAATTTAGTTCGTTAACAAAAGCAGAAGGGACGAAGGGTTTGTCAAATCAGCCAAAAAAGCGTCAATCAATTTGGCAAAAAAGCGTGAAAGTGGTTGACTGCTTTGGTTATAAGCGTTGTTTGCTGTTTCGTGAATGTTTTCAATTGGAAAGTGTTAAAGATTTAAACAAATCGACATTTTCGCGTGTCCCCATGAACTATTCGCAAGTTATGATTACTAGTGGCACTATTTGCTAAACAGGATTTTATTGTTTTGTTAGCTAATTACATAACAAATCGCAAACGGATTTTGGTGTCCCGGCGTGTTGTGTAACCTGTTGGACCAGTATGGATTTAATGTGCAATTTTTGTCTCTGCCGTAGACCAGATATATCTCTAGAGAACAAAATTCTTCGCGCAAAAGTGGATCAAGTTTTTTACTTCGAGGTAAGGCTGCTACATTTCCGATGTAAGGAATCATTTTAACAAACTAGGTTTTTGTAGATTTTTCGTCGACATGATGATACGGCAATGATTTGCACGACGTGTAAAGATACCGTCGTACAATTCTATGCCTATGCAGAGCAGGTGAACAGAAATCAACAAACTCTGCGATTAACCGGTCTTCCGTCTACGAGCGGGCATGATGCGACTCAGCGGGAAGCCGATGGCACTTTGGTTAAGCTTGAATGCTCGTTGGTAGATGACCATGAAGAATATGAAACGGAGTGGGTAGATGTGATGGAAAAACTTGAAACATCGATTCATCAGGAATCCAGCATGGAGGAAGATTCAAAGAGTCAAATCAAACGAAGACACGATTCTGATTCTGAAAGCGAAAATGAACAAGACGACGACACAACAGGTGATGGAGAGTGGGAAGCACCTGCAGTAGAAGAAGACACTGGAGAAACATCTCCAAAACCTAAGTTGAAACGAAAGTATACCAGAAGGAAGGTAACACCAGTAAGACCTTCGGTTCAGAAGAAAAATTCCACGCAGTATGCAGATGAATCGTATAGTGAAGAATCAGTTCTTCAAAATTTCAATCTTGTGTGCGATTTGTGTTCCAAACCTCTAGAAGATTTTAATGAGCTACGCGAGCACTTCAAAGAGGCTCATGGCCAGCAGGGATACATTAAATGTTGCGACAAGAAGATCTTTAAAAAATGCTGGATGATCGAGCATCTGCAGGTCCACCTGAATCCGGATACATTCCATTGTGACATTTGCAATAAGAGTTACAGTTCGAAAAGAGTGCTAAATGATCATAATAAAGAGGTTCATGCATCGGAAGAACAACGGGCTCTGAAGTGTGAAGGTTGTACCAAACGTTTTGCATCGAAACGTCACCTCAATGCGCATATGTCGATGGCCCATGGATCTTTCCCATGCCCACAATGCCCACGGACACTGGCATCGCAGGGATCACTCAAGCATCATATTCTAACAATACACGGCGAAGGAGAGCAATTCATTTGTGACATTTGTGCGCGTGTTTATCGCACCAAGCGTTGTCTGGAGACGCATGTCAAGGGTCATTTGGGAACCCGTCAAGAGGATAAAGTTCAGTGTACGGTTTGTGCTGTTTGGTTCACCAATAAGTATCAACTGACAAAGCATATGAATCGCATTCACATTTTGCCGGAGCAAATGTTGGAGTGTACCTTGTGTGGAAAGCAACTGCGCAACCGAGAGGCACTTAACGGACACATGCACCGAGCGCACACCGAAAATCGATTCGAATGTGAATTTTGTGCCAAAACATTCAAACGGCCACATCATATGAGGGTGAGTACAAGATCGTGTCGTGATTGTAAGCTCGATGTTATTCTAACGGTTTATTTTCATCAATAGGAACATGTGGCCATTCACCACACCGGAGAAGATCTTTACGGTTGTAACTACTGTGATGAACGCTTCAATTCGAAGAACAAGCAGTACACGCACAGGAAAAATGTCCATCCTGTGGAGTTTGAGGAGGAAATGCGGCGGCGTATTATGAAAGACTAAACTGTCATACGAACTTTAATCTCTTGCATTGTGTGTAAGGAGGCACGTTTCTGGAGCGCTATCTGTGTGAAAGATAGGACCTTGACATTTTTTTATACAGTACTGACCAATCCAATTTGATTTTGTTCATTCGTAAAATTTTACTGAAAAGTGACCGCATGCTTGATTTTTTTGCAAAGGTAAGGTACCGCCATTGAACCAATGAAATTATAATAAAAATAATGGTAAAGTACCCTTCTACTGAACAATTTATTCTCAGGAACCAAAGTTCTACCACCGAACTGATCATTTGCAATCTTTCACACAGGTATCTAAATAGACTTTTCACGGTTGGTTACATGTAAACCGCTTAGTTTAGCATTACATTAAGTTTTGAATAAAAAGTATGGAAAGTTCTAGCGTACACCGTTATCAGTTTTTTTTTGACGGGAAAAAAGTTTCAAGTTTCAAGCTGTATGCAAAATTGATCGAAGTTTTTCAACATTTTCTCTAAGAAGGACAAAACATCAAAACTAAATAATTTTAGAAAAATCAGTTTTGCAACTTTGAGTGCGATTTTCTCATTTTCGTGTTTTGTAACATGGGACAGATATGCTTCCAGCGGCAGTAAAGCTCACAGGTCCCCTAGTGTGACACCTGAATCATATTGACCACGTTCCGTTCCGTTCTCTACGGGGTGCGGAAATTGACGCTGTTCATCATCTAGTCATTGTCAATCGTATATCCGACACGCTAGAGATGGTCATACCATCTACCACAGCTGCGGCAATACCCACGAGTTGGGCACAGCTTTTATGGTGATGGGCGAGCTGCAGAAGCGGATGATCGTGTGGTGGCCGATCAACACCCGAATGTGCAGATTAGGAATCAAGGGCCGATTCTTTAATATTAGCGTAATTAACGTGCACAGCCCTCACCTCGGAAGTACCGATGATGACAAAGCCGAATTTTACGCGCAGTTGGAGCGTGAATACGTCCGCTGCCCAAGACATGATATCAAAATTATCATCGTGGACTGTAATGCTCAGGTTAGTCCGGAGGCGGAATTCAAACCGGTGATTGGACGGTTCAGCGCTCACCCACAAACGAACGAAAACGGCCTAAGACTTGTCGACTTCGTCGCCTCCAAGAACATGGCCATACGTAGTACCTTCTTCCTGCATAACCTCTACCACCGGTACACCTGGAGATCACCCAACCAGACAGAATTACAAATTGACCACGTTCTGATAGACGGTCGGCATTTTTCAGACATTATCGACGTCAGCTACTATTCGGGCGCTAACATTGATTTGGATCACTACCTAGTGATGGTAAGGATACGTCAAAAACTATCTGTTGTGAACAACATACGATACCACCGTCTGCCACGGTATAATCTAGCGCGACTGAAGCAACCGGAGGTCGCCGAAAACTACGCGTCATCTCTCGAAACCGCGCTGCCGGAAGAGGGTGAGCTGGATGAAGCCCCTCTTGAGGACTGTTGGGATGCCATGAAAACAGCCATTAACAGCGTAGCGGAGAACGTCCTAGGCCGTGTGGCACCGAATCGACGTAACGAATGGTTTGACGAGGAATGCCAGCAGATATTGGCTGAGAAGAACGCAGCGTGGGTCCAAATGCTGCGTAGAGCCACCCGTCAGAATGTGGAGTGATACAAACAGTAACAGAAGCGGAGGCAGCAAAACCGATTCTGCAAGGAAAAGAAGCGCCACCAAGAGAAGAAGTGCCAAGAACTCGAACAGCTGTACCGCTTTCACGACACACGGAAGTTCTAGCAGAGACGCAACGGATCTCGCAAAGGCTTCGTGCCGCGTGCCGCGTGCCGAAATGTTTCTGGTCTGTTTCTGTTTGCAGCACGAGGTGGGCCAGTTAGAACCAAGTCTGTCCAAGGCTGAGTGAAGGTGGTTGTGATAATGATAAAAGAGTCCTTGCGGACAACGCTAGCGCCATAATGCGTTGATGATGATGAATTGATGAGTACTTGACTCTATGCAGATCCGCTACAATTGTATAAGCAATAACAATGAATGTACTTATCTTGATCTTCTCCTTCCTTTTGTTTATCCACTTCTCTGTCTGTGTCAGTCTTGTCGTACCTGTATATTCGTAATAACTTAGGGCCTACGTTGACTGCACGTCGTCCGCTCCAACGTCTTCAACCTGTAGCTGATCCCTCGTTGCCCCTTACGACAACGTTAGACTCACCGTGAGTAACAACGACCGAAATCAGACAACGAAAAAGAGAAGAAAAAGAAAAGGGGGAAAATTTTAGTCAACATGTTGATTGCAATTTTCGGGTTAGTAATATCACGAGAATTCTATGTCTGTCCGTCTACCGTGATAAGCAGGATTGTGAGAACTACCGAGCGATCATCCCGAATGCCGCCTACAAAGTGCTGTCCCAATAATTCATCTTCCATCGACTGTCGCCAATAACCAATAGATTTGTGGGAAGTTACCAAGCCGGAGGGTTATGGAGGGTCAAATCTTCACCCTGTGGCAGATCCTCCAGAGGTACCGCAATTCCGAGTCCCCACGCACCACCTGTTCATCGATTTCAAAGCCGCATATGATAGCGTAAACCGACAAGAGCTATGGAAACTTTTGGACGAAAACGGCTTTCCGGGTAAGCTTATTAGACTTATCATGGCTACGATGGATGGGATCCAATGCTGTGTGAGAATCTCAGGTGGATTGTCGGACTCATTCGAATCTCGCAAAGGACTTCGACAAGGAGATGGTCTTTCCTGCCCGCTATTCAACATTGCGCTTGAAGGTGTTATCAGACGAGCGGCGATCGAAATGCGGGGCACGAGGACTTTTGAATTGACTGACGAAATTTTCGATTTTAATGAAACTACACAGCAATTTGTGACGAAACTTAAGAGATCTAGTATTATATAAATTTGACGCTAATCCATTTATTAAGAACATTGTTCAGATAAATTATTGTAATAATAAATAAATAAATAAATAAATAATAAATAAATCCAGTAAATTTATCTGCTTTGCTGACGACGTGGATGCTGTTGGCAGAACATTTGAGGCGGTGAAGATCAGTACACCAGACTAAAACGCGAAGCAGAGAAGATTGGATTGAAGATAAATACGTCTAAAACGAAGTATATGCTGGCGGGCGGGACCGAGCGCGACAGGGCCGCTTGGGCAATACCGTGGTAATCGACGGGGATTACTTCGAGGTAGTCGACGAGTTCGTATACCTTGGCTCACTGGCAACAGAGGACAACAATACCAGCCGTGAGATTAAAAGACGTATTATCAGCGGAAGTCGGGCCTACTACGGACCCCACAAACACTTGCGGTCGAACAATCTGAGCCCCCGTACAAAGTACACACTGTACAAAACGCTAATTAGACCGGTTGTCTTCTACGGGCACGAAACGTGGACACTGCTAGAAGAGGACCTACGAGTACTCGGAGTTTTCGAACGGCGGGTGCTTAGAACCATCTTTGGCGGAGTGCAAGCGAACGGTGTATGGAGGTGAAGAATGAACCACGAGCTCGCGCGTCTCTACGGCGAACCAAGTATTCAGAAAGTAGTTAAAGCTGAAAGGATACGTTGGGCAGGACATGTTGCTAGAATGCCGGACAACTATCCTGCAAAAATGGTTTTCGCATCAAATCCGGTAGGAACAAGACGAAGAAGGGCACAGGCAAGGTGACAAGACCAGGTCTAGCGAGATCTGGCGAGCACTGGGTGCCCGCAGAACTGGAGACCAACTGCCATGGACCGAAATAGATGGAGAAATTATACTGCGCAGGCCTTGTCGTAAGACGTTAGGCCAATTAAGTAAGTAAGTAATATCAGACACGCCAAAGCCATCCTCCTTGGCTGTACATTAGGCAACTAGATAACACGCAATCTGCCGTGAACTGCGCGTAAATACTGCATGAGGTACTGCCTTCCACTGAGTTACACTCGGCTATCGGAGAGGCCGCTGTCGCGATTCTAGGTGAAGAGCCTCGAAATATACGAAATGACTGATTTGACTGAGAGCGCTAACAAGCGATGGAGAAAAAAATATAAATGATCTTAGCATTACCACCAGGGCGAATTTAACCAAATACCGACGAACAAGGAACCAGTTGACCACGATTCTAAGGAGGAGAAAGAACCAAGAGGATCCAGATTATGAACTATTCTGAGTTGCAATCTCGTAAGGGCTCGTGGGTTCCCACGATAGTGGGAATCTTATCACAAATGAACATGGGGTGGCCGACAGGTGGAATAAGTTCTTCGATGAATACCTCAATGGCAAAGATGCAGAAGGACAATGGACATGGAAGTCAAACTAAAAATCGGGTTGCTGAAGACCAACAAAGCCCCCAGTGAGGACCGCTTACCAACGGAGCTTAACAAATATTCTCAAAATTAGAGAGGCGAGGAAGCTAGAGGAGGAATGGATGAAAGTTGTTTGTCCTATCTGCAAAAGGATGATCAGTTCGATTGCTGCTACTATCGCACGATCTTGGAGCGCGTGCAGAAGACGACAGAATACCAGCCCCCGACCTCCAGGAGGTAACAGAAGAGATCGGTCGGCTGAAGAACAATAAAGCGGCTGGGGCTGATCAGTTACCCGGCGAGCTGCTGAAATTCGGTGGTACCGCACTGGCTAGAGTGCTGCACTGGGTTATTGTCAAGATTTGGGAGGAGGAGCTACTACCGGAGGAGTAGACGGAAGGCATCATGTGTTAGTTGGATTGTTGTAATTACCGCGCAATCACACTGTTGAACGCCGCCCACAAGATACTCTCCCAACTTTTATGTCGTCGACTACCTCCACGGATCGGATTTTCGCGCTTCGGCAAGTGTTGCAGAAATGTCGCGAATACAACGTGTCCACGCATCATTTATTCATCGGCTTCAAATCGGCGTATGACACGATCGATCGAGATCAGCTATGGCAGATTATGCACTACTATGGATTTACGGATAGACCGGAGAGAACCACCCATCGCTCACACCGCAAAAATCGGTTGCCTGCGATGGGCTGGGTACGTCGTGAGGATGTCGGACTCGAACGAGACGGCGGGGCGCGCAGCGAACAGGGTGGATCGATCAAGTGGAAGGTGACCTGCGGACCCTACGCAGACTACATGGCTGGCAAATTGCGGCCATGGACCTTGTGGAATGGAGACGACTTCTTTGTACAGCAGAGGAAACCACGGCCTGGAGCTGATTAAGTAACAAAATGCGGAAAGTGTGAAGCGACTAAAACACAGCAGGATGGGCTGGCCACGTAGCAAGGATGCAGGATGAGCGACCAGCGAAAACAATGTTTAGCAGAGAACCAGACAGAGAGCGACGACTCCAAGGCAGACTCCGTATTCGTTGTATGAGCGCTGTGGATGCTAGAGCAGAGGCTGTTAGGGGCGACTGGAGAGCGGTAGCCCAAGGCCGAGAAACGTGGAGACATCTCCTGAATTCGGCATGGATTCGATAAGCGGATAGTCGCCGAAAAAGTAAAGTAAGTAGGGTGCAACATAGTTTTGAGAAAATGTTAGAAAGTTGATTTCTTAAGCATATTTTTTCGGCAACGCGGGTATTTTTTGACTTATGCGCCAAAAGTTAGCCGCGCGGAAGGCACTTCACGATAGGTAGGTATAACCAGTCATATAGAAGGAGTGTGATATCATTAAGAAAGATACAACTTTATTTCTACTTTCGGAGGCGATATACGTATCTGCCAGTTTAGGGGACTAAACTGAATTTAAATCATTTTACTCCAAATCTATACACTCATTGCCAATTGAAACCTTTTAATAGCGCAAAAGTCACTCTTATAGTGAAGTGACTGATCAGAGGAACGTAATAAGACCTTATCAGGGACGGCAAAAGACGAAATATATACTGTCATATAACACATATTTATAACGAGTGGGTAAAGTAGAGTTTGAAAAGATTATTACATACAAGCACTTACAAAATTAATGCATATCGCTCACTCAAAATAGGGGTTATAGCAAGAAGAAATGACAGGTAATACAGGAAAGACCCGGGCGGTATAATCGATATCACAGTAGATTAACTTGGCGCAGTGATAAGTGCTACACATAAAAAAAACTCTTAGGAAGTAAACAGAAATTTATTTCTAATGTAGTTTCGAAAACTAAGCTACTCTGGAAGCTTGTATTTAGAACACTTACTAGGGTGGCTTGCCGTTCTAAGACAAAACCTGTTGATCAAAGTTTCTCCATGTAACTCGGTTATGGGCTACCGCTCTCCAATTCCTCGGACACCGAGTACTCTCCGCCAGATCTCGCTCCACCTGGTCTAACCTGGTTGCTCGCTGCGCTCCATCTTTGCAGGGTAGTTGTCCGGCATTGCAACATGCCCTGCCCATCGTATCCATCCAGCTTTAGCCACCTTCTGGATACTGGGTTCGCCATAGAGCTGTGCGAGTTCATGGTTCATCATCCGCCTCCATACTCCGTTCTCTTGTACGCCGCCGAAGATCGTTTTTAGCACTCGTCGTCCGAAAACTTCGAGCACCCGCAGGTCCTCCTCAGGTATTGTCCATGTTTCATGCCCGTAGAAAACAACCGGTCTAATAAGCGTCTTGTACAGGGTGCACTTTCTACGGGGACTTAGTCTGCTCGACCGCAATTGCTTGTGGAGCCCATAGTAAGCACGACTTCCGCTGATAATACGCCTCCGAATCTCACGGCTGGTATCATTGTCCGCCGTTACCAGTGAGCCAAGGTAGACAAATTCATCGACTACCTCAAACTCATCGCCGTCGATCAATATACTACTGCCCAAGCGGTGTCGTTCGGCTTCGGGTCCGCTGGCCAGCATGTACTTTGTTTTAGACGTATTTACCTTTAACCCAATCTTTTCTGCTTCGCGCTTTAGTCTGGTGTACTGTTCAGGCACCACCACAGGTGTTCTGCCGATAATATCCTTGTCATTGGCAAAGCAGACGAATTGACTAGATTTGTTGAAGATCGTGCCCCGCGTGTTGATATCCGCTCGGTTCATAACACCTTGCAGCGTTATGTTGAACAGCAGGCATGAAAGACCATCACCTTGACGAAGCCCTCTGTGTGATTCGAATGAACTTGAAAATCCACCCGAAATCCGAACACAGCACTGTGTACCATCCATCGTAGATTTAATCAGTTTGATGAGCTTCCTGAGCTCGTCCATGATTTTCCATAGCTCTTTCCGGTCGATGGTATCATATGCGGCTTTGAAGTCAACGAATAAATGATGCGTGGGAACTCTGTATTCACGGCGCTTTTGGAGAATTTGCCGCAGTGTAAATATTTGATCCGTTGTAGACCGACCTTCGACGAAGCCGGCTTGATAAGTATTTAGAACAAAACACTATGAATAAACACTTTTGGTACGAGTTGGTGAATCGAAGTAATGAATTAGAATTTGATGTTGATACACAGTTCGCGTTCAGATATCGCTATGAATTATATGCAGCGGTTGCAGTTTGCGACGTCAGTGAAATTCATATTTGGTATAATCCTTTTCATTTATCACTTTGTTTTTTGTTTTTGTGTCCAAGTATACAGCCAAATGCAGCAAAGCTTTTTAACAAATATCAAAAACTGACTCCAAATGTGCGACGGTTGGTTTTCCTAATCATTAATATGTTATTGATTCCGGTTTTGGTCCAGTTTTTGACAATAATCGCTTGCGCAAGTATTCCTGAAACTCTACTGGATGCACATTTTTTCGATGAGTGTAGTGCTTGTTCTGGGTAAAGAACTGCTCGTCACAGTAGCTGCACTTGTACAAGTATTCTCCGGTATGTTTCAAGGCCACATGTTCCTGTATAGAAAAAAACCCTACGTTAATTAATTTGCAGTTCTTTTCCTTAGCAAACCTTTCTTACCCTCATATATCGAATCATTCGGAATTTCTCGTGGCAAACCTCACACTCGTACTGCAGCCTTCCATGAAAGCGATGCTTGTGATGATGGTAGGCCTCCCGACTGCGCAGTTGCTTTCCACACGCGTTACATTGATGTTGTTCATTTGGATCCGGTACTGCGTGCCTTCTCTTAATGTGCTTTGTCAGCTGATATTTGTTGGTTAACCATACCGAACAAATAGTACATTGAGCCCGATCCTCATGCCGCGTCCCCATGTGTCCTTTCCAATGGGCTTCGAAACAGCGCTTATCTACGAAACTGCGGGCACATATCTCACAAACGAACTGCGCACCGTTACCGTGTACAGTGAGCAAATGCTTCCACAGTGACCCAGGAACGAGTTGTTTGGAACACTTCGGACAGCTGGTTGTAGAGTGAGCTTTTTGCTGATGCGTTCGGAGGGCACCCTCTGAGTAAAACTCTTTTTCACAAGTTTTGCATTTTAGTTTCTCGACAATCTTGGCGGGTTTCGGCTCTAGGTGAATTTCTTTTACATGCTCCCGAAGAATCTTTTTCGAGTTGTAGTTCTTGCCGCAAATATGGCATTGGAATGCGTTTGGATCCAGGTGTAACTGGAGATGCTGAATCATTCGGTATTTCTTGTAAAGTTTCTTTTCGCAGCAAACCAGATAAGGTTCTTCATTATGAACAGACTCAAAATGCACTCGTAAACTTCGGAAATCATCGACCGATTCGTCACATATATCGCATGTTAGTTTATAGTGCTGCAGGATTTTATCATCTATGGTGGGAGGTGCTCCTTCTTTTTTAGGCTTATAATTTCGTTTTACATAAGCTTTTCGAGTCTCCCTTGGTTGGTGGTGTTCCTTTTGATGTTCCCGCAAAACTCGTCTCGAGGCGTAATTTTTTTTGCACAGTGTACAGCGGAATGCTTCCGGATCAATATGTAGTTGAAGGTGCTGCACCATCCTGAATCGTTTGTAATATTTCTTACCGCAGCAGTTGATGTATGGAAGTTGGTTATGTACTGATTGAAAATGCAGCCGCAGCGCCCTGAAATCCTTGACCGGCACCGAACACAAATCACACGATAGTTTGTGATGTCGTAAAACTAGTTCATCTGGTGTTGGTTCCGGTGATTCTGGTAGAATTCGTTCGACCATCATGTCACTATTTTCTGCCGATATTTCCCCATTTTGGGTCACTTTAGGCAAGCATACTTCTTTAACGTGCTCTCTAAGTACTTTTTTTGAACTGTACCTTTTGTTGCAATATTCGCAACGGAACGCATTCGGGTCTATGTGCAACTGCAGATGCTGAACCATGCGATATTTCTTGTAGAGCTTTCTGTCGCAGCACATCAGATAGGGTTCCTCTCCGTGTACCGTTGTGAAGTGTTTGCGCATTTCTATGAAATTTTTCAGCGGTGCGGAACACAAATCGCAAAACAATTTATGATGGTTCAGTACCATTCTATCCAATGCACTGTCTGCCGGTATACTTTGTTGGTCTTTCGGTACAATAAGCGGACGTTGTGCCAACCTTCGGCTCTTCCTTTCAATTTGACTTTTATCGTCATTGCCCTCGTCTGCCGAATCTACTTCTTCCTTGTTTTTAGCGTCATCTGACTGTAGCTCTGGATCCGATTTGATTTCATTTCCAATTTGACTTTCATCCTCGTCTGTCGAATCTACAACTTCTTCGTTGTATTGTGCGTCATCATCTGACTGTAACTCTGGATCCGATTTAACTTCATTTCCGATATGATTTTCTTCCTCATTATCATCGTCTTCCGAATCGATACCTTTCCCGCTGTGTTCTGCGTCATCTGACTGTAATTCTGGGTCCAATTTAACTTCAAGTATATCTTCAGTGATATCTTCGACGCCAATGTCGTCCCGATCGAAAGCATCATTCGACGTCTCTTCAAGCCATTCGGGTTCGTGAGGTTCGTCTTTGATGTCGACATTTATAGGGTCAATTTCGACGTCCGAGTACAGCACCTCTGGTTTCTCCGGATCATACTCTTCAATGGGTGTTTCATTTAAAATTTCTTGATTTTTCAACACCTGCTCAGCATACTCGTAGAATTCAATAACTGTTTTCCGACACATATGACATATAAAGGTCAGATAAACTACGCTGCGATTGATCTACGGAACACATTCTTATTGCAGTTGGTACTTAATTTTTATATTTAGATAATACTCACCCGAAAGTAGAATAATTTATCAATTATCTCGCGAAGCTCACAATCTTCCAGTGTCACTGGAACAGTGTCCGACTTCAGTCTCAAACATAAGCGACAGATTTCTGTTGAATCCATTGCATATATAGAAGAATTAGAAACAAACAGAATTCGAGCTACAGCAGTATTTCAATTAAAATTACAACTGTTTAATCTGCACTCTAATCATATGTCATGCTTAACTGCACAGTGCACAATATTTGAAGCAACAACAGGAATATTTTTTTTGCAACCGTATCCGTATATGACGTCGATGATGAAGAAATATGACAAAAATAATATTCTATGCTCTAATCTCTAAACGCTTTTATGTTGATCGTTTTGTTTTATGACGTTTTGTTAGCATAATTACGCCCATGCAGCAAAAGCTCATGTCGCCTGATTTTGTTCAGAGTGCATGCATATACGCTATCTATACCTATAAAAATGGATTTCTGCCTGTCTGTCTGCCCCAATGTTCCTTATAGAATTGAAAACTACTGAACCGATCGGCGTGAAAATTTGCATGTAGGGGTTTTTGAGGCCAGGGAAGGTTCTCTCGATTGGCAACAGACACCTCCCCCACTAAAGGCCCAGACACAATGCTTACGGATTTTATTACGTTGTGGCAATCTGACAGTTTTTCCATGGGTTTTCTGTCAATTATCCGCAACGTAGTAAAATCTGTATGCATTGTGTCTGGGCCTTAAGAGGGGGAGCTCCCAAACAAATCTTTGCCTATAAAAACGGATTTCTGTCTGTCCTAGTGTTCCTTATAGAATCGAAAACTACTGAACCGATCGGAGCGACAATTTGCATGTAGGGGTTTTTGGTACCATGGAAGGTTTTTATGATGGTTATTCCTCCCCCCACTAAGAAGGGGGGGGGGCTCCCATACAAATCTATACCTATAAAAATGGATTTCTGTCTGTCTGCCCGAATATTCCTTATAGGATCCAAAACTACTGAACCGATCGGCGTGAAAATTTGCCTGTAGGGGTTTTTGGGGCCGGGGAACGTTCTTAAGATGGTTAGAGACCCTTCATTAAGAGGGGGGCTCCCATACAAATGAAATTTCTGCACAACTGGAGAACTAACATATAAACAAGTCAGTCCATATCACCCAAATATATTTACACCACACACTAACCAAGCAAATGGAACAAAATTTGTAACACCCATATTTAGAGACAAATTTTTTTTCTATGGTGAATTAAGACCCCTCTTCACTTTAGGAGGGGGGGGGGGGATCCTATACAAATGAAATACAAATTTCCTCATAACTCGAGAACTAATTAATCGGGAACCATATTTGGCATGTGGGTGTTTTTGGAGGCATGAATTTTTTCTATGATGAATTAGGACCCCTCTCCCCACTTTAGGAGGGCTCCCATACAAATGAAATACAAATGTCCTCATAACTCGAGAAGTAATCAAGCAAGGCAGGAATTTTTTTTAATGATGGTTTGAGACCCCTCACCCCTGTGGTAGGGGGATAAGGACTCTCATACAAATAAAACAGAAATTTTTGCGTAACTCAAAAACCAATCGAACTCGAGAAATTTTAGACTCTTTCATAAAACATTAATCAATAACAAGACCACCAAAAATCAAAAATCAATAGTAACATTAGATAATTCAGCGTGAGACGGCCACGGCCAGTCGGAAGTATTGGCCACTGCGGGGGGCAGCCCCCGTAGAGATCACCTTTATCTAAGTTTATTTATTTTCCTAGATCTACTGACCTCTGTTACTTTCCTTCAGTTGGGTCACCCCTGTGAAATGGTACTTTCTACGAAAAGATTTTCCGTGAAATGGTACATCCCGCGTAAGGTTTTTCGCGAAATGGTATTCTGCGAAACTCTATATACTCCGCGTTATGGTCAACCGAGAATTGGTGTTCTGCAAAATGGTGTTCGGCAAAATGGTTTGTAATGATGGCGAATATTTGAATGCAATCCGCTTTATTTTATCAGGCTAAGTAATGGGGGGAGTTGTTTTCTACTTTACTGTGAGCAAAATTTGTATATTAAAACACCCATGAACTCCCCAGAAACTTACAAATACGAAGTTTGTCGGGTCAGCTAGTAATATATAATTATATAAAGCAAGCAATTAATATAATTATTCACTATGCACAAATTTATTTGGATTTAAATTTTATGTGTTGAATTCATCTTTATGAACAAAAATAATGCATATTTGCATATATATGCATATGCATATAAAAAACGAAAACAATTTTTTAGAAACTCAAAAAAACCGGCAGCTCTTCACGAACAATTCCCAGATTCCACACACAGCCACAGCATAACACTCGTTGTTTTGTAAAATTTTTAGTAATAATTACTTTCGTGGCTGTTTCTAAGTTCTAGTTTGAAAAAAGTTAATACAGTTCACCTAAAATATCAAATTTTGTTTTATTTCTTGTGTTGGTGACCATATAATTACGTAACAAATACAGTTTTTGGCCAAAGAAGTAAACGTTTGTTTACTTTTTTAACAAGGAATCATCCTGGAGTACATACAAATCGATTTTCCTGAGCTTGATCCGGCCGTGATGAACATGGCCGAGATATGCCGGTTGTGTTTACGCCAGAGATCGAACAATGTAGCCGTTGCATTAGAGGATGACGATTTGCGGAGGAAAATCGATCGCATTTTTTACTTCCAGGTGTGTAGGTAATGTGATTACTGAAAAGGGTAAAACATTAAACTGCTGCTCTCACAGGTTATGCGGGATTTGGATCTACCGAGTTTGATTTGCAATACGTGTAAGCACACCGTTGACGGATTCTACGAGTATGCCGAACAGGTACAGAAAAACCAGCAATTTTTGCGTACGTCGCTGGTTCCTTCTACTTCGTCATCTTCGCATAGCTTAAACATGTCACGGGAATCGCCCGGCTTAGATTTGAGTGTAGAAGAGTCATCCGTTAAAATCGAAAATACTATCAAGAACGAACCCGACGAAACCGAATGGGTTGCCGTAGATACATACTGCGAAACATCGGTTAGTAATAGGCAAGTGTCCACAACAACACCAGTGGTATTAACGGATAATGTTCCGCCCGGTGATATGGAAGCGAAATCCGATCGGGATTGGAAAATGGACGAGTCCACAGACGATGAAAACGATAACGAGGATTCTGACGAATCAGAGTTATCTGATGCCGTAGACGGTACTTGGAACGACGAGGATGAGTCGATGCAAGAGGCGAAACCCAAACGAAAGTATACGCCACGGAAGCAGACAAAGATGATACAAACTGTTAAATCGGAGCAAAAAGAACGAAAAGTACGGATCAGGCCTGATGGACCTTCTATAGATGAGTTGGTACTCGAACACTATAAACTATCTTGTGATCTTTGTGCTGAACCGCTGGACGATTTCACCGAGTTACGCAAACACTACAAATATGTTCACGATCAACCGGCCTATCTGAAGTGTTGCAATAAGAAAATCTTCAAGAAATGCTGGATGGTGGAACACATACAACTGCATTTAAATCCTGATGCATTCCACTGTGACATTTGCAATAAAAGTTACAGTTCGAGCAAGGTTCTGAAAGAACACACCAAAGAAGTGCATTCCCCCAATGAAAATCGCCCCTTCAAGTGCGAAACCTGCCTGAAACCATTTGTTTCGCACGCTCATCTAAATGCGCACGTCATGGTGGCTCATGGCTCCGTACCTTGTCCTCAGTGTCCAAAAGTATTGGCTTCGCAAGGGTCGCTGAAAAAACATTTGGTCGCGATGCACGGCGACGGTGAGCAGTACGTGTGCGACGTGTGCGCCCGTGTCTTTCGTTCCAAGCAGTGCTTCGATACCCATGTTAAGGGTCACTTGGGGACGCGTCTGGAGAACAAGGTTCAGTGCAGTGTTTGCTCGGTATGGCTGACGGATAAGTACTGCCTAACGAAGCACGTGCGCCGGATGCACGTTGCACCGGAACTGCCGCTCTCGTGCGAGCTGTGCGGCAAACAGGTACGCAACCAGGATGCTCTCAACTGTCACATGCGGCGGACCCACACGGAGAGTCGGTTCGAGTGCGATATTTGTCATAAAAAGTTTAAGCGACCGCATCATATGAGGGTAATGCTGTCACTCGGAGGTAATTTTCGGATCGTGACTTTGAATTCATTTGGTTTTTTTTGGTATATTGCAGGAACACGTAGCTATCCATCACACCGGAGAAGACTTGTACGGATGCAACCACTGTCCGGAACGTTTCAACACCAAGAACAAGCAGTACATGCATCGGAAGACCGTTCATCCCGTTGAGTGGGAAGAGGAAATGCGCAAGCGAATCATGAAAGTGCCGTGATTGTAGGATTTTTTCCACTTCTATTATTTATTGTCATACAGTGTTGCAGAAAAGGTTTGTGTTGGATTGTTTTACAGCCGACAAATTCGAAGCAATTTGAAAAAAAATGTGGTGAGTGGAATTTAGCTTCAAATTAATCTATCCTTAAAATGTTCAGTGAATTTACCAAAGTACAGCGAAGAAATTGTAAGCAAAGTACCTATTTCATTTTTTTTTGAAAGAAAAAACGCACTTTATTCAATAATAAAAGAATACATAACGTAAATGTAATAATATCACATTAGAACTATCTAGTTTTATCGGCGGTCGGTAAGATAGATACGATCCAAGGTATCGAGCAGCTCCTTGGCATAGGTACAGTTGGCCACTGCCTGCATAGCGGGTCCTTCGATAGTTGTACAGAACTCGTCAATCGCTGCACAGTCCCGTTCGCAGCGTTGCTGATAGAGCTCCTGGCGAGTAGCGCGTTTTTTTGCACTCACATCTACTTGTCCAGCAAACGGCTCCTCCGGCGGAGTGCGCTCCAGTGTGTCCAACAGTTTGAGATTCTTCAGGTGGGCCAGAAAGCGCGTTCGCCACTTTTTGTATCTGCATTTTTGTCCGCTGAAAACTCCCACGGTTCGTCGTTTGCTAATCAGCTCGCACGTGTCCTCGTCCGGCGTGATCGGGCAAGAACAGGAGTCCGGAAGTTCTTTCATTTGAGCTTTCGTTCTGCAGGACATTGTAGGTTCTTATATATCGGTCGTTTCCATGGGTAGGGCGTGTCTTCAGTGATAGATCGTTACTTGAACTTTGTGAGGTTGTGATGTTAGACAATCTGTAATCTACCACGATACGTGCTTTGATAGCGATGAGTTTATGTATTTCGAGGTTTTCTAGAGCCAGTTTGAAGTAATAGGAGCTGTAGGGTAACCATCTGCAGAATCTATTCTTGAATTTGATTTTTTTTTTCAATCAAAAACCTTTAATTAGAACTTTGGATGAAGTTCCAACAAGTTGATTGAGAACGACATAAAACAAAAACTAAAAGTAAATATAACATATATATATTTGCTCATAATGTTCCCTCAATTTGATTTTTAAAAGTTGTTTCGTCATCTCAGGCATGCGAAAATCTAATATAAGATCTATTGGTAAATTGCGGTGTCCCATAAAGGGATAAAAAACTATTAAAACTCGCTTTGGGCAAGACATATTTTATAGAGATTTACAGCACAATTTGATACTTCAATTAGCGATCAAATTTTACTGATAAAGTGATAACATACCTAAGTGTAACAAGTTGTGCATATTATCAGTTAAGAATAATTTAAAAAGGGTCGAACAATAGAACCACAATATAAAATAATACAAAAAAATTGAAATAATATATAAAAATAATAGGACATTTGTAAGGTTTTTATCAATAGATGCAATTGTTAGGTGCATAGCTCGTGACATCATCATGAAAAAACGTCCCTCAGCAAAGCACATGGTTTTGAAAAACCGTTTTTATTTGCAGTTGTGATAAAACGGCTAAAACATGGAAAATTGTGAGTATACCGTAAGATTTTAAAATAACTTTTCCAATAAAAATGATTAGCGATAATTTCAGCATCACAAGATGTTATTGAGTCTTCTCAGAAATGCAAAAAACCGGGTCGGTGGCTGCGGACGCGTGTTTCGGCTATATCCGCAACCAAGATAAGGCGCTCACAGCGAATTTCGAGAGCTAAAATTACGAAAGCGTTGGAAAGTCAAACTGATACTCCGACCAGTTCCGCAGAAGAATATTCCGCCAATGTTTCCGGTAGTCTTTTCGACGGGCAACAGGAGGTTCTCAAGCAGTACCGGGATCACGACCAAGTATTGAAACAGTACGATGTCGTTCTGGAAGAAGTGCTAGAGCAATCTCGGAAAGCTTACGAGAAAATGCAACTGCAAAGCGCATCTCGAGATGTTTTTAGTGTGGAGGCCATTGAAATGTCGAAAAAACGAGATGATACAAATGGGAACAACCTTTCTGGCCAGATTGCTTCGCAAAATGAAGAAATAAACTCAGTTCCAAATCGAAAAGATGTCGCTGTTCAAGTAGATTCCATGGAATCAAAACCTTGCGCACTTTCAGTACAAGCTGTACCAACTGAAAAGTGTTACAATCAACGCAAAACTTCTACAGTCTCCACGAATACCGAGCAGATCAGTTTTAAAGACGCCAGCAACCAAACGAACCGCGTAGAGAGCCATGACGTGGGAGTACAGAAGTATCACAGCACACGTTGTCGCGAGGCATCCGTGCAAGCAATGATTGGCAAACCACTCCGTATTACGGCCAAGCGTAACGTTTGCATTCAACGTTCGTCCAGATCGTTGGATTTGAATTCCGAATGTGCGCTTTACCTGGCAGAACAATTGAAATGTGATCCGGCCCGTTTGCTGTGGTTGATGCTGCAAACGGCTGCCAAACAGAATTCTCTCAACGATGAATCCTTACGTAGCACTCAATTGAGTGTGGAGTTTTCCAACGAAGATCCTTATTTTGTATCTGCATTTTTGTCCGCTGAAAACTCCCACGGTTCGTCGTTTGCTAATCAGCTCGCACGTGTCCTCGTCCGGCGTGATCGGGCAAGAACAGGAGTCCGGAAGTTCTTTCATTTGAGCTTTCGTTCTGCAGGACATTGTAGGTTCTTATATATCGGTCGTTTCCATGGGTAGGGCGTGTCTTCAGTGATAGATCGTTACTTGAACTTTGTGAGGTTGTGATGTTAGACAATCTGTAATCTACCACGATACGTGCTTTGATAGCGATGAGTTTATGTATTTCGAGGTTTTCTAGAGCCAGTTTGAAGTAATAGGAGCTGTAGGGTAACCATCTGCAGAATCTATTCTTGAATTTGATTTTTTTTTTCAATCAAAAACCTTTAATTAGAACTTTGGATGAAGTTCCAACAAGTTGATTGAGAACGACATAAAACAAAAACTAAAAGTAAATATAACATATATATATTTGCTCATAATGTTCCCTCAATTTGATTTTTAAAAGTTGTTTCGTCATCTCAGGCATGCGAAAATCTAATATAAGATCTATTGGTAAATTGCGGTGTCCCATAAAGGGATAAAAAACTATTAAAACTCGCTTTGGGCAAGACATATTTTATAGAGATTTACAGCACAATTTGATACTTCAATTAGCGATCAAATTTTACTGATAAAGTGATAACATACCTAAGTGTAACAAGTTGTGCATATTATCAGTTAAGAATAATTTAAAAAGGGTCGAACAATAGAACCACAATATAAAATAATACAAAAAAATTGAAATAATATATAAAAATAATAGGACATTTGTAAGGTTTTTATCAATAGATGCAATTGTTAGGTGCATAGCTCGTGACATCATCATGAAAAAACGTCCCTCAGCAAAGCACATGGTTTTGAAAAACCGTTTTTATTTGCAGTTGTGATAAAACGGCTAAAACATGGAAAATTGTGAGTATACCGTAAGATTTTAAAATAACTTTTCCAATAAAAATGATTAGCGATAATTTCAGCATCACAAGATGTTATTGAGTCTTCTCAGAAATGCAAAAAACCGGGTCGGTGGCTGCGGACGCGTGTTTCGGCTATATCCGCAACCAAGATAAGGCGCTCACAGCGAATTTCGAGAGCTAAAATTACGAAAGCGTTGGAAAGTCAAACTGATACTCCGACCAGTTCCGCAGAAGAATATTCCGCCAATGTTTCCGGTAGTCTTTTCGACGGGCAACAGGAGGTTCTCAAGCAGTACCGGGATCACGACCAAGTATTGAAACAGTACGATGTCGTTCTGGAAGAAGTGCTAGAGCAATCTCGGAAAGCTTACGAGAAAATGCAACTGCAAAGCGCATCTCGAGATGTTTTTAGTGTGGAGGCCATTGAAATGTCGAAAAAACGAGATGATACAAATGGGAACAACCTTTCTGGCCAGATTGCTTCGCAAAATGAAGAAATAAACTCAGTTCCAAATCGAAAAGATGTCGCTGTTCAAGTAGATTCCATGGAATCAAAACCTTGCGCACTTTCAGTACAAGCTGTACCAACTGAAAAGTGTTACAATCAACGCAAAACTTCTACAGTCTCCACGAATACCGAGCAGATCAGTTTTAAAGACGCCAGCAACCAAACGAACCGCGTAGAGAGCCATGACGTGGGAGTACAGAAGTATCACAGCACACGTTGTCGCGAGGCATCCGTGCAAGCAATGATTGGCAAACCACTCCGTATTACGGCCAAGCGTAACGTTTGCATTCAACGTTCGTCCAGATCGTTGGATTTGAATTCCGAATGTGCGCTTTACCTGGCAGAACAATTGAAATGTGATCCGGCCCGTTTGCTGTGGTTGATGCTGCAAACGGCTGCCAAACAGAATTCTCTCAACGATGAATCCTTACGTAGCACTCAATTGAGTGTGGAGTTTTCCAACGAAGATCCTTATTTTGCAAATTATGATTTTTTCATGCGGGAAACACCACATTACTCGGAAGACACTTGTACCGTAGATTATAATTGTGACCGAATGACAAGCTGCTGTGTTGAAGAGTTCGGTGAATAGCTCGTTGTTTGCTTAACTATTATACCTAGGAGTATTCTTCACTGGAAACGTGATATCTAGAGTAAACCGACTGAACTTTTCCCAAATTTGGTTGAAATCAATAAATATTATTGTAACTTTTGTCCGTGGCAAGTGAATGCCAATTTACCCAATATTTCAACACTAAATAAAACATTTCCAACTTTTCTCACAATCTTTACACAGCTCTTTAATAATTTGCTTAGCTACTCTGCTCACATTTCCTCGACTTTCCCATTGTTATTGATGATATATTATATTTTATAATGCCTACCAAGAATATGTACATAACAAGGTAGTTGATTCTTAACTTTTGCTACTATCAAGGAAGTTTCAATCCACTTTGAATTGGATTGTAATTATGTTTCTACAGATTAATGCTCTTTCAACTCACTAACTCAAGTCTAGGTAGTTTATGTTGTCGTCTACTATTTGAAAGGACGAACTAAAGCGAAAATTCTACACAGAAGTGCTACACGAAAAAACGTTGTCCATTGTGACAATTAAAATTTGTTTGTTCGGACCTTCTACAACAAATTAGACGATAGTTTGGTTTTGCACCTACATTATTCAATTGCGGGTTGGCGGCTGAAAAAGAAAATGAACGTTTTTAATACGGTTAAGTGCGCCAACGCCTTCTTCACTTACATGAATGAAAACCATTTTGGGCATCCACCGTTTGATTAGTGAGTCTAGTTCTGCCTTCTGCTGAGCGTCCCGGGTCTCTTGGCTGAGCTGGTTTTCACCGGCTTCCCCTGGTTGAGTATTGCTGCTGAATTCGCTTGAACCTACGGGGACACTAGCCGGAACTGGGGTTCCTTTGCCCCCCGTTGGTATTACGGACAATTGCTGACTAGCACTGGTCGACGTGAGATCCGTCGGTCCTGCTGGCACTACATCTGGGTGGTTGACGTACAGCAGTTGTAGCTCCGGTAGTGGTTGCCAACCGGCTTTCAGAGGATACAGGTTGAATAGCAGATCGTACGTGGAAAAGGCGAAGATCGTCACGTTAAGCTGTGAAGGTAGTTGATTTTAAATGGGCTATTATTATATACGCTTTAAAATTATTATATTGTAAAAATTATATTAGCCAGGCTAAATTGACAAACTGCTATTAATCCAAAAACCACGTGCCTCAGTTAATAACCAGTATTTATTCGCGTAACGGTTAATATATCTGAAATTCATAAAGCAGATAACGTGGCATTGTAGATACAAAGATTGTCGTGACCGATCTGCAGTCAGTACTGAGGGAGGACCTTTTTCTTTTAGCTAAGAAATCTTTCAAATGTATGGACAATTATAGCTTGCAGTGGTTCTTTGTATACGAGAATAACCATTGGCAGGTCTATTACAGGCGGAAGAGAAGTTAATCTCTACAAAGCCGCTGGTAACGACCGCCTGCCGGCAGAGCTTTATAAACATGCTCGAGAAACGAAATTGCGAGGAGAAGAAGCTGCTGGAGGAATGGATGGAAAGCGTGGTTTGCCCCATCTACAAAAAACGTGATCAGCATGCTGCTGCATGCATAACGCTGGTAAACGCCACCTACTATAGGGTTTCGTAGGGAATTACCAGGCGAGCTTCATGGAGCTCGCACAATTTTGGACCAGATTTTTACCATCCGATAGATCGTGCAGAAATTTCGGGAGTACAACGTGCCCACGCATCACATCTGTACTGATGTCAAAGCAGCATACGATACGGTCGATCGAGACCAGCTATGGCAGACAATGCGCCAACACGAGTTTTCGGATAGACTGACGCGACGTGATCAGAGCTACGTTGGATCTAGTCATGTGTTTCGTGCGTATCTCGGGGACCCTCTCGGGCCCCTTCGAGACACGACGAGGGTTGAGACTGCTCAACATCGGTCTTGAGGGGGTGATCCGACGAGCGGACATCGAAACGAGAGGCATGATTGTCACCAAGGTTTTGCATATGGTTTTGATATTTAACTTCCGACGGCAGAGGTAATCTACGCCAGACTTGAAGCGGAGATTGGGCTAAAAGGAAATGCGTCGAAGACCAAATATATTAATGGAAGAATGCGTGCTTCCCACGGACGGTAATCGCTGGCGGCGACGAACGGTTCGAGCGGATGGCACTACGGAAAGAAAGCGGAAAGTGGCGAAGACATACGGGTCGTGAGTCATGAGGAGAGATTCCCATCGTACATCTGGCCAAAGTCTGTAGGCTAAGGTGGGCTGGACACGTCGTAAGGATGCCGCACGATATTGCGATGAAAACACTAATCTTCGAAAATCCCATCGCCGCCAGGAACAGGGGGCTCAACGTGCAAGATGGCGCGACCAGGTTGAAAGTAATTTGCGACTTCTAAGACGATTGTAAAATTGGGGACGATGGCCCAAGATCGAGATGAATTGGGACGACTGCTTGAAACAGCACGATTCCCCTCGGTTCTAGGCTGGTGAGACGACGACAATTATGGGGCTAGTGCGACAATCCTACTGACTGTATTTAGCAGCAGCGCCTAACCGAGATTCGAACATACGACGATTGGCTTGTTAGACCAGCATTGTACTTCGAAGCTAACTGGGTGTCGCCAGTGTGTGGTTCGGCAGTGAACGTTGGGTGATCCCTCTGAAAGTGTGATCCGTATACTGACAGGGAAGGAGGGCAACACAGACGAGCTGGGTACAGATTTCATACTAATGGGCGAGATACGGAAACAGGTGATTAGGTGCTGGCCAATCAATTCTCGAACGTGCAGGTTGATAATCAAGGGCTGGTTCTTGAATATAGGCATCATCAACGTGCACAGCCCTCACCTTAGAAGTACCGATGATGACAAGGATGAATTCTTCGCGCAGTTGGAGGGTGAATACTACCGCTATCCAAAACATGATATCAAGGTCGTCATCAGGGATTTCAATGCTCAGGTCGGCCAGGAGGAGGAATACAGACCGGTAATTGGAGGGTTCAGCGCGCACCAGCTGACCAATGAAATTTGCCTAAAGTGCCAAACAAAATGGCTGCGTCAACGCATCCGTCAGCATTATACGTAGTACCTTCTTCTAGCACAGACTTCTACACAAGTACACCTGGAGGTCACGAAATCAGACAGAATCACCGATCGACTGTCGGCACTTCTCAGACATAATCGACGTCAGATCCTATTGAAACGCTAACGTTGACTCGGACCGTTACCTAGTGATTAATTTATATTGTTCCATAATTCATCTGACGCTGTTTTTTACATGAATAAAAACACTACTAGCTAACTTAATTAAAGACTCTTGAGAGCAACAGTTGTTCTTTGAATTTACTACATGAAACATGGAAGTCAAAATAAGTATATACACTGTTAAACAAACAACGCATAACACGAATGGGTTGTTTCTGGCCATATTCGGTGCGTCTAAAGTCTAGTCGAAGAAACTATTTTGTAAAAGACTTGGGATGGCACTGATGTTGATTTGAGCTTGATACGGAGGCAGATCGTATGTGTTTCTCCATGGAAGATATTTAAGTGCGTATCGAACGAATCTACGCTGGATGGCTTCCAACCTGGACGACCAAATACCTGTATAAGGGCTCCACGCTACAGCTGCGTATTCAATTACGGATCGCACAAGGGAGTATTAAAGAGCGCGCAGGCAATATGGATTCCGAAATTCCTTGGTGACTCGAAAGATAAATCCCAAGTTTTTATTGGCCTTCGCTATTATGTACGAGTAATGCTCACGGATCGAGAGCTTCTCATCCAGGTGTACGGCAAGGTCTTTGATAACTGAGATTCTATCCAGCGACTCGCCATCGATAGTGTAGCTCCATTGAATGGGTTGTTTTTTTTTGCGGTTGAAAGAGATGACCGAGCATTTACGCACACTGATGAGGAGCTCATTCGTTTTGCACCAGTCGACGAAGTTGTTGAGAAGCGTTTGAAGCTCGCGACAATCTTCATTAGACTTTACACAGAGGAAGATCTTCAAATCATCCGCATACAAAAGTCTGCATCCTCGAGGTAACACAGCGCATACATCATTGAAGAATAGTGAAAACAGCAAAGGGCCAAGATTACTACCTTGCGGAACACTAGATCGATTAGAAAATTGATTCGAACGTGCTCTGCCCAGTCTCACAGAAAGACGCTGAATAACTAGATATGACCTCAGCCAGTCTACAAAGGTCGGTACCGCACCCATCCGTTTTACTTTGGCCAGAAGCAAATCATGGTCCACGGTCCTTCAGGTCTGTGTAAATAGTATCTGAGTGCCGTTTTCCATGTTCTGGATGCAGAATGATGTGAACTCTGTTAGATTTGTGGTGGTCGACCGTCCTGGAAAAAATCCATGCTGGTCACAGGAGATATGAAGCTTTACTTCCTGAAATAGAAGCTTATTGACGAGAGTCTCCAATAACTTCGATTCTGCGCATAAAGAGCTAATTCCTCGGTAGTTTTCCACAGCTGTGCGATCGCCTTTCTTAAACACAGGAAACAAAAATGATTCCTTCCAGGCATCTGCGAATGATGATTGACTCAGCGACAAGTTGCAAATTGCGGTTAAGGGTGCACATAACGTATCTACACAGTTTTTAAAGATGATTGGTGGTATACCATATGGTCCAGGTTGCAAAGACGGTTTTAGCTTCTTAATTGCAGCTGCAACGTCGGTTTCGGAGAAGGAAATTATTCCTTGTGTTACATTTCGGAGAGCTTCGTCGATTATTCGTGAAGCAACTGGTTCAGTCTTGAATACGCTAGAGAAATGATTTGCAAATAAGTGGCAGATGTCATCTGCAGAGCTCGCTGTATTTGTCCCATGTGACATTATCGATGGAAGCCCTCGCTCTTTCCGTTTACCATTCACAAATGACCAGAACCGTTTGGGATTCTGCTTCAGGCTATTTTGAGTACGCAGCACGTATAAGGTGTAAAGCAATTGATTGTAGCTTCTGTAGCTGTTACTGGCTGACACGAACACTCATTTCGTATACGGGTTGCAATGGTTAGAGTAGTGCCGAAGAGCTTTAGCACGATCTCTTTTTAATGCTCGTACCCTCTTATTGGCCCATGGGGGATTCCGTTTGGGACGAGTTGCAGGCACGAGTAAATTGAATAATCCATTCAATGTGAGTATCAAATAGTCAACCGCTTCATTGATATTGTTGGCACTATACAAAGGGACCCAATCGACCATCGCTAAAGAACGCCCTAAGGTAGCAAAATTAGTTCTTCGGAAGTCAAACTGAAATTCTTCCTCAGGCTCGGTAAATGAAGCAGGCATGGAGCATTGCAAGGTGGTCATTATAGCTGGATGGTAGAGATCAAGGTCTACAAGCGGCTCAACAGCTTCGGATACAGCGCATTCACGAACGGAACAGTCGTTGACAAATAATAGATCGAGTATACGGTCTCGGTTGTTGACGACCGAGTTTATCTGCTTCATATTCAGTAATGACATACCGTCGATAAGAACTGAACTGGGACCGTTGAATAAAGATGTCGATGGGTCCGGGAACAAGTAATTGTTAGTGATGGTAAAGCTACGCCCAAAACTCCGTTGTGAACAACATTCGGCACCGACGCCAAGCTCGGTTAGATCTCGCGCGGATGAAGTAGCCAGACGTCGTCGCGATCTACGCGCACTCCATCGACGCTGCGCTGTCGGAAGAGGACAAGGACTGTTGGAACACCATCCAAATAGTCATGAGCAGTGTAGCGGAGAGCTCCATAGGGTATGTGGCACGGAATCAGCGGAACGATTGATTTGACGATGAATGTAGGAGGGTGAGGGTGAGGAGAACGTTGCGTTGGCGACCAAGATGCACAGTGCCACCAGTCAGAACGTGGAAAGACACAAACAGAAGAGATGCGGTGAATCTGAATGGCTGCAGAAAGCCGATAGTGCCGTTCATGCTGTAATAAGTGCGACGAGGTGCCGTGGCGGGACATTCATGTTAATCTGTCCTTACAGCGTGGGGCAACCAATTCTCCCTTCTATGCTATCCGCAGTAAGCAGTGCTCTGGATTTAGCCCTACGAACACAGAGAGGTTGTTCTAGATCGATTAATTGGCAGCGGCTTTCATAGCTGGGAAGACGGAATGGGTTTCTGCATGGCAGCTTTCGCAAAGCGAATCTAAGAAATCGACCACGGACTCAATTCTCTCAGCGCTGTTGTTGTAGTTGGGATTCCAGACGGACGAACAATATTCTAGAACTGAACGCACCACGAACAGTATAGCGATTATATGTCAGAGAAATAAAGCTTGAGGACCTTGAGGCTTTGGCGACAATATACGAGATATAAGATGCTTGTACGTTAAGTGCGAATCTAAGATAACACCTAAGTGTTTGATATACGAAACACGTTCAGTTACTGTGCGTTCGAGCTTATAATAAAATAGGATCAGATCTTTCTTTCGGGAAAATGTGATTGCTGAACAGTTCTCCGGATTCACTATCATACTATCATATCAGTTCACGTTGCACCAAGTGGCAAAGGCGAGGCAAAGGCTTCGAGTTGATTTTGGAAAAAGTAACAAGTGACAGTCGAGCGGATCCGGAAGTACAGTTTAAGATTATCGGCATACGAGAGCCTAGGGCCGTTAATGACCAAATTAACGTCGTTGAAATAAAGCAGAAAAATCAGACGGCCTTGGTGGATTAAGCTCGTCTTCATCTATGGGGACCCATCGGGGGGGAAGTTGCACTCCTTGGAACCTCTTATCCATTTATTAGGTCGTATGAATAAAACAGTTTACTATGCTTTTCCCGTTTAAACCGTATGGGAGCATTTGCTCTAACTCTTTTATTCATACGGCCCCTTGTCTGACGCATTAATCGTATCAGTCCGATTCTTCAAGCTTTCGCTGCCAGTCTGGTACTGGAATTCTCCACTGTAGCAAAGCTTCGTGCTATATGCTATGCAATATCGTCAGCGAAACCTAGAAGTAAGGCCTAAAATATACTTTTCGTGTCAATGCCCGGTTTCCGTTTCACATGACGACTGGCTTGTAAGACCAGCATCGTTCCTCAAAGCTAATTTGGGGTTCTGAGTTACTCGCTGATTTGTTGAACATCTCGACACTTACAAGTCAGATGCGATCTGGTTGGACCATTCCAGCGTTACCTTGCAACATCCACTCCGCTTTCAGTTTGGTTTGTACTTCTTTCGTTCGTATAAGGCACATGCACGTATGTTTTTCAATCCTAATCAACCGTCACAAACGCTAAGAGGACTACTGGTCAAGTTAGTGTTTCATATAATATATTATCATCAGATTCATACGGTGGCGAATGCTTTTTTTGATCGAGGGCAAAGGAAGCGCTATTTCCAGTTTGTATGTGTCGTTGAATTTCCTTATTCGTCGTATTGTGGGCAGTGACAAGAGATCCCAAATCACCCCATAGACGGTTTCAGCTTGGGATTTAGATACAGCAACAATAGAGGTGGATGATGCCTACAATGCTTGACGAGTGGTGTTGGGGCTTAGAGAACAGGAACAACGTTGCCCTAATTCTTCACTGACGAAACACAGATCAAGCAAATGGTTAATTCCATGCAAAATTTCAGTCCGGCTGTAGCAAGCAAGGACAGTGTATCTGGTCGAAAGGACGGGGAAAGGACTGTTTTTAGCAATGGAGATGAATGAAAATGCACGTACCTATATATTGTTGCTGAAACTGGAAGCAAAAATGTACTGGGATGACAATGCTTGACGTTTATGCATTTATCACGAGTAAATACTTTAAAATGAATTATTTTCATTATATCGTTCAATGCGTAGAAAGATTTCTGACCTGACTGACCTAAATAATCTTTCAAATCGGTTGAGATATACCCATGTTATTAGCGCTCAAAACCATTTTTCGTAACGCTCGAATGTTTTGATGTAAGACAGGAAGGTGCCCGGAAAATGACCACCGTAACTTACCTGCTTATGCCCGGAGAACATAAAACTGTCCGAGCTGTTTAGCAGCGCTTGCAGATGTAGAATTTTTCGTGTTGGATTTTTTAGCGTAATTCGCAGTGTCATCGGTATGCGAACGTACATCTTTTCCTCAAGATAGCAGTACAAATTAAGCGCTGGATCTATCACCTCTGCAAGCACAAGTGATTTATTTAGCCAGCGTGGTGCGAAACTGCTAAGAGTTAACTTACCAATCCCGTTGATAACAAACTTAGACTCATTGATCACGTTCGGTGAACAACTGCGGCACCATCGAATGCAGTAAATACCGAAAATGAGTGATTTGTCCGCCGCAGACTCACTGGTCTGTAGCGTACTTAGACCAGCATTAATGAACCCGTTTCTTTCGTTGTTGGTCAACTGAACGCAATCGATTGCTTGGTTGTAGATGTTTTTCACCTTCGATAGTCCTTTGGTAAAATCATCCCGCAGTAGCTCATCACCGGCGGCACCGCCAATAGCATTGGGAGTGCCAACCGGTAGGGGTCGTACTTTAAAATCATCTGCGCTTCCCGCAGATGAAGTCATCAATCCTGGTTGGGGCAACGGTGAGGATCCCGAAAGGGCAGCATTATTAGTAGAAGAATTGGACGAAGCAGCGGTTAGTGGGAGATTTAACTGATTTGTTAGATTGGCATTGGTGCTACCGATAATGGTTGCGTTAGTTGGAAGCTTTGCCAGCAAGCTTCGGTTGAACTGCTCGTCCGAGAGGGCGACGCGAGACTGAGGCAACGTTGTTCCTCCGCCGCTTACTTGGTCCGGTGTATGACTACGACTGAACGTAAGCCGGACGTCGTTATTCAAGTACTCGCTTTGCTTTATCCAGTCTTTGGTGCAGTTCAAGGGATGCAGTATCCGCAGGTCTTGAAACCGGCTATTTTGAGTAAGTTTTGTTCCTACGATTCGCTGGTTGCCTTTGTAAGGCTTTTCTAGGATGTTATGATCCTAAAATAAATTGTTTGATGTTACCCTAGGTTGTTATGAAGAGAGTAGAATTATACTTACACTAATGAACTGCGTCTCCAGAATATCCACACTGTCCGGGGCTTTGACATCCATGGTTATCCTTAAAATAAAATCTTCGTTTCGGAATGCCTTACCAAGGGGCTCTCGGCTTAATGCATAGAACCGCCCACTCAATTTGATCTCTTCAACGCAGGGCACCACAATGGTGTCCTCTTTGATCTTGCGCACCTGTTCCTCATTTAGGTATTCGATTTTAACATTATGATTGTTGTTGTACTTTATAGTGCTACGCTCGTTAGCGATCAGTTTGGCCAGGTCTTCCTTTTCACTGTTCGGAGTTGAAGGAGAATCCACGGTGGCCGTGGTTACCGGTTTCGTTTGATGGAGGTTTTCCGTCTGGTAGAAAAGTCGCTGGCGCAATTCGATGTTGCCCTCGATCAGACTAGTTGCATAATACGAAATTGATGTCGTTGACTGCATTTGCAGTTCGCCAATGTCGATCTGGACGTGGGAATTAATCTTTTGCAGTGGATGACTTAGATCAGTCGTTAAAAATACTACAAGAATAAACAGAATCATTCCACGATCAAAGACCTAGATAAAAATAGTATTCAAGCTTACCATTAGTCCGTAGGTTTTGAGGCACACTTATACTGACTCCAACATTCTGCAGGCAAAGATCGGAATTGTTCATTATTTTTGTCGTTATTTTGTAAAACTCATTTGTTAACATTGGTTGGTTGTTCTGTTTAGTCTGTGATCCAAGGTGAAACCTATCGAAAAGATATAATTTCAGTAGGTACTTTAGAAACAACTAAAAAATCACACTCACGTTGGTATGATATAACACGAACTAATAACCGATATCTTCTCCATACAGTCCTGATGCGGATTGTAGTGTTTGAATACTCGTTGAACGTTTAGCTTTTCTCGCTGCGAAAGAATGGCATATGTGCGGTCCGATCCCATTTGTACTTCCAACCGAAAAATGTGCACGTTTGCATTTTCCATAAATTGATACCGCTCCCCGCTGAATAATATACGGTAGCACTTGTGCGGCTCCAGAATGAATTCTTCTATTGGCTTTGTCTGCACGGATTCACATCCCTCAGGAACATATTCGCAATACTGAGAGGCCGGCACTCGAACAGAACTAGATTTCAGATCTGACAGTAAAACGGAAAAGTTTTTCAACTTCAATGGAACCTCTACAATGGATCGGACGTACAATTGCAGATGCAATTTTTCATCATTTCGTATCTGTCGCTTTTCAAAGCTAATTTTGCATTCTAGCAAGTCATTCAATCGATCGAGATCAAGCTTTATGGGACTGTTGAATGATGATAGTGCAGTTTGCCAGTTAGCCGACAGTTCCGGTGAAATTTGACTGCTCGAAACCGGGGAAACATTGTGGAATACTTTCCAAAGGTTTTCCAATACTAAGATGCGATCGGATTTTTCCATAGCGATCCGCGGCGACAGTGCTTCAATGCTACATGTAACAAAATCCGGTACCGAGGCGGAAAGATACGCAGACCGAAGAGTTTTCAGCAGAACCTCGGTGAATATCGTGAACCACTTATCCATCCGATAGTCGGACAACATCAACGAATAAAGGGTGAGAGCTTTCGAGTGGTCTCCACTTTTTAGATACTCTTCGGCCATATCGATTGCTAGTTTCTTGCGGAATCGTAAGCATTTGTACACTTTATACTGAGCCATAGCTTGTCCCAGCAAGGTTATGACGGTTGCCGAATGGTTGTGGGATTTCTCTATTTCCTGTACCAGACATATTACTTGTTGCTCCGAAACCGGTTCGCCCGTTTTTGTGCCGCGTATACCGAAAAAGTCACTGTACAGCACTGAGTTGGCATTTGTAGAGGAAGTCTGAAAGTGAAGTGGTTTATTAGTTACTTTGATAAATTAGCTGTCCCTAAATTAGTCAGTTTTCAGAAACTAACCTGTCCAGCTCCGCTGAGCTGAGTCTCATTGGCGGGTGCCAGTGCGGAGCACTGCAAAAATGCTTCCTTACGCTTGCCCACATACTCGGCCGCCTTATGAAAGTAAATACCTGGATGTTGGGTTTGTAGCGGCGCCAGTCCGTTCTTGACTGCGTCACAGAATAGCTCACCGAAGGCACTGTACTGCACACTAAGCCACGCGTAGTGTTCGAAGAGGAGCTCCTTAAAACCGGTCCGGCTGCGATATTTGGCGATGTGGTTCTTGAAGTGGGAGATCGAATCTTTCGGGTGGTTCTGTTTGAAAAATAGCCGACAAATCTTGTAGTTAACGAAACCGGCAATGGTTTTTACTTCGAGACAGTTGGTGTCAACGATTCGGATTTCATCCAGATTGACATAGGTTTGCCGATAATGTCGTAGGGCATTCGATTGATCCAATTTCAATTCGGAAATAAAGCCAAGTTTAAATTGGTGTCTGATCTTAAGTATTTGATGGGAATCCGTTAGTTGCTCTCGGTGCAATCGAATTTGTTTCATCATTTGCGTGTAGTACGCTTGCGCGAGCTCTAGAAAGGCGGATTGCAGCCTAAGGATGTGGCCCATCAAATGATCGTTATGAGGAAGCACAAATAGCATTTTCGCGTTAATGTCACATGTACTAGTCAGGTGCGACGCCCTTTCGGAAGCAAGCAAATCATCTCCGTGAGGTATGGCAGCACCTTTTTGTATCAAAACCACAGCTAATCGCGTGTTACGTCCTTGAAGTGAGTTTTTCAGGGACTGAATGATGGAAGCACACTGCAATTGCTTATCACTCCACTGTGGATCGTTCCATTCTAGATCCTGAAAGAGAACTACGACGGCCGGCAAAACGTGCAGATGCTTCAACATCCAGTTTCGTTTCAAGATACCTTTAGGATGATACCATTCGTAGGATTGATGTTTGGGTTTCGATACAGGAAACTCATAGTTGGGCGGAAGGAGTTTATACTGAATAGATTCGCTGAAATCGAAACAAAATAAACTGTCCGCAATTAATTTGATTGGATAAATTTAAGTACCTTTCAGGTTTCTTGCCATTGTTGAAAGCATCCCATATCGTTTTGTGGATAGTATTCCGCTGCACATCCAATCCGGACAGTCCAACCAGCGGTTGGGCGGTGGTTACCAGCTCCGACGGCAGAACACTGGCATCCAACGTCATTCTCCGGCACTATAGTATATTATTCGGGCCCTGCTCGAACAATTCTGTCAAATCGCGACACGGTTTTTTATCAGCAGCTCTCGCTGCTAGCCTAGCCCGCAAGCAAGAAATTTCACTTCTGTTCCTCCGCTTTTTTTCACCCGCAAACATCGGCGCTCTCACTGTGGGCCTGATTTACCAAAGACACCTCACCCGATGCCCACAGCAGGAAATGTTTTGTTTCTAGTAATGGACACTGACAGAGTCCCCGAAAACGACCGATATGATTAAGTTCAAGGCAAAAATTTTGCACGATTTTAGCCAAATCCGAGATGATGACAAAATTTTTGCAGGCAATCTTTTGACAGTTTCGGATTACGCTGTCAGGTGGCATATGCAAATGTGTGAGTGCGCGTTTATGCACTTGGTGCTGGCTAGTGATGGAAGCTGATTTCTTTAATTGTGTTACACACAGGGGGCTGATATGACGTCACATTTTCGTTGCTCACATGAAAAAGGCGGCAAACGCAAAGCGATTTCACAAAACGAATTTATCTAACCATTTTCACAGTTTCATGTATTTCGCATTAATTGTCTGCCTGAAATTGGCTATGTGATGCTAAAACCTTGACTAAAATCGAACTAAAACTAACAAAATTTAACAATTTATACATCCGACTCGGTTGTCAGCTTGAGCCCATCTATGAAGCTGTCAGCTTGGGCCCGCTCTATGTTGGCTACGTTTTTTTGTATAGGTTGGTATTGGAAGTGTCATTCCCGTGGTTACACATTATATACAGTGCAGTTTTTGAAAATATACATATTGGACAATAAATTTCAGAGAAATCGACAAAAAACTGTCAAAAAATTGAATATTGAGGTATTTTTTCCGTTTTTAAAACGTTACACCCAAATTACACAATTTTGTAATCACAGAAAATAAAAAAAAATTTCTTTAAAACTATAATTTTTACCCATGTTTGGCATCTCTGGTTTTGATATCAGAAGAGAGGGCGGCAGAAAACTGGTGAAAGGGGTGAAAGGGAGGCCCAATGCAAAATCGTCGCTGTTATGCTGCAGTTGCATGAATGGGAATGTAGGTACACTGAAAAAAATATGCGCGAACCGTGCGAACTCTTTTCAGTAACTCTTATTAGGTACTAGCTGACCCGACAAACTTCGTATTGCCACAAATTAAACTGTGTTGTACATAAATCGTGAATCTCGGATGACCTTTGTCACAATTGTAGGGAACGAGCCGAGTTAGATGAATCAGCGTAAAACAAATCTAATGAAACTGAATTATTTACTTGAGTGTTACTGAAACCCCTTGCATAGGAAGAATACCGTCATACGAACGATGAGAGACAAGGAGAGAAATGAATCGTTCAATATGAGACTTACGCATACTGTGGCATGATATAGCATGCTCTAAACAAGTCAGTTTTTGGACGAACGTAGACTTTGACGGACGTTGTTCCGTATTCCGGAGGGCTCGGTTGGAAATAACCGACGGACACGACATTGGCGTAGTGCTCCCAAATAGTGAGTATAGTAAATTGAATATATATAGTGGCGTCTGGTAAACGCCTATTCCAGAAAATTTAAAAGATGCTTGTGCGCATCTGGTTGTTTGCCGAACTGCCTCTGTGAGGGCTATTTTTTGTACATACTTGTGTGTATGATTCGCGTGCCTCTGGGAAGGCAGAATAGTTTACTAAAACACGCTGGTATGCGTTGTTTGATCGCCTCTGGGAAGGCAGCGTAAATTTGTTTGTACGCGATAGCTCCCCTGAGAGGGACTTTTAGCATCTCGCTTGAGCGCGTCTGACTATTGGAATGATTGGAATACGCTGATGTGCGCGTATTAGTGGCGTCTGGCAAACGTCCATCTGAGAAAGTTGAAAAGATGCTTGTGCGCATCTGGTTATTTTTTAGCTGCCTCTGTGAGGGCTACTTTTGGCATATGCTTCGCGTGTATGATTCGCGTGCCTCCGGGAAGGCAGAATGGTTTACTGAAACACGCTGGTATGCGTAGTTTGATCGCCTCTGGGAAGGCTGTGCGAAATCGTTTGTGTACGATAGCTCCCCTGAGAGGGATTTTTAGTAACTCGCTTGTGTGCGTCTTACTATTATTGGAATACGCTGGTGTGCGCGAATTAGTGGCGTCCGGCAAAGGTCTATTTGAGAAAATTGAAAAGATGCCTGTGCGCATCTGGCTGGTTTTTGAACTGCCTCTGTGAGGGCGACTTTTTGCACATGCGTATTTTTTGCGTGTGATTTGCGATTATGATTCGCGTGCCTCCGGGAAGGCAGAATGGTTTACTGAAACACGCTGGTATGCGTAGTTTGATCGCCTCTGGGAAGGCTGTGCGTAATCGTTTGTGTACGATAGCTCCGCTGAGAGGGATTTTTGTAACTCGCTTGTGTGCGTCTTACTATTATTGGAATACGCTGGTGTGCGCGAATTAGGCGTCTGGCAAAGGTCTATTTGAGAAAATTGAAAAGATGCTTGTGCGCATCTGGTTATTTTTTAGCTGCCTCTGTAAGGGCGACTTTTTGCATATGCTTTATGTGTGATTCGCGTGCTGAAACACGCTGGTATGCGTTGTTTGATCGCCTCTGAGAAGGCTGTGCGAAATCGTTTGTGTACGAAAGCTCCCCTGAGTGGGACTTTTAGTAACTCGCTTGTGTGCGCCTGCCTTTTCGGAATACGGTGGTATGGGCGTATTAGCGGTGTCTGGTAATGGTAATTATAATGGTAATGACGAAATTGATAGTGGTAATGATTAAAACGATGCGGATGTCAAAAATGATGATGGTCATAAGATTTTTTTTGGTCAATTAATCAGAAGAGTAGAGGAGGGGGTGAATGTAGGGAACGAGCCGAGTTAGATGAATCAGCGTAAAACAAATCTAATGAAACTGAATTATTTACTTGAGTGTTACTGAAACCCCTTGCATAGGAAGAATACCGTCATACGAACGATGAGAGACAAGGAGAGAAATGAATCGTTCAATATGAGACTTACGCATACTGTGGCATGATATAGCATGCTCTAAACAAGTCAGTTTTTGGACGAACGTAGACTTTGACGGACGTTGTTCCGTATTCCGGAGGGCTCGGTTGGAAATAACCGACGGACACGACATTGGCGTAGTGCTCCCAAATAGTGAGTATAGTAAATTGAATATATATAGTGGCGTCTGGTAAACGCCTATTCCAGAAAATTTAAAAGATGCTTGTGCGCATCTGGTTGTTTGCCGAACTGCCTCTGTGAGGGCTATTTTTTGTACATACTTGTGTGTATGATTCGCGTGCCTCTGGGAAGGCAGAATAGTTTACTAAAACACGCTGGTATGCGTTGTTTGATCGCCTCTGGGAAGGCAGCGTAAATTTGTTTGTACGCGATAGCTCCCCTGAGAGGGACTTTTAGCATCTCGCTTGAGCGCGTCTGACTATTGGAATGATTGGAATACGCTGATGTGCGCGTATTAGTGGCGTCTGGCAAACGTCCATCTGAGAAAGTTGAAAAGATGCTTGTGCGCATCTGGTTATTTTTTAGCTGCCTCTGTGAGGGCTACTTTTGGCATATGCTTCGCGTGTATGATTCGCGTGCCTCCGGGAAGGCAGAATGGTTTACTGAAACACGCTGGTATGCGTAGTTTGATCGCCTCTGGGAAGGCTGTGCGAAATCGTTTGTGTACGATAGCTCCCCTGAGAGGGATTTTTAGTAACTCGCTTGTGTGCGTCTTACTATTATTGGAATACGCTGGTGTGCGCGAATTAGTGGCGTCCGGCAAAGGTCTATTTGAGAAAATTGAAAAGATGCCTGTGCGCATCTGGCTGGTTTTTGAACTGCCTCTGTGAGGGCGACTTTTTGCACATGCGTATTTTTTGCGTGTGATTTGCGATTATGATTCGCGTGCCTCCGGGAAGGCAGAATGGTTTACTGAAACACGCTGGTATGCGTAGTTTGATCGCCTCTGGGAAGGCTGTGCGTAATCGTTTGTGTACGATAGCTCCGCTGAGAGGGATTTTTGTAACTCGCTTGTGTGCGTCTTACTATTATTGGAATACGCTGGTGTGCGCGAATTAGGCGTCTGGCAAAGGTCTATTTGAGAAAATTGAAAAGATGCTTGTGCGCATCTGGTTATTTTTTAGCTGCCTCTGTAAGGGCGACTTTTTGCATATGCTTTATGTGTGATTCGCGTGCTGAAACACGCTGGTATGCGTTGTTTGATCGCCTCTGAGAAGGCTGTGCGAAATCGTTTGTGTACGAAAGCTCCCCTGAGTGGGACTTTTAGTAACTCGCTTGTGTGCGCCTGCCTTTTCGGAATACGGTGGTATGGGCGTATTAGCGGTGTCTGGTAATGGTAATTATAATGGTAATGACGAAATTGATAGTGGTAATGATTAAAACGATGCGGATGTCAAAAATGATGATGGTCATAAGATTTTTTTTGGTCAATTAATCAGAAGAGTAGAGGAGGGGGTGAATGTAGGGAACGAGCCGAGTTAGATGAATCAGCGTAAAACAAATCTAATGAAACTGAATTATTTACTTGAGTGTTACTGAAACCCCTTGCATAGGAAGAATACCGTCATACGAACGATGAGAGACAAGGAGAGAAATGAATCGTTCAATATGAGACTTACGCATACTGTGGCATGATATAGCATGCTCTAAACAAGTCAGTTTTTGGACGAACGTAGACTTTGACGGACGTTGTTCCGTATTCCGGAGGGCTCGGTTGGAAATAACCGACGGACACGACAACAATCTTGAGTTTTGAAAGTTTCTGGGGAGTTCATGGGTGTTATATAAATTTTCCTCACAGTAAAGTAGAAGTCGGGCTTGGGTTGCCAGTCTCCAATCGCGCCCCTAGCACATGCTGTACATTACATCCTCGACAACTACGCATATCTAAGGGTACGGAAGCTGTCTCGAAGTTGACGGCCTCTGTCGGATTGATTGATTGATTGATTCATCATATTCTAAATACAATACGCGAATACTGGCGCGATAACCATACCATGGCGGTAGAGGAAATGCTTCGTCAAACACGTCTTCGTCTGTTCACCAAGGGGGTGCGGCTCAAACAACGACTGTTCTCCATGTTAGGGGCGGCTGATTATTATACCCGTGCTCGTGCCAGCAGGGACTCTAAACAGTGCTGTGCACGATGGCCCTCCGGTGAGACAGGGGGTTAGGGGCAGGCCCAACAAGCCGTCGTGAAAAACAAAAAGTTAACAACAACGAAGAAGAAAATAGGAATCGGAACAATCGGCGTCGTCCTACGCAACGAAATAAGGACTATACGATTGGAAACTCGTGACACGGAATTGCAAATCGCTCGGCTTCCCGGGTTGCGATAGGATAATCTATGATGAACTACATCCCTGAAACTTCGAAGTCGTAGCACTGCATGAACTTTGCTGGACAGGACAGAAGGTATGGAAAAGCGGGCATCAAGCGGCTATTTTCTATCAGAGCTGTGGCACCACCAACGAGCTGGGAACCGGCTTTATAGTACTGGGAAAGATGCGCCAGCGTCTGATTAGTTGGCATTGATTAACGCAAGGATGTGCAAGTTGAGGATTAAGGGCCGTTTCTTCAACTACAGTATTGTCAATGTGCATTGCCCTCACTAGCTGGAGCAGGTGTATGATGGCTGTCAGCGACGGGACGTGAAAATCGTCATCGGTGACATGAACGCGCAGGTAAGACGGGAAGCTATATACAGATCGGTAACCGGGCCAAACAGCCTGCATGCCGCCTGCTTCCCGCGGTATGGTAGTCCGAAGTGCCTTCGTCCCCCGCAAAGATATCCACAAAGCCACCTGGAGATCACCAGACCAACGAATAGAAAACCAAATTGACCATATTCTAATCGACGGTAAATTCTTCTCTGATGTTATAAACGTTCGCACCTACCGCAGTGCGAATATAGATTCGGACCATTTCCTAGTTGCAGTTTGCATGCGCTCAAAACTCTCGACGGTGTATAACACGCTTCGAAGTCGTACGCCGTGACCCAATACCGCGCAGCTAGGAGACATCGGAGTTGCCCAGGAATTCGCGCGGTAGATGGAAGCAGCGCTACCAACGGAAGAGCAACTTAGCGCAGGCAACTCTTGAAGATGGTTGGAAAGGCATTAAGACCACCATCGGTAGTACTGCTCTAGATACAATGGCACTAGATACAATGAATCCGAACCGGAAAAACGATCGGTTCGACGGCGAATGCGTGCAATTAGTGCAGGAGAAGAATGCAGCACGTGCGAGAATGCTGCAACACCGTACGAAGGCGCGAATGTGGAGCGAACAGGCAAAACTCGGTCTTCCGGAGGAAAAAGCGCCACCAGGAAGAATGAGATCGTGAGGCGATGGACGAACTGTACCGTGCTAACGATAAATGTAAGTTCTACGAGAAGTTAAACCGTTCATGCAAAGGCTATGTGCCGCAGGTCGATATGTGTCGGGACTCAGACAGTGAGGTGAGGTGAGGTGATCGAGAGGTGGAAGCAGTATTATAACGAGCACCTTAACAGCGATGTAGCTGAACATGAAGGCAATATGGCAATATATCTTGGAGCACGTGCAGAAGACGACAGAACCCCCGGTCCCCGACCTCCAGGAGGTAGCTGAAGAGATCGCTCGGCTGAAGAACAATAAAGCGGCTGGGGCTGATCAGCACCCCGGTGAGCTGCTGAAATACAGTGGTTACGCACTGGCTAGAGCGTTGCACTGGGTCATTGTCAAGCTTTGAGAGGAGGAGCTACTCCCGGAGGAGTGGACGGAAGGCATCGTGTGTCCGATCTACAAAAAGGGCGACAAGTTGGATTGTTGTAATTACCGCGCAATCACACTGTTGAACGCCGCCTACAATGTACTCTCCCAACTTTTATGTCGTCAACTATCACCATTTGCAAAGGAGTTCGTGAGGCAATATCAAGCGGGACACAGGGGTGCCCGTGCCACCACGAATCAGATTTTCGCGCTTCGGCAAGTGTTGCAGAAATGTCGCGAATACAACGTGCCCACGCATCATTTATTCAACGACTTCAAATCGGCGTGTGACACGATCGATCGAGATCAGCTTTGGCAGATTATGCACTACCACGGATTTCCGGATAAACTAACGCGATTGGTCAAGGCGACGATGGATCGAGTAATGCGTGTTGTTCGAGTATCAGGGGCAGTCTCGAATCCCTTTGAATCTCGAAGAGGGTTACGGCAAGGTGATGGGCTTTCATGTTTGCTGTTCAACATCGCTTTGGATGGTGTGATAAGAAGAGCGGGAATAGACACGAGTGGCACGATATTCACGAAGTTCATCCAGCTTCTTGGCTTCGTTGACGACGTTGACAGCATTACAGGTACCTTTGAGAGGATGGCGGAAACATACATCGGACTGAAAGCTGAAGTCAAACGGATTGGACTTGTCATTAATGTATCGAAAACAAAATACATGAAAGGAAGAGGTTCTAGAGAAGTGAATGCTGACCTCCTTCCTCGGATTCATTTAGACGGTGATGAAATCGAGGTGGTAGAAGAGTTCGTGTATCTGGGCTCACTGGTTACCGCAGACAACGACACCAGCAGAGAAATACAAAGACGTATTATGGCAGGAAATCGTGCTTACTTTCGACTCCGTAGGATGCTGCGATCGTACAAAATTCGCCACCGCACGAAGTTAACAATCTACAAGACGCCGATTAGACCGGTTATCCTTTACGGCCATGAGACATGGACTATGCTCCTGGAGGACCAACGCGCCCTTAGTGTTTTCGAACGAAAGGTGTTGCGCGCCATCTATGGCGGAGTGCAGATGGAAGACGGAACGTGGAGGAGGCGAATGAACCATGAATTGCATCAGCTGCTTAGGGAACCACCCATCACCCAAACCGCAAAAATAGGTCGCCTGCGATTAGCTGGACACGTCGTGAGGATGTCGGACGACAGCTCGGTTAAAAAAGTTCTCAATTACGATCCGACTGGAACGAGACTGCGGGGCGCGCAGCGAGCAAGATGGATCGATCAAGTGGAAGGCGACCTGCGGAACCTACGCAGACTACGGCCAGAGGAAACCACGGCCTGGAGCTGATGTACAACCCATGAAGATGGAGGCCTTTTGGCCGACGATCGTTCGGTGATCGAAAGGTAGAAGTAGTGCTTTGTGGAAAATTTGAATGACATGTAGGCTGAAGACCAAGATAACGAAACGAGCGAGTGGTCTCGGGTTCGTATCTAAGTAGATTCAGGTTCTTTGATGTTATGTGACTTACACATGGGTTTTTCTCTCAGGCTCCTCCACATTCTTCCTTCATACTGGTTTCTGCATTTACCATTGAGAATGTGCATACAGAAATAATAAACGTAAGTGGATTACCACGGAAGTTAATTGGAATCATGGCAATAAAGAATGGAATTCAGTGCTATTTAGGATGGACTGTTTGATGGACATTCAAATCTCGCAGAGGACCTGCTTGAGCTAGCAAGGTTAGCCTTCATACAAAGTGATATCAACTAAACCGGTTGTCCCCTATATGTATAAAACATGGATACTGTTCGAAGAGGACCAGCTGGGTAGGACATGTTTCGTGGCGGACGAGGAGGTAAGATAAGGTAAAGCAAGATCTGGTGTGAAATGGGTGCCCGCAGGCTTGCTTTGGAGACTAGCCGCCATAGAATAAGTGAGTTTGAAGAGTTATGTTTGAATAAGTAACTATTCAAACGAAAGGTTTGTTGCGTTTACTGCCGTTTCTAATACTAACTTTTCATCCCCCATCGCAAATCGCATGGGTTAATAGTGAAGAGCTACCATGATGCAACTTAATAATTGACTCAACTCATCGCACACTAATTTCGGGTATAAATGGACACAAATCCAAAGGGCCTTTCTCAGAATTAAAAGTCTGTAAAACTTTGGCTCAACTTAAGCATAAGACTCGCTTGCATTGACTCGACGCTTGGTAAAGGATACTCAACATCCGATTCATATTCAAATGCGATTGAAACAGAGCCCCCTGTCTTTTGAATAAGATCTTTACTTTTATGTTGTAGGTTTACTGAAGTATAGCTGCTTAGCAACACCTTGGCTGTTGAATCCAGAGATATTATGAAGCGAAAAGAAAGAAATTAAAAAGTCAGTTAGGCATCCATCGACCGATTCTTTGGCCCAACACCGTTCTACGGAGTGTCATTAAGTGCAATTGAATCGGAACTTGAAGTATCGAAACATAAGATAATTTCTAGCGTTACGAGATGCCGAACAATAGCCGACTAGAGGTGATCAGCAGAATGACACCTAATTGCAAGCTGTGATATTACCTGTATAGAACAAACCATCACTCTGCTTTCGGGAATTTATTTAATTTTTTATTTACAAAAAATGTCTTAATACTACAGTTAGTTTTTTTTTCTTTTCTTTTTTCTTTCCATTAACACTAAAGAGCAGCTTTAAATATAGTTGCTTTTTAATTTACGTTCCATTAAAACGGCATCGCTTTTTCTTTTAGTGTAAAGTGAAAAGACAAAATAAAATTTGTTAAAAACGTTCAATTATAGAATCTGCTTACAACGTCTCTTCAAATAACTTGACTGATGACTATTTTTTGCTCAATTCTTAAAAGATATATTTTTTTCTCCTTTTCATTAAATACAATTAGCTTACAATTACAACTAGTTTTTCTTTCCTTGTATTGACTTATGATGATACAAAAGCGACCGCTTCCTTCACTAGACATTTTGTCATATGCTTTTTTGTTGTGTGATGGTATTATGATTGGATCGTAGATTTGCTGGCAGTAAAGTGACAAAAGTTTGATAGTTTTCAGCGGCGCTGACATCAAAAAATTGCCAATTTACCACAAACTAATCCGTTGGATTTTCAGAGCATGAAAACAACTGAAACAGTTATGAACATACATTCTATTATTGTTCGTCTTGTCATGTTCGGCTTTGATTAGCTAAATGTGTGTTTTTATTTCGTTTTAAACAAAACATTCAGTGACTAATTTAGAAATGCGTTCAATACTTGATATCGGACTTTTGGTATGTTTCGGTAGTTCACAACGCTGTTTTTTTTGTAAATCGGAACAAATCGCCGCTTATGGTCGCGATCATTATTTATAGGTTTTCTATTGCTGAGAAAAAGTCATAACTATTAAAACGCTACTTATGCTTTTGCTCATTCTGTCCATCTTGTACATTATCTGTTAGTTTAAAATACTAAATCTTGTCCACCGTGGATACATTGACCCGATCACACAAGCGAAGCAGGTTTCGTAAAACATAGATTAAAAGGAAGAGATTCGGTATGAGTTGGAATCAGTGACAAAGAGAAAATTGAATGTTTGATGAAAATACGAATATTAAATTAGACCTACTGTCACTGCACTGGTAGGAAGCTATAAAACGACAGTCCTTATTCATAGTAAAACACTATGGATCATATTTTGCCTACAGTTTGAAAGGAAAGTACCTAGTTTTGCGATTTCTCGATTGTTCACAAACTTTGAACCCACAATGTTCCTCATACTGCTCATACTTCAGTTACGAATAATTTGACTATTTCCACTGTTTTATTGTTCTTAATGTTTACAATTTAACTTGTTCGCGTTCAACATTACTTTGTTGGCATTCCGTAAATAAAGGTCACGCATCTTAGTTTTACTTACAATAGTTGACTGACTTATCTAGTTAGTAGACATGCCACTAAAGCAATATGCTCGCGTGATCGTTTCATCAAAGTAGGCCTTTTCGGTCTGAATGTTGTTGGACTTGAGTTAGGGGGAAATGCATTTAGGTTAGAATAGTTTCAAATATTTGAAAAAGACGTCGTTCTAAATTTTTCATTACAGATAGCGTAGAACATTTTTCGGTTTTTCTTTTCAGGAGCGATAAACTCTAGGTTGGCGGAAAATATAATAATAAAAGACGTTTTTCTTGTCATCTATTCATTTACTTGTTACTAGGGTTTGTCTACTTTGGCAGCCATGTTTTGCTTTTCGTGACTCTTGTTATCTTTTTTTTTGTGTCGGTGTATGATGTGTATACTTCTTATTTCTTCTCCATGATGATGCTCTCGGTGACAATGGAAGGTAACTGCTGAGATTTACAAGAGAGATTTCATTTCCTTTGCCTTTTTACACTTGTAAAATTTCGCTTAGATGGCGACTGTACTCGTGTTCGTTAGTGAACTCGTAACCACTAAAAATGAAAATATTTAAATTGAGCAGATTAGTTATTATAAGACGCTATATAAATGTAAATTTTAATTTATTGTATATTATCTTGTTTATTAATTTAGAATGCAACAAAAAAACTTTACTGATTTCTAAGACGTCAGGGACAAAAAATTAATAACTGAACCAATAAAGTAGGAGCATATTATTCCGAAAAGAGCCGAGAAAAAATTGAAAAGTGGAAAGATAGATTCGTAGAAGGATGGACTGGATTTATTTTGATCGTAAAAAGGGTTCATAAGAACAAGTTCCAAAGGTTAATGGATAAGGAAAAACAACTTCAAAAATTTTGTTTAGATTCCCAGAAAAATTGAGTTTATATTTGATGACTGAATATGAATAAAAATCTAGGAAGAGATAAATTATTTGGGTGATCTTCAGAAGCAATATTGAGCATCTGCCTATGAAAAGAATATGCAGTTGTTTTATTCATTGAAATTGTGATGAAATAACGTTTACACGTTACACCAGTGTTGGTGAAAGAATAGAGAAGTTAAATGCATGACGTGCATACTAAAACATTATTTTAGCGTGTATGTTTTGCATTTAGGTAGCGAAACTGGTGGTTAATTAAACATTCCAAAACAATTTCGCCGTTTGCTCTGCCAGAAAGCATCCAAATGTTGGATAGATTGGATAAATTGAAAGATCTATTCAGTGTGCAAATCTGCTTCAATCAAGAAGAGACCCACCAAAGTGTATGCGTTCAGCATCAATCACATCAGTCGAATTCCAAAGCCACAAAACCCTTCAGTAGTTTACCAATTGTGTGGAACCATCAAGTTGGACTTGAAATTCCACAAATCACTTCCACCGTGCGAGAAAGTCCTTCCTTCCTTTCCCCATAGCACCCGCCCACCCCATCCAGGGTGGTGCTAGAGTTGTCGAAAATAACTCTGCTGGAACGTTACCTACCTACTGACGTCGCGCTTCCGCCGTCGGTCCTGGGACAGTGCCTCGACGCACAGCACCACGAACCGATTATCACAGGAATACCGCTCCTGATCGAGTAATTTATTGCCGAGCAGACTGCTCGCCAGCCCGACCTTGTCCGGCGACCCGGAGTGCCAGGCGTCGCAGTACGTGTCCATCGCGCGCTCACCGAGCGTACTGGAACCGTGCCACACTAGTTTCTGGGGCCTGTTTGGAAAATGAAAATAAAAGAAAGAAAATGCAGGTCAATTTTCTACATCTCTTAGTTGAACTGGACCTAGGAGACCTTTTATCTGTCACGTTTAACGGGTGTGTATGATTTTACTTGTTATTGTTGCGTAGATCTAGCAGAATAAAGTATGTTTTGTAACTGGGCCCTGTGTCCGTTTGCAATAATAGCATTTATGTGAGTAAACGATCTATGAGAGTTGGAATAATAAACAGAAAATATAGAATCAAACCGGTATGTACACCCTCTCCCTTCAAGGCAGTTCCATATAAACGTGTATATAGAAAATTTTCCACCGGGTAAACCCTGGCACAAAGGTTTTCTTTTCATTTTGTGACTTTATCATTTTAACCGTTGGCAATGTAGCTCACGTATACGAGATCTAAACATATCCCGGAAGGTGCTGCGTGTGCTCGGTACGACGATCTCGTTAGATGTTGTTTTTCCTTTCTTGGACGAAAGCTCGACTTTTTCTTTCAGAAAGGGTTTCTATTCTAGCACCGAGCTCACATGCAGTATTCACTTTGAACATGTATTTTCAAAGCATATTTCCATCCTGTTACGCAACCGGAATGGGAGAGTCTAGATTGAATTATTATCAATTTATCGTCGTCTGTGGGCAAATTGTTTTGGTACATCAGCGATTTATATTATTGCACGCTTGATGCACGATATTACGAAGAATGCATTCTATGAAGAATGTAAAATTGGAGAATAAAGAGATCCATTCTTCCTTGTTTTGGAATCAAAAATAGTAAAAAATCTTGTCCGCTCTTTCATCTATATATTCTCTATATATGCATTGTACATTAAATTGCGCATATTTAATAAAAAAATGTGCCAGAGGGCCTCGAATCTATTAAGAGGTGCATGGAACGCTAAATGGGTGGAGTAGTTTAGTATACCCTGTCTTTCGTTTTACTGTTACTGACTTTTTCGCGGTCAAACGTAAACTCTATTTTGATTAAAGGAGGAGCGTTTGGTGCGAAAAATGATAGACCGAATACTTGGAAAATTTCGATCTGCGGCTAAAAATATTGGGTTTGTTTGTGGCAGTGGGACTCCAACCCACAATCTCTCGATTAGTACTCGAGTGCTTTACGCATTTAAACTATACCACACCATCTATCTTCTCGGGGGTAAAACAAAGGGCATTCATATTACAAATAATAACCGTCAACGGGGGAGCGTATGTGTGCATAAGATGGAATGCTTGAACTGGTAGGGACAAAACTAGATCTGGGACTAATTAATACACGGGTGTTTAAATGCGTAAAGCACTCGAGTACTAATCGAGAAATTGTGGGTTGGAGTCCCACTGCCACAAACTAACCCAATATTTTTAGCCGCAGATCGAAATTTTTCCAGTATTCGGTCTAACATTTTTCGCACCAAATGCTCCTCTTTTTTAATCAAAATACCCTGTGTTGTCTTTTAGTTATGAAAATACGGCCAGGACATGTAGGTACTTGACACATTTTGAAACAACTAAAAAAGTGCTAAATTTTCTTAATGATTTCTTATTGCTAATGTAGTTAGCGGATAATGATGCACCTTCCAGCATTGGATAAAAGGTAGGAGTCACAACGACAACTTGTTAAGCGTAGCTACCTATTACCCCTCCCCCATTCCTTTCCACTCTTTCCCCTTCTTTACCAAAAAATTTCCATTACTTTCCACTACCGTCCCTCCATCAATTGTAGAACCATCGTTTCAAAAAAATATTAACTTGCTCTGCATATCGTTTCGGCGTTGTGCGAGCAAAACAATGTCGTCGGCTAGGTCGAGGTCATTTAGCTGCTCCATCATTAGAGGATTCCAAGGCAATGCTCGATTTGGTCTACTGTCAATTGCTCCAACTAATATCTCATCCATCTCATCGATGAGAAACAAAAGCGGTGATAAAATGCAGCCCTGTCTCATGCCAGCAGTAACCCTTATAGGGTCAAACAAGACGCCGTTGTGCAAAATCTTGCACGAGAACGCCTCGTACTGATCCTTGATGAGATGGACTAGCTTATCTGGAACTCCTCTATGCCGAATTACCTACGAATGGCCGAAACACAAATGGCCCAAATAACAGATGGCATAATATATCTAATGGCCGAGTCACGAACGGCCGAATCGCAAATGGCCGAATCACTAATGGCCGAATCACGAAAGGCTGAAACACGAATAGGCCCCGCACCCTATAATAAACGTAAATAATTCGCGCTTAGGGGAGCAAAGAATCTTCAATCATCTATACTCTATCTAGCAAAATAACAAATAAGACGCAGAGTATGTCTTGTTTTTCTGAAACTAAGGTACAGTATTTTACGAAAAGCTTTTCTCCTTCACCTATCATTGACGCGGATCATCACAGAGCTGCGAGTAGAACAAAAGGCACTAGAGGGGACCATTTTAAAGGTTTTTCAAAGGGATGTTTCAAATTCGCGGAGAGAAATATATGAATAAATTTATTCAAAATGTGTAAGGTCTCACAACATGAGCAATAAAAATGTTGTTGATTTGGGCATTCCGGCAAAATTCGGCCTTTCGCGATTCGGCCATTCGTGATTCGGCCTTTCGCGATTCGACCTTTCGTGATTCGGCCTTATGTGACTGTTATTGGAATTCGGCCATTTGGATTTCGACCATTCGTGATTCGGCCATTCGGTACCAGCCCTCTATGCCTAAGTGCGTCCCAGATGTTTTCGTGGTTGAGACGGTCGAATGCCTTTTCGAGGTCAACGTACACCAGCAGAAGAGAGCCCCGGAATTCGTTGATCTGCTCCAATATAATGCGGAGCGTTGTGATATGGTCTACACATGATCGGCCAGCACGGAATCCAGCTTGCTGCCGCCGGAGAATAGCATCAATCTTCTCCTTGATCCGGGTGAGGATTACCTTACAGAGTACTTTAAGAGTAATACAGTGCAACGTGATGCCACGCCTGTTACCGCATTCAGTTAGATCTCCGTTTTAGGGACTTTGACCAATAAGCCCTGGCGCTCTACTGGATTTCCTACTCTTGATAACTGCTTCAATTTCATCCAGCGATGGCGGCTTCGAGTTGACGCGATTAATTCGACGAACCGTTGGCGTCAAACGCTGCTAGTTTTGTTGGTTTCTGTCATTTGAAAACCGGAAGAGTTGTTCAAAATGTCCAGTCCATCGCCTAAGCTGTTCTGAACGGTCAGTCAGCAGCTGACCAGCTCTGTCCTTTAGCGGCATCTTTGCGTTTATCTTGGCACCACTTAAGCGGCGAGAAATATCGTACAACAAACGGATATCACCATTGGCGGTGGCGGTTCCCCCTTGTTCGGATAGGAAGTGCTAGCCTCGTTTAACAGCCCTCTCCAGTTCTGCGTATCATTGACGGAGTTGGCTACCTTTGGTGAAAGTCGTGCTATTCGTTTAGATTACCGCTCCTCACTCGAGAGGGTCCCCGAGATACTTATGGAACGCATCACTAGATCCAATGTAGCTCTGATCAGTCAGCATCAGTTTCTACGGAAACCCGTGTTCATGCATTACCTGCCATAGCTGGTCTCGATCGACTATATCGTATGCTGCTTTGAAAGCAATAAAGATGTGATGCGTGGGTACGTAGTACTCCCGATATTTCTGCAAAATCTGTCGGGGATGGTAAAAATTTGGTCGTAGTGGAGCAAGCCCCTGTAAAGCCTGGCTGGTAGTTCCATACGAAGCTCTGTGCTATCGGTGACAGTCGGCGTAACAGGATCTGGGAGAGTACCTTGGTGGCGGAGTATCTTTATTTGTAGATGGAACAAATTATTCCTTCCATCCATTCCTCCTGTAGCTTCGCCTCCTCCAAAATCTTGGAAATAACCCGGTTATTTCCGTTTCCAGCGTTTCTCGGTTATGTTTATATAGCTCGGCTGGTAGGCGGTCCTTACCAGCGACTTTGTTGGTCTTCAGCAATCCGGTTTCTCGTTTGACTTCTTGGAGTTCAAGTGCTGGGACATTACTATCGTCCATGGGCACTCCTAGGTTAACTTCCATTCCGTCTCCTTCTGCAACTTCGTCATTGTGGTGTTCATCGAAGAACTGCTTCCACCTGTCGACCACCTCGCGCTCATTTGTGATTAGATTGCCTCCCTCGTAGTGTACGTTGAGGATGCTGCAATTGAAAAAACGTCTCTTTGTCCTCAATAGACATATTCTCTCGTTGATCGCCTTCCAATCTATTATGCGATCCTGCATTCTGCCCAACACTACAAAGCTCGTTCTCAGTTCGTTGGCAGTGCCACTGCTTTGGTAAAACTGGGCCTTATCCTCCTTTGCGACAGATTTCCTGCAGAGCTACGATGCCGAGTTTACGGGACTCAGGCTGCTCGAGCAGCTTCCGGTCGCCGCCAGCGAAGTTTAGCGATCTGCAGTTCCAAGTACCGAGTATCCATTTCTTGTCCTTGTTTCGCCACCTTGAACGATACTGATCCGTATTTACTTAAATGCTCGTAATAGATTGATTTAGGTAGGTTGCCTTATTACAGCCACGCTACCGAGTATCGCAAAGGGGCTGTCATCTAATAAAGCCGAGGCAACACTGTGCCTCCTTCCCAGTCGGTATACGACCTTAGATTCCACTGGAGTTGGTTATCCGATCTTCGCTAAGGTTGCTCGTATTCCGGCTGATACCACTAGGAAGCAGGGATAGGAGTTGCTGGATAAGAGGCCAAGGACCACTACGGGTCTGTATCACGCATTACCCAGCCGTTCACCAACTTTGCGTTCAAACCGACGTAGCTTTTAGAAGTCGAAAATTAATATTTGATGTCGCTTTGACTTTGACTTTCAAGATAGCAGCTAGCGGCTTAGCATTTTTGACGTAGGACTACGTCTTTGTTTACTATATTGGGTAGAACTTTGTGAAAATGAAAATAGAAGTGTAACGTTTGAATGAAAGATTGCGTTAACATGGAAGGCAAGCGGTAAACACGAATGGCAAGCGGAAGTAGATAGCAGTGATAGCTGCTAGTAAAAGCTTTTCGGTCCAGGATACAATGAATCGATACCGATAACCTACGTGCCTGTTGCCATCAGGGGTGTGAAATTGTCTAAATTTGGCGGACTAAACATCTGTGGATGGCGACAACTCTGAAGTAGCCTTTATATCGAAAATAACAGCTAATAATAGTTAAATGATAGCCAATAGGCTGTAAACTTGTGTTTAATTGCTTTCTGATAAGTTTTAGTTATTTTAAGATGAATTAAGCAGGAAGCAGGTACCAGAACCAAAAGTACCAAAACCAATGAGTGGGACATGGACAATGCATGTAGTTTGACACCCACACCACCCCTCTGGTTGCCGTTCATGCCAAAAGAGAAAGACATCCGACTGGCACTTCATATTTGCGATGAACGTGCTTTGGTTTTGATGTTATTTGTAACCAATGGCCCTTTTAAGGGCCACCAACGAGTTAAAAGAAGGATAAATGTATTTTTTCGTAATTTACACTACGCATTTATAACTGCATATTAACTTTTTTGTGAAAATGTTTAGTTTATCGTACCTAAAACGCTAAATATATGCTACTTTTGTCGCGTTCCCCTCAAACAACTAAGCTACAACACTGTAAAATTCCCTAAAACAATTTTTGCTGTTCCTGATACATCGAAGTGATATTTTCAGTTGAAAGAAAATTCAATTTTATCTCCAATTATTACTTGATGTTGAAGGCCACCAAGGCTGATTGATGGATGATATTCACTTCTATCCTGAAACTTTTACCTGGAGCTCAAATGTCATGATAATTATGCTTCTTCTGGGACGGCATTTTGGCTAATTCACTCACCAACAAGAAACGAACGAAGATCTGAACCTCACGAGTGGTTCACGAGCCAATCTGGAGGCGATAGATACTCATGAACATACACATGCCAGAAATGCAGTCGGCATTAGGCCTTACTCTAATGATCTGACATAAAGGAATACTTTATCGAATAAAACATATTATCAATACAACGATAATGCTAACATAGGCTTACGTCTGCGTTTTCTACAACCCTTAGGGCTGTATACCTTGTAGTTTTATCATAAAGGACTATACTTGCTCAATAAGAATGTACTATTTTGTTTGTTCCATGAAGGATGTTTGGCTACCAGAATAATAAACGTTGAAAACATGAGGACTTCCTACTATTCTTTCTGTTGAAATAATTTTGATGTTATAAGACAGTTTGGTACGATTTCTCTTTTTCAACTTGTGTTTAAACCTATCAACATATTTCAATCTATTTCGATGTGATTTAGCGTCGAAAGCCAATAATAGTCACAGAATTTGGGCGTTCCACCTGTTTCCGTATGACGACGTCTGAAGCTGTTTGCTCCCCACATAAAATGGTGGCAATCTGCTGTCACTCTGTCAGATTGTATGATTGGGCCCTAATGTGTAATCTTTGATTGTTTCTGACAGTTTATTTTCCCGCCACAGGAAACTGAGTTCTCATGTAATGATCGATGAACGCGTTGATTGAACATTCAAGAAAAAAAAGGAAACGTTTTCTTTCGTTTCCGATTCGATTCGGCTCAGATAGACGTGCGTGTGCGTACTTGTATCACGCATTGTGATAGTGATTGATGTTACTAAAGGACCCCGGCGTGCTCTATGAAGGTTTCACAGGCTAAAATAAAATTTCAGTTTCTTGGCAGGTGTAATGTGGTAATTGAAACGAGTTTTATTATAGCTTGATATGGTTGTCCCTTGAGCGTTAGTCTTTCAGTTAATCGTGATATGTAAATCAGAAATCGGCGCTGGCAAAATTCAACGAACATAATCACAATATATAATTTGGCCTGGAAAATGAATCCGTTAAACAGACAATGAAGTCCAATTTTCTGCGGAATACCAAGGTTAGGATATCCGTGTCTGCCATATGATCAGCTCCAACTCCCGTTGCCTCGGCGAGTCGTCGCTTTTACAGCTCGATAGGCTGGCTGTTGACATTCAATTTTGGTGACACGATTTTGGTGTGGCACCAGCGACATGACCATTATGGTTGATGATGATAATACCGTTTAGTAAATGTGCGTGTGTTTTGGCTTTTTTTCTGTTTGCAACTCGACGGAAAGGCATATAGACAACGATCTTTCGTGTGAAACGATATAAATCTGATTTATGGTTTGTGCTTTTTTCGTTGCCGTGCGACCATTGTGGGAGATAGATTGCCACCCCCCGTTTGTAATAGGAAGATTATCCGGCAAAATGTCATATAGGTAATTTGCCAAAGCAAATGTCATGACGATGACGGTGTATCTTTGGCAGACGGAAAGAGATTGTCTGAACATACATACATTTATACTTACCAAGCAATGTCGGTGAGGACATTCTTCCCGCTGAAACTGTATATCCGAGGAGCTTGGGAGAAGAAACCTCCCTGCCCGTTGAACATGCCGTTCCACGAGTTGAACAGCACATCCCCTCGGGTATTCACCACTGGAAGATCACGATCTGCTATCCGCACGATGGCGTCTAGATTTTGGATTCTGAAGATAAGAAAAAAAATCGTAAGATTTGAGGATATTAAAATCGTCTACCTAACTGTAAAGTGGAAAACTACAGCTTGTACCAAGCACTCAATTATCGAAAATTTAGACCCAAAGTTTTATTACTTGTTCCACAGATTAAACTTTTACTTGCACTTTAACTCCATTTACCATTAGTCTTGCAAAATGAGCAGCTCTGCCCAGTGTTTTCTAGATGAAGTACAAGCATAATTTCCTTTTTCCACTTACCTACTCTTGCAGTATTTAATTCTATACCACACCGACCTGTACAGTGTGGTATTTTTCGTTTTAGTGCACGGAATTGCATGGCAAGCACGGCTACACCGTTATAGTTTGCTCTACATAGTTTTCTAGGGTAAAGCGTCAGTGACCGAAATGATCGATAGAGCAATGCAATGCTACAATGCGCTTTTATTGTGTTTCAAAACTCAATTCAATTCAATTCAAGTAATTATTTGCTGGTTTTAATTTTTTGTAACATGGTGATAATTGGCTCTAAACCCTAATGGTGAAAAAATCAGCACCGTTGCCTTGAAACTGTCGACATGTCATGGTGGGTGGAAGGAAAATGCTGATACCTGCATCCTGCTGGCAAACTGGACCTATATAGATATACGTTGGTGGCGTGAAACTGAAAAACTAATGGAAGTTTACCCTTCTTTCCGCTTTAACGAAAGTGAAAATGGTCGTGTATCGTTGTCCCGTTTTGATAAATTTGCATGCAGCTCTATGGAAGCGAGTATTATCTGGCTGTTTTGTTAGTTACGTAAAGAGAAATTATAATGAAACATTTTAGAAGTTGCGTTTCACGATTTTTTCCATTTCATTAAGCTGTTCTATTATTTGTTGTTAGTACGTTGTAGTACTTTTTTTAATATTTCATTTAAAAAAATATTTTTTATTGTTTGGTAAATAGAAGTTTAGTTTGGTCTTTTTCAAGTTCCAAAATGACATCTGCATTGCATACAAGAGAAATAGAAGCCATAATGAAAGTGGCATATAAAGTGGTGGATGTTTTTTAATATTCTCAATTTCAAAGTTTGCGGCATGTTTATATGTTTTTTAATGGCAATATCATTATAACATTCAGCCATGTTTTGCTCACACCTAGGAGCCTATCACACAAACGAAAATGTCGCTTTCATTTCGGCACTCATGTACCTGTGCTAAGCGGAACCTTCTCCTCCGTTTGTTGTCTGGCGCTGAAACAGTTCGCCAGGCCATAAAAACAACTGGCGGATACGGCGATGAAAATTTTACGACCCCATTGCAATGATCACACGTTTTCTCCGAGCTGCCCAAGTGCAGGAAGTGGAGGTGTCCTGCACTGTACTGGTCGTTTCCTGACGCCGAAGATTGCAGAATGCATAAATTACCGATGGCGAAGTTGTAGCTTTCGAGGCCTCCGGCCGGTTCGGTGTTTATTCCGCAATATACGTTTAGTCGAAGAAGCCGAAAACAAACGGAACGTTCGTCGAAGAAGGTGAAAATTTAAATCATTCCTCGGGCCAGGCTTTCAAATTGAATGTTTTCCCAGCCAGGTAACAACTGCAGATGAAACGCAGAACAGGCAGCCGGAGAGCTACCGATGATGATTGCAATCATGCTGCAAATTCAATGAATAATAAAAGTGCACAAATGCATCACTAAATTATTCAAATCCACCGATATAACGAACGGTTTGGAATGTTCGCTTCTTTCTCCGGTGCAAGTCGACCGTCTTATTCTTCGTTGGCAATTGGGAAGAAACAACATCGCATGGCTACAGAACAGATTCCATGGAAGCCATATTCAGGAGCAGATACTGCCAGTATAGGTATCGTATCTATCATGCACTGCTGAAAAGAAAAGACACACGTCCTATTCGTGCTGCTGCAGCACGGTGTTGAGCAGTCTCTTTGATTGCCCTGCAATAGTGCTTCGGTTTAGAGATTGTGTAGAAAATGCTATTGCCAAATAAATTTTATCGACCTGGAAGATTATTGACTTTTCATTTTCTGATCATGCATTTTTAGCATAGAAATACGTGTTTGTTTACTGTACCGAAATGTCATTCTGTTAAATCAAAATGCAATGCTGGAATGGAAGACTTGAAATGCTATAACTCTTCAAAAAATAAGGAAAATTCAGTTTTTAATATATCGTAGTTTTGAACTGTAAGACTACAATCGTTACTGGAAAGTTCAAAAGTGTATTTTTAACGGTAGTTTTTACAATCAATGGAGGGGACGGTAGAAGAAAATAACAAAACAAAGATGTTGATAGGATGTAAACAGAATGGGAACTGGCGTGAAGGGGAAAGAGCGGAAAATTAGGAAAGGAAAGATCATTAAAGCAACTTAAGAAGTTGTTTACCGCTCTTTTTTATCGAAGTTGGGGGATCTACGGATCGAACCAAGCTATAATTGGGGCCAGTTATAACCGAATTCGAACCCACTTCTCTTCCCAGGCCCTGTGGATTGCAGGTAGTGGTAGTAGTTTGGAATTCCGTCATATCGATCGACCCTAATCGGAACAACACGAATACACAAACTAGAAATACTAAAAAATATCAAATTATGTAAATTTATGTATCAATTTACTTACTATTAACTTACTTAACTTAACAATAAACTAAAAACTGGGCTACACATCGAGCGCCGGACCATGTATATAGGGTGCTAGCTGTTAGGTAGCTTAGTGAAGATATTTCAGGGGGGGGGATAGAGGACCACATTTGACGAAAAAAATCGTTCTACGCATATGGTCAAATCTCAACCGTTACACAGTTATTAACATTGTAGTTTTCGGTTCTGTTCGCCTTAAATTAGCTCTGGTACAAAAACTATGCTAACGGGTGGCAACTAAAATTTTGGAATTTTTTCGCAGCCCTTATGCTCAATAACAAACGAGCTCCAGAAATCTTGGCAAAAAGTATACGGTACAACAATGAAAAAGCAAATATGTTGCGGCTTCGACTGTATACCATATCCTAAGATGCCCAACAACTATTCGCAAGCAAGGTAGTGGAAGACCAGCCAATATTATGGACGCAGAAGGACATGGTTCTCTTTCTCGTTTCTTCAACAACAACCCTCTGGTTCGGCTATCAATTAAGATGTACCAGACGAATGTTTGCAGAAAATTTTGATCCCGTTTGTACAAAAACATCATGCAGATGGACAATACGTGTTTTGGCCGGATAGAGCATCATCGCATTACGCCAAAAAACACAATCGTTCCTGAATACCAATTCGATCCCATTTTTACCCAAAAATCACGACCCGAAAAACCAGTCTCAGTGCTCCCAATCGAAGATTTCTTCGGGATGTTGAGTTCCTTGGTGTACAAAAATAACTGGAGAGCCACGAATTGCAAACAGTTGATTGGTAGAATCAAGAGATGCATTCGCAAAGTTCACATGATGGCAGTACAATGTTCCTGTTTCGACGTCAAACGAAATCTTCACCGAACAGCCGATTACGTACCGTTTTCCAACGTACACTAATTTTTTTCAATAATGGATAACGTATCTTTGATTTCGGTAAATCAGATCTTCTTCATGTATCTTTGTCTTTTTTTGACAGCCTGGAAAAAAAATTCCAAAATTTTAGTTGCCACCCGTTAACTAACTCAATTGCGTTACTTTCATTCGAAAGCTGAGAAAAGTTTGTATTGAAAATTGGTCCTAAACCTCCTACTACAAGACATTTAGTAACTTTTTCGAAGCAAAAAATTTTGAAATAAGTTTTTCTTAAAGGGTTTTTATCAAATTTCTCCTAAACTGTGTGATAAAACTGATTGCTTTTACTCACCAATTTCAAGCTCTGCTACCGTTCTCCAATTCGTTCTTTGACGTAAATGCCGATTTCTTTTAGTTTTGTTGCAATTTAATTTTGAACGTATCGTGTTAGGTATTGCATTAGTATCTGAAAACTGGAAGAATTCATACATCACGCATAGCACTCTAGGTTACCGCGTGCGTCGAACACAGTCTGACACGTATGAAAAACAACAACAATGCTTTTAATAAATTGAGGGTTCGCCTCCACTTTTGCTTTCATAATCTTACAAAATTTGAGCCGCTTAGGTTTATTTGCAGTGTCGCAAATGGCAGCACCAAGTGCTGCTTACATAATCACTCTCTGGTGCGATTTTCTCTGTGTGCTGTCGTTCGCTCGCATTTTGCTTTCGCTCTTACGCTGTGTGCATGTTAGCTGTTGAAGTGTGTTGTCGAGTCGCTCTGTTCTTCAAGGCATAACATTGAAACATTGAGAGCATAGTGTGAGCGAATGATAGCCCTCCTCCGAAATTTTAATTAATTTCCTTCAGCCAGGTTATGGTGGGTTCAAAAAGCAGGAAATTTAAAAAAATAAACTTTGAGGTTTAAAATATCATTCAAGAGCAAGAAAAAAGTCTGACAGTTTAGTCGAACAACCATTCAGCAGTGCAATTCATGAATGAATTGTTTTGAAAGGTAGAGAACTGAGGAAGACAAACACTGTTCAGTGGTTCAGTATTTATGTCCGTGGGCTGACAGACAGAAGAATATTACCAGGGGTAAAACTGCATGCGCTGAATGAATGCGTTTTATATTCGCCTTCATGCATGAAGACTATCAATTTTTTCGAGCCCTGATAAGCAGTAACCACAACAAATTTGTAACAAATGTCTTGGTTGGGTTTGCATCATTATTATGCTATTTTGTCTAATATTGCTTCCATAAGCTTGATGGAATCTCTAGATGGTGAAAATGACAAGTCCTATTAAATCCACCATTTATTCATTAATTTGACAGACCTACATATTTTGTCTCCGACTTCCTTCATCAGGTTTTTCGTATTTTTAGGCATTTATTTTTAAGAAAATGTGAATATTTATTTTAGACAAAATACTATCTAAAAAATTTCAAAAATTATTTTCTAGATTCCTAACAAAATTATTTTTTAGTTTTCATAAAAAATGACTACAATGGTCGGTTATGCAGAACTTGATTTTTTTAAATACACAATGTTTGAGAAAATTGGACAGTTTGTAATGGATTTTTCTAAGCCATCCAGTTAGGCTGGGAATTTTTAATACCGTCATCCGGGGATACTTGCAACACTTTTGAACTTTGACTTAGTATAACTTTCGAAGTATACCGTTTAGGTCCAAGTGTAAGTAGTCAAAATTTGTATAGTGGTGAGTACTTTTGATTAATGATTATGAGAAAAAATATAAACTAAATGAATCTGCAGAATGAACCGAAAATAGGGGTGTTGCAAGTTACCCAGCAAACGGGGTTACTTGCAACACTTTTCTGATTTTGCGTTTCTTATGATTTCATATCTGATTTGAAACCGCGAATGACTATTTTGAGATATTTTGAATGTATTTGTAGTTAAACAAGAGATACTGGAGGCGTTTCTTGTTTCCCAATTTCGTCTATCGCTTTTTTAAAGATATTCGGTGAAAATGCAACATGTCGGCAAACTCCAAATTGCCGTTTCAAGGCACGTGGAATTTTTCACAATTTTAATATTTCTTGAGATGGTGGTAGTCAAAATAACATCGTACAGATGCAAACTTGCTTTGTACATACTGTCTATAACGATAATTTTCATTTTTACAAGTGCTGCAAGCCGCGCCATATTGGAAGTAACAACACGAATTCATCGTTTCTTCTCCAAGTTCAAAATATAAACAAAGCTCAAAGGTGCTATTTGTTAGCTTATATGATGCACATATTGTGTACAGGAACCAAACAATAAAAAATAATTCCATGTCAATGAACTGACGCAACTTTGCACATCCATTTTTCCTACTCTGAAAGTGACATTACTTTCCAATCGTTTAAAAACAAGCAAAACAATGATGTAATGGATTAAACTTAACTAAACAATAGGTAAACATCGCTTCTTTAAAATGGCATTGGGTACAAATGGTTATGTTAACAAACAAATGCGTTAGAGTTATCAAAAGCGCGATGCGCAAAAGTGTTGCAAGTAACCCCGGTGTTGCAAGTATCCCCGGATGACGGTAGTTTTTCGTTTAAAAATCCATCGCATAGTTAAAGTTTTTAATCAACTCTGAGACACTTCGACCTAACTCTGTACGATAAAAGTAGGTAAAAGCAGTGAAACAAAATAAAGACTAAGTTAAATCAAGCTAGAATAATTCAGAGAATATTTGAATAAACTCAAAATAATCGAAATTAGTCGTGTTGATAATAAAAAGTTCACTTTGGTGCTAAACAGAAACAGAAATTAAATATGAAAAATGAATTTCGGTAAACTTAAAACAAACTCAAGAACAACACGAAGAGCGAATGGAAGCAAAATTTAATATCCAGACCGTGATCGAGTTTGCAATTGAGTTATTTCGTAAGTGTTTAGGAATTTTTCTAATTATTCATTATTATTGTGACTAGGGTTTATTTCTAATTCCTGTCGTGATTTGGAAAGCCACTCTAACTTTCATCATTTCTTAGGTGGATTTGATGAATACTCCAAAAGTTCTGCTGCTGATTTGACTCAAACACAATTACCTTCCGATCCGTGCCCTTTGAATTTACTAAAAAGCGATTATTAAAGCCTTTTATTCAAATTACGCAACTGACTTTATATCTTAAATTCGTCGTACCGTTCTAAAATCCGTCCATCAATATTTGTCATCGTCCGAACTAAAAATCACAATAATGTTTACGAAGTTAGCGCGCATGTATTTGTGTAGGACGGCATGACAAATGTTATTCTGTAAAATTCCTGCAGGTCATGCAAGTTTTCCCGGTTGCGTTGCGTGAGTTATTTTCATTTTATGAATGACGGAAATTGAAACGATTAGTCGACATTTTCTGCTTCGTCGCACGAAAAAACGTAGGAAATATGGGAAATGAAAAATGACATTTAAATAAATCTCAGCTCACTTTAATTGATCGCGTATGATAGTCAACAAACTAAAATGTTAGGGAATAACTAATTTTGCATTGTTTGCCATAAAAATCGCTGATATTTTTGATAATTTGTGTTAGATAAGACGGGAATAGACAATTACGACGAAGCAGCAACATACCCTATCTGTTTTTGAAATCGTGCTCAATTCTTCCTTTCTTTCTAGAACAAAGGTTATTTTTCTATGTTTCTGTAAAATACAATCATTATGATTCCGTTTACTTTTGTCTTCACTGCGAACAAAATGAATAAGAAAATATGATTAAATCATGAGCGCTTGGTAACCTAACTCGCTGTTCGCCGCATAATTGCGGAAGCTTTCCATTTGATTTCTTTTCCCCTCCGTTATAGGAAAGAATCACAATTGAGCCAAAAGCCACTTACCTTGCTGACAGGAACGCTCGGAATGTCCCTAGGAGACCGGCACGCCTCGCTTGCCGGTAGCAAGCGAAATCGGCTCCTCGGATGCCTTGCAAATCGCCCGTGTACGGTTCGTTAAGTGCCGCCATCCGCAGCTGTTGAATATTAAACGAGAATGCGTTCAGATGGCGCTCGAAAGAGTAAATATAAAGACTGACAGAAGCGTGGGTTGATGCTTTATTTTGTTTTGCTCTTCACAGGTTCTCTTCCCTCCCTCCAGGCTTGGTGATAACGAAAAATGTTTTCCTTGCAAGGTAAAACAATCGAACACGGTTAACAAGTTCTGCTCTTTCAATCAGGAGATGGAAGTTCAATTTGTGTCGTCACCCAGCCTGGATGGAAGTTTGTAATTGACTTAGGAGATTGACAGCGCGAGAAAAAAATGAAACAATATTTAAATTATTCGAAAAATAAAACATCTTACTAATGCAAAGAGTAAGCGCTATACTGTGAAATTGCAAAGGAAATGCAAAGAATTTTATCGAAGAAAAACCGATTCGATTTGTGATATTGAAGCAATGGGGTGGGGTGTTCGAGTTTTTGTGATGATTTTTTTTTTGGTTCGTACTTCCACATTTTGATAGAAGTCGAACGCTTGAATAGGTAAAGTACCGTTTGATGAAGTGGGATTACATGTAAAATCGGAATATAAAAATAAAGCCGTTGCTTGTTTTTTTATTTTTTTTTCGTTTTTCCTGGGCTGTGCCTGAATTTGGAATTTTAATTTGCGCAATATTCTGTTTAAACCTAATTTGTCACTTTATTGACCTATAATTTCGTACGTAGCACAGCTTAAAATGCCCGATCAACATTGATTTTTGTCGTCATTAAGTTTCCCAATTTATGTCCTATGCTATGACTAAAGGATACCTTGCACTTGAGGATGAAATCGAATGCGGTAGGGAGGGGGTTGTAAAAAAAACAAACGATAAATGGAAAAATGCCTAGGAGCAGGGGTGAAACATATCAATATCATTACCATCTTGGGATACCACTGCACCGTTTCCAACCCAAGAACAACGAATCGTTCGGTTCGGAGCACGCGGAGGATATTTTTCGGTTTTTCAGTTTATATTTTGGCGAGGATTGAAGATAAGATTGAGAAAAGAACATAGCAATGAGAGACCAGTATGCCAGTGATTTCGAAGAAGAAGAAAAAAAAACTGTATATTTCTTTCTATTCACAAAGTTAGCAGAAATCGGTGCTGTAAAACGAGGTTGCAATGGGGGTGAGATAAAACTGTTGTGATGGGCTAGCTAAGGCACAAAGCTAAACCGAAAGCAAAGGGATGGTGCAAGGGTCGTTATCTGGAATTGTAATTGCGGGAATTCAATTATTTTAATCGCGATTCTAATGACGGTGGCAGAATTTAAAAAAAAAGACATTCGATTTTATGCTTCTCCTGGCGGCGGGCAGGGCGGCAGCGTGTAGGAAAGTGCTAAGAAACGAGAATTTTTGCTGGTGCTTTCCTTGAGTGCTTTTTTCGCTGATGATGGTGAAGATGACGATGCTATCGTGATCCGCCCCAGCGAAAGGCGCTGTGTGTGAACCATGATTGGGTGGCGAAAAGGAATCAGGTTCTCGGTATGGAGATGTGAAATAGCGGAAATATAATCGTAATTGATCGGCCATAATTGCAAGTGGATGTGGAGGTTGGAAAGGAAATTCGAATTTAACCGAAGTAGGAGGCAAATTTACAGTTCATTGGTTATGAGTTGCGGCGGAATTAAAAATTCCAAGAAAGTGTTGATGGAACGAGATGGCGTCGGATCGATCGAGGAGGCGTTATTATGAGCAAATTGCATCGTCGGCGAACGCTCAATAGCGACGATTATATCTCTTTCAGAAAGTTTTGCAAACGGTTTGGCAAACACTTTTTGTGCGTCGGCTTACAAAATCAGAAAATCTGGTTGTCATGCAATACTTGGTAATACTGGTGAAATTGGTTAATGTTATATTTTTAATAAGCCAATATATGCAAAAAGTTGCTTGCTTTTATTAGGACAATATGCTATTTGATTGAGACTTGATATTCTTTGTATGCTTTTAAAATAGGCACATGGCAACAAACGATTATTTTTTGGCTGTGTACGGCATGACTGCAAGATATTGAAGTTTGTGTATTTTTAATGTTTAGAGAAGTTCAGCAAGCCATTTATTGGTCAAAATTTTGGCTATTTTAATTAATCTGAAGCAGTCAATTTATATATTTTTCTCAAAAAGTTACATGATATGTTGAATCTATTGACTATTGACTATAGGTTTAAAATCTGAAGTGATGAGAATGAGACACCCAAAAGCGTGCTTACATGTGATTGACTGATTCGCTCATTCTGGACAATGTCTGATTTTTACGCTTATTTCAATAATGACTCGAACTTTTTATATTTTATATTCAATGCATAGAAAACTTTCTGATCGATTGATGCAAATATCTTTAAAATCTTAACTACTTTTCGTTACATCTTTTTTGGGAAGTGAAGAAGCGTCTGGTGCAAAGAATGATAAATTAGGCGAACTGAAAAATTTCGGAATGGTGGCAGGCGGGCTTTTAACCCACAATCGTTCGGTTGGTACCCGAAGGCTTTATGCGTTAAACTGCCGCCGTTCCCGCTTATATCAGGAAGTCTAATATCCAATTTTGTTCTCCCAAATCAGAAACAAGTGCAAACAATAAATGGTAACACACACACGTTAGTGGTACTACAATCAAAATGCTTACTGCAGACGGTCAGCAACGACTGGCCGTTCTAATGCACTCTAACCTGAGTACGTGAACTGTCTAGCTGATCAGCGGTAGAAACAAAAGGTAGTCATACAAAAATACGTGTCATATACGTGTGGTACTTATATGGGATGATAAAATTGGAAGCATAAAATTGGATATTGGACTATCTAATATAAGCGAAAACGGCGGTAGCTTAACGCAAAAAGCCTTCGGGTACCAACCAAACGATTGTGGGTTAAAATCCCACCTGTCATTGTACCACCCGATATATTTTTTATCTATAGGTATATCGAAATTTTCCAGTTCACCCAATTTATCATTCCTCGCCCTAGACGCTTCTTCACTTTCGAAAAAATAGTTTTACGTTTGACTGCGTACAGTCAGAGACAAGTGCAAAAATAAATTGTTTTGGTTACATGTTCATTTCTTGTACTACTAAAGTGCACCCCAAAATAGTAAACAAAACGCAGTTCTACGTTGAAAGGACGGCCTTTGTTAATTGATAAGAGTGTTAGGAATCTAGGGTTTCTTCACGGTTTTCTTTGGCAATAGAACGACTTGAATGTTCGGCAATACACCAGCTTAATTAAAAAATGGGATGGACTAAAATTGTAGCTGAAAGAAGAAGAATGAAGAAGAAGAAAAAGATGAAAGCACGCCATCCACGGTTGGCGCATTACAATGAACTACAAGTTGTGCTGTTCTCCAGTTTCCAATGCGTTGGTGCAGGTGCATCCGTGATACTAGTGATAAAGCATTTGGGACTGGCAGGTTTTACCGCTCACGACAACAAGAATCCCATGTTATTTGCAGCTGGCCATCCGTAACGACAAACTTTGGCGTGAGGTTGCAATCAAGCCGTTTTGCTGCTAAAGGAAACCGAGAAGAACGTCCAAATTCGTAACAGAGTTTTATTAATTACATAAAACCTTTTGTTATGTTATAAAAGTGGTGAATATAGATGTCGATGATTTTTACATTTCACAATATTTTGGACGATGGGGCAGGTGACTAACACAGGTTATTACTCTGTATGACTGAATGCAGTTAGGTTCGGAAATATAGCATTTAGATCATACTCTTATTGGCTATTGAATCGATAGGATCGAGACAAAATTTAATTAAAGTCAAGTATTAAAAGTAGAATAAGTAGTAGAATAGGTTCGTCACAACAGCGTTCTTTTCAGAACGAACATGTATGTATTGAAGATATAAAATATCAGTTTTTGCTAAAACATAATACTGCAGTACCGTTCCTTATGCCCTACTTAGAAGTACGTCACAGAAAGGCAATCATCCATAAGATTTTTTTTATTTCTACTGTAAATTAGTTAGAATGGAATTGAAGGAAATTTTCATTTAACTATCGTTGATTCGTGAATTCATTAATTCCGTACGAAATTAATTCAAACCAGCCACTGAACGAGCATTTCTAGTTAGATATTGCTCAATTATTTTCAATTATTTGAAAAACTGGTTAGCAAATTTACAAACTAGTATATTGTTAGAGATGGTTACAAAAATTGCTAATTGATTAATACAAATACCTATAGTTATAGGCATGTAATATATTACCACATTGATGCTCGCTCTACAACGCGAACTAAGAAGGGTACGTGACAGTTAGGTATACCGACTTTAGGCATAAGGATATTAGGCATAATGGACGGTAGGCATAATGGACGATAGGCATAATGGACGATAGTCATAATTGATAGTAGGCATAATGGACGATTAGCATAATGTATGTTAGGTATAATTTACAAAACTTCGCTTTCCTATTTCCTTTCGCTATTTCGCTTTCCACTAGAGCCAATCATCGTTCCGTCACAATACAATGAGAACCGGGGCCGCCCATTTAACATAAGATTATTTGTCATGATGCTATTTGGCATAACATCGCTTGTCATAAAAACATTGGCATAAACATAAGGGGCCATTTGGCAGAAAAACAATTGGCATATCGTTTGAAATGCCGGCCACTGTCTAATTTCGCCTTCCGTTTCTTTTCTAGGATTTAGTTTTCCCTAGCCCTTGCACCGGGCTGGTACCGAATTGCCCAATGACAAATAACCGAAATCTAAATGGCCGAATCAAGAAAAACCCAACTCCTGTTTGGCCGAATCACATTTTAACGTTTACAGACAAATGTGAGTTACCCTATTTGTCGGTAGCGAGTAAGAACAGTATATAGAAGTCTTGTCTAGCGTAATAAGCGAAGTCCTGCAAGGCTCAATTTTAGGGTCGCTTTTGTTCTCAATGTTTATTAACGATTTTCCAGAGCTACTTCTACACTGTAAATTTCACCCATGTGCTGACGCTTTCCAATTAGGTAATTGCAAATTATTTTCTAAGTTTTTGTCCCCCCGCCCTTCAAAATTGGCTCCAAAAATCGGGGGGCAAAAAAATTGTTATGGGGACATGAACGACCAAAAATTTTGCAACATTATTATTTTTTTATTTCTGATTTTTATTCTGCAGTTTTTTCCGCTTATTTTGATACCAAATTTGTAATGAGCCGGCCACGGGAAGTGGCCAAAAAACGATCATACACATAAGCATTCCAGTGCAGTTTGGAACAACTTCGGTGGAATAAACCACCGCTCATGGAAAACCACGATTTTCAAACCTTATGTACCTTTTTCTCAGAAACTACACAGAATCAAAATCAGAAATAAAAAAAAAATGTTTTTTTTTCGAAATTTTTAGTCGTTCATGTCCCCTGAAACTTGAGTAAAAAATTTTTGTATAAAATCAATTTTATCTGTGGGATTTACAACCTAAAGAACTCGAAAAAAGAGTGTACGGACTGTTAACGCTTCTAGCACAAAAATGGAAGTACAAATGAAATGTTGCTTCCGAAAAACGGCAAATTTTTTTTTCGATTTTGACTTTATCTTGGAAGGTTTTTACATAGAAAATAACAACGTATATATCAAAAGCAAGAATAAATTCGGGTTTCACGATTAAACTTAAAAAATCTCTTTGTTTTTTTCGCCCCCCCCCCCCCTCCAGTTGTCTAGCATCGGAAGGACAAAAACTTAAAAAAAAAATATTTGTAATGGCCTTATACCTTTGCGGAAAAAGTAATGAAATTGACAATCTCGTAAATGAAGTTAATATGGACGTAAAGAAAATAATGGATTGGAGTAACTCAAATGGTATTCGATTAAATGCAAGCAAACATTTTCAGAGCAAAGAGAAAGATTCTTGATAATGTTACACAAATTATGGTTAAATACGAAAACATACCATATTCATTAGTTGTCACAAACTTGGGCATACTCATTGATAGTTATATGAAGTGGAACACCCAGGCATCAGCCGTGTGCAAAAAAGTTTACGGATCTATGCAATAATTAGTTGCACTCTCAAGTAACAATTTTAAGTTATTACATTTCTCTAGTGGTTTTCATGTTCAATTTCATAAAACCGCTAATAAAACTATGAGCTCCGCCAGAACTTCATGATGACCATTACAACACTGTCTTCCGACCAAGTGGCCCACTCTTCAGAAGAGTTTTATAACCTCTATAAGAAACAGCTTATAAGCTCCAGTAGTCCTATCGCGCTCTGCTGAAAGCAGTAATAAAACCGAATAAGCCTTTCACTGCATGACAGTCACCGCTATAATTTAACGAAGCTTTTTGCTACAAAGCTGTAAAACATACAGCTTGTTCTGATAAAAAGCTTAATCAGTTCGCTAGCTTCGTTAACTTGAAAATACATTCGTGAGCAGAAACGTAAAAGTTTGACTGTCAGAACATCCTGATTGATTTGTAGCGACCATAATAAAATATCCCATAGAATAATTAATAAATTTTCAGTAGTCTCCAGTGGTTTGCAGCATATGCGCAGTAAATTTAATCGTGCATCTATACCTATAAAAATGGATTTCTGTCTGTCTGTCTGTCTGTCCGTATGTTCCTCATAGAATCGAAAACTACTGAACCGATCGGCGTGAAAATTTGCATGCAGAGGTTTTTGGGGCTAGGGAAGGTTCTCTCGATGACAAAAGACCCCTCTCGCCACTAAGAGGGGGGGCCTATAAAAATGGATTTTTGTCTGCTCTATGTTCATTATAGAATCGAAAACTACTGAACCGATCGGCGTGAAAATTTGCATATAGGGGTTTTGGGGCCAGGGAAGGTTCTCATGATGGTTAGAGACCCCTCCCCCAACTAAGACGGGGGCTCCCATACAAATGAAAAACAAATTTCCTCATAACACGAGAACTAATCAAGCAAATGGAACAAATATGACATGTGGGTGTTTTTGGAGACAAGAATGTTTTCTATGGTGAATTGAAACCTCTCCCCGCTTTAGGAGGGGGAGGGGGCTCCTATACAAATGAAATACAAATTCCCTCATAACTCGAGAATTAATTAATCAAACGGAACCATATTTGGCATGTGGGTGATCTGTGAGGCGTAGATATCACCTCTATGTAGCTTTATTTATTTTCCTAGATAGTGTCCTCTGTTACTTTCCTTTAGTTGGGCCACCCCTGCGAAATGGTACTTTCTACGAAAATATTTTCCGTGAAATGGTACATCCCGCGTAAGGTGTTTCGCGAAATGGTTTGTAATGATGGCGAATATTTAAATGCTATCCGCTATATTTTATCAGGCTAAGCAATGGAGGGAGTTGTTTTCTACTTTACTGTGAGGACAATTTGTATATTAAAACACCCATGAACTCCCCAAAAACTTGCAAAACTCAAGATTGTGACAAAAGTCATCCAAGATTCACGATTTATGTACAACACAGTTTAATTTGTGGCAATACAAAGTTTGTCGGGTCAGCTAGTATTGAATAAAATCAACGCGTCATCGAAATTCGGCAATTTTCGAAAACGGGTTATTTTAACAAACTGAATATTCAGTTATTTAAACTCAATTTCTAGCTAAATCATTGCATCATTGCATCATAAAATCATTATAAAATTCAAGTAAAGTTCCCAGTCTTTAAAAAATCTTCTAAAACGTTCTTTTCAACAGAAAACTAATTATCAGAAATCACATTGTGCGCAAACTTTTACTTTTACTTGGTTATTTGTGCTACATGGATACTAGATCAAAGGCCGCGAATATTTTATACACTAGAATCTCTTTTGATGTCCATTCATTTTACGTGATTTCGTTTTACGTCCACTTTTTTACGTCTGAAATTTGAATGAACGTCCTTTCGTTTTACAACCAAAATTTGAATTGACGTTGTCGCCAAAAAGTGGTTTAGGTGGTTTTAAAAAATTCTAAATACCGTCTTTTGTTTTAACGTCTAAAATTGAAATTAACGTCCACTTTTTTTACGTCCAAAATTTGAACGTCTTCTCGTTTTACGTTCGAATTTGAATTAATATCCTCTCGTTTTACGTCTGGAAATCCCCTCAATAGTGGACGTAAAACGAGATTTGAGTATATATCATTTGTGATTCGGCCGTTTGATCTACCATGTCATTTGTTATTTCGTCCATTTGAGTTTCGGCCATTCGTGATTCGGCCATCTGTGTTTCGGTTATTCGTAGGTAATCCCTATTATGCCTATCGTACATTATGCCTTCCGCGCATCATGTCTATCGTTTATTATGCCTATCGTCTATTATGTCTAATACGCCTAACAAGGTCCGTATGACTATCGTCCGTATGCTTAAAGGGGTACACCTAATTATCATGGTTTTATGAACTAATCACGAAGCGAGAACTTATAGTTTATAGCAATGCTTCTTAATTTTCAATTTTTCAATACCGCGCACCTCAAAATCAACTGTTTTCTTTATTGAAGTGAATGCATGGAACATTTTCCGATCGATTAGTGCAAATATCTCTGAATTTTATTGAAAATTAGCTGGATTCTAAGCGTGTAAAGCATTATTAGCTCGATGACGTTCGCACGTAACAGTTTTCTTTATTTTAGTCGATGCATCGGACGTAGTTAATAATAAAAGAAATATCATCTTTACAATTATTTTTTCCCCTGCAAAGGAAACGCATGGTGTTTTTTCAGCTACAAGCAAACTAAATCAAACTAAAATAAACCAGAAACGTCTATTCCTTTGTATGAAATATTCGTTTCTTTGTAGTTAAGAAAAACACCGTGCGTCTCCACTGAATTATATTTTACAGATAAAATCAATAACAGATTAGTTGTTAGACAAAAACGATCAACAGTTTGTAAGTAACAAACAAAACAATTTTTGACAACAACAAATCATAGAAGCTTTGAAGAAGATTCAAATTGGGATCGAAAGATTAGCGTGAAAAGCAAAGTCTAAACGATTGAACGACCAGCATCCCAATCATGTGATATGTATAAAATACCAGTCGACATATACCAGATATTCAATTACGTTAACGTAGTTATTCTCGTATTTCAGAGGAGAGGAGTCGTCCCTCACTTTTCGAATTTCGGAGACAGTTTTGAGGCACAAATTTTTTTTTTCAAAAATTTATTCACTTCATTTTCCTTGCCCAACCAGAATACAGAAAACATATTTTCATGAACACAATTTTTGTTTCTATAGAAAGAAACTACTTCTGAAGTTCATGATATCAATGACGACTCTGTTCTCCTTAAACAGGTTTAGTGTCTGATAATTTACTATTTTTCACACATATTTTTGAATGCCAGCAAGGCACCAAATTATTCATCATTTGCATCGATTTGAAGATCAGTTTCGTCGAATGGAATAATTTCCACTTAGTATTCAAGCAGTACCTAGTTAGCCTGAGAAAGAGTATATTAAATTTCTTCGAGCAAATGATCATCGCCGGACTATTAAAATGTCCAGAAACCGTGCCAGACGTCTTTCAGAGAAAACTTTCCTATCGCATTTCACAGTTGACTTCTGTTCGTCCAGTTTGTCCCACGATAGTGCATAACCTGCAGCCAAGCGCTTGCCCAATTAAGCCCTACAAAACTATGAAATGAACCGCCGGAAAGTGTCAAAAGCTTTAGCTGTGATGGCCCGACCGATCCGCCGATGAGGAGGGGACCGAATATCGGTCTGAGTTGCGTCCTGCAGTGCCGACAGGAGTCACACTGGGTCGAAACTTTTTTTTCACTTCTCCCCCTCGCCCCCCTCTCAGCAGGGAAAGTTGCCGAGGTACAACAACGGGACTAGAACAAACTGCAAAATGCCGGAAAACAATTTCAGTTCATCTACGGACAGAAATGACTATTATTTTAAAAGTCAGTATGGCATGTTTAGGGAGTGCGAGAGGTTGGTTGGTCGATCCGGTGGTACGGTTTGCGGTCTGCGGAATATCGTCCCCTCCGCGTCAAAGCGTTCAGTGTGAAGCTTGCCTCCGCGGCAACTAGTGCGGAGAGCTCGGTTATTTTGAGCTTCAAGCTTTGCTCGCTCGGGTTGGAAAATTATGTCGGCTATAAAATTATCGTTTATTATCATAAATTACAATTCGTCCGTCGACGTCGTCGTCGTCGTTGCCGTCGTTGTCGCCGTTGTCGAGCGGCATACATTCGTGGCTCGGCGTGGAAGAAAAAGTTTTGACCGGTTGTCAGATTTTGTGGGATTTAGGCTTTATTTGTGCTTCCGGGCAGAGTATATTTTTCAATTGTTGTTTTTTTGCTCGCTCTGTCGTTTCTCGCGCTTTGTCACGGAGGTGCGGTGAAAAGTTTCTCGTTATTATTTTCCTGCCGGTTATCAAGCGGTGGCAAATTTCGTGTTTAGTTGAATTTGAGTTGAGACAATTACGTTGTCAGTGTTACATTGCTGTTCGGAACAAAAGTTTTAACAATTTCCTTGGGGCAAACAGGAGTCGTTAAGTTTGATAAGTTTGTAACCGCTTGCAACGCGATAGATGTATGAATAAATGAACATGAATACTGTTCCCCGTCGATAGATACATATTGATGATTTATTCTATAAAGTATCTGCATAGAATGTGAAACTAAGGTGGTAAGCAGGATAGTAAAGCCAACACTAAACAAAGGAACTGGAAAGCACACGTGAAAGCGTAACTGAAAACGGAAAACATCGAACATGGAGCAGTATTTTGTATTACAACAGGTAGTGGGTTGAAAACATATGTCAGGAGAAAGCAAAAAAGTGATGCAAGCAAGGAAATACAACTACACATTGAGGGCGATTGTGGCACGGTTGGAATCATTCAGGAAATATTTACCGACTCATATTCCGGGGACGCCGTAAACTGTGCAGTGTAAATATGTACAACAATATGCGCAATAGTGGGTCGTTGGTTAGTGTTTTACCAGGACAATTGGTCGAGCAGGTTAAGAGATGGCGTGGGAGAAAGAAAGAAAAGAATGGAACAACATGAACAACTTGTGTTAAATTTGTTTGCTCGATTCCGGTCCTCTACACAGTTCCGTTGGGGTGAAAGAAAACATGTTTTGTCAACCATGATAATTCGTCAACTTTGTTTAATTCTCACTCGAGAGATAATAGGTAGTTCCGTATTTGTATTTATTGTTACAATCACTCTGTTCAAAAATTAGTCAACCGATAATTTTTTTAGCAAGTGGAAAAATCAACATAATTTTAAACAGTATTTCATCGGTATGTAAAGTACTCAGTGAAAGGTAATAAATAACCAAACACAACCATCTATTCTTAGTAGGATAGGCATTTGATATTTGACGTACGCATCTGCGAATAGAAGTGGTTGGCACTTGGCAGTGGTAGGCAGAATTGTGAAAAATCACAACGAGCGGTCGGAATCGACAAAATGGTGAAAATACATTATCTGCTGCGGCTTATCGTGGCATTTTCCCCGCTACTAGCTACCAGCAGACAAGATCTACGAGAGATAACACAGGACCATTGCTGTGCCATACCATGTACCGCGGCTGGCAGTGCGAATTACGGCTGCTGTTTTCGTTATTCTATGCACACAACCAACGGCGCGGCGCGAACACGGACCCTGGCAGATCTGACTGTTTCGAGCGACCAGGACGATAATGAAGAGACGTTTTAAATTATAAATATTGGATTATTATTCCAGAAAAATGAAACATAAATTTCAATGACAGCTTTTGTGTCGTAAATTTCTTCGTTGGATGGCCACGCGCGCCGAACCGCGAATGCTACGCGAACGTATATACGGAAGTTTTATGTTACTGTTGTTTTTTATCAGAAAAGCCGGTACCCGAGGTGGGTCGGTGACCGAACGAGAAAGCAATGCAAAATGGTACAATTTGGAAAGACCATCAACTCGCGGTGTAATGTTGAGCTTTTTTTTCTCTCCATAAGTATGCTGAAATCGAAATGCTGTCCCGAGTGTTGCCTGCCGTAGTGAAAAATGGATTTTCTGGTTGGTTGGTACGGTTTGGACCGGGACTGGAAGGAGGGATTTTCCGCGAATACGAGTTCCGTTGGAAAGAGGGGTTGCATTATTTTATCGACACCATGGTGAAAAGAGGGTGAAAAAAAAACTTTGGCTTGAAGGTTAGTTGCATCCGTAATTCAAAAGAGAGTCGAGAGTAATGAAAAATTTATTCCAAGTGTTAACTTACCGTCGGTCCCTCGACGGGCTGCGGAATGTTGTTAATTAGATTGGAGGCTTGCAGGTCCGGCCGCGGGGGTGGTATTACCGTGGTTGTTGGAGGTGCTGGCGTAGCGATCGGAACCAGTGTGCCAAGCTGAAAAAGGGAAATGAATTTGTTAGCAACCAGCTCTGGCTTATGTCATAGATAACAATGACGGATAAAATAATCGGACGGCTTTGGGGCATAAATATTTTGTTTAATTTAAATTACGCATTAGTGCCACGGTGTGATTAACAGTTACGATAATGAACAAACTGTTCATTGTGAAATATTTATTGTTTAATTTTAATTGCTTGTTATGTGAAACTAAAATTTATAGTCTGTATTTGTCGGAAGTAATCGTGTCATATTTCCAAAATTATATTTTATGGGGTTGCGTTAAGTGATTGGTAGTTGTTGGACCAAATTAGTGGTTGTGATTTTGATTGGTCTCAATCACATATACGCATCAGTAATGTTATACTTAGAACAAATTGTATGCCATAATTGAAGTAATGTAACTCACCATTTGTTGTAAATTCCCTTTTCAGTACTCAAGCTATCTTCTATGCTGCGAGCATTTTCGCTTTATATATAGTTTATACTAGACAGTTGAGCAAATTCTGACATGAGAAACATGAATCTATACGTACTATATCAACTTTAAATCAACTTTAACTTTTAATCCGACAGGTTAAGTTCCAGACACACCCGCGTAGCTGGCGTGGAACCACGTTAGTCAAATTTTTGAGAAGAAACCTTGAAGTTTTAGAAAACTTTTCACACCATATTATCTAGGCGTGACGTATAATAGCGTTGAGTAAATAATACTATCTTGCTAAATAATTTTATTTCGAACTTTTGGTATGGATTGCCAAAAACGTATATGTTCATAATAATATGTTATTGACATTACTAAAAACCATTACTTACGATTTCTGTTTTTTCTCAAACAGTAGAGTTTACAGCGCTATGCCACCGTCAACGCTGACCTCTTAGCCGTTACAGTTAATATTGCATCCTCACGGACTCGTTTGCGGAATTTGCGCATGTATTTTGTTTGGAGCAATTGAGACATTGTGAAATCAGATGTATAAAATCACTCGCTTCTCCCTTAAATTGATTATATGTTATTAATAACAATTTCATATGATGGCGACAACTAAACAAATACTGTAGTGAATTTTGAAAAATTGTTCAACTTTACGTAGAAATTCCAGATGTTACTTGCAAAATACAATCTTCTATTAAAAACTGTACACATATTTTGGGATTCAAATGGTATGCGAAACATAAAAATATATTCAGAATTGGCTGAGCTATAAGCGTTCAAAATCTATCACTTTTTCGTGTCACGGTCATCTTTGCTTTTCTAGCATGCCACCCTATTAAAGTAAGACGTAGTCCTACGTCAAAAAGAGTTTGGAAAAACTATTTAGACTTTACCACGAGGAAGAATTTGGCCAAGTATCGACCAGTGCGGAATGAGTTGACCACAACCCTGAGGAGGAAAATGCGCCAGAAGGAGAACAGGGATCGTGAAGAGTTGGAACAGTTATCCCGGCCTAATGAGACGCACAAGTTCTATGAGAAGGTAAACATATCTCGTAAATGATACACACCGAAGCTTGATATGTGTATTGACATGGAGGAAAACATGGTCGCAAACGAGCGTGAGCCGGTTGACAGATGGAAACAGTTCTTCGATGGGCATCTCAAAGGCGATGTAATAGAAGCAGATAAACGTTAATGGCGCACCGGTTTCCGATCTCGAAGAAATCCGGCATAAAATCGGCCAGCCGAAGAATAATAGAGCCGCCGGAAAGGACCGACTCACGATCATACTCTCAAAAATGGCAAAGAAGTGTAGTTTGTTCCATCTATGAAAAGGGTGATCGGCTCGATTGCTGTTACTTCTGCGGCATTACACTAATCAACGCCGCTTACAAAACGATCTCCCAGATCTTGTTGCGTCGTAGATCCCCAATATCCAGACATCATCACACACTAAATTTCCACACTCCAACAAATCTTCCAGAAAAGTCGAGAGTACAACATGCCTACGCATCATATTTTTGTGGATTTCCGGGAAGCATACGATACTGTCGAGCACGAATAGTTATGGCAGATAATGCATGAGAACTATTTCACGGCGTTACACGGAAAAAATACTTCTCAAATGACCAAGTGCACGTTCTTAGTCACACCTAGTACATTATAAAAACACATTTTAATCTTCCTGACACCCTCAAAATTTTAAGTTATTGCAAAAAAACGGTTTTTGGCTAGGTGTCGACATACTATCATAAATAACTCATTCATTTTCCAAGTAATTTTAAGTTTTTCATAAATTTTTGGAAAGCTTATAGGACAAGCTTCCTGAATATATTCACGATGGTTTTACAAAAATTTGACGAGATTTTTCCAATTAAATATAAAAAAGAACAAAAAAATTTAATATTTTTCCCCTTAGGGGTCCTTAAAGTGACCTTAAAAATGACCCACATTCCTCAGTTCAAAACCACTTGTTTTGTATTCAATTCTAACCCTTTGGTCAAAATTTCAACCAAATCGGCCAAGATTTGCGAATTTGAGACCATTGAGTTGTATTTGTAGAATTTTTTGCTTTTCATATATCACCCGCCTAATATAACAACTGAGCATCTTGTACACGATTTCCATCTAGATATAGATACCTAGTTGTAAGATTGAGCGGGCGATATTAGAAAGTATATACAGTATCCTGAAAATCCGACTTTTGATCCGAGGGTCCTAGGGCCGAGTCTCATGCACCGTATGCTTCGACATCGGCCGCTGGAAGCCGACGTGGGTCCCGGCAGCATCTCTTGCTTCTACAACGAACGCTGTCATCCACGAGAGTCTCAACGGAACCCGCTGATTCGAAAACGACCGCTGTATGACGCTAAGGGCCCCGGTGGCATTCCCTTCTTTATCAACGATCTGCGAGAGTACCGGTGATGGTCGCCATCCCAACTGTAACCGACCGATAGTAAGAGACTTCGAGAGTCTCAGTAGCGCTTCGTAGCATAAGAACAGTTGCTGGAGGACGTTGAGAGTCTCGGCGAAACAACCTGCTTCAATGACGTTCGCTGGAGGAGGTCGAGGATCTCAGAGGCGACCCCTACTTCAACGACGTCTGGTCAAGAACGACGAGAGTTTCTTTGGTGCTCCGAACAGCATCGACCGACCGCAAAAGGACTTTGAGAGTTCCGGCAGCACTTCGTAGCATATGAATGACCGCTGGATGGATGACAACGAGTGTTCCAATGGCTCCCCTACTTCGACAACGACCACTGTAGGAGTTCAAGAACACCGGTGGCGCCCCTACTTCGACAATGACTGCTGGAGAACGTGGGTTCCAGCGGCGCCCTCTACTTCACCAACGGTCGCTCGAGAACGTTGAGGATCGCGGCGGCGCCTTGCTGTAACAAAGATTGCTCAAGTTTGTACCTTTGAACCATAGAGGCGCTGGACAACCCAAGTAGCACACGTTGTCACAATTGAGTCGCAGCGGCTGATATCCGACAAATTTAAATGTAAAACTTCGGTTACAGTAACCTAAAATATAACAGTTGTGTAACCGAAATAGCGCAACTTATGTAACTAAATATGGTTACATTAACAGTTACTCAATAACCAATATGTAACATGTATAGTTACAAAATGGTTACTATTGAAGTTACACATAAACTGTAAATTGACTTTCAATTGGTGGCAAATTAGTTATCTTGAAACTTTTATTGCATAGCGAAAACAATGCAGCAGGTTTATTATTTCAATCTATGGCTGTCAACGTCAAGCAGTAAATTTAACTGTTGAATATAGAAGAGTGTATAAATTTTGCTTGTTATTTAAACACAAATTTTAATGCAGCTTCAAATTTATGGTGAAATGCATGATTCTAGCTTTGAAAAATTCACACGCTTTTATTTAATCTAGCTTTTCGTTACTTACTTCTTTGAAAAATTGATTTTTTGTAAAACCAATATGTACAAATATAAAAGTTTTGAAGTTTTGTATCGTTTTCGGTATATTACATGAAATGATTTTAAGCAGACATTGTCCATAGATATCGGGAAAAGGTGTTTTTTAGTGATTGTTGTGAAAAGAAGTGTTCATTTAATATCAAAGAATAGTTTCAGTTTGAGTAAAACAGTTTACCAGCAGTGTTAATCATAGAAGGTTACATTTCAGTTACATTCTAGATGCACGTAACCTTAGCCTTCGACCTGGTTACGCTATCGGTTACGGTATCAAATCTATTGTGGTCACTTATTTCTTATGTCGTCATTTCTAAGTTACACTGTAACCTATTTTCATTGCCGGTTTCGTTTCGATGTAACTTGATCGTTTTGACGTTTGAGAATAATCAAAATTTGTTTACTTAATACCAATGTCTGTGCGGAGAAGATTCCAAGTACCATCAATTAAGTAAATAAACGCATTTACAAGAGCATTTACAACCCGTGTACCAATTGTTTATCTTTACCATTAGTAAAATTCTTGAGATCTAGTCTTTGCTTAATCCGTTGTGTTTACAACAGTCAACAAGTCGTTGCGAAAATGTTACTAGCCGACTTTTTTTGACTTCGTAACTGCTCGTAACGGAAAATTAACTGTTTTGCGACCAGCAAGTTGAAAACAGTTTGGAAAAAGGTTTCATTTGTGTCACTTGATAACTATTTGGTAACTCGTAACTGAAAGGTGACTGTTTTTTGACGGCCAAGGTGTTGACAGTTCGAAAAAAAGGTTTCAATTTGGTCATTTGGTAACTAACTGGTAACTTTTTGAGATTTTTGTCACCACAAAACTAAAAAGTAACTATTTTTAATTTTATGTAACCTAACTCGTTACAAGTATCCTAAATGTAACTGCTGTGCAACCTTTTTGTATTTTTTTATTTTTATGATTAGTTACAAGTGCTACTTGGGAAAGTACCAGCGAACCACATGTCCTGGCGGGTGTTGTGGGTTCGAATCCGGTTATAATCTCAGATTATAGCTTGGTTCGAATCATGCACCTTCCAGCATTGGACAAAAGGTAGGAGTCAAAATGACTACCTGTCAAGCGTAGCTACCAATATCCCTCCACCTTCTTTCCTTTCCGCTCTTCCCCTCCTTCACCAAAAATTTTCATTTCTTTCCCCTACCGTCCCTTCATCAATAGTAGAACCAACCTTGTTCTTGGTGTCGGTTGGGATGTTGTAGAGAACTATTTTTGTTGCATTGTCGTCCGGCATCCTCATGACGTGTCTGCACCACCGCACTATGGCGCAAAGCTGGCCAAAAGTCAAAAATTCAATTTCAAGTTTTTTCCATTATTATATTTTTATCATTTTCTGGAATACTTTGGGAGGTTAACCTGAAAATTCTAGCCAATTTGAAGTTAAAATGAATTTTTGACAAATGTCTGAAGTTGAACATGTTGAAGAATGATATTTTGTTCTTCCATACAAAATGTATGGGAAACTCAACACCAATATTCAGCGATCAAGAAAGTATGGCGGGAAACGTCAGAAAACGATCACGTTAAATGTATCTTATAGGAAATTTTCTCTACTTTTTGGAAATCTAGGTGGCTTTCTGCGCTTTGCTGCGCTAAGGAAGTAATATCGACTTTTTGGCGGGTATATTAGCCCTCTAACGGGTAAGGCCGCCTGTAGATGGCCTTCGCTTTTGTAGCGCTATCACAACATTCTGACTATGCATTCAAAAGTTATCATTTTTCAAAAACAAAAATTCCGAAAAATTTCGAAAATCATTAATGCGCGAATATTTCCTTTTTTACTTTGGATGAAAAACCACATCTAGAACAAAGTGATTGACCTTAAAAATTTTCTATGAGTAAATTTCATGCTTTATATCAATTTTGTAATGTATTTGAGCTGAAAAAATATCTGGGTAGAGCGTTAGACTTGAAAAACAAAAAAGAGAAATTGGACTTTTTCTAACCTGGCGCTTCTCCAGATAATTATTTTTGCATGAAAATCAGAACTTAAGCGTCTTTTTTTAGTGTACTTTCATGATAAAACAGTCATTAGCTTGATCGCATCGTTTTTACGACGTTGCCCGTTAGAGGGTTAGAAGTGATTTCTTACATGAAGGAATGATTTTCTCTTCCAGAGTAGAATTCCACGAAAGTCCTAATTAGAAATGCTCGGGGGTGTCAAATTTTGTGTAGTTGTTTCTTTTCGGAAAATTTTAGACCCCTGACTTTTTACTTGGCGCTTAGGGTGTCTTTTTCTGAGTTAGGGTGATGCCAAAAATCATCATTTTTGACCAATTTTCTTTCTTTAAAAATTCGTAACTGTTGAATTACTGAACCGATTTGAATTTATTTTTATATAGTGAAGATACCTTACGATGGCGCTTCGAAAAGCTAATTCTATAGTTTGAACGAGCTTAGTGGATATCGCAATTTACTAAAGTTTTTTTTTGTAATATTTTTTTTATGGTTTGTGAACCACCCTAATGCATTATGATACAAGTTTTTTATGCTTTCAACGGCAAATACAAAATTTGCCATCTCCAAAACAAAAACCCCAATGAAACAAGTAAAAAAACGAAATTTTTTTTTAAATTTTGTGAACCACCCTAATTGGGCAAAATGGACTATACCTGCATTTCGCACAGTATGGAATGGATGGGATTTGATTCTTCTGATGTTTTGACAAAATTTGGAAGCTATTTGAGCTCGTTTCACGGACGGCTAATAAGTTTTTTGTACTGTTTAATTAGTTTTTATCATGATTTTTAGGGAAAATAGGGCAAAATGCACCACTTCTCGAAGCCTGCGCAGGATGAAACCATCACCAATCGATTTCCCGCATTTTTTACATAATAATAGGTATCTTGTAAGATTCCAAACCAGCGGCTTCTAATACTTGGGATTACGTGCTCATTTTTGCCCATTGTGCAGTGCCTGTAGCTCGTGATTCATACGTCTCCGCCACTTTCCGCTTTCAGTTTCTACTCCGCCAAATATCGTCTGCAGCACTTTCTGCTCAAACACAATGGCGCGCATGTACTCCGAGAGCAGCATCCCGGCTTCAACTGCGTATATAACTATCTTTTTAATAATGGTTATGTACAATGTTAGCTTCGTATGAAGCTAGGGGTACCTCCCCTAGCTACGCCAATGTTACGCACTATTTTTGACGGTATGGCGCAGGCATATGAACCACGAGTTGCAGGCAGCACTTGTAAAGATTTTATCTATACCTGGCGAAGGACGGGAGATTGCGTTTTGCCGGTCGCGTCGCAAGGATGCCAGACGACTGTACTGTGAAATCTGTTCTTTTCAAGAACCTCACCGGCACCAGGAATAGTGTGCCTCAATGTGATAGATGGTCAAAATGGTCAAAAGATGGTTCAAATTCCTTCGTAATGTAGCGTCAGGACTTAGTTTTGTCGTAGAACATGCTTACTCGTACATTCTGGCAAAACTACGACGGGTTATCGTAGTCGTATTTATTTATTTTTTGCGAAATTTGGGGTCTTGCTAAAATAATGAATCGTTCTGTTCAAAAGAAGTTTGCTCTGAATAATTTCAATTTCTTTTTTCAAGCGTTTTAGTAATACATTAGTAAGGCCATTGCAAATTATTTTTAAAGTTTTCTCAACCCCCCCTCCCCCCCCCTTGGAAATTGGCTTGAAACTCGAAAAATGAGTGTACGAGTTGAGTTAACGCTTCTAGCACGAAACAGAAATGGAAATTCGAACAATGGAATTTCCGAAAATCGTCCAAAAAAATTTTCCTTCGTTTTTGTCTTTTTTCGTAGATTTTTGCCTTGAAAATAATAACGTATATATTATAAGCAAAAATAGATTAGGTTTTCAAGTTTAAACTTTAAATAAAAATGCTTAGGACCCTTGTTTTTTTGCTCGATAAAAAAATTCACTTTGTTTTTTTCGCCCCCCCCTTCAGTGGCCGAACACCGGAAGGACAAAAACTTTATAAAATATTTGTAATGGCCTAATTTACGAATCAAGCAGAAAGTTCACTGAACCTAACTCTTTTTGGGAACGTTGAACCTAGGATTGGTTTTGCTTTTCGAATAAACAAATAGCTCGGTCCCATTTCTTCAGTCGATTGATAGTTGGCATAACTATTTTTACGACCGGAATCGCATCGACCGGATGCTTCAAATAAGAAGCTGGAACAACATCCTCATCGATGCAATTTCCAAGAAACCCGTTTAGAACACACTACTACGGTTAAGGACCTGAACGATTGTATGTGTTTGCTGTGTTCCGCGCCACAAATCACGGCAGAGTACAGCAACATTCTTTCGGAAGGATCGGAACGAAAGGGAAAAAATGCTATAGAAGAAGCTCGCTCGAGTTGAATCATTTTCAATCAGCTTACACAATTGAACCGGTCGTTTCTTTATCACGATCTACGTACCTACCGAGGAGCGTGTGCTGAGCAGTGCATTCGGTAGCCGGTCCGAACTGAGCAGCACAATTACGGACGAGAGAAAGTAGAAAAGGAAAACAATTCTACTTTATTGTTGGTAATTTTCCGACCACTTAAACAATAGTTGCATGTACCATGAGAGGAATTACCAGTTTTATGATTTAATACCTACCCTACAACTGGGAAAGTTGTAATGATAGGGCTCTCACTGGTCAAGGCATTCATCGTATGTGCTGTACGCGGCGAGCCATGAATGGGGTTTCGTAACAAGGGAAAAGTCCATGCTGTTTATTTCGAAAACTTTATGAAGGCCAGAAGGCCGCTTTTCAACATTCTATAAAAAATTACATTCACTCTGACGAACCTTTTAGCTTACGTTAAACTGGTCTGGTCGACACTAATTACCATGCGTATCCTCCAATAGTTTTATGAAGGAAAAGGATTGTACCCAATTTGTAACAGCAAGTATAATGATGTTCGATTCGATTCGATTTCCGAACAATCCGTTTATTTTTGTACCTTCAAAAAGCCCGGGCAGCTCAAATGACAGTGCGATAGATTACCAACGATTTTTCAGTTGTTTATTTGAGGCTCGCACCATAAATAACTGACCAGCCGGGGTACCGGGTTAGCTTTGTAATAAGGTTGGCACTATGCTCCTCATACACTGCCCCAGCTGTACTAATGATTTGGCTTCCACAGCTTGTAACGGCTAACAGCATACCGAGGAAACATCTGCCTTCCTCTGCATTTAGCTCTGAAATAAATTTGAATTGATGTGAACAAATTTTTCACAGATTGTGTCTGTAGCTTTGCCGGATATTGCTGCCGGAAAAAATTATAAACCAGAATTTGGCACTTCATCGACACGAGGATGCCCCTCTTCAAAGAAAAACGGAAAGGTTTTTCCTAGCTTCAGCTTCCTGAGTTGATCTTTCTGTGAAACGTTCAAAAGGCAAACGGTTTTTATTGCTTTAATATTGGTCGGTTCGCAAGGCGTGCCCTCTGCCGGATAATCCCATTTCGTTTTCCCTCTTCAAAGCGAAAGATGTTTATGTCGTATTACAGTGCTGAGTAGTAGATACTAATCAATGTTTATGAAGCTAGGTTGCCGTAGCATTATTGGTATAAATTATTGTTAACTGTAAGTACTTCCCTTCACGAGCAGTAAAGCCAGACTACATTGCAGTCTTTGGAGTGACAAAATTGTATTGCTTCTAATGGAATAAATTTAAATTGAATGATCCTATTAATAAAAACTTTGAAAATGTCATGCAATCAAATTCATACTTGAGTGCAAGTTCGAAATTAAATTGTACGCTTTAAATTGCCTGGAGAGCAAAATTCAACATCATACAATTTTCTTATGATAGTTAAGAAAAGCATTAAACCAAGCCAAACCTTGCCAGTTTTCCTTCCTCTCTTCGAACTAGATCATGTTCTCTATTATTAACTTTTTTTACTACTATGCGGTCTGCATTTACTTCCCCTCATTAGATCAGTAGCATTCTTCTCTTGCGAAAATTACGCTTTCTCACGTCCTTCGCCAGAAAGGATCCAAAATTCCATTACACGGAATTGTACTCCGTCGAAGACCTTTTCCCATTGTGCTGTCCGTTTCGAGCAAACTGAGCGCTTGAAACAAATACACCTCTCCTCGGAACAAAGGCCGACTTTCGGCTTCTTTCTGACCGGAGTCATAATTCATAGAGCATAAATACATAGTTCCGAATATATACTATAGTGTTTCGCCATTCAAAGTTTACTCTTCGTGAACACCCGATGGAAGTGGCCGGCCGTCCGATGAGCGGACTTCAAAAAGCGCCCAGCAGGGCATAAATTTGCATCGCCATAATTTTCAACTATTTTAATAATAAATTAATTAAACAAAATAAAACACAAAAACTGGTGCGAACAATAAAACCCACATCGACCAGTGCAGTGGGAGGAGAGATGGGACGAAGGAAGGCAAACCGAGTCTACATGAAAACGCTTTCTAACGTTCGATGTAATATTTTTTTCGCGAATCGCTCCGCCACAAGCAGTGCCGGTTTGCTTTTTATTGCATCGAATTCTCGTGGCCAGCAAAGTTTCCACTCTGATTTTCCGCCGGATGCACGCCCGCTGCAATCGGATTCGTTTCACTGGGTATTGCTATAGTTTTTCAGAGCATTTTGTTGCATGTTTATTTTGCAAGCTGACCAGTATATTGAAGCGATATTGCGGTTCTCTGGCTACTTTCCCCTGGGGAGCGTGCAACGCGCGGCGCTGTGGCGGGGAATGTGAGACGTGACTCCCGTTTCCCGTTCATAATACAAAAGTATAATTTTCATTTATTCAGTTCAAACGATGAACGATGCAATTGTTAGTGCGAAAACTGTAACTTATTGATTTCGTAACTTTTTTTTTCGGCGTGTGACATTTTTCACGATTATTTCTAACTTTTGGGAAATGGGAAGCTGATACTGCTCTGGTTTAGATAGTATTGATGTCGAGAGATAGAAAGACTAATTGCGATAGAGCTGAATTTTGATGGCAATTTAATATTGAAATTCTGGTCTTGTTTAGAAGGGTAAATCCACTTGCAGAGTCGTAGATCTTCTTTTTTAAACGATTGCAGGCAGTCAGCATTAATTTTTTGAGTTTTGTAATTTAACTTATGTCTTTTGACTTCTATCTGTACATCTTTTTCATTCGATTCATGTCTTTTGTTTTCGTGTTGTTGTTGTTGTTGTTGATTTAGATTTTTGTTGTTCGTATCCCGTAACTAGACTCTCTTCCTATTACCCTTTCAACGTCAAAGCCGGACGTTACTTTTTAAATTTTATTTACCTTATTTCATTTAGCATCTTCCATTCTCAGATCTTCGAATATCATCTTTCGATTTTCTACACATTGAATTCAGTTTTACAATTCAGTTTATGTTCAGGTTACATCTTTTTAGTTAAATTTTTGTTTATTTGCTTATCCTTTAACTTTTAACTTTTAACTTTTAACTTTTAACTTTTAACTTTTAACTTTTAACTTTTAACTTTTAACTTTTAACTTTTAACTTTTAACTTTTAACTTTTAACTTTTAACTTTTAACTTTTAACTTTTAACTTTTAACTTTTAACTTTTAACTTTTAACTTTTAACTTTTAACTTTTAACTTTTAACTTTTAACTTTTAACTTTTAACTTTTAACTTTTAACTTTTAAATTTTAACTTTTAACTTTTAACTTTTAACTTTTAACTTTTAACTTTTAACTTTTAACTTTCAAATTTTATGTTTGAACAATTGAAGTTGGACTCTTGAATTTTTGGCTTAAGGTTAATAACCTTGGGTTTTTGATTTTTATTAACTTTATTGCTTTTATCTTTCAACTTCTGACTTCTAACTTTTCATTTCTGACTTCTAACTTTTCAATTCTAACTGTTAGTTTCTAACTCTGCCGCTGCCAACTTTTAATTTCTATTATTTTACTTCTAACTTTCAAATTCTGACTTTTGACTTTTGATTTTTGATTTTTGATTTCAGACATTAAACTTTTAATTTTGGTTGTTAACTTTCAACTTTTATCCTCCAACTTGTGACTGCTGGTTTCGAGTTATCAACTTGCAATTTCTCGCTTTTGGTTTCTAACTTTTAACCTTTTATTTTCAATCATTATTTCTTTTGATGTTACGCTTTTTGAGTTTTGGCTTTCAATTTTTAACATTTGATTTGACATTTAAATTGATGTTCTTTGAACTTGAACTTTCTAGCTTTTGTTTCTAGGTTTTGTTGGCCCCATCCATTTCTAGCTTTTAACTTTCGGCATTTGAGTTCGGTTTTTTATTTTGGCTTATGAGTTTGGACTTCTAATTTTCGATTTTTGATTTCTGACTTTCCTGTTTCCCATTCTAAACGTTTACTTTGGACTTGCGCTTTTGAATTTGGCTTTTGACTTGCGACATTTTTGACGACACTTGACTTTTGACTCTAAGTTTTGACTTTTGCTTTTGGGTTCTTAACATTAAACTTTTGACTACTGACATTTGACTTTTGGTTTATAACTTTTTGGACTTGATTTTTGACTTAGTAGTTTCTGGCTTATAAGGCCATTACAAATTATTTTTAAAGTTTTTGTCACCACCCCGCCTTGAAATTGGCATAGGCATAAAAATCGGGGAAGCAAAAAAATAGAGTCAAAATATTTTTATAAAATCAATTGTCTGTGGGCTCTACAGCCTAAAAATTCGAAAAATGAGTATTAACGCTTCTAACACGGAATAAAAATGGAAATTTCGAAGAACGGAATTTCCGAAAATCGGCAAAAAAAATTTTCATTCGATTTTGTCTTTTTATTCGTATTTTTTTGCATGGAAAATAATAAAGGATATATAAAAAGAAAGAATAGATTTAGTTTTCACGTTTAAACTTTAAGTAAAACTGCTAAAAACGCATGCTCGATTTAAAAAATCTCTGTTTTTTTCGACCGCCCTCCCTCCCCTCCGGTTGGCCAACACCGGAAGAACAAAAACTTTTTAAATATTTTAATGGCCTAACTTCTAATTTAAAATTTTAACTTCTAACTTTTGACTTTAGACATTTAACTTTCGATTTTGGACTTAAGACTTTTGAGTTTTGATTTCTAGTTTTTGACTTTCGATTTGACTTCAGACTTTTAACTTTTGACACCCGATTTTTGATTTGACTTCGAACTATACACTTTTGACGTTAGTTTTTGACATTCGAATTTCAACTTTTTACTGTTGACTTTTGGTTTTTGAATTAGGGTTTTGAATTTAGAATATAGAATTTAAAATTTAGAATTTAGAATTTAGAATTTAGAATTTAGAATTTAGAATTTAGAATTTAGAATTTAGAATTTAGAATTTAGAATTTAGAATTTAGAATTTAGAATTTAGAATTTAGAATTTAGAATTTAGAATTTAGAATTTAGAATTTAGAATTTTGAACTTAGAATTTAGAATTTAGAATTTAGAATTTAGAATTTAGAATTTAGAATTTAGAATTTAGAATTTAGAATTTAGAATTTAGAATTTAGAATTTAGAATTTAGAATTTAGAATTTAGAATTTAGAATTTAGAATTTAGAATTTAGAATTTAGAATTTAGAATTTAGAATTTAGAATTTAGAATTTAGAATTTAGAATTTAGAATTTAGAATTTAGAATTTAGAATTTAGAATTTAGAATTTAGAATTTAGAATTTAGAATTTAGAATTTAGAATTTAGAATTTAGAATTTAGAATTTAGAATTTAGAATTTAGAATTTAGAATTTAGAATTTAGAATTTAGAATTTAGAATTTAGAATTTAGAATTTAGAATTTAGAATTTAGAATTTAGAGCTCAATATTTAGAGTTTTTGATCAAGAGCACACTCTTGATTTTTGACTTTCAATTTTTAATTATCAAGCTTTAGCTTTAAGTTTCGACTTTCGACCTTTAATTTTTGATTTTGAGATTTTGAATTTTTGACTTTCGACTTGTGTCTTTTTACTTTTGATTCGTTTTGATTTTTGACTTTTGATTTCGACTTTTGACATGCTGGCTGATGGGTTGGCTTGCTATTTGGTTAGCAAATGAGAACGGTGAATCGTGGTTGCCGTCCCATCAACAGCACCCTGCGGTGGCAAGAACAAAACGAGTCGGCAAATATTACTCCCGTTGTGTAAATGCGTGATAAAATCACAAAGTTCGATAACGCAATAAAATTTGATGTTAGACTGTAAGATATCAGACGACCTGGTGGTGTAATTGATTAAACAACACGCTCAACTAGAGATTGAGAGCTATGAGTTCGACTCTCACCCTCGCTTAGTCGATATTTTTAGTCTAAGATCAAGTTTTGCAGTCCATCTTATTTTTGATTTGTCACATTAAACATTTACTCTTCACGTAAAGAAAAAGTAAAGTGACTTTATTGTCACCCAAAAAAATGAAGGTAATTTTTTACTTTTGACTTTTGACAGTTGTCCTTAGATTTTTATTTTTGACCTTAGAGTTTCGAAGTAACTATTAGCTTTAGACTTTTGACTATTGACTTTGAATTTTGACTATTGAGTGTTGAATTTCGACTTTTTACTTTCGACTCTTGTTCTTTGTCCTTTGTCTTTTGTCCTCTGCCCTTTGCTCTTTGTTCTTTGAATTTTGTCATTTGTCTTTTGTCCGTTGTCCGTTGCCCGTTGTCCGTTGTCTTTCGTCCGTTGTTCGTTGTCTTTTGTCTTTTGTCTTTTGTCTTTTGTCTTTTGTCTTTTGTCTTTTGTCTTTTGTCTTTTGTCTTTTGTCTTTTGTCTTTTGTCTTTTGTCTTTTGTCTTTTGTCTTTTGTCTTTTGTCTTTTGTCTTTTGTCTTTTGTCTTTTGTCTTTTGTCTTTTGTCTTTTGTCTTTTGTCTTTTGTCTTTTGTCTTTTGTCTTTTGTCTTTTGTCTTTTGTCTTTTGTCTTTTGTCTTTTGTCTTTTGTCTTTTGTCTTTTGTCTTTTGTCTTTTGTCTTTTGTCTTTTGTCTTTTGTCTTTTGTCTTTTGTCTTTTGTCTTTTGTCTTTTGTCTTTTGTCTTTTGTCTTTTGTCTTTTGTCTTTTGTCTTTTGTCTTTTGTCTTTTGTCTTTTGTCTTTTGTCTTTTGTCTTTTGTCTTTTGTCTTTTGTCTTTTGTCTTTTGTCTTTTGTCTTTTGTCTTTTGTCTTTTGTCTTTTGTCTTTTGTCTTTTGTCTTTTGTCTTTTGTCTTTTGTCTTTTGTCTTTTGTCTTTTGTCTTTTGTCTTTTGTCTTTTGTCTTTTGTCTTTTGTCTTTTGTCTTTTGTCTTTTGTCTTTTGTCTTTTGTCTTTTGTCTTTTGTCTTTTGTCTTTTGTCTTTTGTCTTTTGTCTTTTGTCTTTTGTCTTTTGTCTTTTGTCTTTTGTCTTTTGTCTTTTGTCTTTTGTCTTTTGTCTTTTGTCTTTTGTCTTTTGTCTTTTGTCTTTTGTCTTTTGTCTTTTGTCTTTTGTCTTTTGTCTTTTGTCTTTTGTCTTTTGTCTTTTGTCTTTTGTCTTTTGTCTTTTGTCTTTTGTCTTTTGTCTTTTGTCTTTTGTCTTTTGTCTTTTGTCTTTTGTCTTTTGTCTTTTGTCTTTTGTCTTTTGTCTTTTGTCTTTTGTCTTTTGTCTTTTGTCTTTTGTCTTTTGTCTTTTGTCTTTTGTCTTTTGTCTTTTGTCTTTTGTCTTTTGTCTTTTGTCTTTTGTCTTTTGTCTTTTGTCTTTTGTCTTTTGTCTTTTGTCTTTTGTCTTTTGTCTTTTGTCTTTTGTCTTTTGTCTTTTGTCTTTTGTCTTTTGTCTTTTGTCTTTTGTCTTTTGTCTTTTGTCTTTTGTCTTTTGTCTTTTGTCTTTTGTCTTTTGTCTTTTGTCTTTTGTCTTTTGTCTTTTGTCTTTTGTCTTTTGTCTTTTGTCTTTTGTCTTTTGTCTTTTGTCTTTTGTCTTTTGTCTTTTGTCTTTTGTCTTTTGTCTTTTGTCTTTTGTTTTTCGATTTATGTCAGTTCACTTCTAAGTTCGGAGTACTGACGTTTACCTGTTGGTTTTAGACTTTTGACTTTTGTCTTTGAGTTGTCCGTCATCTATTGTCTGTTGTTCGTTCTTTTGTTTGTTATAAAGAGTAACATTATGCAAAATAAACCATTTCCTTTCATGAAAGCTCTGGAAATTTAATATCTTAGAAAATGTTTGTTGGATAGAAATACTGTCTTTGGTTATGTTAAAGATCGACACAAAAGATTTTTATTTTTGTTTAAAAAGATAGACTTAAATGTTTGACCGACGAAATTAAGAGTTATTTTATGATATTTTTTGAATGGTTTAAATAGTTAACAAATTTTATGAATGCTTGGTTATTTTTTGCAAATTTCTGTCTAGTAAAACTTTTTCGATTTTTCGAACAAGTCAGTTTTTGCAATGTAAATGTAACAGAACAATGATGATAAACCGAATAGGTTTTTCCTATGAATATTTTTGTTGCAGCTTCAAAAATTTGAAAATAAAAAAAAAAATCCTGTACTCTAATAACCGGCTGCGTTGTCTGTCGATAAAGAAGGGACAAGTTCTGAAGGACGTCTATACCCATGGTTTTGCTTTATTTGACCGTAACTTATTCACTTCTTAGAAATGTTGACTTGTTCAGCGAAATAAACATTTCACCATTCATCGAAAAAAGTCAACAAAACCGCAAGATAAACAAGTAAATCTGTTTGCTTGCTGCGTATATTTAAAAAAAAAAGATTAAAATGACAGCTAGCAGCTGAATTCCGGAAAGATTGCTTTTTTCTCATCTTATGTAACACGAACATATTTCAACTATATGTTGACGTCTTTGTAAATCAGCCCAGCAATATAGAAGGTAGTTCTCAAATTTTTTAAAAATCACTCGCCGTCCTCTTTCCCACTCAGGCTTGTGCTTCCCACCCTCTACCTATTTGCGTAGCTTTTTGCCTAGTTGAAAGTGAAACAAATCGTTTCTGCTCGACGCAAGTTCAAGACTACCATTTAGCTAACTGGCTTCTCCACCCTCGGTTGGGTACAGCCTACTGTCGGCATCATGGCTCGCAGTTGTAAGTTGTATACCGCTACCGGAGCGGCAGCGCGCGGTCTCAAGTGGCATCGGGTCGACAGGGTAAGGGCTTGAGTTAGAAGTAATACTTACTGCAATGTACTGCCATCCTTTATTCACCCGCACCAGCAGTGCTTCCTCGTCAATTATGTAGGCTAGCGTTCCGACGGGACTCGTACCGGACATCTGTGTGCAATGAAATGAAGAAGAAGAGAAAAAAATACATGTAGAAGACAAAAACGAACCATTAGGATCCTCCGTGAAAATCACATGCCAGAGAATCAGCAACGTCAGCGTCAGCGCAATGTTTCCGGGGTTTCTGAGTTGCCGCGTGCTGGATATTAGACGGGCAAGAGCCGTGCGTGTGGGCACGGCATATGTATGTGCGGGTGTACGGCACAAGTTGGAAACCAAGATAACATGGTAGGTTTCCGAAGTGCTGATCCTGCTACCGTTTCATTGCTGGCAAGCAGTGTTGTGGATATGGCCTAGCGATTACGACACCGACGGGAGCCGGAAAAAGTATGCATTCATTATCGATGATAAGACCTTATTTATTTGGATAACGTACGGGGGCGTCACGCTAGTAAAGAATCACTTAACAATGGGTATAATTCAGAACGAAATGAGGTAAAAGTAGAGTCCCATGGAAGAATTATGTGCCACGCTGCATGGAAAATTATCTTTTATGTGGCCTTGACTCTAACAGTGGAATAGACGGCACAGACTATGATTTCCGGGAACATTTGTATGGTAGTCTCATAGGTACTATGTTTATGTGCATTCCATATTCGTAACTGGTGGTAACATTGCTCAAAATTCTTGAATCCTAATGTTGGTATGTTACAATATAAGGAAATTGAATAACAATCTTCCTAGTACTACAATGTATGCCACATCCATTTTTGATGTTTGCAGAAGCAAAAATGTGTAGCGTTTTTCGTATAGGTACCTACTAAATGACAAACTGTATTCACCGGACTCATAATAGCACTCGGGAAAACTTTGTGTACAAGCAGAGCAGTAATAAGAGTCGATTCGTAACTAACTGCACTCCATGTTTCCCTAGAAGGACTAAGGAAGCATCGTAGAATGCTCCGGTTTGGAAAGGGATGGAAAAATACTCATAGAGCTATTCGTGAAACACATCGGGGTAATGATGGAAGTATAATTCTCCGTGTTATTTGTGGGTAGGAAGGAATGTTTGCTTTGCTCTTTTGTGCTCTCGTGCGATGTATCTCCTCTGCTGTGATCAACTGCCTGACCTTTTCCCGGTCTTCTGTAATCGTTACAGGACTTAAGCGGAAAAATAGAAGATTTGTCTTATGAGCAATGAAATACATGTCGAGAGATGTTTTCGTCTGATGATGATGATGATAATGATGATGATGACGACGTTGATGGCAATGCTACGGGAATACATTATTCATATTCCTCTGCCACGTGATTTAGGCACATGCATTTTTCCACGTTCAGTTTTGTCTCTCAGTCGGAATGTCTGAAGTGCTTCCAAGCGTGCAAAGCGAATGCAAAGGACGATACAACAGTGAACCAAGTTCAGTGGAAAGGAATTGTGCTGTGTGCTTACCTTGGACATGGCATCGGTGTTTTGGAAAGTGACTGCTCCCGGCACAATCCGTACGTTGGCCCCGTTGCTATTTGGTATTTCGTCGCTGTGATCGTAAATCGTGCGACCCGGACTACCCGGTGGCCCTGGTGGTCCTGGCGGTCCTGCAGCAGCGGTGGTGACGGAATGATAAGAGAAAATTATATTTAGAAGTAATCAGGGAAATATTGAGATGTAAAATTCAATCTCAACGTTGAAAATATTTTGTTATTTAGGTATAGCAAAGAAAATAATTAAAGCCAAACTCACTACAGGGGAAAATACATGAACTAAACAAATATCCAGTAAGTATTAATTCAAAAGTTTTAAGTATTTTAGTCTACTTTAAGCAGAATATTTCTTGAAACGAACATTTGGGAGGTACACCCAAGCTGTTAGTTGTTCATTCATTCGTTCTAACATTCAAATTGATGGAAAACCACACACAACGACCGCTTTGTGTCTCTGAACTTTATTTGCGTTTTTCGTTTATGACGCTATAAGTTTTATCTTTTTGATTTATTTGATGGCGTTCTCTAACATCACGATCAAGATTTCATAAATTAAGGTGTGCGCTGATCTTTGGAAGGATGTGTTTTTATTACGAAAAGCTTTCTACGAAGCTCTCGAGAAATAAAAATGCGGGAGAGGTATGTTTCACTTTTTTTCGGCCAGAAATTCGTTTATTCTATGTAAGGAGGTCAAGTCCTATTTCATAAAGACAAGTTTAATCTAAGGTAAAATTTCAAGTCCGAATTATTATAAATTAAAGACCCAGTTCACATCTAATGCTAGGCCTAATTTATGTTAGTTTTAACGTCCAATTTCCAGTCCAAAATTAACTTGAATTTCAAGTCCTATTCCATGTCTAATTAAATTTGACTTCAACAATTTAAGTTCAATTTCAAATGAATGTTCATATCTGGTTTTAATTCCAATTCACAAACAATTTCATTTTTAATTTCTTGTACGGTTTAAGGTCTGATTTAAACCATAATTATATGACGTATCCCAAGTAACAATTCTAAAGCCACTTGGTTTTACTTGAATTTTATAAAGGTTTTGTTGCGATATTAATCATTACCCCTTGTTTTATTTTGATATTGCGTAATACCAAGATACCAAGATACGAGTCCAAACACACTTACAGTTAGCTAGAAAACCATACTAAAACTGTTAATAAAGCAAATTTATTGTGGTTGCTTATATTAACACGTTAAAACTTGTTGGTTGCACCATGTCTCTTACAAACTTACCATAAGTGTGGCGTACCAATACAAAATGGCGCACCAATCAAAATTGATCTTATCGCGGATGCTTGTCGAACCGCAATAAATCTGTTAGTTTTACAGAGCTATTAAAATGGTAACACCCTGACCAAACAGTTTTTTTGTCGCTATTATGAAGAATACTAAAGTTCAACACCAAAATCATTTTTTTATGCGAGGCCGTATTGCCATATTCTAGTATTTTGTTCTAGCTCACAAGCTGCAATTCATCAAAGCAAAGTGTTTTGCAGGGCTTGCATCCACGCTTTTTTGGGTAGTACCCGAATGTTTTATTCACTAAACTACTGCCGCCCGTTATATTAGGTACATGCAAGGTCTAATACCTAGTTCTTTCTTTCCAAAATAGTTCGTCATGCTACTGCTTCATCGTAATTGCCTATTCCCGTCCTATCCAACTCAAATTATTAAAAATATCAGCGTTTTTTTATGACATACAATGCAAAATTAGTAATTCCCTGATATTTTAATTTGTTGACTATCATACGCGATCAATCAAAGTGAGCTGAGATCTATTTAAATCCTTTTACGTCAAAGAATTCCTAGCAGCCAAATTTCCTACGTTTTTTCGTGGGACGAAGAAGAAAAAGTCGACTAATCGTTTCAACTTCCATCATTCATAAAATTATAATAACTCACGCAACGCATTGTCGTTATTCCGCATCCGGGAAAACTTGCATGACCAGCAGAAATTTTGCAGAATAATATTTGTCATGCCGTTCTACACAAATACATGCGCGCTGGCTTCGTAAACATTATTGTTATTTTTAGTTCGGACCATGAAAAATTTTGATGGACGGATTTTAAAATGGCACGACGAATTTAAGAAATAAAGTCAGTTGCGTAATTTCAATAAAATGCTTCACTAATAGCTTTGTAGTGAATTCAAAGTGCACGAATCGAAAGGTGAGTGTATTTGAGTCAAATCAGCACAAGAACTTTTGGAGTATTCATTAAATCCACCTAAGAAATGATGAAAATTAGAGTGGCTTTCCTTACTACGACGAGAATTAGAAATAATACCTAAATAGAAAAGAAAAAAACACACCCGATGGTGATTTTAATCACGAGACTTACCGTGCGACTGAGAAACCAGCAACGCATTGCTTGTTTCTATCGCACTGACTGAGTAGGTAACAGTCTATCTACTCGGCGGTATAAGTAAAGAGTAGCCATATAAAAATAATATCGTCGCATATGAAGTGTATGGTGCGTATACAGGGAGTGATAGAATTGTGAGAATAAAACAATATTTGGTATTAGACTACTCAATATGACAGGCGCTAGTAGTTTTGTGAGTAAAACATTTGGGTATCAACCGAAAGAGTGTGGGTGCCAGCTCTATCTGTCATTATATAACCCGATATATTTTTGTCTATATCGAAATTTTCCAGATCATTCAATTAATCATTCTTCGCATCAGACACTTCCTAGCTTTTTAATTTTTCCGATTACATGTCAAGTCCAATTTCAAATCAAACATTAAGTCTGTTTCAAAAGTCAATTTCAAGTCTAGTCTTTTCGTTGTCGAGACAAGTTCAATTGCAAGTCCAATTTCTAGTACAATTTCATATCCAGTTTTACGTCCAATTTCAGTTTAATTGGATGTAAAGTTTGAACTCTAAATTTCTCTAAACTTCTAAATTAAGTCCAATTTGCTTAAGTTCATTTTCAAGTTCAACCTCAAATCCAATTTGAGATCTGATTATCTTTATTCCATTTTCAAATCCATGATTATATTTAATTTCATGTCCAATTTCAAATTGAAGTTAACTTTAAGTCTGATTTTTATTTAAATAAAATATTGGTTTTTATTTCAAGTTCAATTTCAAGTCTAATTTCAAATTTCTCTAATTTCAAGTCCAAATTTCAAGTCTGATTTCAAATCCAATTTCAAGTACAACTTAAATCTAATTTAAAGTCCATTTTCAAGACCAATTTCAAGTTCAATTACAAATTCAAATTCAAATTGAGTTTTAAGTCGGATATTCATTCCAATTCTAAAATCAATTTCAAATCCAATTTCAGTTTCTCCGATTTCAAGTTCAAATTCAAGTACAATTTCAAATCAAATTGTTCATCCAATTTCCAGTTTAATCTGATGCAAAGCTTGAAGTTAAAATGGAATGGTCAATTTCATGCCAATTTCAAGTTTAATTGTAAGTCCAATTTCAAGTTTACTTGTAAGTCCAATTTTAAGTCTAATTTGCATTCAGTTTTAACTTTGATTTCAAGTTTAATATTAATTTCAAGGCTAATTTCAAATTCAACACCAAGTGCAATTTCAAATTGTCCGAATTCAAGTCTAAGAAAAAGTCCAATTTCAAATAAAATTTCAAGTCCGAATTCAGATTCAAATCCAAATTCTAATCTAATCTTATGGCCAATCTTCGGGTCAACTTTAAGTCTAATTATAATTCCAATTGCATGTCCACTGGTTAACCCAGGCTGCGACACGTGTCCCGGTTTCTTCTATACAGTTTAACGTGAAATATCCTCATGGTATAACCAGCGTTGCCAGACTTTGTTGAAGACCCAGCTAGTACCAAATCGTACATAAAAGTATGAAAATTATCGTAAATATCTCTTAACAAATTCGGAATCGTAACTGATGCTTAAAAAAGTGCCCTCAAGTTTATTTTCAATCGTATATAACAATAATAACTGACACACATGCGATTTTCAGCACAGAATTGTATACTCAGCAAACAATTTGGTTTGTATATCTAGGTTACAACTGAGAGATACGAAATCATATTCGCACGAAAAAGTTATATTTCACACCACATAAGAACTTATAAGTACCAAAGTGGAGGCAATATACGTGCAAAAATTTTGACAATCATTTGTAATTCTGTCTTGTTGTCTCTATACAACAGTTTTTGGAACACGCAACTTAATACTCCTCAATATGCAATCCATATATAACTAAATCTTACAATCAACTATTCTGCTATATAATTCACAGCCATAAGTTGTATATGACGACACGCACGACTACAAAACAATTTATTGTACACTTCGCTTTGACATACTCTAATCATTATGCAATTTCAATGTAAAACTAACATGCATACGACTTAATGAGGACTTTCTATTACGATCAGGTATTATCTGGGTAGCAGTATGGAGTGAGTTGCGCTTAATTGGATTTTATTGTATATACATACTTATATAGATGAAATGTGTATAAATATTCCTCATTACGTATATCGCCTCCAAAATAGTACGGATATGCCGATTTTGCGCGTCAAATACGACTAATAGCATCAAATAGCATGCGTTATTATCTGTGCGTAATGCAGCTTTTATACTTTTATATGCGTATAAAAATGCTAGCTGGAGAAAAATCTATAATTTCACCATTCAATCATCTTGTAGTTTTTGGTTATTTGTCAGGTCGTCTTTTTTGTAATATTTTGTGTACTCTGTCGCCAGTTTCCGTTACATTTTTTTCGTTGTCTTGTAGTCTTTTGAACATCTGTGATTCGTTTTTCGTTCTTTTTAATTCAGCGATTTGTTAACATTTTTAATTGACTTTTGTGGCGCTTTTGGTTTGATGGCATTTTTTAGTCGACATTTGTAGTCTTTTTTGGCATTTTTTGCGTCGTTTAACCGTCTTATTATCGACTCTTTATCGCCTTTTTGCATCCATTTATAGTCTTTGCATATTTTTTATTATCGTCACGTTTTATCGGCGTCTTTTCAGCACACTTTTGTCGTTGTTTTCTTTGTGTGTTTGCCTACTTATCATCACTTTTTGGTCATCTTTCCGTCCTTTTTTCGCTGTCTTCGTCATTTGTCGTCTTTCTGTCCTCTATTTGCTGTCCTTTTGTCGATTTTTTGTTGTCTTTTCAGCGCCTTTTGTCGTCTTTTTGTCACCTTTATGTAGTCTTTTGTTCGTATTCGTCGTCTTCTGTCGGATTTTTGACAACTTTGCATGGCCTCTTTGCTGTCTTTTTATTGTATTTTCGCCGTCGGCTTGTTGATTTTTTGTTATGTGTTTTAGGCTTTTCTGTTACTTTTGTTGGCGGCTTTTTGCCGTTTTTGTCATCTTGGCGACTTGCTTTTGTTTTTTTTGTCATCTTTTAATGATCGTTTAGCTGTTGTCTTTTTTTGTCATTTTTTCGTCATCGTATTTGTTGTCGAATTGACAAAAATGTTGTCTTTTTACTGGCTTTCCATCGTTACTTCTTCGTCTTTCTGTCATCTGTTATCAGTCATATTTTCGTTGTCTTTTTTGAATGTTTTATCGTTTTTTTGGCGCTTTTTCTAACATCTTTGCTTTGTTTTGTTAACATTTGTTTATATGAATGCTCTCATAATCTGATACTATCAAAGGTAGCGAGTTGAGTTTTGAGAGGTTTGAGTTGTGACAAAGTTTATTTGACAAAGTTGTTGGAAATATACAAACAAACAACTTTGCTGAAGAAATAACATTAATATCGCTATCAGGTGCAGAGTTATAGAACATTATCTTTGGAAGTCCTCTAAAAATTAGTTTTTTATTCTTAACTTTTGTTATCGAATCACTCAAAACACACATTTTTGCAGAAGACCGTAAAGCTCTAGGGCGTTTTCTTACAAAGCTATCGCATCTTCAAGCTTTATTTTTTCTAAACTTCACGTGCCTGTAGGGTAGAAGTTGCAAGTGGGGCAAGTGGTATTATGAAATCAGTGCTTTACTTTGAATCTTAGGTATAGGGTAACCAACGTATTTTGGACCCCATCAGCAGCTGTACATAATTTGGACACTTCCGTTTGATTTTGCTGTAATTATGTACAGCTGCTGATGGGTTCCAAAATACGTTGGTTACCCTAGGTGTTGTACAGGTGCCGCTCGTCCCCATTCGCGTATATTGATAGAAGGGCATTCTTAAGAGTTTTGCGTCTGCCTTAAGCTGAATGCATGTCACTGACTGTCTCACAATACATGTCACTCATATGACAAACTTATATGTGTGCCGCCTGTCCTCATCCACCCGAATCAAAGTTCGACAAACATATATTCTAATAGTTTTCTTAAATCATTTCAATTTTTATCATGCTTTCTGTGAATCAATTATTTTTCTTTCGTTCTCAAGGTTTACTTTGTTCTTAGGATTTATGAAAGCTATAAAATCACTATAGAATTATAAAAAAGTTTGTACTACTTTACCTAAGGTTCAAGGCTTTCATACCTCCTCTTGCCCCACTTGCCACTTCTATCCTACAGGCACGTGAAGTTTAGGAAAAATAAAGCTTCGACTCTATAGGTTCGCGGAGTTAAGGAAAGATAAACCTTAACTATCCGATTACTTTACAAGGCCGATTGCGGCCTTCTGCAAAACATATATTTTGAGTGTCCCAATGGTTGCCTGAAACAATGCGTTCTTGTAAAATGCAACTAACAAAAGTTAAAACTGAAAATCGAATTTTTTAGGAACTTTCAAAGAATATGCTCACTGTATCTGATATAGATTGAAATGCCATTTCTTCAGCAAAAAATGCTAGCTTTAACATATTCTATGATTTTGCTGAAGAAAAGAAGTCTATCCCCTAACATAAAAAAATTAGTTTTTGATTTTTATCATAGTTAGCCATTACTAGGCACAAATCTTCCACGGGATTTGAAGAACGTGCTGCTTGAACCAAAGATGCTGATAGCCATTACTGACTTTTGCCATTTTTAGTTTATGGGGGGCATTCATACGTACAAAAGTTCTAAAGGTAAATCAAACTTTGATTATCAAAGCAAACGGCGCTAGAAAGAAAGTTCCACGTTTTGCCCTTTTAGACCACTGTGAAACGGGACCACTACTGACACGAGATCTTTAAATCCGGAGTGATTCGCTATAAGGGCGCAACTAGCAAAGTGTAAACAATTAGGAATATCACTGTGATAATTTGTAAGTACATTTTCAAGTCATAATTTAAATAAAAGTTACAAAAATCAAGTCATAAGACATAAATTGGTGTAGAATAAGTTAATCTTATAATTTCACAACAATACTGCATAAAATTTGTGCATTCAAGCTCAAGATCTAAGTTTTATAGTTGAACTCCTTGGAATAAGCCTCAAAGCATTTTGACAATGAGATTCGCCCAGCCCTGATTCGCCTTGTTTTGATTTCTTATTTAGTTTCGCCTGTTGTGTTTTGAAAACAACGCAGTTTCGCTCTTTACTATCAACCTGTTTACTATCGCCTGTTTACAAAACGATGTGCAAATAATCCTGTTACTTCATAACAATGAAAGGGGCTAAACTGCAAATTGTGCAGAAAGGATTCTTGCCAGGGATATTATCAGTTTTTTTTAAGGTTGACGGTGTAATAAAACGATTTGTTTACTATTTGCTAGTTGCGCCCCAATCGCGAATCGCTCCGGAAATGTTTAAATTATTGTGTTTGATTGGTTGAAAATAGCATAGCATTGCATAGACGTCCGTATTGTGTTTGATTGGTTGAAAATGGTTAAAATATGAGTTTTGATACCTCGAAACAGTGGTTCCCTTGTTCACCAAGGGGTCAGACAATTTCCAAAAAAGTTGATTTAGTAAATTCAAAACAATACGCGTGTCTAGTATAGTTTAAGATTAGTTAAATAATAGATAAAAGGCTTGGTAAATTTGGAAATAAAACATGTTTTTTAATAGATTTTAACGATATTTGCGGCAATTAAAAAACCTCTACGCAGAGAACAGATAACAATTTTTACAGTAAGATTCTACAGTAAAAATAATAATTCCAAATCCAACACCGTTAGGTTTAAGAAGCAAGGGGTCAAAGGCAGAAAAGACTAACAAACTGATTACAAGAAAACAACTGCTACAGCAACACGGAAATAAAGTAACATTCATAATTTACCAGGGGTACTATCTTGTATATCCTTGTGGTGCTTTAGTTCTCTAAGTGCTTTTAGTTCGTCTAAGCTTGAGCGACCTCCTGAGCCGTTCAGGATGCAAATCGATTCGGTGATGCAGGAAACGGGAGAGTAGATACATTAGTGCAGTTAGGAAAAAGGGGGGGGGGGGGGCGGTGGGCGGAAGGAATCGAAAGGTACAGGACATCATTCAAATTTAGATCGTGTGGGTTAGAGTAACAGCACTGATACGTAACGGTGTATAACAACGTTGCAACAAAGATTGAAATCAGGCAACATTTTCGAGAGATGTTAGAACACAAATGCTCATTCCTTGTAACTTGCGAGTTGGTATTCTACTACTAGTTGCATCGTACCTGTTCGTCCAACAAAGTTCGGGTCACCGAAAAACGGACTGCGCGAGTCCATTCCCGGTTCACCCTTCTGACCGACGATGGAAAGACCGGGAGGACCGGGCGGTCCTGGGGGTCCCGGTGGCCCTGGCATCGGTATGTACTGGACTCCTTCACCGGATGCGGCCGGCAGTCCAGGAGGTCCTGGCAGTCCATCGCGTCCGTCCATTCCTCGGTCTCCTTTTTCGCCCTTGGACTGTAAAAGATTATGAAATTGTTGAATAAAAATGGTGTACCTATTTTTAAAATCGTTTATGCATCATTGTTCAATGACGTATTACAGGTCGGTCTCGATTATCCGGGTGAAATTTTTTTTATATTGTTAAACACGTTTTGAACGTAAGTACATTTCCAAAAACTATAAATTATTTTTGATTTTTGTACAATAGCCGAATTGGTCAGAAACTGAAGAACCTACATTTATTAAAGCAGAATTTATTGTTTGTTGATTTCGGATTATAACTTTTAAACTGTTCTTATAAAACAATAATGCAATTTATGTGATATAAGAATATTAAATTTGCTCTAAAACGTAACATGACTAGCACGATTCATAACAAGCTTATTACAACCAATCACGATTTTTTCTGCATAATATAAAAATGCAATTTCAGCATTTATACAGCTGCTGGAAGCTGCAAAACCGAAAACATTCCAGCGAGCATCAATGAATTCACAGAGCAAATGCTCTAACAGTGTAAACGCTTTTCCCGTAATGGCACATGGAATCTGGTGCCTTGTTTGCCCCAGCGTGAATGAGGACGAACCGAAAAATGACCCCGTAACCGGCTACACTGCCCACTGGTCGTCGTCATCGTCGTCGTCGTTATCTTCGTCTTTTGACGGCTACAACCCAGCATTGCTGTTTTTGGACTCCCCGAACGTTGAAATTCGGAATGTGCGGAATCTCAGCTACGGTTTGAGAGCTTGTTTTTATGATGTTGTCTTTCTCTTTTTACTGGCATTGTTCACGGGTAACCCTCGACCGCAAAATGATGTCAGCACAATTACTGATTCTTGGGAATCCACCAGCATCACTGTTCCCAGACAAAATGCCATCCCTTCCGAACACTGACATTTACCCAGCTGAAGCTAGCTTCTATTACTTTTATGTTCTTCGTTACTGTGATGATCTGGTGACCTTGCGGTTTTTGGGAAGGGGGGAACAATCAAAAGTGGCAGTAGCAGGGAAGACCCTTAAAAGAAAAAGGTCACCTTTTAATCAGCTAGCCACAGGACAGAATATGCATTTGGTTGGTTCCACTTTGACAATCGAACCTTTCGAAGTCCGGAAAAAACGGCTCACAGTACTGATCCATCGGGCATTGAATGGAAACGTACTTCGATTTGACCTGACCGGTTGGCATTCGGTTGGTATTTTTATGTGCTTTGCGTTCGGATTTCCTGGGCCACAGCAGAGAACAGCACAGCACAGCAGAGCACAGCAGCGCCAGTGCAGTGATGTTTTTCCGCATTTGAATAACATATGTTTGATGTTCGGTGAGGGACGGTTCCTTTCCTCGGGGAGAAAAGCAGAAACCGTGATTGCATGGAATTTAAAGCGCTTTTTCTCTGTTAACTCTTTGAGGTGCGGTGGAAATAGCAAAAATAAGTTCCACCGTTTTTAATGCGTTAATATACAGGCGCTATTTAATTGTTTGGTATGTTTATTCCATCGAAATTTTACCAACAAACAAAAAATTGTGACGATAAAATTCGAACTATAAAGAGTTAAGCCACACGGGAAATATTCCAGGAACGATTTAAACAGGAAAACGCTCAAGAATTTGCAGTATGTTTTCAACACCAGCTGCTGGAAAAAAAAGTTTATACATTTTGTGCTCTTAAAGAGAGGAATTTTCGATTTTTCATTAGTTTTCAATTTATGATAACGTGATGCTTGAAAACGATGCTTGGAAGCTATAGCTTGATAGCTATATGTTTCATTTATGAAACTTTTGTGGTGAACAAGAATTCATGAATTCATATTAGAAACTGCAGTGGTGAATTCTATTCACCATATTATATGTATTGAATTTCTTCGATTTGTAATTGATAAAATAATCGGCGTACGAGATCGCTAATATAACAAATTTCCAACTGGAAAAGAGTTAGTTGTGAAACCCCTGAAGTCCATTCAATTGCAAAGCAAATCTTACAGGAATCTACAGCAACAGCTGGTAATAACACAAATTCAATAATTTTATGCCTGTTTTATAAAGGCACTGCACTGTGGTCCAGAAAACCAAATTAGGCGGAATAAATTGTTTACTCAGTAGGGTAAGCGTACCAGTAGTGGCGCATTTAGTAGTAAAATTCCAAATTTTTGGTCAAAATACCGTGATATCAGAACAAATATACATGCACGCGCGCACGATATGATTGAAACATTCTTAATCTTACTAAACCAACCGTCATTGGAGTCATTAGAAATTCGAATTTTGTTAAAGAGAAAGATTTTTTCTACCATCATTGGTTTGCCTGTAGTTGTGGTATGGTTCATACCTCGGTCCCTAGAGTGGAGGCATCGTGAGCCCATAATGGAGGCAATACATTAAACATGCAATTACTGCAATAAACATTTATACAAACCAGCTCTGCTTATTTGCATGAGATTACGTAGACACTTTATATGCTCGACAGATTTAAATTTCTTAAATTTATAAATAAATAATATCAGAAAAGATAAAATTCAAAACCTATTTTAGCAGCTATGCAAAATGAAATTTTAATCAAAAAATCTTAACAAAACCGGCGAAAAATTTCTACAAATTTCATTTTACCGCTAAAAGAAGTGACGGTTATACCAAGTAAACCTGTAAAACCCATGTATAGATTATATTTACGTTATGTAGAATGATAAATTCATTTTATCTCATAAAGGGCGTATTTTATTCCAGTACCACCACTATTGGTACTACCTCCACTAAGGGTACGCTTACCCTAGTCGTTGATTTTAGGCTATTTACGTGTTAGCAGCAAAATCTTGATTTGGGATGCCGCTCTTTGTGGCATAAGCTATTTCAGGATGACCCTTAAATTAACCAAGACCCAGAAATTATCTTCAAAACGAAACAAGATAGAGCAATATTCACTTCAGTAAATTTATAGATTGAAGTATTTTGAGTAATATTGAAGAAGACGGAATCCCTCTATCTCAAACCGTTTCCATATTAGGGCGATTTTCCTGAATCAAGTTAGGGTGACTCTGCTATTTTGCGATTTTTCTCCATAACTTCTTTATTTTGCATTTCTCGCAAAACAGCTCTTCAGATGACTTTTGAGGCTCAATAAGACGCAACTTTTGATGAAAAAAGAAACTGGCTATCTACTTTACTTCTACACTTATATTAAATTTTGTGTTAAAAATAGGCCGTTTTCAAATGTTAGTATCTAAAATTGGTTGATTGCTTTTGAAAGAACGTGATTTTCTGTGCATAATATCAAAAAAATTGGAGAGGGAATTTTTGTCTATCTCAAATAAATCAACTTTGAATATGTGGGGGTTTAACATATTTAAGTATATAAAAAGTAGCGAGTTGCGTCATATCTCCGGAACGCTTTGACTGTTCTTCAGCAAACTTGGCGTTGGCATGCTTCTTGATACAAGTGAATCAGCACAGTGGGTTGACAAAAGGCGGGTAGACGCTAAACAGGGGGGGTAGGGGGAGGTTCAAATTAGTAAAAGTGGCTGCGATTATCTTGCATTTAAGAGGCGCAGCCGCATGCCTCTCAAGCCTATCAAATATTGAATAATAATAATAATAATAATATCTTGCATTTCGACCGTTAGAAATTGTACAAGTAGCTGGGAGATAAGAGGAAGAGCCTGTGAAAAGATGGGAGGGTCATAACTACGGGAATAGAACACTATATGGAAAGTTTTGTTTCTTCGGAGAGACGTACAATTTACTGTAGACAAAAGGGGCGCTGACCGAGCAGATCTAATCAGGGGGAGGGGTAGATATGTCTAAATGAGAAAACAAGCTTTGTTTTTTATATTATGAAAATTTGCAAAATGAAACGTAGTGTTGTGAATCCCGTAGTCGTGTGGTCCAATTTTCTCTCTCAATTTTCTTCTAACGAACACACTTGCATGAGCACTTCTTTCGGATTCCTTTTCTGACTGACAAATTTTTGCCAGTGTGTATTTAGTTATCAGCCACGGTTGTTGCTCACGCTCGTTTTTGTAACCCAGCAGTTGCTACTTATCATCGCCTGCACTCTTACTCGCGTGTGTAAGCGAGGGTGTAAAATGAAGAAGAAAAGAAGTAAAGTGAAATCATCCGAAATCATCATCATACATCCGAGTGTGCCGCTCGTGCTCATGACCTGTTGACAGCTCGTAAGCTTTGGCCACGCAGGTTGGCTGTGCAGAAAGTTGCTATGAGGCTGTACACTCGCGAGTGGTAGCAGAATGTATGCAGAAAGTACCAGCAGTTGTTTGTCGTAGGCTTGCGTCAGTGGAGTAAGGTTTGGATGCTATGCTTCTCACATTCGCTCGCCTGAGATTTTCAAGCTTATCGAAAACGGATGTACAACTGGCTGAAAGACAAAAGGATGGTGACCTCTGATGAAAGGGGAGGCGCGAATGGCGGAAATCCCCGTCGCGGGTAGAAAACTAATTAAACTTCTCATTCGGTAGTTGGCGTGAACGAAACACAATTTGTTTCTAAAAATAACGCAATTCCGCCAGCGATGGTGGTACTTTAAACTGCTGTTACGCGCGGATCCCTTAGCTTGGTAAAACGAGATGATTTACAAACCTAGTAAGTGTTGCTTCAATGTCTTTGCTTCATCTAATTTTCCGCTATTTCCCCTTCACGTCTTATTTCACTGTATGATACTATGAAACACATTTGGTTTCATTACATTGTCTACTATTCCCTCCGTTTATTGGAAAGACTACCATTTTTAATGCCTAACCTCATTATAAAGGTCAAGTCAACAAACATGAGGTTAAGTTTATACATTCTCTTTTAGATTTGGATCACTCATACAACTTATAGCGGTCTAAATGCAAGATGATCACAGCCACTTTTACTTATTTGTATCTCCCCCTCTTTTTAGCGACTTCTGGCTGTTTGTAACATTTATGTGGTCTCATTAGAGTGAAATGTTGCTAAGAAAATTCTTGATCGTTTGCTATCATTAAGTCATATTTTAAAATTTTGCGACTTGGTCCGGTTTGATTTAACACCGACCATATAATATCGCGACAAGCAATCGAGTTGAACAAACGAGCCGAGCAACAGTTGGGTCGAGCAGTCGAGTCGAACAGTCGAGTCGAACAGTCAAGTCGAGCAGTCAAATCGAGCAGTCTAGTCGAGCAGTCAAATTAAGCTGTTCAGTCGAGCAGTCCGATCGAGCAGTTGAGTCGAGCAGTTGAATCGAGTGGTCGAGTTGAGCAGTCAAGTCGAACAGTTAAATCGAGCAGCCCAGACGAGCAGTTTAATCGAGCAGTTAATTCGAGTAGTCCAGTCGAGTAGTTGAATCGAGTAGTCTAGCCGAGCAGTCGAATCGAATGGTTCAGTCAAACAGTCGGGTCAAGCGGTTAAGTCGAAGAGTTGAGTCAAGCAGTCGAGTCGAGCAGTTGAGTCGAGCAGTTGAGTCGAAAAGTTTATTCAAGCAGTTGAGTCGAGTAGTCCAGTTGAGCAACTGAGTCGAGTAGTCGAGTCGAGTAGTCCAGTCGAGCAGTTTAATCGAGCAATCCAGTCGAGCAGTCCAGTCGAGCAGTTGAATCGAGTAGTCTAGTGGAGCAGTTGAATCGAGTAGTCTAGTCGAGCAGTTGGGTCAAGCGGTTCAGTCGAGCAGTTGAGTCGAACAGTTGAGTCGAGCAGTTCAGTCGAGTAGTCAAATCGAGCAGTTGAATCGAGCAGTTAAGTCGAGCTGTCGAATCAAACAGTTAAGTCAAGCAGTTGAGTCGAGCAATCAAATGGTGTAATCTAGTCGAGCAGTTGAATCGAGCAATCGGGTTGTGCAGTTGAGTAGCAACTGATTAGAATAGTTCAATCGAGTAGTTGAGTCAAGCAGTTCATTCGAGGAGTCGAGTCGAGCAGTTGAGTCGAGTAGTCCAGTCGAGTAGTGGAATCAAGCAGTTGAGTCGAACGTCGAATCGAACAGTTGAGTCGAACAGAATCATGCTGTCCAGTCAAGCAGTTGAATTGAACAGCCCAGTCAAGGAGTTCAATCGTGCAGTTAAGTTGAGCAGTCGGGTCAAGTAGTAAGTCAAGCAAATGTGACCAGGAGTCGAATCGAATAGTTAAGTCGAGTGGTCCACTCGAGCAGTTGAATCGAACTATTCAGTCAAGCAGTCAAGTCTATCTGTCCAATCAAGTAGTTGAGTCGAGCAGTCGAATCGAACAGTTCAGTCGATCAGTTCAGTTAAGCAGTCCAGTCGAGCAATCAAATTGAGCCGTCTAATCGACCAGTATAGTCAACTAGTTGAGCAATCGAGCAGTCCAGCAGTCAATCAGTGAGGAGACTGAGAATACAACCCATTGCTACGAAAGCATGACGTCCTGTCAGGGACCTGTTTTTAGTTACCGAAAAGCGTCTTATGGCGTCCTGTTAAAAACCTGGTTTTTGGTACAGACATAAGCCTCTTATATAAATAGATTGCTATGTCGACTAATGCGATATTTCACTCCTGAGATTATTTGAAATTTTTAAGTAAACTTGAAAATGGCTTTATTAACATTTCATTGCAACTAGCTTAAATATAAGTGATCTTATGTAAAATTTTCTGGAGAATGACGTGGTACCCTCCCCTTCCCTAATTAGTACCAATTGTTGCTGATTTTCCCCTATTCTTAACAATATTTTAACTTATTGGATTTTTTACATAACATGTAAACATGCCTAAATTTAACCCTCTAACGGGTAAACCGTCTGTAGACGGCCTTCGCTTTTGGAGCTCTAGAGCAACATAAGTAATTTGTCTTGAATTGACAATATGAAAAATATGTTCAGCAAAGATTTCCTGACATTTTGATATTAATATCACAACATTCTGACCATGCGTTTAAAAGTTATCATCTTTCAAATACAAGAATTCCGGAAAATTCCGAAAAAAAATTATGCTGCGAATATTCCCTTTTTTACTTTTGAAGAAAAAGCACATCTAGAACAAAATGTTTCACCTGAAATTTTTTCTATGAATAATTTATATGCTTTATTTCAACTTTGTGATATATTTGAACTGAAAGAATACTTGGATAGAGCGTTCGGTATGAAAAACGAAAAAGAGAAATTGGACTATTTCATACCTGGCGGTCCTCCAGATAAATATTTTTCCTTTTCAACATTTGAGCTTTTTTTAGTGTACTTTCATGATAAAGCAGTGATTTGCTTGATCACATCATTTTTACGATATTGCCCGTTAGATGGTTAAGGAGAAATATAATTGTTAGTTTTTAAGATAGAATTTTTGTGATGAAATAAAGTGTCGCACTGGAGACACATGGTGTTTTGTTTTGACCTACAATGTAACGGATATTTTCTTTGTTCTTGACATTTCATGTCAGAAAACAAGCAAATGAGATTGTTACAATATTGTTGTTGCAGTTGAAAACCGTAATAATCGAAGTGCGACATTCGGTTTTATTCTTGTTCTGTGTGTCGCAACTACGGCGCACGTGGTGCGCTGTGATCGCACATTTATGCACTATACAGCGCACCACCTGCGACGTAGTTGCGACACACAGAACAAGAATAAACCGAATGTCGCGAGTCGATTATTACGGTTTTCAACTGCACCAACAATACATTGCTGTATAGCTTGCAAGAAAAAAACTACATGAAAACTGAAAACCATCATTTCAATGGGAGAGGCGTCTTTTTGCGTTGAGTTTGTTCTACGAAGCGCTAGAATACTGAGGCGATGGATTGATTTTCATTCATTTGCATTGATCGGGTCTTTCGAAAACTAGTATCAGCGAGTAGGTAATTACTTGGAAATTCCTCAAAAGCAAAAAGAAATATACATGAGTCAGCAATTTTGGTACGTTATGCAGAAAATTCTTAGCTGCTCAGAAAAAAAATATTAAAAAATGGAGGTACCTTTGGTCTTTAGACTAGCTTGGTGCAAATATTTCGGGAGTTGATAGAGGACTATATTTGATTTGATGAAAAAAGTCCTTCTACACATATGGTTAAATCTCAATCCAGTTTGTTCAGAGTTATCAAACATTTTTAGTTTACGATTCTGTTTGTCCTAAATTAGCTCTAATGCAAAAAGTATTTTAGCTGGCTTGATTATGTTAGTTTTATTCAAAAGTTGTTAAAATTTTGTACTAAAAATTGCCCTTAAACTTTCTACTTAATGAAATTTAGTAACTTTTCAGTAGCAAAAAGCTTTAAAAGTGTTTTTGAAAGCGTTTTTATCGAGTTCGTCTTAAAAAAGCATTAAAAAGTCGACGGCTTTTCTCTACCAATTTGAAACTCTATTACTGGTTTACAATTCGTTCTTAGGCGTGAAATGCCTATCTCTTTTAGTTCCGTTACAATTTAATTTTAAACGTATCGTGTTGAGTGTTGTATTAGTATCCGAAAACTGCACGAATTCATGCATCACGCATAACACACTTGATCACCGCGTGCGACGGACACGGTCTGACACGTATGAAAAACAACAACAACAACAACTACAATGTTTTCCATAAATTGAGGGTTCGCCTCCACTTTTGCCTGCATAATCCTGCAAAACTCAACCTAAGCGGGTTTTCCGCAGCTAGTGAGAAAAGGATGCTTTTTAGCCGGTACAGTACGATTTAAACCTTCTAGAGTGACACAAGGCTGAGACACAAGGAAGTTGACGGTCGTAAATCATACAACCATACCATACAGGGCTGGGCTTGCGTTGCTACACAATTAACGAAGCCATAGCAAAGGTGAGTGTCAGCGAGTTCTTTCGGAGAACACATTTTGATGCGGTAATCGTTTTTAGACAGTTTCGTTGTTGTTTTCTATACGCGTCAGACCGTGTCCGTTGCACGCGGTGATCTAGTGTGCTATGCGTGATGTATGAATTCGTGCAGTTTTCAGATTCTAATTCAACGCTCAACGCGACAGTTTAGTCTAGTCTAGTTTTGTATTTGCTTCCTTGCTTAAAATGAAAGATAATCCAACAACAACGATGTACGAGAAGCCCCGTACTCCTCATGTCTATAGAAACAGTGTGATTGACAACAACAACTACCTTCCGGCTAATAATTCAAGCAAACAAAGTTGCGATTTATTTCTGTAAACAACATTGTAATAAGGACCGAGATACCGTTCAATCATCGAACGCTGCATGAAAGTTATTTTAATGCGCATAAATCCGGTCAATATTGTAAATTGGTTTGGATTTTGTGCGAGGATTTTTCTTTTCCTTTCCGGATTATTTGGCATTACATTCCAAAATTGTCACGTTCGAAAATTATCGGAAGTGCGAATGACCACTGTGCTTCGTTAATATTTAATCCTCAATCGAACAAGGTTTCAAAATTGCCAAACATGTACCTGCTAATATGGCTAAAAGTCCATTACAATAAATCAGTAATTTCGCCCAAACGGCATGGTGGAAACTCGTACCGCAGATTGCGCCCCAATAAGCAGCATATATAACGTTTTAAATAATAGTTGAACTTTCGACCCACTCCAGCTAACAAGCTGCAGTGTATAAAGCGAAAAGGCAACTTGTGTGCACTAAAAATTTGGAATAACAAGGTGACCATGCTCGTTCTTCACCCTCTCACATACATAGCTACGCATTTGCACGGTACAACGGCTGCACGTGGCAATAGATCAAACTGCATTCCCAGATTTCCGCTGCCCTTCGGTTGGTTGCTATGCACTGCAATCCCATTCTACTGTCAGACGGTAACGCCAGAACGGTCTAGCCTTTCAACACCGTTGATTTTGGACCATTTCTCTTAGTTTACCAGATTTTAAGACCCTTTCTATTTCACACTTCCGGTCTTTCGAATCTTTTTCTTCGATGTGTATATTGAGACGGTAAAACTATTTTAAAGCTTACCAACCCGACGTAGCAGGCACTGTCTTACGCGGGTACACCCACCAAACTTAAGTCTGCTTCCATTTTTAGGTCATAAATTTTGCCCTGTCTGAAATCCCGGTCTCGTTACGGAGCAGGACTTCAACGTTAGACTTACCTCCCCCACCAGTTACACCCGGGCCACCGTCTACACTCCGGGACGGATTTAAGTGGCAGACAGCTGCTGCTCTAAGAAGCACAATTTGTGTGAAGTGTATATTTCATGTTCTCTTTAGCATTCCCAAACCAGAGCGCGACGCTCGATGCCTCATACTTGTGCAGACTGATCTGGACGCCGAAACGGAGTGTCGTTCTCAGAAACACCCGTGGGAATAAAAGTCCGCCATCCGAACAAGCCAACCAGTTAGACAGAGCGCCCAAGGCGAACTATCGTTAAAGGATGCTGAAGATATGCTACTCTGGGCGAAGAATCCTCCAGGCAGAAACTCATTTCCTTCAAGACGAGGCACTTTGTTAGACTCGAGTGTAAGTGGGAGCAACATTGCTGCAACCATCCTAATCCAGCCCAAACAACCAACGACGGGGAAGCAAGCATCATTCCTTCCTTCGGCCCGTGTATTCTAACTTCCCGTTCGTCTGGCTCTGGAAACCCGTTCCTTCCATCCTAATAGTCACACAACTATTTTACAAAAAGATTTAAACAAGTTGTACCCTAAAACTTGCACTTTATAAATAATGCATGTCAAGTTCGCCTCATTGCCACCGTCTTGGTTCTGTCATCATCATCAGCAGTAGCATCAGCATCACCGTCGTCATTACCCTTTCATCGCTTCCACCTCACTGGGGATCATTCGATAATTACGTAATCACATTATCGTTTTTTCAACCTCTCTTCCTCCATTATAGGATTACAAGCGTAATTTTAAGATTTGTTGACAGCGCAAAAAATTTAATTACCCATTCCATTTCTGTTTTTGCTCACGTAATTAGTGAACGTGTTTCAGGCAGGAATAGCTGCAACATCCGCAACCGTTGCAACCGGGGAACCTTTGAAGGATAATAGACTATTTTTTATTCTAAAGGAGGTGACAGCCTCCCACCGAGAAAAACAACTTCCTATCCCATGGAGGGATTAACGCGTAGAACAAATCTGTGTTTCTCTGTCTGGTGAACTCAGTCACCCTGAGTGCGAGGATGTCAGCTTTTATTCGAACGATTACTTTAGAATCACTTACATCGTCTACTCGGAGATGTTTCAAATCTGTGCACACAATAAGAAGCTGGAGGGCGTGTTTGTCTCGCTTCGGTATTCTTTTACTTGACGCTTCACAGGTACACTGTGGTACAAACATTTGCAATGACGTCTCGATGGCTGTGGCAGAGTACTTCGGTTGTATTACGAGAGTCGGGACCCATTTGCAAAGGTTTTAGGTGAAAGAACAAAAATTGTCGCCTACAGCAGCACACGGGATGGTTGCCTTCATACACAGGTACCGCGCGGTCGCTATTCATGGATTGAATCCTCTTGTGTGATTTTCTAGAAGTGCCGATTGTCGGGTGGCAAGCTATTTTACTGTGCGTTTGCACTTTATGCAATATAAAAGAATCGACTTTCAGTGCAAACTGCACAAACATATTCAGACGCGTGAAGAACATGTTGGGGTGGCTGGACTGTATAGTGGGAGGCGATCAATAGTGTAAGAAACGTTGAAAAGCTGTTTAATGTGTCCTAAGTGGATGTGAAAACATGTCATTCATTGCAAAAGCAGGGAGTTGAAAACTCAACGAGATGACTTTTCTGCACACGGACGGGGTGAAATAATAGCATACAGTCTTTGGTTACGAGGTATGAGTTCGGTTTCTCAGTTTTTGGTAAGGTCTAGGTATTTTTATTAAAGGTGGAGGAGCGTTTGGTGAGGAAGAATCCCAGGTAACAATTTTGGTTTTATTACGCGCTTATGATGGCATTTAAGACCAAAATTGGTCTTGAAGACCACCATAAGAGTACAATAAAACTTACATTGTTGCTTGGAGACTGGATGATATTGCGAATCTTCGATGTGGGACTAAAAATATATTGCGTAGTTCAATTACTGGGTGAAACTCTAACCCATACTCTCTCGGTTTGCGCCCAAGTATTTTGACAATTAAACTATCAGTACACGACACCCTATATTAGATAATCTCACATCTAGTTTGGATCGTTCCAGTCTAACCATTCGTTCGCACGCACGATTTAAGGTCAGATGCTATATATTATAAATATATAAATGCTTTCCCGATATGGCAAAGTAGTTTTACATTGCGTAGAGAATCACTGCTTCAAAAAAAGTTATTTTGCTTATAGTTTTACATAAAAAATGGGGAAATGTTTGCTTTAAATTGCTGTATCTCGGGATCGTCAACGAACACCTCGGGGTGATTAGTGATTCTTATTTAAAAAAAATCTGTGGAACACGATGGAGTTGGAATTTTTGAGATAAAATTGTCTTCATTGAGAGAAAAATGTAAATTTAGTTTTCAAATTGAGTTTAAAAATGTTTGGCAGCACTGTTGCTCAAAAATAATATCTTTTTCGAATTCCTTGAATGATTTCCTTTGAAAATATGAAAGTAGTGTCTTTCTAAACTTCATATTTCCGGAGATATAAGCAAAAGAAAAAAGAGGTTTTGACAAAATCGGGTATTTTCCTTAAAAATGGAGGTGCTCCCATTAATCGAGGGAATGTCCGATCCGTATCAAATTTTGAATTTTTACTTTCTGACCGAAAACGAACAATCTGAAAATTTGGTTCAAATCTGTGAAGATCGATTACACGTTTGAACTTTTTCTCGGTCACTTGGCATGGAATGACCCATATGTAACACCTTGATGTGTTCTGCAAAGAGTTACAGCATATTATTAAAAGAAATTTTTCTGAAGACAGTTACCTTCTATCTCTTCAGCGAAGATAGAAAAATCCTATTAAAAATCGTTAAAATCAGTTTTTCTATTTTAGCTGTTTTTGTAGTTGTATGACTTTTTCATGTTTTACAAAGTTGCATAAATAGTAAAAATATGCAACATTGCTGAATATAGTCCACCTCTGTCTTTGCTTGTTTAGGAACTATTGAACTTTTACTATAAAAATAGCCTAATTTTAACCCCGAATTACTCGCAAGAAGGCATCATTTTATTCAAAAATTCTCTCCAAAGAATCAGAATAGTTTCAAGCAGGCTGAAAGGTTTTATAAATCATATTTAAAAGCACAAGAGTTAAACAAAATTTATAGGCTGACAAAATCGGGATAAAAAGCTGATAAAATCAGGGGTAGACAAAATCGGGAGCAGACAAAATCGAAACTATATTGTATTTTTTTACTTGATTTAAAAAATCTCTTGGTTTTTTCTCCCCCTTCAGTGGCCCAACACCGGAAGGACAAAAACTTTACAAAATGTTTGTAATGGCCTAACAAGAAAAAAAGCAAAAGGAAACTGAAAAAGAAAACCGAAAAACAAAGAAATAAAGAAAAAGAGACAAGGAAAAGGAAATGGAAAAGGAAAAGGAAAAGGAAAAGGAAAAGGAAAAGGAAAAGGAAAAGGAAAAGGAAAAGGAAAAGGAAAAGGAAAAGGAAAAGGAAAAGGAAAAGGAAAAGGAAAAGGAAAAGGAAAAGGAAAAGGAAAAGGAAAAGGAAAAGGAAAAGGAAAAGGAAAAGGAAAAGGAAAAGGAAAAGGAAAAGGAAAAGGAAAAGGAAAAGGAAAAGGAAAAGGAAAAGGAAAAGGGAAAGGAAAAGGAAAAGGAAAAGGAAAAGGAAAAAGAAAAAGAAAAAGAAAAGGAAGGGGAAAAGGAAATGGAAAACGAAAACGAAAGCGAAAACGAAAACGGAAACGAAAACGAAAACGAAAACGAAAACGAAAACGAAAACGAAAACGAAAACGAAAACGAAAACGAAAACGAAAACGAAAACGAAAACGAAAACGAAAACGAAAACGAAAACGAAAACGAAAACGAAAACGAAAACGAAAACGAAAACGAAAACGAAAACGAAAACGAAAACGAAAACGAAAACGAAAACGAAAACGAAAACGAAAACGAAAACGAAAACGAAAACGAAAACGAAAACGAAAACGAAAACGAAAACGAAAACGAAAACGAAAACGAAAACGAAAACGAAAACGAAAACGAAAACGAAAACGAAAACGAAAACGAAAACGAAAACGAAAACGAAAACGAAAACGAAAACGAAAACGAAAACGAAAACGAAAACGAAAACGAAAACGAAAACGAAAACGAAAACGAAAACGAAAACGAAAACGAAAACGAAAACGAAAACGAAAACGAAAACGAAAACGAAAACGAAAACGAAAACGAAAACGAAAACGAAAACGAAAACGAAAACGAAAACGAAAACGAAAACGAAAACGAAAACGAAAACGAAAACGAAAACGAAAACGAAAACGAAAACGAAAACGAAAACGAAAACGAAAACGAAAACGAAAACGAAAACGAAAACGAAAACGAAAACGAAAACGAAAACGAAAACGAAAACGAAAACGAATGTTCTTGTTCTTGTTCTTGTTCTTGTTCTTGTTCTTGTTCTTGTTCTTGTTCTTGTTCTTGTTCTTGTTCTTGTTCTTGTTCTTGTTCTTGTTCTTGTTCTTGTTCTTGTTCTTGTTCTTGTTCTTGTTCTTGTTCTTGTTCTTGTTCTTGTTCTTGTTCTTGTTCTTGTTCTTGTTCTTGTTCTTGTTCTTGTTCTTGTTCTTGTTCTTGTTCTTGTTTCTTGCGATTTTTTCCACTGATGATTTTTTTTGGTACAAAATTATTTTTTGTGTGTTATGATTTTCAATATTTAGGTGTTATAAAGATTTTTTTATTATTGACCAATCTCCCCTAAAGCCATAAGATACCTTTTTGCATTTTTTTTATTAATGATTACGATGATGATGATGATGATGATGATGATGATGATGATGATGATGATGATGATGATGATGATGATGATGATGATGATAGTGATGATGATGATGATCATGATGATGATGATGATTTTTAAGTAAAAAAATTGATTTCATTATCACAGGATTTATTTTTGTTTTGTTCGCCGATAAAAGAGATATAAGAAAGGAATTTTGTAGCTTTAGGGAGGTGATCAATACTTGTCAAGTAAGAATCATCATGTAGCATGAAAACTATAACATTATGGTTTAAAAAAAATCGTCGAAAAAAAAATAATTTTTTTTTCACCCGGATAATCGAGTCTAAAAACCCGGATAATCGAATCCCCGGTTAATCGAATCCCCGGATAATCGAGTCCGGTCCGGTATATTGGATCAATTTATGCGTAGGTATTACATAAATTGAATATGAGATTTCAAAGCACTGTTCATAGATTGTTTTGGCTTGAATTAATCACGAGTTGTTTTAAAGAATATTGCAACATCAGTCTTGAGAGAGAATAAAACAAATTACATTAGATGATAATTAGTATCAAATGTCGGAAATACTAGAAATTTATCAGATACCGTTCTGCAGATTTTAAGATTAAATTCTAATTGTCAACGAATAACCATGCGCCTCCATAGTTTTAAGTGCAGTGGAGTTTTATACTATCACCAAAACAGTCAGAGTTTCCGCGGAATTAAAAAAATTGAACAACAGAAACCATTTATTGAATACTGAAACCCTTTTTTTAAATTTGGTATTATGCGACCCCTTTTTTAAACAATTTTACCGTAAGTATTAACCCTAGAGCGGTCGCGTTAAAAAAAGTTACGTAAGCGGTCGCGTCGTGTACTAAGTACACGGCGAATAATACTGCCTATATCTCAGGACTGGCATGAGATAGAAGGTTATGGTTTTCGACAAAGTTATTTATCTATTAAAGACGCATCCGGAAACGAACAATAAAGTTTGAGAACTGATTCGCTAGATGGCGCAAATGGCGACCAAAATAAATGATTCTAGAATATCGATACTAGAATCTCTAATATCTCGGGACTGAGGAGAGATAGGAGGTTGCTGTCTTTGGCAAAGTTGTTTATCTGGACGAGATCAATCTGACTGCGACAAAATTCGGAACTGATACGATAGATGGCGCTTATAACGAACATATTGATTTTTTTTTCTAAATATCTCAGAGTCGTGACGAGATAGAATGTTATTGTGTTCTACAAAGTTATTTGTTCGAACAAGACACATTTGGTAATGCATAACAAAGTTTGAAACTCTCTCACTAGGTGGCGCACGTGGTGAAATTATAATCTTATGATGATGTCTCATGACCATGATACGATAGAAGGTTGCGGTTTTTGACAAAGTTATGTGTCTAGACAAGACGAATTTGAAAATGATCGGTTAAATTCGGAACTGTCCCATTAGATGTCACAGTTGGTAAAATCATATTTCTTTTTGCGAAGTCTCTGGCTTATCTGGTCTGGAAAAGAACACCAAAATGTTTGCAAATAGTATTCTCTTGGCGATTTTCCCAAAACAGAGTTTATGAATCATCGACAATGTTGACAAACTGAATAATGCACATATCTCACTTAGAGATACATGATACTGATTTAACTTACCCAAGTAGCACACTTACAATACTTTTATTTATTTCAATTTATTAATGACTCACATTAGTTATATAACAATCAGGTGTACAGTTTTATAATAAGTATGTTAGTATGCTGTCCCAAATTTTTGCCAGATTTCTGTTTCTCCGTTCTGTAAAAGAGTCATCACTCCTAATTTCAGACAACATTTTGTATCTGCGTTGAACAAAACTGGCAAGACGTTTCCCCACCGAACGTTTCGGTCAAATTGATCGCCAGATTTTGGCCAGACATTTATTCGTGTTTGCCAGATATTCGATTAAACCTATTAGCAACCCTGGGAAGAATAGGGACTCAAACACTCTCTAAAATATTATTGAACAATGTGATGGAAACGCAGCACGGGTTTTCAGGAATCCTTTCCTGGTGATCTTTCTGGCTAGACGATGTAGACGACGAAATTGCTTCGTCAAAAGCATTTTGATCAATCTGTGCTCTTCATCTTGTCTTTTGAAGTTGAAGCAATACGTATCAATTTCTTCTGTCAGGAAACCATAAAAATAGCTGTTGATTGACTGGAATTGACAACGGAATCAATGATGAAAAGGACAACCATGCGTTATCTAACGTGTTTTGATTACAAAAACCACTTTGTAGCGAACAGCAGTGTTACTATGTCATCATGGTTTCGCAATATTCCGAAAATAATTTGATTTTCTCATCATCTCCACCTATTCCCTATCATCTCCACTTAATTCCGAATTTTATTCACCATCATCGGAAGTATCTTGGCTTAATAAACAACTTTGTCGAAAACATCAACCTTCTATCTCGTCATGGTTCGGAAATATCGCCAAATGAATTGAATTTCACCGTATACTCCATCTAGCGGACTAGTTCCAAACTTCAATGTTCGTTACCAAATGCGTCTTGGCTTTACAAATAACTTTAATTTCTTCATTATTAGCGCCATCTAGCGAATCAGTTCCGAACTTTGTTGTATGTCACCAAATGTGTCTTAACTTAATAAGCAACTTTGTCGAAAGTCGCAACCTTCTATCTTTTCACAAACTTGAGCTATTGCCCGCCGTGTACTCAGTATACGACGCGACCGCTTGTTTAACTTTTTTCATTTCAAAAAAGTTACGTTAGTGGTCGCGCTGGTGTACTGAGTACATGCGCGCAGACACACTATTTTTACAAACAATTCTCGACCACTATTTTTATTTCTTTTTGCTATATTTTGGCATCATTAGAAAGAGGAAGATTAGATCTTCGAATACAACCAAAACCTGGTGTGATTTAATTAAAATTTGGATGATTTTATCGCGTTTTTCGAAAACGCGTGTACTCAGTACACTAGCGCGACCGCTCTAGGGTTAAATCAACCACTAGTAAGGAGTTGAATCTTAGAAATAAAATATTAACTATAAGGTACGAACTAGTGTCCTAACATTTTTCTAACTGCTAAATCACCACATTAGGCTGTGCAAGTTTAATTTAGCCGACCAATTAGCCAAGATGAGTGTCACTAAATAATAAACTTACCCCTATTATGCTATCGCCACGATCTCCTTTCGGTCCCATATCTCCTTTGGCTCCAGGTCGTCCCTAGGTAGCGGTCATTATGCAGCACAGGCCGAATCACATCAAACGAACACACAAAAGCATAGAGAAGTACAAAGAATTAATAAAATATCTGCACAGTTTTATCTACATGAAAAGGGGGAAGCATACTTGGGTATGCACTGCTGCTAGCAGAGCGACTGCCTTTGAATTTCAAAACTAGAAATGAATAGTTATTATGAAGTTCATACAGCTAGAGAATTTATCAACACCCACCCACCCATTGTCGACTGGTACGGGGTGGTTATTTCCACAGAACGCAAAACAGTCTGCTATATTTTGTACTCTCACATTTTAAACTTTTTGATGGAAGTTGAGAGTTTGTACATTAAAATTTTTGTTAAATTGAAAATAAGGTGTAATTATAATTACATTAGGTGCGTATAGTTTTAAAATGGGTTGTTATGGGAAAATATTTAATGATGCCTTTGGCATTCATTACACTCTGTCGTCTAGCTAGCTCTATCAGAGAAGGAATTCCTTTGTCTAAACTAATAACGCTTTATTCTTCCTTCTCGCTCTCTCGCTACACACTATGCTGCTGAAGCGACCATTCAGCGAAGATCAGCAGCATTCCCGACGTCTGACAGGGAAAATTAATTATCCTGTAGCATCCTGCCCAGTTTTACAAAATACCGTACGGCAGCAATTTACTTACCGGCCACGAGTTAATACCCATATCGCTCGGACCGGCCGGTTTACCCGGAGGTCCGATGGGGCCCTGTTTGCCTCTGCGTCCTCTCGGTCCCCGTTCGCCTTTTTCGCCTTTGCTGGACTGGTTGGGAGGAAAAACGTAATCAAGAGCAAGAGGAAAAACATCCATCAGGGATTAGACGGCAATTAATTGTTGTTTAGAGGATTAGCAAGGATCAACAGCTGTTAGCGAAAAGCAAATGTTAGCTCCATTTTAAAATGGATTCTGCTGTACTTCACAGGTCAATAGGATTATTCGGTTGGAGGATTAAAAATGCTTACCCTGGACGAGTTGAAAGCTGCATTTTCGTTTATAATGAATTCGGGTCCCTTTTCACCTTTCATTCCAGGATTGCCTTTGTCTCCCTTATCGCCCGGAAGTCCTGGATGACCTGGAAGGCCAGTTTCCCCTGCAGGAAGGAGAAAATGAGTTATTTATAGTTTCAGCCGATAGCATTTTTATTCCTTGTACCGGGCAATCCAGGGGTGCCATCGAAGCCGGCTGGCCCTCGTGGCCCAGGAGGGCCTGGTGGTCCCGCTTGACACTGACAGTCTGAGGTTGAATTCTTTGCATCGGTATAAACCACCGTCCCTGGTGGTCCAGCTGGCCCGGGAGGGCCGACGTCTCCGTTTGTACCTTTCTCTCCCTTAGGACCAATTGCTCCAGTTTGCCCTGGAATACCTGGAATTCCCGGCCGCCCAATTTCACCTTTTAAACCTGGTGCTCCTGTCGATGTATGGCCCTGGTATTAGAGAACACACATTTAATTAACGTGCCAATGAACCATACCAAATTTTCTCAGGCAAAATAGATGAAAGAATTTAGCGTGAAAAGAAGTTCTATAGCTAAGAATATCAAACAAAACAGTTAATAACAAACGAAGCAAAAAATTAACAAAAAAGAACTTTTGAAAGAAACATACTCCTAGGAATCACTTTCGCAGAGTGCACTTCGAGTGCAGCTATCGAAGCGATGGGAAAACAAAGTTTTATTTCAATGGAAAAAAGCGAAAACCGTAGACAAGCAGAAATAAAAAATGTATCTCGTGGTGGAAGGCTGCCAACTGCTGAGTATGAATCCATGTTGGGTAACACTTAGCTGGTAGACAGCGCGGGTGGAGGTTGAATGGGCGCGATGCTGATGGACGAGAAAATCAAAACAACATTTACGGTGCAACGAAAGCAGATAGCTTATACTAAACGAGGAAAGATTGAATATTTGCGGTTCACCACCAGTGTTTTTCATGCTCTCGGTTGAGGATTTGTGCTGCGAAAGGAAGGGCTTAGCGGATTCCTGTCAAGCTGCTTTGCAACGCTAATGACACCGTTACGAGGCGTGCCCCGCTCTGTGGTGCTAGAAGCTTGCGGTAAAATGGTAATGAAGGGGTGAATAGAGTTATGAGCCAGTCAGCCACCTGGTCGGATTGCTAAATCAACCCAGTTTAAATGGAAATTTAAATCGACTTGTTGACGGATTTTGAGCCAGTTTCAAACCAAATTATGGTCACTGAAACAGTCAATCATCCTATCAACCTATGAACATTGTTTGACCAATTTGCGGCTCACAACTCTGACCGAGAGCATAAACCGACACTGACGGTGCGGTGGTGGTCACTTTGTATCGACCTTAACCAGCAGCAATCTACACTTCTACAGCCAACTCGTGCTCTGCTAATATGAAAAGAAGAAGAACACCAAACGAACGAACGGCCACGGAAATGGCCTTACCCTTTCTCCCTTGGCACCGGTAAGGCCAGGATCACCACGGTCTCCCTTGCTGCCTTGTTCGCCTTTCTGTCCGGGAAGGCCGATGTCGCCTTTGTCGCCTGGTTCGCCTTTGGTTCCCGGCGCGGCATTTCGCAGCCCTTGAATTGGTGAACCCAGCATCGATTCCTGATGGGTTTAGGGTGTTTTTTTTTTGTTTGTTTGCGGTGTTGATTATTGTTTGGTGAGGAACGGTGGAAGAAGGATACAAAAGAGAAGAAGAAAGCAGGACAGAAAAACGAGCTTCAGTATCACGGTTTGGTGAGCTTTTTTTAATTCTTTGCAAATGTCATTCAGTTGAAGAGGGTAAAATCTTTGTGAAGGAATAAGCGCTCCAAGAGCCAATCCTCTCGCTCCGCAGGGTTGACAGATTACACAAAACGTTTGTGTAATCGAGAGCGCGGTATCCGTGCGGTTTCTTTAACCCTTTCTAGTTGCGGTTTCGAGAGCGATGATTTTATGGCGCGGATACGGATAACGGTTCGAGAGCAAAAGGAGCAGTTTTTCCACAGTATTTGCATTCGGTTTTGTTTTTCAATTACCTGTGCTATTGATACTTGAATTTAATTCGCATAATGGAAGGCTATAAAAAAGTGGTTCGACAATCAGAGCATTTTCGCGATGTTTTTCTTGCATTCGGTTGGCTCTGGATGGGAAAATTTTATTTCATAACATTTGGTTAAAATTCAATAATTTACATATTCAGTGGTTTTTGTCCAGCTGTCGATTCACCTTTAATGCGCAGTTTTTCGAGTGGTGTACTTTTTGTGTTTTGTTTTCTTCAGTATTCTCTCTGTAACATTGAGTTTCGATTCTAAATGATTTCACAATATCAGATAGAAATTTTGATTGAATTTTTCATATTTTTTCAATTAGAATCTAATCTAATAGTTATCTAATCATTTTTCAAATTTCAGAATTTTTTCTCTGAATGTTTTCATTGCTTTTCAAGACTATAAAATCTTTTGTGTTATCAAACTTGAACATGATAATGTTTAACCACGAGTAATATGATACTGAAACAACTGAAGAATAAACAAACTAAGGATGTTTGAAAGGTTTATAAAAAAAATTAATGAAAGCTTGTTTCATGACATTGATGACATTGATCTTAGTGGCTAAACAGAAAGTATTTTTATTTCGAATGTTTGGATCACCGTTCAATTATATGTTTGGGTTTGGTTAATTTTTTTCGGTGATGAATGAAACAGTTTCAGATTTTCTGCGTTACGCGTTTCAGCCTACTATATTTCATTCAGCCATCTTCGGACGCCTATTTAGAGGTAGAATTACAGAAATTACAGATCGTCAAGTACTAGTACCACAAACTTTAGATTTAACAAGAAACGTTTAACATTAAATTTTGAACTTTTTCTTAACGAAAACTCTAGTTGGATATTTTGATACATGAAACACTCTGAAACACTTGAGTACCTACTCGTATGAAACACACTGAAACACTTGAGTACCTACTCGATGGGGTCCTCACGTTAAGCTTGGTACCCGGTACTCGGAGGTCCCCCAAGCTAGCAACACTGAACTATTATTATTCATGCTGATATTCAACAGAATTTCAATTTTTCTTCCGAAGTGTGGAAAATGGAGTATCAAATCACAGAAACCACCCAAAAACTCGTGTTGAAAATTACACGATTTGATATATTTCCAAAGAAAATTCAAATAGGCCAATTTTAAGTTTCGGTAGAATTGACAACGGATATTCCGGAATGTCCAGATCAGCTCAAAATGCATCCTAAAGTTTACCCAAGAACTCGCGTTGAAAAATCCTTTGATTTGATACCCCTTTTGCCATATTACTGAAGAGAATTCAAAATGGTCAATTTTCAATTCCGGTAGAACAGACAACGGATATTCCGGGATGTCCAGATCGGGTCAAAATACATACAAAAGTCCACGCAAGTACTCGCGTTGAAAAATCCTTTGGTTTGATACCCCATTTGCCGTATTACTGGAGAGATTTCCAAACGGTCAATTTTCAGTTCCGGTAGAACCGATACCGGATGTTCCGGAGTGTGGAACATCAACTTGCGCTGTACAGGATAGTGCAAGATTCATTCTTATTGACCACAAAAGAAATCGCTAACTTTTGCGCACTCTGTTAAGCAGATTTCTAGTTTTATTTCACATGCTACTTATGACGTCAAAAAAAATCCCACTGCGATCTGAAATATCTCCGGGAAAATGGAACCAAAATTTATAAACTCATATTTTCATTAAAGACCAATCTATTGTGGTTCTTTTAAGACTTGCATAAAAATCGAATAGAGATAAGTGGAAATAGAGCCAAAAGTGTAACTGCAAGTACCATCATTTTTTATGTCGGGGACGTAAAGGTTAAGAAGATAACACATTTAAAATAATAAACTTTTTATAGGAACTAGATAGCAGGTTCGTGTGTTTGGCAAAGTTGTAGAATTTTGAATTTTATTATACTCTGCCGAAGATACTTAGTATCTGCGTCATATGGTTGGCAAGACATAATTATCTTTCTGTCGTGACCCCCTAAAATCTGTTTATTAACCTTTTTGCACACAAAACTTTATCTAACGGGTTTGATAAGTTCTACAAACTTTTTGATACTATCAAAATACGTAACTTTCTAGAAGGCGTAAATATCGTATGTTGCTTTAGTTGCTTCGAAAACTGATTTTAAGCATAAATTTTACCGTTTTCACAAGTAATTTTTTCCGTCAATAGGCATCTACTGGCAACTAAAGTTAGCACCACTTGAACCGCCATAGAATATAGTATAAGTGTGCCAAAAATCACGGCCGGGTCTGCTCGGGCGTATTGGGTTTTACTTTAATCATCCCCTTAAAATTAATTTTTTTTTTGAAAATGTCAACAGATGCAGAATGGTATTTTAAGAAACTTCTCCGAAGACACCTAAGCTCAAAAACGTCAGGAAAGATGAGAAAATACTTTTGACCGTCTTTTTCTAGAATGGTCCCACTGGGGGGCGATGCGCTATAGAGTCAATAGGATCTTTACACTAACCCGTAGTTTTCCTGCACTCTAGTAACCGGAAGAAGAAGGGTCAAGTTCTTAAGGACGTTTCTACCCATGGCTTTGCTTTGTTTTTTTACTGTGGAAGGGGGGGACTCTTATACAAATCTACACCTATAAAAATAAATTTCTGTCTGTCTGGCCCTTATAGATTCGGAAACTACTGAAGCGATCGGCGTGAGAATTTGTATGTAGGGGCTTTGGGGCTGGCGAAGGTTCTTATGATGATGGTCAAATTTATGCATAACTCGACAACTAATCAAGCAAATGAAACCAAATTTGGCATGTGGAGGTTTTTCAAGGTAAGAAATAGTTTTATGGTGATCGAATTCTCCTCACGTACTATGGGCAGCACCAAATTTAGTGACCAACTCACGGTCCGACAAATTGGGATTCCTCTTGATGGTCTTCAAAATCTTACCATGCAGTTTCCGGTCGCCCTCGACAGTTCCATTCCGATGATTAGCTTGAGGCTTCCGAATCATCGTCATTGTTTCCTTATACCGTTTGATAACGCTCCATGCGGTATTTCTGGGCAATTGCAGTTGTTTAGCTACGCTAGATGGTATTTCTGGACAATTGCAGTTGTTTAGCTAGGCTAGATGCAGACCACAATGGATTTTCCAAATAACTGTGCACAATTTTTTTCCCTGTTTCGGCTTCCAAGACCAAGTTGTTTGTTTACAAAATATCGTCGTTTTGCGGAATGTCAAAATACATAGGTGAAGCTAACAAAATTTCCGACACGTGGGTGCCAAGAACTTCCAAATCCGCCCACCAAGAGCGCCACAATATGAGCAAAAGTTTGTTCCAATTCTAAATGAAGCAAGCTTTAGCAGCAGGAGACGTAATGGAAGTTAACCTCGGAGTGCCTGTAAACGACAACAGCGTGCCGGCCCCGGATCTCGAAGAGATCCGTCGAGAAATTCGTCAGCTGAATAATAATAAAGGACCGACTTCCGGCAGAGCTCTAAAAATGGCCAAGAACCGGCGGCAACGACACTTCATCGCATAATTTCTAGGATTTGGAAGGAGGAGAAACTACCGGAGGAGTAGATGGAAGGTGTAGTCCGTCCCATTTACAAAAAGGGCGACCGGCTAGATTTTTGTAATTACCGCGGCATCACGTTGGTCAACGCCGCTCAAGGTGCTCTCCCAGATTTTGTTGCATAGTCTATCCCCAATAGCAAGAGAATTCGTAGGGCAGTGTCAGGCGGGTTATGGGGGCCCTTGCTACTATGAATCAAATTTTCACTCTTCGACAAATCCTCCAGAAATGTCGAGGGTACAACGTGCCCACGCATCATATTTTCGTGGATTTCAGAGCAGCATACGATACAGTTGAACGAGAACAGCTATGGCAGATAATGCACGAGTACGGTTTTCCGGATAAACTGACGCGGCTGATCAAAGTTACTCTAGAGCGAGTAATGTGATACGTGCGCATTTCGGGGACTCTCTCGAGTCCTTTCGAATCACGCAGAGCGTTGCGGCAAGGGAATGGACTGTCCTGTATGTTATTTAATGTCGCTATTGAAGGTGTGATCCAGCGAGTGGGCATTGAAACAAGGAGGAACGATCTTAAGCAAGAGTAGCCAATTCACAGCCTTCGCAGACCACTTCGACTTCATTACTAGAAACGTTGGGACGGCGGAAGCAATCTACACCAGACTAAAAACGGAGGCTAGGAGGATAGGATGAATGAATGTAACGACAACAGAACAGAGGTTACAGATCAATGCGTCGAAAACCAAATATATGATAGGAAGATTCTCCAGAGAAAGCAACGTTTGCCTCCCACGGACAGTGACTATTGACGGCGATGAACTGGAAGTGGTTGATGAGTTCATATATTTGGGATCTCTGGTTACCGCCGACAAAAATATCATTCCAGCTACATTCAAGCCTTCAAGCTGGAAATCGAGCCTACTTTTCCTTCCGCAGGACGCTTCGATCTAGGAGCATACGCCGCCGCACTATGACTATGTACAAAACGCTAATCAGACCGGTAGTCCTCTACGGACTTGAGACAGAATCTTTGCTTACGGATGACATACGTGCACCAACCGTATTTGAATGAAAGGTGTGGCGGACTATTTTTGGTGGAGTACAAACGGAAAGTGGAGAGTTGCGGAGGCGTACAAGATTCTGCACCGTCTCACCAGGCGAAAGTTACATAGGTTTGGTGTAAGGATAATTTTTCGGATTTTATTTCTTCCAAAGGATGGTCTGCTTCTTCGCCTGATTTGAATCATCTCGACTTCTACGTATTACACGGGATTACAGGCTAGGCAAACTAGGGAGCACCAATGGATTGACAGTGGGTACTTTCAAACAACATTTGGAGAAGATTTGGGATGAAATGCTTCTGGATATCGTGTGAGCCAGCTATAACGCTTGTTGACAACGATTGAGACTGGTAATTAAAGCAAAGGGAGAAAGATTTGAAATGGACAACTTTAAGATAAATGTTCTGGGTATGCTAAAAATTTATGCAAGCGCCTTATTTTTGTGACCATTTACTTTACTGACAGTTTATACTACTCACTCTGTTTTCAGGTTTGTCATTGCTTCTGAATCTCTAAGGTAGTCTACAGTCTTTATAAATAGTTTTTAACAACTTGTTTACCGTAGAATTCCTAAAGCAAAGTGCATGCTCTAGATGAATTTCGTTAAGCAGAAGCAGTTAAAGTTGTATTGCTAATGAGATTGCTTGCTGTTTCTATTAGCAAGTTAAAAAAGCAACACAATTCGTGACATATAGGTACATTGATTATATATGCCGCTAATGTCATTCATTTGTGGCCGTCGGAAAAAAATATTTTATTTCCTTGCTTTATTAATTTTATCAGCTCGCTCAGGCATACTTTAGTATTAAAAATATCGCAAAGCAGTAAAAAATTTAATTGACTACTTGAACTTTATTACCCCTATGAAAACGTGTTAACTTTTAGTTTTAATATTTGAAAAATTATGATGAGTGACTCGCTAAGGTAAAAGGTAGCTTTATAGCGGTTATCATCAGGTTAAGTAATGTAATGCAATTAGGCCCGAATAGTTATTTAGAATATGCAATATAATATTGCGCGCTTATAGACCGATGCGATATTGAGCAACTGTTATGTGCTTGTTTGATTAGATTTTCGAAATGCTGTAAGTATAACGAGGCATTGCACTTTAGTTATGATCGAGTTCCAGTTCAATACTTCGAACATATCAAAAGATGAAATTGATAAACGTAATATTTGTTAATAAGTTTTTGATCTGGATGTGAACAAGGTTCAAATATACAAAATAATTCTCTAAAATTCAGAAAATTACTCCGATTCTGAAACAACGAAATTAAGAAAAACATCCTGAAAGCCATGAATCCAAGGCGAAACTGAGCCAAAAGGTATTATAAAAGTGGCCGCCTTGTTCAACACTGATTTCAGCCAAATAATTCATGCTATACTGTGCTGGTGGGTGATCGTAAACATAGATTTCACCTCTCAACGGTACAGTTTCGGTGGACTGATTGTTCGGCTCCCGGAATGGCATCGTAAATCTGGTTTTATTTCATTGGCTTGTGGCAGCCACTAGCGACAGTTTATTTTCTCTACACGTCAGTCAGGTTGTAAAGGTTGCTTGGGCCGGCGGAAGTGAAATTAGATTTGTCATATTTTGTTATCCGCTCGAAACGATACACAGAAGACGTCGTCGTTTGCCGGTGGCGTTTGTTACAATTTGCCGGTGATCATCCGAATGAATTTGTTGGTGTAAAATGTGACTTGAATGGGTCGGTAGGGCAGAATGTCGGCATTTTTTTCTTGGTCCGATCCATACGACCCGACAAACCTCAGCGAAGCCGATTATGGTTCTCCTAAGCCTCGTCAAACCAAAGCAATCGAAAATAAACAACGGAACGGAAGGTGGAATAATGCCAGCGGTACGGTACATATGCCAAAGTTGTTTGACAGGCTGGTTTGGTGTCACCACAGGAAGTCAAATGTGGGAGAGGGTGATTGTACCACCTACAGTGATTGCCGGTACAAGCCGGTTCGCTGGAAATGGTGGCCAATTTTCCAACTAAAGCGTGTGGACTATCAAAGTTGGTAGAAACCAAAAGTTGAAGGTTTCATTCTGAGTTTTTAGGGTGCTTCAAGATGAAATTTAGTTCGATATTTGAAAAAGTTCCACGAAAAGTTGACCAGTTCGAACTTTTTGCTGTCGACCACTGTGCAGAGAAAGGCTTCTCGGGACGTCAAACCATTATCTGCAATCGGGGTGACTTTTTTCGAGATAAATAATTCATACTTATATTTGCGCCTTACGCTACGGGGTGAAGCATCAGAAACAAAGCAATGGTATAATGAGATCAATTTTGGCATTCTCGAAGGGTATCTCGAGCATAGCTTTCGGCTGGGTTTTCCCTGTTCACAATCAGAACAAGCTGTCGACGCCGTAAAAGCGACCATGGTGTGATGTTTGGTTGTTGATTTGGAGTGTTTCTCCGGTATGAGCTTAAGCATGTGTTTCGTACTCTTGGTTAATACTGGGTAACGTAACGCTGAGTCGTTGTTATGCCTTCGATTCTGAGCTTCTTTTATTAAATTTCTGTACGTTATCGTACGGTTGGAAACATATGGTGGAAAAACTGCTCCGCTACACTCGAATTTAATCTCTATGATGTAGTAGAATTTACGTGTAAATTATTCACAATGTCATAGCTGTTACCCTTATTGCTATACCTTAAACATCCGCGATGGATTCCAATTTATCTAAAATCGAAACATTTGACAAAAAGATGTTATGTTGATGGTTAAGAGAAAGAGAAAAAGGCATGAAATTGTTAAACTTTTTGGTTAGAAAACGAGATTTTGCTGTTATAATTATGGTTATTGGTTAGTGTCACACCAGGATGTGCTGGTAACAATCGAATTCGTAAAAAACCCAAATTCACTCAAAATTTGGTTACTTACATCGTAATTTTCCGGAATTCCCGGCGGACCCGGGGGTCCAGGCAGACCGGGAGGACCTGGCAGTCCATCTAGACCAGGCTCTCCTTTGCTACCTTGGATGCCTGTGAGCAGAGTTCGTTGTTTACGAATTTTGGGCAGCAACGGTGGAAGAGAACGGTGAAAATACATTTTCATTAATTTCGTTTGAACGAAGCATCCACAACACTTCATAACTCAAATGATTATTGACTCACCCTCGGCGCCGGGCGTACCAAGCTCTCCACGGTCTCCTTTATCACCCTTAGGTCCTGGTGTACCACGTTCGCCAGCCGGTCCCGTGGCTCCCTGATAGTCGGTGGTGCGAGACAGAAAAGCGAGAAAATTGAATCAGCAATAAAACACAACAAACGCGCCACCACTCTGGATGCTGTTGTGAGCATGTCGCCCACCCGGAGAGTACAATTGGCGCGGTTGAAAAGCACTTGTGTAATTCAATTACTTCGCAGCAATAGCAATTATAACAACAGCAACAACGAGAGTACACTTACAGTTAGGCCAGGAGATCCGGTTTTTCCCTCGCGGCCCTGCGGTCCGGCTGGACCACGAAGGAACTCACGCAGGGTGCTGTCCATTTTCAACTCTTCCATGATTAGAGTGACGTTGCAGAAGCACTGCTGGCCCGAGTGCTTCCGATTGGGCAGCGCGTCGTACAGCTGTAAGACAATGGAGGCGGAAAGCAGTTTGATATTGTAAGCGGTTGCTGGTTGATAATAATCGTGTTTGAGCAGGTTGTTGACTGTTTCAATTGACTAAGCAGAAAATTGAACGAAACACAAAACGGTAGGCAGCTGTTGAATAAAGGCAACCTAAAACCGGCAGGATACGGTAATAGAGAGAATTTTATGGAATGTTTACACGGAGGGTACTGTAATGAATGTTTGGCTCTTGTAAATAAAAACGATTGTGTACGCTCTGGTGGCTTTATCTGATACGAATTAATCTTTTTTTTCTGATAAACAAATTGCTAAACCGTACCTATGCATCAAGTGTCATTACAAGCGTTTGTAATTACATGATTACATGGACCAGCGCAAATAAACGTTACTAGTCATAATGCACTTTAGGTGATTCTTTTGCCAACTGTTAAAAAAAGTGAATATTTTTAAATTATGTTTTAGTATTTACTACAAATGGGTTTAAAATTCCCAAGCAACAATGTGAGTTTTATTGTACACTCTCATGGCGGTTTTCATGACCAATTTTGGTCTTAAATGCCATCATAAGAGTATAATAAAACCCAAATTGTTACTTGGGATTGCACATTAGTTGGAGACAGAACAGTTCTATTGCATATATTCTAGCTTTTGACGGTTTAATGTCTTTTTTCAATTATGGTTTTTTGTGTGCATAACTCACTAAAGTTACTGTTTCCAGTGTTGCAAATAATTTTATTTTTAATTTGTTGATATTTGACTCTGTAGCCATCGTAGGATTACTACCGCAATACTAATTAAAAATGCATATTACACAGAACGAGTTGCTTTCGTAAATATCTCTTTGACAAGCAGCATTCAACAAGTTTGCAGTGAATTTTTCTTTAAAAATCAAATTATGCAGATGTACGTTAAATTCTTTTCCCCTGACATTTGGATATTTTGTCTCATATAAACTTTGTGCTTTAGATTGAATGTTAAATATGATCTGTAAGGAGGACCAATTGATAGGGCCTAGAATCAATATTACGGAATGACTACCGGAGGAGTCGTAAGACGGGGTTATTTGCCCTATCTACAAGAAAGGCGATTTGTTATTGAGCCGGCTTCATGGATGGTCGGTCTACAACGGACCAAATCTTCACCCTGCTGCAGATCCTCCAGAAATGCCGCGAATTCCGAGTCCGCAAGCATCACCTGTTCATTGATTTCAAAGCCGCATATGATACTGTAAACCGACATGAGCTATGGAAAATTCTGGACGAAAACGACTTTCCTGGTAAGTTTACTAGACTTATCATGGCTACGATAGATGAGGTCCAGTGCTGTGCGAGAATTTCGGGTGGATTGTCGGACCCATTCGAATCTCGCAGATGATTTCGACAAGGAGATGGTCTTTCCTACCTGCTATTCAACATTGCGCTTGAAGGTGTAATCTGGCGAGCGGCGATTGAGATGCGAGGCACTATTTTCAATAAATCCAGACAGTTTATCTGCTTTGCTGACGATGTGGATGCTGTCGGCAGAACATTTGAGGCGGTGGAAGATCAGTACACCAGACTAAAACGCGAAGCAGAGAAGATTAGGTTGAAGATAAATACGTCTAAAACGTCAAGGAATCTGAGCCCCCGAACAAAGTGCACACTGTACAAAACCCTAATAAGACAGGTTGTCCCCTACGGGCTCGAAACACGAACTTCCTCTTCTAAGAGGACCTACGGGCACTCGGAGTTTTCGAACGGCAGATGCTAGGCACCATCTTTGGCGCCGTGCAAGAGAACGGTGTATGGAGACGAAGAATGAATCACGAGCTCGCGCGTCTCTACGGCGAACTCTTTATTCAGAAAGTGGTTAAAGCTGGACGGATACGTTAGACAGAACATGTTGCTAGAATGCCGGACAACTAAAGGGTGTCCCACATCAAATTGCGCCACGGAAGAAACGCTGTAGAAAATTACTTAATTGACCGATCCTTTCCAAACTTTCAGACAATGAAATATAACCTATTAGTAAGGTTTTGGCATATTTATTTCATTAAATTTCGATGCCATAACCGTATGCTTGCACCTTACGCTTTACTTCATTCATAAGATTCTGTACAACATCTGGCTGCAGTTTCTTCTTCAGAAACCCACTTTTCTCTCAAGTCCTCCTCAGATTTGCCCTCTTTAGTATGCTTCCGTAGTGCTTGCTTCATAATGGTCCAGTATTTTTCGATGGACCGTAGTCCCGGTGCGTTGAGAGGGTTCATGTCCTTGGGCACGAAAGTAATCCCGTTGGCTTCGTACCACATCAGAACATCCTTTGAATAGTGACACGAAGCTAGATCTGGCCAGAAGATCGTAGGGCTCTCGTGTTGCTTCAGCAGAGGAAGCAGATACTTCTGTAGACACTCCTTGAGGTACATCTGCCCGTTTACCGTTCCGATAGCAACGAACGGCGCACTCTGTTTGCCACAAGAGCAGATCGCTTGCCAAATCATGTATTTTTTTAGCAAAATTTGAAAGTTTCTCCTTACTTACAATACACTTTAAACTACTTCTATCCAAATTTTAAACAAATTTACATAGGTAATTTTCTACAGCGTTTCTTCCGTGGTGCAATTAGATGTGGGACACCCTTTATCCCGCAACAATGTTATTCGTATCGAATCCGGTAGGAACAAGACGAGGAGAAGCATACCGAGTAAGGTGGCAAGACCAAGACCAGGACGAGCAAGCTCCGGCGAACACAAGGTGGCCGCGGAACTGGAAACCAGCTGCCATGGATGCCATGGAGAAATTATACTACGCAGGTCTTGTTATAAGACGTAAGGCCAACTAAGTAAGTAAGTAAGTTAGATCCAAGATGTCAATGAGCATCAGATTTTATATTCCGACATACAAACATTGTCTGTCTAATGCACATCGTTAGCAAACCTAAAATTGAAATTGACTTGAAAGTGGGCTTAAATTCGGACAAGCTATTGAACTTGACATTGGACATTAACTTCGATTTGAATTTGAACTAATTTGAACTTGAAGAATTACTTCAAATCTTTCTTGAAACTAGAACTGGCATTCTAGTCGCCTTTACCCCTCACACTCTTATACATTTTTTCTGTTTCGTTACCAGTCCCGTTTTTCCATTGTTTTGTTTCGTTTCTTCTCCTCTTCTGTACCGTTTTGGTGGTTTTTGTTCTCACTTTCCTTTCGTTTTTCCTCTTTTTCTCGTGTTTCCATTTTTATTTGTCCCATGCTTCCTTTTTAATTTTTTTTTCTTTTAACGACGTATAATTAATGCTTAATGCGAAAAATGTAGTTTCAGGCAAACTGAAAAGTTCGTGATATTAGGCCAATAACATAAACTTAGCGATGGTGAGAGTCGAACTCACAGTACTCAATCTCTAGTCGAGTGTGTTGTTTAACCAATTATACCACTAAGCTGTCTATTTTATTCGTTTTTCCATTTTTGCAGTCCCATTTCGTCCTATTTGCAGTCCTGTTTTTCTTGGTTATTTTCTTTCTAATTTTCTGTCTTTTCTCTTCACTATTTCCCTTTTTCCGTTTCTAGGTTTTTCTTTTTCTATAATCCTATTTTTTTCTATAATTTTTAAGGAAAGGAGACTATTGCCTTCTTATTTCTCATTGTCGTCCGTTCTGTTTTACCTCTTCTTGGTACCCCGTTTTTCCGTCTTTTCTGAAACGTTTATTCTGTTTTTGGCTCCCTTTTTTCTCTTTCCTCTCCAGTTTTCGTTTTTCATACCCCGTTTTTCGTATTTATGTCTTCCAATTTACCATTTTCTGAAATCCGTTATTCCTGTAAATCTGTAACCCTTTATATCGTGAAAAAGAGGTCCTGTTTACCTCGTTTCCTCTATAGATTTTCTTTTTACTTTCGCGCTATTCTTGTTTTCTATTGTTTCCCTCGTTTTCTCTAGTTTTTACTGTTTTCTGTTCGCTGGTTCCTTTTTCTTTGTTTTTTTTTCTTGTCCCGTTTTACGTCCTTTTCTTGAGTCCAAATTTTACTCTGTTTTGTTTTTTCGTCTTTTTTCCTCGTTTTCAACCCTAGGCCTGGATTTTATTTTTATCATTTTCTGTCCCGTTTCGACTTTTTTCTCCCGGTCCCGGTTTCCGGTTTTCGGCTTTCTTGCGATTTTTCACTCGAATTTTATCCCGTTTTTCGTTTTCATCTATTCCGTTTTTCCTCGCAAAAATGTGTGTTCGCAAGTCGCTTATGACCTGGTCGAACCATCTTGCACCGTGGACCGCTCTGTTGCTGATGCCGGTGGGGTTGTTAAAGGGAACCGTCTTTGTCGATCTTCCGTCCGGCATCCTAACGACATGTACGGCTAATCGTAGCCTACCGACTTTCGCCAGTGTACGATGGAAATTTTTCTAAGCAGTACATGTAGCTTGTGATTCATATGCCCCCGCCACTCTCTGCTTTCAGTTTCCCTCCGTCCGCAGCACCTTCCGCTCGAACATGGCACGGAGGACAGTAAGTAGCGTCGCAGCTTCCAGTCCATAACGAACTAGCAGTCTAATGAGGGTTTTGTACATTATCAGCTTCGTCTTCTTGGTCATAGCGCTCTGTGAAGGGCAAAGTAGGCTCGGTTTCTCACTTGAATGCGCCGCTAGATCTCCTTATTTGTGTTACTGTTCGCGGCCACCAGCGATCATAAATACACGAACTCATATACTACTTCTAGTTCTTCAACGCATTTATCTCCTTTGAGCCTCTTCTTTTCATGTATGTATTTGGTCTAACCACGCTCGTGCATTATCTGCCCTAGCTGGTTTCGATCGACTGTATCGCATGCTGCTTTGAAGTCTTTAAAGACGTGTTGCGTGGGCACGTTTTACTCCTGACATTTCTGTAAGATCTGTCGGATGGTAAAAATTTGGTCTGCAGTGGCGCGATCTCTACGAAACCTTGTGCTATCGGTGACAGCTGACGGAACAGAATCTGGGAGAGTATCTTGTAGGTGGCGTTTACCAACGTTATGCCGTAATAGTTGCAGCAGTGGATGACTTTGGGTCAGACCCTCATGTAGGATCTGAGTCAACCGTTGCATGGCTTGCATTGCTAACATACGGTAGCCATAGGATGACAACAAAACTTAATGGTAGCGCACTCTGAGATAGGATGTTGGAGAGCAGGGCGAAGGAAAACGAGTTTTATGAGTTTGCCAAGGATAGAAATACCGTTCAAACGCAGATCAAGCAGTAGCAAGCATCAAATTTGTCATAACCGTTGCTGAGTGCACTAAGCGAAATCACGAAGGAAAGAATTTTTGAAGTACAGTAGATGCCGAGAGGAGTTCTAGACCTGAATTCGTTCGGGCAAAGGAAAGAGAGAAACGGACCGTCCAGACGGCGAAGAAGAGGGGCAACAGAATACTAAGGGTGCAGGAGAGAGAATCCAACCCAGAGCGAAGACTCTGCACAGTGGGCAGAATCGACCGAAAAAACGGAACTTTTTGTTGCCGCTGTTTTTATGGGCTAAAAAGTGACTTTTCGTTTGTAAAAAATCACGAGAAATCGATTGGCGATGGTCTCAACGCGCGGAAATGACGATAAGTAGCCCATTTTGCCCCATTTACCCCTATTTTCTAATAGTTTTGAAAGAATCATGTACAAACTCTCTCCAATTTGAGATTCTATGGTAAGGAAAGAAGAAGAACGTTGGGAAATAGTTATATGAACAATTTTATTTCAACATAAGGGAATGCTTACACTACATTTTTGTTAAAAACTTGATCGTCATTCGATATTCTGGCTGTTTCAACCTGCACAACAGGCATGCCTTCTTGAAAAGCTCTGATAAAAGTATCGAATTGGTATATTGCCTGTAGTGCAAAAACCTTGAGGAAAATGGGGCAAAACAGACTTCTAGAAAGTCAGACGGTGACTTCTTAAAAAGGACAAAACTAAAATTGGGTTGAAATCCATCATGTGGTCAAGCAAATGATGCTTCAAGTATTGGGGGTTCTGACATCAGGTGCGAAACGGTGAAGGTTTGGATAGATGCAAATCGTGCCGGAAATGCGGCGAGGATAATTGCATGTAAGATCCGCAAATGAAAAATTGTATTAACTCAATTCTACAAAATCGTTGTGTGAATTTTCCAGTTAGCTCTCCGAACTCGAAACTCGGGTATTTCCGTCAATGTGGTATTCCAACACATTCCGGCTCTAAATGCGATGAAACGTGATTACCTCCCAGGCAAGATTCGAACATACGACGACTGGCTTATTAGACCCGTGTCGTACCTCGAGGCCAATTGAGAGGTAAGTCTCGTTGTCACACTTGTACTGTTAAGCAGGGATGGCACGATCACTTTGACTCAATTCACATTCATTTGACAGTATTGTCTCAGCCAAGCAAAATTTGACAAAGTTTTGTATGGGACATTTGTAACATTAGTTATTATCTACAATTTTGCTGAATAAAGTTTTGCTGTATTTTTTATAGTTACGGCGCTACAATGCTAGTAACTCATTAGTGACTAAATGAACGTTCACTTAGTCACTAAAGAGGTACTAGTATTGTAGCACCGTAAATATAAAAGATACAGCAATACTTTATTCAAAAAAGTTGTAGATAATAACTAGTTCTTCAATCGTCCTATATAGAACTCTTTCAAATTCTGTATGATTGAGACGGTACTGTCAAATGAATGTGAATTGAGTCAAAGTGATTGTGCCATCCCTGCTGTTAAGTTACTTTGTCAAAAATTTATTGGTTTGTTTAGCAATCTCAATTAAAGTTACTCATAGCTTTACAATAATTAGCTACTAAATTGATTTGCTGAAAAAGAATTTCACTCTACTGCTCAAGTGAACGAAAGCTTTCATTAAAATTTCAACGGTAATTTTACTTTTTGTGCCATGTCGTTCGAACTACAATGACCGGCCATTAGCGCACGGTGGCGGATGCACTAAGATCTAAAGTATCTTTCCTCGCTGCTGCTTCATTAGATTCAGCGAACCATGAAAAGCTCTCTGTTGCCAGTTGTTTTGACAGTTTAGCGCATTCATAGCGAAACACTTCAGCGCATTGTTATCGGTAGATTTTCTTCCTTGCTCGCCGGTCCATGGCCATTAACTAATGAACGTCATAAATAAAGTGCAAATACGGGCTTGGCGAAATAATAATTAGACCAATTGGAACAGAATGTAGGAGGATTTTTGGAACGGAACAGCCGAAACTAAGGCAGCGTGATATATTTTATTCCATCTCTTAATTACCTGAGATAATCTCTTCTGATCAGATTAAATTACCAGCCGTAATGGCGTGTGGCAGTGAAGCGAACAGCGGTAGCACAGGGAAGAGAAATTGAATTTTAATAAACTATGACCGAGGATTTGCTACAGTACGAGTCGACGGAAACAGCGTGGTTGCAAGCGCCTCGCTGGTAATATCATTGTTGATAGAGTTTGCTGAATTTTAAACTAGCACATTCCACGCAGTGTAAATTTTTAATGGTTTTATTTAAATCATGCAATTTGGAAAACGATTGGATATTCTATCGAATATTTATCGAAATGTGCCGGCTCTTGAATGACGATTTCCAGCGGCGAGACGGCAATCACAGTGTTTCGACCATTACTGTACAATACATTTATACGGACCAAGCGCCAGGTGGCGAATACTAATGCTTACCGTTTCATCGCCAGATCCCTCGTCGAAATAGCCCGGTCCTCGGGGTCCGGCCGCGCCGGGTGGACCAGGTGGTCCGAGAGGGCCAGGCGGACCGGGTGGCCCGGGAGGGCCTCGTATGCTGTCGCCAGGCGGTCCCTTGAGTCCCCGTTCGCCTTTCTCACCTTTCCGGTAGCCGTACTCCGGCGGGGGCGGAGAAATCATCGGTGGCTCGAATAGGGAATCGTCATCATCTCCACTTGACTGGAATGAAAATGAGAGCACAGTGAAAAGGTGGTTAGGACCTAGACAGAAAAACGGTGGTGGGCTACAGTGAATGGAAACGGAAGAAAGGCAAACAATTTTTATCTCATTTGGCGTGCGGTACAGGAGATGCTGCTTGTTTGCTATCTGCCCCCACTGACGATTCTAACCGTAATTAGGAAATTAGAAACAATCCGCTGATGTAATTTGCTGCTAATTTTATTCGGAATCGATTTTGGCTTGTAATGAAAGTTTCGCGCGCTTGCGAAAAGTTTCGATTGGAGCATGAATTTTTAATCGATTACTTTTGTTTATAATATTTTTTTCGTAATCCCGACCAACTCGTTGCTTTTCGTTGCTAACTCGCAGGAATTAGCTTGATCTTCGATTGAATTAAAAACTTTCCTGTCGGGGTGTACTTGAGTCGAGATTTTCTGTTTTTTAACTGAGTTCGGGTGAACTTAAGTGCAAAAGCTACACTTTTCTTTATTTTTGTGTTTTAGTCGGATGGATTAAGTTGAACTTGGTAGCTTCAGTGGGAGGAGTTACTTGGATGATTACGGTTTCTTTCAACGTAGGGTTTCGTTTGAAGTGAGAATTTATCCGAATTATCAATCAGTATATCATGTTAATTGAGTTTGTTAATTAGTTTGTAGCACCAAAATTTGTGCCCTGTTTAGAAGCAGTTCAGTGTACTCGTGGTTAGTGGTTGCTGGACGTATTTTTTTAAATTTTTGCTAAATGTTTTGCAATTAGGTAACGCGTTTGATGTGAAGCTTTCCAAACGCTTTTGTAGGTTTTCATTTCCTGGACATAAACAGCTTTCTCGTTGATTTTAATTAAATCGAGGCCTGGCCGAGGCAAAAATAACTAAAACAAACAAAGAACTGCCCCACGGTACCTAATGCTCTATTAGAGCTTAAATTTCTTTTCATTTATTTTCCAGCTAAGTTTGGCTATTTTCGTCGAAAGAAAATTTAGAAGAATAAAATAGGGCCTTCCAGTGTGAATGAAATTAGCGGCGTAAGTACCTGTTAACGAGAATAGGCTTTCGTAATGATTGTTTACTTCCGCAGGGTCTGGCGATTTGAGATGGTTCTCCAACTAAAGAGGCTCAACAATAAATTGCAAGGCAGAGTCAACGATTTTATTGTTCGAGCCAGAGCTTTTGTTTTTATTTGTGTTATTATTTTAATTGGTTAGAAATTCAATATCTTTTGAATAGTGAAATTCAAAATAATAGCCTATGAAAGCGTAATTGACGGAATTCGTTTTTTGATTTGTTTCTGATGGCGTCCATGCGGTAGTGGTTGTGAAGCAAAATTATTACATGTAAAATTTTCCATATTGGATTTCGTATAATCTTTTGATGGCAAACTGTACCGATCAGTTGAATTTTTTAATTTGTTATTTTTCAATTACAAATAAATACTTTTAAAAATTTCAAAATTTTATGAACCAGTTTAACCGCGTAATCATTTTGGGAATAAAATTGAAAATGGTTTCCCATTCATTTCATAGTTTCTTCAACCGACCCCTGGCTCCGCGTCCATTCGTTTTGGCATCGATCGAACTCATGGCATCGCTCGGAAACAAAATTGCCAATTAAAAATGGTCATTTCGTTTTAGAGAGACGGGTTTTTTTCGCCTGTTTTCGCTTGTGCTTGTGCTATCCACTTCCGGATCCATTTCAGGAACAAATTAAGACGATTGTAAATGATGCCATAGCATAGTGCTAATCTTGCCGGTAGCACAGCGCTGGTTGATTTTCCTGCTCGTCGGCGGTGAACCATTGCCCGCTTCCAACATCGACAGTTGTCAAGCGATTCCGGTTATTTTCTGCTCCAGAACCGTATACTAAAACAGCACCCGTCCTCCAAGGTCTAATCCAGATGTGCAATGGCAAGATACCGGCCAGCATTCCGGCGAGACCTGCTGGCATAAGTTTTGAGCACCGGTTGCAACCGTGCACTGTGATGGCACTCCTGCGGCGACAATTCAACGGGCGAGGTGGAAAGAAACGAACTGTTTTTCATCTACTGCGCACTGTCTGGGATGGAACACGAAAAACATGCACCTCGAAACTTAATGTTTGCCGAGTTGTTACAGAGGAATAATTAAAATTTAAACATGGATCTAGCTTGCAAAAACCGTCCCCGGCTTGTTGGTTATTACCCGTTTGTCGTTGTGTCTCCCATATTATCCACCGGGAAAACTTTCCGGGAGAAGTGAAACTGGTTCGACTCATCTTACTTTGCAATTTTGTCTTGGCATGACAATGTTTTCGTTGTACCGGTTTAGCAGACTGAGAAAAAATGGCTCATGACTAGGTACAAGCAAGAACTTTGAAAGACGGTGCTAATACGAGAAATATAATTTGAAAGCAAAATTGAAATTAATGATGGGAATATTTATAAATTTTGTTTTTCTCGTTTGGGAATTTTGCTTCAACATTTTATGTACTACCATCTGAATAATGCATAAATATATCGTGAAAAACTAGGGTAAGGTTCAAGATCTACTTTTATTTGAATCGTACCTTGAACAGTGATAACCAAACTGTTTAACTCTGTAACGATTGAGATTTGACCACATGCGTAGAAGGATTTTATCGTCAAATGTGGTCCTCTATCACCCCCTGAAATATTTTCACTAAGCTACCTAACACCCTGTATACAGATTTGTAGGCGGCTTTAGACAACATTGACCATAGAGTATTATAGAGCAGATTGGTGTCGTGGTTTTCGTTCTATCTAACTGGAAGAACGCTGCAAGTATTAATATGTTTGACCGCATTTCAAGGTCAAGGCTGCATGTTAAGCACGACAATTGCGTTTCTTCACCATTTGTTAATATGCCCGACGTTCCGCAAGGGAGTAATTTGGTACCACTTTTGTTCGTCATTCTCTTCAACGATGTTGCATTTTCGCTTGGTTATAGATGCAAACTAATTCACGCAGTTGATTCGTTAATTTACATAGTGGTACGCTCGGTATTGAGGGCTGCCTCCATTTGAAAATGTTGCTAAACGTGTTCATGAATTGGTGTCAACTGCTCAAACTCGTTATCAGTTTCGCAAAATGCAAAGTTATGACCTTTCATCGTTCTGTAGATCCGATTATCTTTGATTATTATATCTACGGTACTAGTACGGGGGGGCCTGTAGCCGCAAGGCTACCGAGCCTGCCTTGACAAGTGAGTGGTCGTGGGTTCGAATCTTAGTAGAATCAGGCCATTCGATGTTAAGTGACTGGGTTTATTTTCAGGCCCCTCAACACTCATTGCATTCTGCATTTACTAACAATGAAAGCCTCTTGCCAGGGCAAGTTATAAGAGTGGTACTTGCTTGAGGTGCGAATGAAGCCTCTTGTTCAAGGGCAAATTGTAGCTTGTTCCGCTTCCTGGTTCTAGGAATGAGATTGGTAATGCATAAGTAAAGCTCTGCTTTACCGACCATGAAGCCTTTAGCCTGGGCTGGTTATAAGAATGATAGTTGCTCGAGGTGCGAATGAAGCCTCTTGTCCAAGGACAAATTATAATTAGTCTCCGCATTTCCTGGCTCTAGAGCTAGATTGGTTGAAAAGTAGTGAAAAGCGTAGAAGGAAAAAAGGGGTGAAAACAGACCGACACTTTAAGCACGGATAGTAAGCAGTTCGCTCACTCTATAGCGATACTACAATAACAACGGAGTGCGGAACAACACCTGGATAAGATCACAATAGATCAAAATGCTGGTCGTAGTGATGATATCCACACACAAAAAAAAAGAAGACGGTACTAGGGTCAACCGAGTCGGTCATGTAACGGTTCTTGGTATTCTTCTGGATCCTAAGCTTACCTTCCATGCGCACTACAGGTCGATTATTTCTAAGGAAAATCGACAACTTGACTTCATCTCTAAAATTGCCAAGGACTTTACGGATTCGCATTGCCTGAAGGCGTTTGATTGCTATATTGTTCCCTCGTGAAGCCAATTTTTGAAACCGCTTCCATTATATGCACACTGAACGACGTAACGTAATAGATTATTTTGGCGGCTTAATTTGTTTCTCTCTCCCCGCTATTCGCCATCAGAGATGTATAAAGTGTAGTTTAGTCTGTGAGATTTACCGAATGATTTTGATACAATGAAGTTACTTCATGCATTAAAACACTTGTTCGATGAAACCAGGGTGTATGAACAGAGTTTTATGTGTTTCTGTTTTTGTTAGTAATAGCGTTAATAGTATTGTGAGAAAATAAGTATAAAATCCAATTGTCTGGTATACCCATTTTATCAAAACTGCTCGGTAAAAGCAAAACCTGGGTGCTAATTCCGTTATCGAAATTTGACCTTCTGTTTTTATACGACAGACTTCGCAACCAGCTGTTAGAATACAGAACAGTGCGGGGTCAGTGCTACGATTCTATTAACTCTAACAGCCTCTCCCAGCCGAGATTCGAACATACGACGACTGGCTTATTACACCAGCGTCTTACCTCGAGGCCAACTGGGAGGCGTACTACTGCTTGGTACTACTATCAAATAAAATGATCTGGTGAACGCAATCGTTGATGAATTTGATAAGAAACTGTTGGAAAATGGCTCGGTATGACAATTTCTATGGAACGGCTCTGTACGACCATTGAACAAATGACCTGGTGACAATATTGATTTCAAACGGCTGATACAAAAAATTAGAGTTCAGAACAAGTTTTCGAAAACGATTCAGTACGATCATTGTTGTGTGAAGTACATGGTTCGGTACAATCATCAATAAGAGAAATAATTCGATACGATTATTGTTGAATGAAATATATGGTTCGATACGACCATAAATGAACTAAATGATTTGGTACGTTCATTGTTGAATGATGTATATGGTTCGGCACGACCATAGATGAACTAAATGAACTGGTATGATCATTGTTGGATGATGTATATGGTTCGGTACGACCATAGATGAGTTAAATGATTTGGTACGATCATTGTTGAATGATGTATATGGTTTAGTACGACAATAAATGAACTAAATGGTTTGGTACGATCATTGTTGAATGATGTTGTTACTGGCGGAACCAGAGGGATTCCACCTACTATAGCCCTGGTCCCTGGTCGAACCACTGGGGACCGTCTGGGGTGGGTGCTCACGACCTCTTTTCACACCCGAGCACGAGCGTGAGGCTCTAACAGCTCAAGGTCGGCTCTGGCCTAGTTCGTTAATCAGGACTGTGATATGAGTATGTATGCGCAAGGAAAAAGCTAGTGGATACAATTTAAACTTTTAATGATCCCTAACATGTACATTATTCTGTGTGTGAGTGTTAACCTTTACGTCCCCGACATCAAAAATGAAGGTACTTTCAGTTACACTTTTGGCTCTATCTCATCCGATTTTTAATCGATTTTTATGCAACTAGTCTTAAAAGAACCACATTGGATTGGCCTTTAATGAAAAAATATGCTGGTAAATTCTGGTTTCGGTTCTACCGGAACTCAAAAGTGGCCATTTGGAATGCTCTCCGGAAATATGGCAAATGGGGTATCAAATGACAGGATTTTTCAACATGAGCTCTTTAGGGGACATTTGGATGTATTTTGAGCCGATCTGAGTATTCCGGAACATCCGGCATCGGTTCTACCGGAACGCAAAAACAATCATTTGGAATTCTCATTGAAAATATGGCAAATGGGGTGCCAAATGACAGAATTTTTCAACACGAGCTCAATAGAGGGCATTTCGATGTATTTTTAGCCGATCTGGACATTCCGGTACATCCGGTATCGGTTCTGCCGGAACTCAAAAGTGGCCATTTAGAAATCTCTCCGGAAATATGGCAAATGGGGTATCAAATGACAGGATTTTTCAAGGAGAGCTCTTTAGTGGACATTTGGCTGTATTTTGAGCCGAACTTGGCATTCCGAAACATCCGGAATTGGTTCTACCGGAAGTCAAAAGTTGTCATTTGGAATTCTCTTCGGAAATATGGCAAATGGGGTATCAAATGACAGAATTTTTCAACACGAGCTCTTTAGTGGACATTCGGATGGATTCTGAACCGATCTAGACATTTTCACATTACAAAATTGTTTGGTTTGAAAAAGAAAGGGTTTCAAACGTTTGTTTCTACGGCATTACGCGAATTTCCGGACCGGTAGCAGATGTAAAACTGGCAGGGATGACAATAGGGAAAAGTTTGGGGGCGGCCATTGGCAAGGAGGAGGTTCAAAAAAGACTTAGTTTTCCTTTTCAGTGATTTGATACTCCATTTGCCATATTTTCGAAGATAATTCCAAATGACCATTTTTGAGTTCCGGTAGAACCGACGCGGGATGTTCCGGAATGCCCAGATCGGCTCGAAATACATCGAAATGTCCACAAAAGAGCTCGCGTAGAAAAATTCTGTCTATTGACACCCCATTTGCCATATCTTCGAAGAGAATTCCAATTAGCCACTTTTGGTTTCTGGCAGAACCGATGCCGGATGTACCGGAATGTCCAGATCGGCTCAAAATACATTCAAATGTCCACTAAAGAGCTCTCCTTGAAAAGTCCTGTCATTTGATACCCCATTTGCCGTATTTCCGGAGAGAATTCTAAATGGCCACTTTTGAGTTCCGGCAGAACCGATACCGGATGTACCGGAATGTCCAGATCGGCTCAAAATACATCGAAATGTCCTCTATAGAGCTCGTGTTGAAAAATCCTGTCATTTGGCACCTCATTTGCCATATTTTCAAAGAGAATTCCAAATGACTATTTTTGCGTTCCGGTAGAACCGATGCCGGATGTTCCGGAATACTCAGATCGGCTCAAAATACATCCAAATGTCCCCTAAAGAGCTCGTGTTGAAAAGTCCTGTCATTTGATACCCCATTTGCCATATTTCCGGAGAGAATTCCAAATGGCCACTTTTGAGTTCCGGTAGAACCTACAACGGATGTTCCGAAGTGTGGGGCATAAGTCAGCGCTCTACAGGGTAGCGTAAAAGTCATTATTAGTGACTACAAATAAAATGGATAACTTTTGCGCAGTCAGTTAAGTAGATTTCCAGTTTTATTTCATCTGCTACTTACGACGTCAAAAAAAATCCCACCGCGATCTGGGATATCTCCGGGAAAATTAAACCAGAATTTACCAGCATATTTTTCATTAAAGGCCAATCCAATGTGGTTCTTTTAAGACTAGTTGCATAAAAATCGATTAAAAATCAGATGAGATAGAGCCAAAAGTGTAACTGAAAGTACCTTCATTTTTGATGTCGGGGACGTAAAGGTTAATGTAAGTGTGGTCAATGTGGGTGGTTCGGTGGACGCCATTACCTGGTAGGCTGGTCATTAACAATGACAGGATGATGTGAGGATGACGATTTCTTTCAGCTGGACTTTCCAAGGGTGCTTCTGAATTACCACTGGCTTCACGGAACAATCTCCGTACCGTCGCGGCTACAGATTTCCTCGGCTGGCAGTTCTCGATCGAAGCAAGATGACACGTGGTTGTCGCCGGGTGGACGCTACTTCTATATACCCATACGATCCTATGCTGATGGAGCTTTGCCTCGCCGTGGGCTCACGGGAAGGTCGCAGTGTTTTATTAGAGATCGCTTTCAGCGGCTCAGTGATGACACGTGGTGAATGGCTAATCGGAGATCGGATTGGCCCGCCGCTTTGTTGGTTACCAGTCTTGGGACGTAATTCGCCTTTTACTAGGCTAACGGCTGCTCGTTATCTGCCGGAAATATTCCTACGGGGCCAATCTGGTGGGCTCTCGTAGGTTCCAGCTTCCTATTACGGGTCCTAAGTGAAGAGTGAATAGATATATCCAGTGTAACCAGGATTTTTGGCTGCGATATTCCGCGCAGGTATTTAGGTTTTGGCTTGGTTTTATAAACTAATTTTACGTGATTCGACTCTCTTCTACTTTTACTATTAATCTTTCACTATAAACTAACTCACAGCTTTTTCAAACTTTTCTTCTATTTTCACGCCTTCGTCCACTCACAAGCTTTTCGCTCGACAGTTAGTTAGAAAATGACGGCGGAGATCAGGAAGCTTATCGCCATCAGTACCTTTTATCGCCATCTCTTCATTTTCTGCTATCTCCTTTTACTTCCTTTTCAACCACCCACTGAACTGACATCGAACCGGTTATTTAATCGTTTTTCGTGTAGTGTCATGTGTGCTTAATTCTAGCCCTATTTGTTGAGTGTATATCTGAATTGGCCGTATTTACTTAAGCGCTCCGGAGGCTTTATATAAATAATAAATCTGACAAACTTTACCCTTAACTAATTAAATAACATATAATATAAATGTTACGAACGGTAACAATGTATATGGCTCGGTACGACCATATATGAGTTAAATGATTCGATACGATCATTATTGAATGATGGATATGGTGCGGTACGACCATAGATGAACTAAATGATTTGGTACGATCATTATTGAATGATATATATGTTCGGTACAACCATAGATGAACTAAATGATTTGGTACGATCATTGTTGAAAAAGATATGAGAAGCAGTAAACGAAGTAAAAGAAAAAGATATGGACCGGTTAGACCATAGACGGATCAAACTGCTTGATATCACCAGAGACAAATAAAATAGTTTTATATGATCATTGTTGAAAAGATGGCTTTACTTAGTATGAATCAAGTACCAGATTATATGCATAAGTTGTTATACAGGTTTGAGCAATTGATTTATTTGGATTTTTGGCAGTTAAAATGATTGATCCCATGAGGTCAATGGAAACTGTTTGTTAAAAAGAGCGACTCATGATTTGTTAAAAATAGTTTCATGATATGTTATGATAGTTAAGTGAAATGAACAAGAAGTAGAGGTACTTCGGCTGGAAAATTCGATAGTATAGTCTCGAAAAAAATCACCAGGCTGAGAATCCTACGGGTCCAGGAGGACACAACAAAGGGGGTGATGAAAAGTTGAAGGCAAAGTTGCTCTTAGGCTTACCCTACGAGTCGAATCATCTTCAATGCTGAAAGAATCGGAAACTTGTGTTTCCTCTCACAGAAAAGTCAATGATATGGAGGGGGATGTGCTAGGATATCCATCTGTTCTCACCAGGTAACTTAACCAGGTACCAGTAAATAGTGTTCTTAATGGTGTTGATTGTTGAACTGCTAAGTATTTGAATAATACAAGTGGTGGTAGAGATACCGAACTGTTGCAGCTTTTGAATGATCAAATACAGAAATTACCCTCTGCCACAAACTCACTCACAATTTCATTGAAAAGAGTTATGTTCAGAATTTCGTTTGCTTGGGATCAGATATTATTATTATTTATTTATTTATAGACCCTTTAACTTTGGGATCAATTGAATGCATGACAAGTATCCTTTTATCTCCAAATAAATATAATAAATGGCAAATTCACTAACAATTTTTTTTGACGCGTGTAAATTAGGTTGTTTCTTCTATGCTTTTATATTAAGTTTTTGTTTTCAAATTTCATCTTGTGAGAAGAGGTGAGATGTGGGGGTTGAATGGCCTTGGTACAGAATATCGTTTATCCCAGCATCAGAACATGCATCGCAGCAACATGCAACATGCAGCGCTAGAATGGGCCACCGATGCAACGAACTGTCTGAACAGTTCGGTGCATCGTCGTGTCGGCAACCATCGGAGTCGTCTAGATTTCGACCGCGTTCAAAGACCTGGCTGGTAAGCACAGTCAGTCGTATTCAGTTGACTAAACAATTAAGACTTGGGCGATTCTTTGTGGCTGTAATTCAGACTCTGCACACTAATTTCTAACTTTTTCTAGCCCGCAAACAAAAATTTATCAAACCAAAGAAGTTGTAAGTTGTACGAAACTAGAATGAATGATTTTTTACCACAGAGAGCGTGATCCACAGGTTTTCATTTTGGTAAATAATCATCACCATCATGTAATTTAAATTGATCATTTTAATAGAAAAATATATGAAATTCAGTATATAAAGATTAATTTGAATATTGTGGGTTCATTTATATCCTCCCTTCCAGTTGGTCTCGAGGTATGATGCCTAATAAGCCAGTCGTCGTATGTTCGAATATCGGCTGGGAGAAGCTGTTAGAGTCAATAGGATCGTAGCAACTGGCCCAGCAATTGTCCTGTACTCTAACGGCTGGCTGCGAAGTCTGTCGTATAAAAACAGAAGGTCAAATTTCGATAACGGAATGTAGCTCCTAGATTTTGCTTTGCTTTGCTTCTGGTTTCATTTATATCCTAATTAGAACATGTTAACAAATACTCTTTTAATAACATTGTAAGAAAAAGGAATGCAAATCCTGACACATCACTAGTGCCTTTTGGACTCGTTAACATACCATGATTGAGATATGTAATAATTTTGATACATTTTTGTTATCAAACTTTGCTCGGATAACCTATAAATCTTTAACCTAATCGAAGAATGTCGCGTTATCAACCTGCACCCATAAAAGCAACGAGTAACAAAGGCAATAATTTTGCAAATCACTTGTAAATCTAATAGCTATAGCTCCTACTACAAAGCTGGGAAATTGTCATGTCTGATATACCGGCCACTAAGGCTGTTTCGCTGCAAACACAACAGAACAAGAGTATCTTTTGTCGACTCTTTAGTCTATCAGCTCCCTAGTCCTGACCATACGACCGACGCGACGACGGATATGCCGTGAAATCCGCCAGTTCATCATTGCTGTATGGAATTTAGTCGGCTTGAAAATAAACAAAGCGGGTGGGACTAACGGTTGTTTATGGCACAGTATAGATCATTCGGAACAATCGTGCTGATTTTTTTTCCATGATATCACCGCACACCGAGCAGCACAAACACATGTATTCGAGTAACCCCTTTTGCGAAAAGCTGAGTCCCTCCCACTCAAGGGTTGCCCCGGGGCGACCATAACTAGCGAATGGAGCGGCTTTAATCAAACCACTCTTTCCACCGGGCTTTGCGGAAAATTTTCTTCCTCCGAACATTTTAGCCTTTTCACACGGAACGCGCGCGCCCAGTTCTGAATTATTATGGCCGAAAAGCTCATTCTCCATCAGGACGATGGGACCGCATCGCTAACAACCAGCACCGTCGAAGACGACGACGACGACGACGACGGTGATGGCGACGGCGACATAAACGACACCACCAATGACGACGCCAGCAAACAGGTCGCTAGTGAGGCACAAAAGAAAAACAAATTTATGCTTTTGTGTGCGATTGTTTTCATTTTTATTCGTACATCCGCCGCCGTCCCGGTGCGGTGGGAAGTGGAATGTTTCCCGCACGGTTCGTTTTATAGCAGTTAACGTGTATGTGTCTCGGTGTGTGTTTGTGTGTGTGTGTCTGGGTGTTTGCAACCCAAAAAGCGCAGGATATGGGTGGCCCGGTAATGGGAGTCGGTTATCCGGTCACAATGGGATCATGAATCCTGATAGAGATCGGTATAAAATAAAGCTAAAAGTGTTGTGACATTTTGACGATTCAATTTCTTTTAGGCACTTGTTAAATATGTCGCACGTCCAAAGGGTACCGATGGCTGGGTATTATAATAGACCACACAGCCTATAATAAAACTGATGGTTTTACCATTTACGAGTACATTTAATTTGTACTTAAAACATTACTTCCATACTTTTTTGTTTGGTATGCTAGCATGCATGTTCGAGGTAGTAATCAACATTGTGCTTTTCAATCTAGTGCTGCATAAATCATACATCTCTATAATATGCTCCTACATTGTTGGTGCATCAACGTAGCCAAAGTGAACGGAAGAATAAATTTAAAGTCTAACTTCACGAGTGCTAAATTTTTAAACATTCCATGAAAAGGATGATGTAGCTTCACTCGTTCGTTTTACGAATGAATTGAGAGCAAAAACACTACTAGGTAGGTAGTAATACGGTTACTGCAATGTGTATGCGGGTTATTTTCACTCTCTACTGAGTTTCTGTTTTTGACCTTTTCAATGAGCGTGATTTCCTCTGCAAATAACAGATGAGCTTAATTTTTTTCAATCCAAAACCACACATGGTCCTGCGTTTATTGGAATGACATATAATGCGCCACTATTACAAAATTGGTCATTTAGAAACATAGTTTCTAAAATGATTTTCAATATTTTCTCAAACCACCATTCGGCTCCATCGTTTTGGCAACGCTTGCTGATAACACTTTGATAGCTCATTGGTAATTAAACCTAGCCACGATGTAAATCGTAACAGGAGTGTATCCGAAGTTCAAAATCATCCCCATGAGCTCATGGATCCCTCGGTGAGCGCTCCAGCTTTAATTAACTTATTTTAACGCCTTTCATTTGTTTTAGTTGCGGCACTGCGGTTCTTCATACTGACTGAGCTCACCCAGTTACACACTAGCTGCCGGGCGGGTATATCAAGACATAGGCAACTACCGCACAGCAGCATCCGTAACCGGCCCTCAACCGACCTCCTGAGCAAGAGCATAGTTTTGATAAGTGTCTGGCAGTGTGGGTACTGCTGTTCACCACCGCTGCCGTTCACTTCGGAAGACATTTTATGAAGTGGTTAAACAAATGAACAAAATTTACTTTCTCGGTTTGCGAGCGAGCAGCAAAGGTAAGGTAGCAAAACAGTATGGGGGGAGGGAGACATCCCCAACAATAAGTGGAATGTTGCAACAGAAGCCAGCCAGTGCAAATGGGGATAAGCTGTGTCTTGCTGTGTCAGGACTGTAATATAAAACTTGCCGTAATGGAGCGTGTCTCGTGGGTAAAATTGCCGAAAAGATTGCTCCAATGTTCTTTATTATTTGCATGGGTATGATGGCAAGGTTATGACAGCTGATTGGGGTGATGAAAAGTTGGTGCTTGGCAAAGTGCCGTGGTTGGGTTTGGTTGGGAGGGGTATGGAAAGTTTGCGAACGTGTTCTGTTGCCAGAAGGTAGAGCAATGTGGCATGTACCGAATATTGCTTTCAAGAATCTGCCAAAAGTATGCAAGTTTTTACACTGTACGCGAGACAGTTAGAGCAACAATGGAAAAGCAGAAGATGTGATACAAGAAAAATGTTTTATGGTAGTCGGATGGTTGTGAATACTTTCATTATTATTTTAACATAGATTGTAAACTCATTTGTAAAGAAGCTTTTGAGTGCGCTGGTTTAGGAACGTAAAATTTCGAATACAATCCGGGATTGCCGGGAGACGAAAGCCGCAGAAGGAGTCTATTTTAAGCCGCCCAGAAGTAGAGTGACGTTTCAATTGCAAGGTTTTCTTAGTATATTAGATAATCTAGCATGACAAATCTAATAAAAGTAAGAGATAATTAAGACTCATTGTTAAGTCAGAAAGTTAGAAACTCAGAACGTTTGGAAGTCAAAAAGTCAGAGAGACAAAAAATCAAAAAGTGACAAATTCAAAAAGTTAGGGAGTCAGAAAGTCAGATACCAGGAAACAAAAAACCAGAAAGTCAGATGTCCAGAAGTAAGTAAGTCGGAAAGCTAAAGAGTCAGAAAGTTAGAAAGATAGAAGATCAAAAAATCAAAAAGTTAGAAAGTCAGGAAGCTGGAAAGTCAGAATGTAAGAAAACTAGAAAGTAAGAAAGTCAAAAGGCCAGAAAATCAGAAAACCAAAAGTCAGTAACTCCGAAAATCCGATAGCTAGAAAATCAGAGAGTCAGAAGGGCAGAAAATCAGACAAGTCAGACAGACGACCGGGAATTAGAAAGTCAAAAAGTTAGAATACCAGAAAACCAGAAAGTAAGAAAGTCAGAAAATCAGCAGTCAGAAAGTTAGCAAACCAGAGAATCAGATATTTAGAAAACCAGAAAGTCAGAAAGTGATAGGAAGTCCAGCTCAGTGCTCGAAAAAATTGACAACCCGGCATGAAGGCAAATATAAAACGCATCATCGCATACAGTTTTACCCCTGGTAGTATTCTTTAATCTGTCAGCCCATGTACATGTCTACTGAACTGCTGACAGTGTTTGTTTTTCTCAGTTTTCTACCCTTCAAAAGCATTCATTCATTAAGTGCAGTGCTGAATGATTAGTCAATTAACCTGTCAGTCATTTTTTTGCTCTTGACTGACATTTTATATATCAAAGTTTAATGTTTTATATTGCCTGTATTTTAAAATCAACTAAAGCCTGATTGAAAGAAATTAATTACAACTTTGAAGCAATGTTTACGTTTGTTGTAATTTCGTTTGGCATTGTGGACAGTTCAAAATTGATTTGATGTCATTTAATTTTATTCACTATTGTCGAGAATGAATGAATGTAGAGAACGACTCGAACATGAACGCAAGTGTTTCGCTTGAATCGTTGGTTTCAGGTTGGCAATGCTTAGCTCATTTAATCTATACTAGAAACAGCAAAGAATGAGCAGTATATTGCATTAAATCAGGCGTATTGCATAAATTGAATACGAGATTTCTAAACACTGCGTCAGATAACCAGAAAATCAGAAAGTCAGATAGTGTAAAAGTCAGAAAACCAGAAAGTCAGAAAGTCGGAAAATCAGAGAGCCAGGATGTCAGAATGCAAGAGAGTTAGAAAGTCTGAAAGTTAAGATATTAAACAGTTAGAAAGTTAGAGAGTCAATAAGTGAAAAAGTCAGAAAACTAAAAAATTAAACAATCAGAAAGCAAGAAATTGAGAAAGTTAAAAAATCAGAAAGTCGTGATATCGTGAATGTAAGAAAGTTAGAAAGTCTGAAAGTCAGAAGGTTAAACAGTTAGAAAATCAGAATGTTAGTAAGAAAGAATGTCAGAAGGTTCGAGAGTTAGACAATCAGAACGTAAGAAATTCGGAAAGTTAGAAATCCAGAGAGTTAGTAAATCAGATAGCTATAAGGTCAAAAAATGAGCAAGCCAGAAAGTTGGAGAGTCGGAAAGTCAAAAAGTCAGAAAGTTACAAAATCAGAAAGCCTAAACGTTCCAAAAACAGAGAAATCTGAAAGTCGAAAAATTGAACAGCCAAACAATTAAATAGCCGTGTTAGAAGGTTAAAAATCATTAGAAAGAGAAGGTAGAAGACTTGTAAAAATCCTGTTAGACAGTCAGAGAGTTAGGAACTCAGAAAGTCAGAAATCACAAACCACATCACGAAAATTAGATAGCCAGAAAATCAGAAAAAACCCAACCCAGGAATTCCAGAAAGTCAGAGAGCTAGGAAGTCAGAACACCAGAAAATCAGAGAAGGCGGAAAGTCAGAATTCCAAAAAGTCCAAAAGCCAGAAAGTCAGAAAATCGGACAAGTCAGAAAGCCTTGAAGTTGAAATTCAGAAAGTCTGAATGTTAGAAAGTAAGAAAGTTAGAGCCAGAAAATCAGAAAACCAGAAAGTCAGAAAGTCGAAAACTCACAAAAAGTCAGATATTTAGAAACTTAGAAAGTCAGAGAGTTTGAAAATCAGAAAGCTAGAATGTCAGAAAGTTGAAAGGTCAGGTTAGAAAGCGAGAAAATCAGAAATTCTAACCTTGCTGACCTAACCTAACCTAACTAAAATTCTAACCTTCTAATCAGAAAGTCAAGCTAGAAAAGCAAAAAACAAGAAAATCATCAAGTTAGAAAGTCAGACAGCCATAAAATCTGTCAGAAAGCCAGGAAGTAAGAAATTCATAGAAACTAAGAACTCAGATAACCAGATAATCAAAAAGCCTCAAAGTTAGGATGTCAGAATGCAAGAGACATATACCACTTTTGTTGATTTTTCTGGTGAAAATCGAGTGTGGCAAAGTACTAGATATAGGGAGTTGTACGAATCATGTATGACAGCCTAATTCTAAAAAATAGACTTCGAAGGAACACTGATTTCAGTAACGAGGAAATGCCAAATTGGGCCTTCGTCAGGGCCGCCACAATGTCACGCTACGACTCTGGAACCGGGTCTAGAATCTGGGTCCAAAATCTGATAAAAAATGTGCTTCTAAAAAGCTAATCCAAATGTGATCCAATATTTGGAACAAAATTTGATAAAGTTCAGGTCCAAAACAGGGTTCACAAGCAGAATCAGGTTCAAAATCTGGTTGTTGGCTGGTTATTAAAACTATGGCCCAAAATCTATTCCAGGTCCAAAATATGATCAAAAGTATGGTCCAAAATCTGGTTTATAAACTGGCCCAGCTTGAAAGTCTGGTCCCAAATTTGATCCAAAATCTGGATCACAATCTAGTAAAAAATGTGATCTCGAATCTGGTCCATGTCAACAATGTGGTTTAAAGCCTGGTCCGACACCTGATCTAAGAGCTGATAAAAAATAAATGATATAAAATGTTATCCAAAATCTGCTCCAAGTTTGATGAAAATGTAGTCTAACATTTGGAGGATAATTTGATAAAAATATGGTCCGCGATTTAAGTCTAGAATTTGGTTCAAACCCTGATGCAAAATCTGGTTGGTGGCCCAAAATCTGGTTTATGTGCGGGTTAATTCCAGAATTTGGAACCCAGTTTGATTCAAAATCTGATAAAATGTCCAGAATCAAAACAAGGTCCACAATCAATCAATATTATCCAAAATCTGGTCCAAATCTGATGAAAAATGTGGTCCAAAATCTGGTCCAAATCTGATGCAGCTCCAATATCTGGTTTTGGTCCAGAATCTGATCCTAAATTTGATCAAAAATGAGGTTCAAAAAGTGTTCCCAAATCTTATCTAAAATCTTGTCTAAATCTGATAAAAATGTTGACCACATCAGATGTAGAATCTCATCAGGTCAAAAATCAAAACTGATCTGATGAAAATGTTATTTAAAATTTGATTCAGAATCTAGTCCAAATCCATTCCAGAATCCAGAAACAAAAGTTGATAGAAAATGTTGTCCACCTAACTACAAAATCTGGTTGGTGGTTTAGGAACTGATAAAGGTCCGAAAATCTTGTCCAAAAAATCCGATCAAAAATGTGGTCCAAAATCTGGTTTCTAAACTGGGCCAGTTGCAGAATCTTGTCCAAAATTTGATTCAAAAACTGATCCGAAATCTGATTAATAAACATGGACCAAAATGTGGTTCAGGTCCAAAATCTGGTTCTTGTTCAGAATGTGGTTCAAAACCTGATCAAAATGTGGTCAAAAATTTGGTTCAGAATCTGGACTAATTTTGTTCTAAGACTTGGAATAAAATCTGATAAAAAAGTGGTCTAGAATTTAGAACAGTTTCAGAATCTGGATGGTGGTTTAAAATCTTATCATAAACAATAAACTTGGAAGAAACACTGATTTAAGAAATGGGAGAGTTCTAAAGTGGGCCTCCGCCAAGGGCGCCACAATATCACGCTACGGCTCTGCATAATCATAAGTATGTCGATCACGGTAACGAACTCGAACAATAGATTATAAGAGAATTAGACAGTCAGAAAATTAAACAGAAAGTCAAAGAGTCAATGAGTGAGAAAAACAAAAAGTTGCCAGAGGCTTAGAAGGTCGAACAATCAGAGAGCCAGAAAGTTGGTGAGTCGTACCCAGCACGCACCAAATCATACATTAATAACCGAAAATTATCGTAAATAACTTTTAAAGAATTCGGAATCGTAACTAATAAAGTGCGACCAAGTTGATTTTCAGTCGTATATAATGATAATAGCTGACATACATACGATATTCAGCACAGAATCGTATAGTAGCATGGACCGGGTCGGGCTTGATTGGATATTGTCGTATATAATTATTTATATAGGTGAAACGCGTATATTTATTCGTCATCACGTATATCGCCTCCAAAATAGCACGAATATGCCAATTTTGCGCATCAGATACGAGTTAATAGCATGTTTATATGTACGTAATGCTGATTTTTAACTTTTATATACATATAAAAATGTTAGCTGGAGAAAGTCAAAAAGTCGGATAGTTAGAAAATCAGAAAGTCAGAGCGCCAAAACGTCACAAAAACAAAGAAATAAAAAAATCTGAAATTCGAAAAATCGAACATTCAAAAAATCCAAAAGCTAACAATTTAAATAGTCGAAAAGTATCTATAAGTTGCCCAGGAGACTAATGAACCAGTTGGTAAGTCAACAAATCGCCGAGCTAAAAAGTGGGAAAGTATAATAATACAAAACTTGAAATATCGAAAGATAAACAATCGAAAAGTCTCAGAGTCGGATGGTTAAAAAGACAGAAAAAGTCAGTTTGAAAGTCGAAAAGTCGGAAAGCCGTAAAGTTGAGAGGTGGAAAAATCGACTAATTAAGAATTTGAAAAGTCAAAAAATCGAAAGAAATCAGAAAGTTAAAAAAGCCAATCAAAAAGTCGACAGGACGAAATGACGAAAAGTCTCAATTTTGAAATGTGGTGAAGTCGAAACAACGAAAAGTTGAAAACTCGAAATGACGAATAATTCCAATTTCGAAAAGTTGATAATTCATAAATCGACAAGTCGGAAAGTCGAATTACGAAAGTCGAAAAACGAAATGTCGAAAACTCAAAAAGTTGAAAAATTTTAAAATCGAGAAGTCGTAAAGTTCAAAAATCAAAGTCAAAGTCAAAATTAGCAAAAGTCGGTCAGAAAACCGAAAAAACAAAGTCAGATAATTGACAGAAAAAGACAGTTAGAAAGTTGGAAAGTCGTGAAGTCGAAAAACCAAAAAGCTACAAAGTCAGAATGTCGAAAAGCCGAAAAATTGACGAGACGAAAAACCGAGGAGTCAAAAAATCGAAAAGTCAGAGAGGTAGACAAAGATATGTCTGTCGGAAAATTGAAAAATCAAAAGTCAGAAAGTTAGAAAAAGTCAACAGGTCGAAAAGTCTTCAAACCAGAAAGTAGAAGAATCGAATTGTGGAAGAACCGAAATTTTGAAAAGTCGTAAATTTGAAATCTCGAAAAGACGAATAGTTGAAAAGTTGACAAGTCGCAAGGTCGAAAAGTCAACAAGTCACAAAATCAAAAAGTCAGAGTCGAAATTTCGAAAAGACGAAAAGCCGAAAAGTCAAAAAGTCGAGAGATCAAAAAATCGTGAATCGACTAGTCGAAAAGCCGGGAAATCACAAAATCGATAAATCGAAAAGACAAAGATTCAAAGAAAAGAAAGCCATAAAGGTTGCAAAGTCGCATGGTCGAAACGTCGATAAGTCGGAAAGTAGAAAGATCGTAAAATCAAAAAGTAGAAGAATTGAAAAGACGAAAAGCCGAAATTTTGAAAAGTCGTTAATTTGGAAACTTGGAAAGACGAATACACTGAAGTCACTTTTGACGTGTTTTTATGCGGTTTGTTTTTTAATCGACTATTTTAACGCGAATTTCGGATTTTACACAATTTTTTTACGCAAATTACGCAAATTATTTTATGCAGATTTTCCAATTTACGGTTTTTACACGATTTACGCGAATGTGCTCTATGAATCTATATTTATTACGCGTTGTTCTGTGATTCATTAATTTTTGTAACGCGTATTTTGAAAATTACGCGGTTTTTACGAGAATTCTGGAATTTACGCGACTTTTTTTAGAAAATCGAAAAGTCAAAAAGTCAGCAAACTGGACAGCAAAAAATTTCAGTCAGCAAGTCGAAAAATCGAGAAGTCTGAAAGCCGAAAAACTGAAAGGTTAGAAAAGTAGATAAAAAATAATCAGAAAATCGAGAAGTCAGAAGATTATACAGTGAACGTAGAACAATCAAAAAGTCGGAAAGCCGACAAGTCAAAAAATCGGAAAGTTAACCAGAAGAAAGTGGATTAGAAAACCGAAAAGCCAGAAAGTTAGAAAAAGTCTGTTATTCTACAGTCTAGAAGTTGTAAGGTCGATAGATCCAGTTGAAACATCGTAATGTTGGAAAGTTGAAAAGTAAACAATTCGAAAAGTCCAAAAGCCGAAATTTGCAAAAATCGTAAAGTTGAAAAGTCGTAAAGACGAAAAGTTGAAAGTCGACGACGACGAGAAAGAGTGAAGAAGTCGTAAGGTCGAAAAAACAAACAGACGAGACTTTTCTTCTGTTGTTAATTAGAAAAGCTGAAATCATGAAATCAAAAAGTTTTACAGTCGACAAGTCGAAAACTCCGAAAGTTAGACAACAAAAGTCAGTCAGAAAATCGTAAAATCAAAACTCAGAAAATAGATAGAAAAAGTCTGTCAGAAAGTTGAAAAGTCGAAAGACCGGCAGCTTAAAAGTCGATTAAATGAAACAAAACTTTCAAGAAATAAAGATTTGTATTCCACTAAGACGTTCATAAAAACTTTAGTCAGATCAAAAGACAAATGAAAAAAAAACGAAAAGTTAAAAAGTAGACCTTTTGAAAAGTCGTAGAGTCACAAAGTCAAAAAGTCCAAAAATCGAGGAGACGAAAAGTCCGAAGCACTTCGAAGAGATGAAGAGACGAAAAGTCAAAAAGTCGAAAAAGTCGTAGACACAAAGTCAAAAAGTCCAAAAATCGAGGAGACGAAAAAGCGAAAAGTCCGAAGCAATTCGAAAAGACGAAGAGACGAAAAGTCAAATTCAAGTCAAATTTCGAATAGCCAAAAAGTGAAAAAATCGAAATTTCGAATAACCACAAAGTCAAAAGGTCGAATCAAAATAAACGACAAGTCAAAAAATCGAAAGGTCAGAAATAAGAAGAAAAGTATTCTGTCAGAAAGTCGACCAGTCAAAAAACGAAAATTAGGAATGCTAGATATAACCAAGTCAGTCAGAAAATCGAAAAGACAAATAACCGTAAAAAAGACAGATAATGACAGTCAGAAAATCAAAAAGCCTAAAAATTGAGGAATTAAAATGACAAAAAAATAGTAAGGAAATGTCAGTTAGAAATCGAGAAGACGAAAAGTCGCATCGACGAAAAATTTGAAAAAGTGAAAAGTCGATATTTCGAAGAGTCGAAAGTTGAAAAACCAAAAAGTGGCCACGTCGTTAAATCGGAACTTCGAAAACTCAAGAAGTATAAAAGTCTCAAATTGAAAACTCTACAAGTCAGAAAGCTAGACAGAAAAAAGTCAGTCAGAAAATCCAAGTCAAATTGTCAGAAAATCCAAGTTAAACTGTCAGAAAATCTAAGTCCATTAGTCAGAAAAACAGAAAAAGTCAGTCAGATAATTTAAAAGTCGAAGGCTTGAAAGGTCGAGAAGCCGATAAACCAAGTTGAAAGAGCAAAAAGTCGAAAAGCTGAAAAGTCAAAAATCCATAAAGTCGGAAAGTTGAAAAGCTTGAATTTCTAAAAAATCAAAATCAAAATTAAAAATCGCGAAGTCGAGCAATCAACAGTTCAAACGTCTGTCAAATGGGCGAATGGGGTGAAAAAGCGAAAGGCCAAAAAAAAAAAAAATCAAAAAGCCAGATAGTCAAATAGGTCAAAAGAATAAAAAACCAATAGTAAAAAAGACAAGAAAGTCAATGGTAAAAATGTCAAAAAGTCTGTTTTGGTTTTGCCTTAGACTTGATATTTGATGTCATCAGTTATAAATACGACTCAATAAATCGCCGAAATATTCAATGACGGCCTCGCATGACATAATAACTTTAAAACCAACGTTTGCCCCCTGAGACCTTTCATCAAACGCTGAATAAAATACCATTTTCCGCCGGAATTAACTACCCCCGCGGTTATGTCAATAAAACACCGCACGTGCTCCGTCCGAAGTTTCTATCAACAAGCAAGCAAGCAAATTTCATATATATTATCCGAGACGAATTAAAGTCAAGTAAAACGCAATCAACGTCAAACGTCAACAGTTTCGCGGGCTCATGCTTCTGTCTCGCGGCATAAACCATAGTCACCCTTCAACCGCTGTCGTTGCAGCTGCTGCCGCCTAAGCATGGCGGGGCCTTCATGGGGCATAAAACTGTCAAAAATCGCTTTTCTTATCACGCATCATGCGAACCGCGCGACATTCGTTGTCGCGGTGGCTTTTCACCAGCTCGCCGAGGCAGCGCCTAGGCGAGGACCAGCAGCGCTTTCTGCGTGGTTGTGTCATTGTATGTCAGGCGAAAAACGATTTTGCCCGGTTTTTTGCCGATCTTCACTTCCCCAATAACGACGAGAAGCAGCGAAACGCAAGGCACGCGTGACAGGACATCCGGCTACCGGGTTGCTAGCGCGGCGGCGGCGTCGTCAGTCATGGGATTATGTACGGTACGGCTTTTTGGCAGACTGACGGTTCCGCCTCAGTGCCGCAGAGGACGCATTTTGCGTGCAGAACAGAAACCGCGATTTTTGAACAATGGGTTTGCAATTAAACTTCCCAAACAATAAGAGTAACGCATTCGTAACGTCGCCGGTCGCCGGTTTATGGAACGAATAACTGTTTTTTGGAAAATAATCGAGATGTCCCTTTTACCCAAATCGGCTATACGGTATAAGGGTGCGCTGACGTTAAACCAATAATCGAACTCCACATGATTACCGTTTCTCGGCATTCTGAAGTTCTTTGTTAGGTGGTTGATGCTATTTGGTAGGCATTGATATTTTTGTTTGCTATCAAGTTTGGTAGTCTTTCAACATGCGAAGGGCGTGTTACAAAATCCACTGTTGAAAAAAGTTTAAAAGTACAACAAACATTAGGAATTTCATTGGAAGACAAATATTTCCACAGTGCCAATCGCTGCTGCGTGGTGAGCTGGCATGCCCCGAAGATACAATCCCCATATTTATGTAAGTATAAGCTAGCTTCGTGTCGCATCTCGTCGAAGTTGATGTTATTTTTGCTGTTCAGTATGGATTTGGTGTTCCTTTGAATCGAATAACGTCAAGTCCTACCATGGCTGTCACCTACATCATCAGTAGGATGGCTTCCGTGCCCGGCTCGTAAAACTGAAAATTCAAATTTGTGAACGATTGATGTACGTCGAAATGTGATGCAAAACGAACGACGACGACGACGGCGGCCATCTCGTGTGACGATGAGGGTAAAAGCAATGATGATGACAACGACGATGGCCCGCTCTCATTTCCGGTGAGGTTCGTTTTGTTCTTGGTGAAACGACCTGTCGCAACGATAAAAGAAATAGCTCAGCGCACCGAATGGTGCACAGTTTATGTGTGATTTGTGCACCTGGTACAGTGAAGTGACGTTTGCTATCTTGCAGGGTGTAAAAATGCTCCGCTACTGTCGGCAGATAAGAATGGTAGCCTAACCAGAGTGGTTTCGTTCCTATTGTAGGGGCAGCACAAGGCAAATTTTTCACTTAACCAGGGAAATTAGTAATGATTCAGATTTTGGAGAAATGTGTGTTGTTTCGGTATCACGGTCAGAATTTTCTGCATCAGAGTATAACGTGTATGACGGCATATGTTCAAATCGGATGAGTGATGCTTTACTAAATACGTTCTCGAAAAGTGTAGTAAAAAGACTTCTGTTTCTTAATGACGATCCCCAACAATTTGAACTACTTTCACAGTCGTAAGTTGACTTCAAACTGGCCGACTCATCCAGCACGTTGAGCTCCTCTATTTCTGGTGCCGATAGGAATTTTGAAGACAACAGATTTTGTTGCACGAACGTCCGGCATCCTTGTGGCGTGGTCGGTTCATACACCTGCCCCACGCTCCGTTTTATGTTTGTATTCCGCCCAAAACAGTCCTTAACACTTTTCATTTAAATAGGGTAAGTGTGTTCCGTAAGCAAACTCACAGTCTGAATTCCGTCCCTAAGTTCCTAGAAATGATATCACGGTCGTATTCGAAGGCTAGGCTAGTTTTGCCGAAGATAACTTGTTTCATTTCGATGCTAGCTCGCCAGATCAGACCTTCAATAGCGATGTTGAATACCAGGACAGCCCGTTGCTGCGACCATAGTCATAAATCATGAATCTCGGATGAACTTTATCACAATCTCGAGTTTTGTGAGCTTCTGAGGAGTTCAACCTTAGATGATTCATTTTGGCAGTTACGTAACTATGAAAGCATGGGTAGGTTAATATACAAATTTGCAATTTTTCCTCATAGTAAAGTAGAAAAGAACTCCCCCCATTGCTTAGCCAGTTAAATATAGCGGATAGCAATATTCGCCGTGATTGTATAACATTTCACCGAGTACCCAAATTCGCGAGGAGAGAGGTTCTAATTCATCATAGAAAAAATTCTTACCTCTAAAAATCACTACATGCCAAATTTGGTTCCATTTGCTTGATTAGTTCTCGAGTTATGCAGGAATTTGTGTTTCATTTGTATGGGAGCCCCCCTCTTAGGGAGGGGAGGGGTCTCTAACTAACATAAGAACCTTCCACGGCCCCAAAAGCCGCTACATGCAAATTTTCACGCCGATCGGTTCAGTAGTGTCCGAGTCTATAAGACACATACGGACAGACAAACAGACAGACAGACAAACAGACAGACAGATAGACAGGAATTCATTTGTATAGGTATAGATTCCGTTCTTGTGTATCATCTACCACAGTCGCGCTTAACTGTATCGTATGCTGCCTTGAAGTTCACGTAAATATGACGCGTGCACCTAAGCTTCACATGCTATGATGCGTGCACCTGAGCACCTAGCTTCACAGAGGAAGGTAGAGCCTCATCAAGCAGGCGTACGTACTTCTGGGCAACTTACGGGTTATTCAATTACAGAATGTTTGACTGAGAAGGATGGGTTTGTTGTGAGTTTGTACCGTCGATAATTTTAAGCGCATATGTACTGCTACTAGGAAATGATCCGAGTTCATATCCGTATGGCATAAGAAGCATATGTTGCTAATGTTGGTGAAAAATTAGCCGATTTGGTTCGTCATTCGTGGATATCTTTGAGCGGAAAGAAAGTGTTTCTGATCACCACACCTCGGAAAGCTGCATAGTTTATGCATCGTCGGCTGTTATCGTTCGTGTCGGTGTGCAGGTTCTAGGGCCTGATCTTCAGTCTGCGTATTGATTCCCTACCGAGTGCCGACCCTACATTGTACCAATCACTGGGGACGCTCCACTGTTTTGGTAAATTAGACTTTGTCCCCACGAGTCCTCCAGAACTCCTCGCCTTTGCGACAGAACTTCTGCAGTGCTTCGATGCAAAACTTCCGGGGTTCTAGCTGGTTATGCGATACCCTCCTCTGGAATTCGTGAAATTTCCATCGCAAATTACATTTACAATCCCCGAAAAATTGGAAGGTTACGATAGAAAATCTCAGGTTTATAATAAGTTGTATTGTTTACAAACTCTATCTCGCATCTAACTGAGAGCGATCCGGAAGAAAGCAACCTAATTTTCTATAGTTTCACCAAAAAAATACTTTTCTGTTGCGAAACCCTAGATTTACTATGACACAGATAACAAGGATGCTTGGTGAAAACGCCGAAGGTTACTGTCATGTGGGATAATTTGCTACAGCGTGATAGCTTGCAACAACGCTATATCGGTCAAATTTATTGTATTTTTGATAGCTTTTGCCAGCCCAAGCTCCTACCTAGCGCATCCACGTGGCCATACTCGGTAATACTCGATTGAGTAGCTAAGCTAGGAGGTGCGATGCCGCGTGCTTCCCAGATGCAGACGGCTGAGTCACACGGCCTTGGTAGCAGGTAAGTATAATATGTTATTTTAATGATTTGTATCGTTTAGGCTCATCAAGCACCTCCTATTGTACAATTAAGACTCTAACCGTAACAAGCTCAAATAATGCACATGGATATCGTAAGGGAAAATTAAATTTATTATTGGATATTAGATGATGGAAACTGACGCAACTATTTTTCATTCAAAGGATTGATGGTGAGATTGTTCTATTTTTCCCATATATGCTCCATTTCATTGTATTTTTATATTATTCATATCGTATATTACTGGGTACAAGAACACCTATGAAGATTGCGTGAGTTTTTGCGCATCCTCTTAAAGTAGGTGGTCAACTAACGTACCCTTTTCTACAATCGTAAGGACATGACCAGGTGTATGGTGTACTTACGGGTACATCATATCAGCCACTCATGATGTGTACGGTTGTCTATGCTATGCTATGCTATGATATGCTATGCTAATAAATCGTATTTGATGCGAAGATATCATTTCCCCCAAAAAAACTATTACGAGAAAAGCGTAAGTTTATAACAAACTGTATAGCTCGCATATAATTGAGAGTGAACCGGAAGAACCAAACCTAATTTTCTATAATTTCAGCAAAAAAACTCTTTTGTGATGTGATCCCCTAGCTTTACCGGGATTCTTGATGGAAAAACGCCTAAAATACTTTTAAAATGTGACCAAAAGTAAATGCGCGAGATTGGCACGCCTCTTGAGGTAGGAACTGGAATCATTCGACATAACTTTGTTTACATGTTTATGATGAACGACTAGTGTCAATTTTGTCAACATATTTTACCACGTACCGGAGTAGTACAGAATGGAACTCGGAACGACGTAAAACAAAGAAGAAGATTTTAAGATACGTTAGGTCTGATCCTGACATTTTCACCCGGAATATGGCTAGTAGGAATGACGTCAATTGTCAAATCACGCGGAATGCCCTCAGAATGCTGTGGGTCTTACAGTGCCAGTAAACATCCGAATCGGCACTTGAAGCAGAATTTGATAGCCAAGAAGCGTGCTAGGTTGTTTCTACGAGCAAATTTTGACGAAATTCAATGGATTTATATTGATGGATGACGAAATCCACGTAAAAATGGATCTCAACCAGCTTCCAGGTCAACAATTTTACATTCCAAACAGGCGTGGCGATGTGCCAGGCAAGGAGAAGTTCGTAAAACGATTAGCTCTGCTTCTAGTTGTTCTCTTTCTATGCGAGTGGTTGTAAGAGAAAACAGTATTCATGTATCATTCGGACTTCGGAGGCAGAGCAAATGGTAGAACAGAAAACAAAAGCTCTTGGTCGTTGCGAAAAGCAAATATATCTGTCTCTTTATGATTAAGATGAGTAAAATCAAACCTACAATGCTAAAGAAATGTTTTCAAAGTGGAAGAAATATGCTGATTCAGACGCATATTTAACGGTGCCAGTGTATGATGAGATCTACTAAGAAAAAAGTTCGAGATTTTATAAGAGCCAGAGAAATGCAACGGCAAACCGATTATTTTTTCGCTACACTCCAGTTCCGAATCGAAAATGGCGATATTGATATTCGACAACCATGTTGGACTTCATATTTCTTATAGCATTTTTCTCCGCTATTCAATTGTGAGCTTGAAATTGAAATCGGTAGTTGCGCTTATGCTAAAAAGTCTTATGGTAAAAAATTTTCTGAAAAAATCTAACATTTTCTAACAATTTTCCCCTGTTTTCAATGTCCTCTTCTCTTACAACCGAGCAACTTTGGGGTTTGGGCACGCCAATGCAATGCACTATTGCCCAAAAAGCCAAATTAGGTGAATTAGGAATAAATTGTTTACTCACTAGTCGTTGATTTTAGATTATTTACGTATTAGTAACAAAATCTTAACTTAGGAAGCCGCTTTTTTCGGTATGAGCTATTTTAGGGTGACCCTTATATTAACCAAGATCCAAAAATTATCTTCTAAACGATCTATCTTAAGATTTACTTCGGCAATTTTATAGCTTGCACTATTTTGAATAATTTTGGAGAAGACGAAATCCCTCTATCTCAAGCCGTTTCTATATTGGGGTGTTTTTCCTCAATTAAGTTAGGGTGACTCTGCTATTTTGCGATTTTTCTATGTAACTATTTTATTTGGCATTTCTCGCAAAACACTTCTTTAGATGACTTTGGAGGCTCAATAAGACGCAACTTTTGGTGAAAAAAGAAACTAGCTGTCTACTTTAGTCCTAAACTGATATCAAATTTTGTGTTTAAAATAGGTCTTTTTCAAATGTTTGTATCTTGGAAAGATGCAAGTAGAATTAAAATCGGTTGATTACGTTTGAAAGAAGGTAGTTTTCTGTACATAATACCAAAAAAATGCAGGGTGTTTTTTGTCTATCTCAAATAAATTAACTTTGAATATGTAGGGTTTTACCATATTTAAGTATATAAAAGTGAACGTGTTGCACCATAACTCCGGAAAGCCTTGATTATTCTGTTTCAAACTTGGCATACATGTTTCTCGACATAAGCGAATCAGCACAGGGGGTTGACAAAAGGATGGTGGTTTCTAAAAAGAAGGGGAGGTCCAAATAAGTAAAGTGGCTTCGATTATCTTGTCATTGAACCGTTAGAAGTTGTGTGAGTGGTCCAAATATAAAAGAGAATGTATGAACTCAACCTCATGTTTGTTGACTTGACCTATATAATGAGGTTCACAATTAATTTTTTAAAATGGTATTGTTTCCAATAAACGGAGGGAACGGTAGATGGAAGTAATGAAATCAAATGTTTATGTGTCTCGTAGTACTCTAGAGTGGAATAAGAAAAACGCCCTAATATGGAAACGGTTTGAGATAGAGGGATTCCGTTTTCTGCAAAATTACTCGAAACACTTCAAGCTATAAAATTGCTGAAGTAAATATTCCTCTATCTTGTTTCGTTTTGAAAATAATTTTTGGATCTCGATTAATATAAGGGTCACCCTAAAATAGATCATGCCAAATAAACCGGCATCGTAAGTTAAGACTTTGCTGCTAACACGTAAAAAATTTAAAATCAAAGCCTGCTGAGTAAACAATTTATTCCACCTAATTGTATTCTGATAGATGGAAAGAATAAAGTGAAAACTATTTCATGAACATTAGTATTGTTTTGAGCATAAACACTGAAATGTGAGAAATCAGTAGTTCGTGCTTCAACCTTAATCACAGCGGAAAATGCCACTTTGTGAAAAATTGAATACGAGTGAAAAGTTTGGACAAATCCACATCCACTTTTTGAAATGTTCATAGGAATGCGTTACTATAAGAATTCTTACTGAACCAGAACACCTCTACATGATTTTTATACAGGGTATTTTGTTCGTATAAATGCTGTGTGCTTACTTGTACGTATACTTACCGTCAGCAAATTATCGGCGAAAATATCACTCCGATCGCTATCTCCCAGCAGTTCATCCTCTTCGTAAATTAAACTACTTGAATCATCTTGTTCCTACGGGATGTTATTGGGTGGTGGTGTGTAGGTGCGAAACATATAAGTAAAATAAACAAAGAAAGAAAGCAAGGGAAAAACGAAGAAGAAAGAATAGAAAATAATACCAACATCTAACTACAATAATAACTATAAACTATACCTTTAGTAAATAAACCGAAATCGAAATCGAACCGAAATAGAAGCAAATTAAAGCATGAGCCAATGAGCATAAGTGCAATAAATGTATAGCATGAAATAGTGAACATGGAATTAATGAGTGAATATTATAAAAATATGTGCTTTTATATTTGATGTCGGCACTGAATGCCGGTAGCATACCATAACTCTGTATTGCATTCATTTCTACCCATTTAGTAAATACATTTGCTACATATTAAATTTCCGAACTAATTTACAACCGGTCCCGTAATAATTTGCATATGTAAAAAAGAAAAATAGCTCCGTAAATTTGCTAACAAAATGATTGAATATTTGTTCAGACGGTTGTCATTTTGTTTTTCTTTTCGCTGACCCTGTTCATCCGAAGCTCTGCCTCACATCTAATAAACGCAGATTGGCTACCATTCCCGGGTGCTACACAAAAGGGTGCGTTTTTTTCCCTCCGGATTCCGGTTGTCGACTAAATAAACACTTCGCTACCCTTTTGCGTTGTTTCGTTTCGCATCGGAAGACTGTTTCCCACCTTAAACCATTTTACTGGTGCTGGTGGTGGGTCAGCACAGCGTTGAAAAACGAACTCCGCCCGGGAGTGCGCAGACCCCGTACCGGGATGATAAATTGGGAATATTACGGGATGACCCTTGAAATTTAATTTCGTTTCGTGTTCGTAAACTATTCCGTCCCGATTACCTCGAAACAGGTTCGAGGTTTTCGGTTTAGTTTGTTTTTATGCTTCAGAGGAAAGGTTTTCCTTGTTTATTGCTGTTGGCAAGAGAGCGGTGCCTGCCGGCCGGTGGGACCGAAGGGAGGAGCACTCCACCACCCACTGCATCCGGAATCGCAATGTTGTTAAATTGGATGGCAACACGGCGTGGGATTTGATGCCATTTACGGGAAAATAGAGGTTTTTTGCAATTTGATTCAGATGAGCGCATTTTGCTCGCAAAGTTTATGTTTGAGTTTTTTTTAATCCAGGCGGACTATTTATTCTCTTTGAGTGGGTCCTATATGGAGGTTGATATAAAATCACTAATTCACGTTGTTCAAATTGAACGGGAATTTACAAGTACCGATGATTTGCATGGTGAACGAAATCACTATCAGAATGAGTTATTTCTATCACAAAACAGCGAATTAATTTGTAATCTCTGTATTCAATCAATATCCGGTATTTGAAATGTTGCAATGTGTAAACATTGGTAGAATCCGATGAGGTTCCACTCAAATGAAATAGATATTTCAGTAACGTCACGAGCCAGAACATTCCATAATCGAACGTGGCACGGCAGCATTACAACGATAGGTAAAAAGCAGAAACGCTCATTTCCGATTGCCATCCGTTACGTCATGTGGATAGGAAACTCGCAGCCAGTAGACGGCTAGTTGCCGCAATACCAATCATTTCCTGCGAAATTCGCTGGCATGCCCAGGTTCACTCGAATTTTGGACAGATTCAATTTAGTGACTAATGATTTTCCATAGAGCGAGAATGATATTTCCGATTTTTGCTTAACGTGAACAAGCAGGCGGATACCGAGAACGAATGAATGATAGATAAACGATCGCGTGGGGGGGTGCTATCAGGAACTGCGATTCGTGTCGAAGAACGATGATTGAAATCATCTTCCATTGAAATCATCTTTCATTAATGCACAAACAATTTAGTCTGACAACGGTGACGACGTCGCCGACGACGTCAAGAAAATTAATAAAATTCCGGTGGCGTTTCACGTCTCGCTCATACTCGTACACACAATTGCACATATCGTTCGGTGGAATAACTCATCCCTGCGAGTTCATCATGTTCCCATCCCCGGAATCGACCGGCGAAATACACCCACAACAACACACACGTTCGGTTCCCGTAAGAGCTCTGACATGAATAAGTAATGAAATTTCTAAAATGAAAAATCCTTCGCTGACTTTTCATCAGGGGAATGTAGAAGAACAGCAAACGCACTCCGGTTCCGTTTCAACCGGAACCAGAACAGAAGCCAAAAAACCTGTGGTTGATAGGGATCCAGCAGAAAAAGCGAGAAAGTGAATGTGATTGGTGTGTGAAATTTTGCACTTGCTTCCTGTTTGCTTCCGTCCCCTGGGATGAACCCGGAAAAATTTGCGACGGTGCGTGATAAAACTGGCTAAGCCAGTCAGTACAGTATATACTGCTGCTGACTCGGTATGACTGCGTGGCTGCAAGCGCGTGAAAACCGTAGTCGGAGGGCTTATTTATGCGGGCAAATAAAAGAAACCGTCCTATTCATTGTCACACAACTTCATAGCATCAGCATAATAGCCGTATAGGCGACGCGCGAGCTCGGGACCGGAACCGAATGAACGAGCAGGCATAAAGTCATTAAGCTTTCGCGGTTATTTCAATTTCGTGCGGTTTGATGTTGGATGCCCTTAGAACTGCGTAATCATCTTAGGTTTCCATTGCCAAAAGAAGACCTGAAGAAGATTTCGGGTTGAATGATGTGAACTGTTATTATCAGTTGCAAGTTTATAGCTGATGTACAGAAGATTACTTCATCGTGAAATTGATAAAAATGGGAATATCACACAGTTTTTCTCAAATACTTTGAGTATTTTTGTTGAAGTTTACTTAATATACCGTAATCAATTTCACTTTTCTAGTTTTCTGTGCATTTTCAGAGCTTATACATTTTCTACTGACCTAACACTTTTTTATTGATAGACTTCGTAGCCTATTAGACTGCTATACTGCTATGCACTGCACTGGTATGAAGCCTTATAATGACGTGGAGTTTATTAGCTGATAGAGAGATTGGAAGTAATAGTCGTCAGCGATGAAATACTTTAGAAATAATTTTGAGCGTTACGACTATATAAGTATTTATATACGATAATATCCGATTAAGCGCGACTCGCTCCGTACCATTCTACGATTTTGTGCTGAAAATCGTATGTATGTCAGACATTATCATTATATTCGACAGAAAATCAACTTGATCCCACTTTATCCAGTTTATCCACTTTAGTAACGATTTCGAGTTTGTTAGGAGATATTTTCGATAGTTTTCTTACATTGATATACGAGTTGGTGCTAGCTGGGTATTGTTTACACTGTGTTTTTATCGCCGAAAAGTAACGCCGAAAAGCAACGCCGTGAATTTATTTTGCTCATGTACCAGGAAAATACTCAACTCTTTTCATCATGGATGATGAGACTAACGTCAAGGCGGACTTTCGGCAGCTTCCGGGGCTGCTGTACTTCACCGCCCAGCACAAGTTTGATGTTCCGGAGGAAGTAAGGATGCAGAAATTTTCAATGTTTGTCAAGAAATACATGATTTGGCAAGCGATCTGCCCCTTGTGGCAAATAGAGTGCGCCGTTCGGAACTACCGGGACTGTAAACGGGAAGATTTACTTCTAGCAGTGTCTACAGACGCGTCTGCTTCCTCTGTTGAAGCAACACGAGGGTCCAACGATCTCCTGGCCGGATCTAGCTTCGTGTTACTTCACAAACGATGTCCTGGAGTGGTACGAAGCGAACGGGGTTATTTTCGTACCCAAGGACATGAACCCCCACAACGCACCGGAACTAAGGCCCAATGAAAAATACTGGCCTATTATGAAGCAGGTATTATGGAAGCATGCAAATAGGTCAAATCTGAAGAAGACATGAAGAATGAGTGGTTTTCCGTACAGAAGAAGCTGCAGCGAGATATTGCACAAAACTTAAGGTGTGAGCATGCGGTTATGGTTTTGAAGTTGAATGAATAAATATGCTAAACGCTTACTAATGGGTTATATTTTATTGTCTGAAAGTTTGAAAACGATCGGTCAATTAGGTAATTTTCTACAGTGTTTCTTGCAATTTAATGTAGGACACCATTTAGACCACAATTTGCAGTCAACTTGCTCGACCAAAATCATGAAATACTATGATTTGGTCGAAGACTTACGGCAAGTAAGTATTTAGTTCGGTACAACCATCGATGAATTGAGTGATTCGGTACGATCATTGTTGAATGATGCACACTCAGGTCGCTTTTTTCGTGAAGAATACGTTCCGCCTAAATCAAAATCGTGTAAAAAACCGCGTAAATTCCGGAATTCGTGTAAAAAAACGCGTAAATCTTGAAATTCGCGTAATAATAGTTGCGTAGAGAGCAAACTTCGTAAAAAACGCGTAGAAAGCGACTTCAGTGTATTTGGTTCGGACGAACATAGTTAAATGAAAAGATAAGATTTGGTAGGATCATAGACGACTGAAATTGCTTGAAATACGACCATTGATAAAAATTAAGTTGTTTTGTACGATCGCTGTAGAAAAGATGACTTCATTCAGTGTGAATCAAGTACCGGATTATATGCATAAGTAGTTATACAGGTTTCAGCTGTTGATGTTTGGCAGATGAAATGGGTGATCCATTTCAAATAGATTTTTAAAGTTGCATGCAGGTTAAGGAGACGTTGATTAAGCGGTTAGAAAAGTATTGCAAGTGCTGGTATTTGCGCCAGACAGTTGTACCTTCTGGGCGATAGTTCACCATCTTGGTGAGCAACGTAAAGTACGGACATAAATTGATCCCCTGCCAGTTGTCACCGTCCAGCGTCAAGTAGATCTTATCATACCATTATGACCACGACGTCGTGCTTCTCCGGAAAGAAGGATTTCACCAGCACGTTTAGTCGGTTCTTCTGGGTGATTACCTACCGCTCAGACACGGCTGGTCTTTTTTTACCCGTTGGCTGACTCTTCTGATCTCTCAGCCAGAGGCGAGGAAAGATGCTCCGAGTCTTTCTCTTCACCTTCTGCTGCGCTTCACGCTCGCGCAACATCGTCGGGCCTCCAGAACCTGGCTTTCGTTCGACACTCTCGCCTTTCTCCAGAAGAAAGAGGAAGTTTTAAATGTCCAATTGACCTGTACATGTATCGGGCGGGCACGAAGAGCATCGCAATGACCAACTTCTTTGCTCCGGGGTGGAGCTGACAGTACGAACAAAGCATCCAGCGTAATTACCTGACGGTTTTCGCCTTAGCTGTCGCAAATCAACGGATAGCGCTGTCAGATTTTTTAGTGCCTATAGATTTAGTAATAGTTGAATTCGACGAAAATTTGTTACAATGAATTATCTTTCGTAGTTTTTTTTATCGCAATTCTAAGCAAGTACATTTTTTAATGCATACGATAAATTATATTGCAATTGTAAATTCTTCTTAAAAATTATCAGTTACAAATAAGCATTGACGGCACTATAAAAGAATTAGCAGTAAAGTAGCCGTATTTTTCACCAAAGTAGTTTTTAAATAGCATTTAAAGCGACTTAAGTGCTTATTGGCTAGCACTCGAATTGCATTGGTCAGGTCATGGTTGTTGGTTATCTGCCCAGTAAACAATTTGATTTGCAAGTGTTTCAGTTACAAGTGAGAGATACGAAATCATATCCGCACGAAAAAGTTATATTTCACACCTCATAAGAGCATATAAGTACCAAAATGGAGGCAATATACGTGCATAAATGTTGATAATTCAATCTTGATTCTATACAACAATTCTTGGAACACGCCACTTAACACTCCTTAATATACGGTTAAGATATAACTAAATGTTACAATAATCTATACTGCTTTATAATTCACAACCATAAGTTGTATATGACGACACGTACGACTGCAAAACAACTTATGGTACACTTCGCTTTGACATACTCTAATCATTATGCAATTCCAATGTAAAATTGACATGCATATGTCTTAATGTGCCGCGTGGGTAATCCTCTATGGCCTTGAGACGGCATTCATGCTTACAGAAGACACACGTACACCAGCCGTATTCAAGCGAAAGGTGTTGCGGACGTTTTTTAGCGGAATGCAAACAGAAAACATAAAGGTGCACAGGTGCATGACCAACGAGCTACAGGCACTTCTTGCAGAGATTCCCATTCTAGCACCAGAAAAATATCAGAGGGGTTATGCACAAGACACGACCGCATAGGTGACGTAGGACCACGTAAGTCTCTTTGTAGCGATAGTAGGATGTATCCATGTATGTAATAATACGATTCTTCACGTTTATCAAAGTAGTAGCATTGTATAGGTTCAATCCTCAACCGATTTTGGAGTTATATCCATGAATTGATTAAATCTATTTTATTAAAACAAAACCAAGCCAGTAACTAAATCAAACAGTAAATAAATTTTTATGAACTGTTTCTACTTTCCTCAGTTAATCGGTAGATGGTACACGAATTTTCAAAAAGTTGAAAGTTTTGCGCATCTTTTCTGTGGCTTACAAAAGAACACTGATAATAAAGCATTAACAAGCTGCAGACGTTTTGGAAGTCGCAGAAAATGTCGCCCGTGACCAGAAAACTTATTACCGTCATTGGTTGGTCGTCCGCAATGGTGAAGAATTCAACTTTTCCCTCGTTGACTGTAATTATGGTATTAACTGGGCAAGAAAATGTAATAAACCTTTCAATCGTTGTGTGGCCCTTAAAAGGACCGATTGTTTGATTAACATAACTCCTGCTTGCAATAAACTTGCACTAACGCACTCAACGTAATTCTCTGTTCGGTAAATTGGAGTACCGATAACCGCTAACCAGGCACGGCTTATTGCAACGGACCAACCGGAAAGCCTCAGCAGCTATGCGATCAACGAAGCCGTTCGTGTATGGTCCTGAATCACGATGAAATACCACTCCAAGTGGCCAGCTGCAAGTGACGTGGGATGCTTCTTGTCGTTTTGTTGTCGTGAGCAGCATATTTCCTGCCAATTCCAGAACTTCAGCAGCCAGATATTCCATCACGGCAGCGAAATGAGTGCTCCAGCTCCAAAACACGCTAAGTAGCCGACCGGGAACTGCAAACGTGCACGAGTTGACTTTCGTTTGCCCTGGCAAACGACGTTGGCAGTAGCTCAGCTAGCGTTTGAATAATGCTGTTCGCCGGCTTACCACGTATTATGTACCAGAGCAAGCGACAAGAATCGGCCACACCTATTTTTCATGGTCCTTCATTCTATCATCTACGTTAAATAAAATAGAGCATTTCAATTTCAGTCTGAACAAAAGAGCAAAGTTACCAGCCGTTCGCCTTTTGCTGTCAAACAAAAATTACGCTACGTATTATTACTGTATAGCATTGGTGATGGATAAATTTGTGTTGCTAAAGAAAACCGAGTGAAAAGCCCTAAGTTCCAAGTTTTCTAGGTTTCATCAATGACCGAAAACCGTTCTTTGAGGAACGAATAAATTCTTATATGAAGATGCAAAAGATGTTACTAAAACTTTCATTTTAATAAACCAATGTTTGTATGCATTTTGCCTCTTGACCGAATACATTGAGCTGGTATATTTGTTGGCTGCTTCTTACCTTCCGAGACGGCCAACTCAACCAGTAGCAACAAGCGAATAGAAGCGCGAGACGTGATCGGTTAAAATTATTTGAAAAGAAGCGAACAATTAGAATCAGTCTAAAGTAAATAGAATTAAAATCAGTTAGCGAAAATTCCTCAAATCTTCATGAACATTATGTTTTGTCCTTAAAAGAACATTTTGTCGACGTGATATGTTGGAAATTGAAGCCTAGTTTTCCATCTTCCTGGGCAGCAACAAAACAGCTTGGATGTTCGGAAAGACACTTCTCTGAGCAGTGGTGACACCGGACAGCAATTTGTTTAACTCTTCGTTGTTGCGGATGGCCAGCTGCAAGTGACGATAATTCTGATCGTTTCGTTGTCGCGAGCAGCATATTTCCTGCCAGCCAGATATTCCTTCACGGCAGCGAAACGAGTGCTCCAGCTCTAACACACGCTCAGCATCTGCTCAATAATTTTTGATCGGATTCTATAGGGCGTAGATTAAATACTATCATAAGGAAGCTGAACCCATAGCTTATATCGTATATATTTCTGTCATCCGTGCTAGGGAAGCACTAACGAGGGAAGGCAAAAATATGAAAATCATTCAATTTTTCAATGACGCACATTGAAAATCAATAGTTTTCTGTATTTTCAATATTTTCCAAATCGATTTTCCGATCAATTGGTGTAAATATCTTGGAAATCTATTGAAAATTGACTGAATTATAAGCCGAAGAGTGAAAACGCGTTTCTACTTTGATGACGTCATTTCCAACAACCAATCACGAAGCATGAATTCTGGAAGAACATAGGTTCCATATTTTCAATAGTTCAACATCAAGAATCCATACTTTTCTTCGTTTGGGTCAATTCTTAGAAGATTTTTCCATCGATTGGTGTAAGAATATTGAAAATCGATCGGAAAACCGCTGAGTTATTAGCGCTCAAAACCTTTCATTTTTCGTGACGCTCGCATTTTTCGATTTTTTGGAATGACACCCTATCTCAAAACTTGCCATAAGACGTAGTCCTACGTCAAAAGTCGAGAGACTGCGGTGGGCTGGTCACGACGCGAGGATGTCGGAAGACAGTGTGGTGACATCCATTTTGCTCAACGACCCCACCAGCAACAGAAATAGAGGGGCTCAAAGTGTTGGCTTGCTCGACCAAATCTATGCTGACTTGCGAATTTCTAGAGGCTCAAGGAGTTGGCGGCGAGTAACTCAGGACAGAGTGAAGTGAACACGAGCACTCGATACAACACGAGCCACATGGGCTCTAAGCCGCTAAACAAGGAAGGAAGAACCGTTTTTCCAACAAGATGCGGCAGAATGCCCGCCTGTGGCCATTGCAATCGGTAAATTGCGTGCAAAGTTCGGTAAATGAATTTTTTTTCGAAATGGACTTCGCGATGTAACAGCGTTAAATAATTTTACGCTGAGGTAAATTCAATTCAAGAACTCGAACACAATATTCAGACCACATACCGGTCGTACCTGCCGAAATGCTACGCAGAATCATTCAAACCGCTAGAATGCACCAGCGCAAGAAGGTCGAGATAAAAATTTAAGTTTTAAGAAACTAAGATTAAGATTTATTATTTAAGTCTTAAATGGTGTAAAATTGTACACTTAATGAAGCCAATGGGCACGAAAATCCAATGTAACAAATCGAACAAAAAGCACAACAACGATGCTCACGCTTATGCGAGTGAGTGTCTGAAGCACAGCATCCAATGCTTCACTGAGGAATGCCTACGACAATCAACCGTTGGTGACGGTGTGCGTACATTTTGCTACTTACACACTCGCCAGCGCACAGCCTCGTAGTGTAGTTTCTGCACAGCCTGCTCACGAGGTAAGCCAATGCCAACAATTCGAGAGCGCTAGCGATGTATGGATACAGATTTGGCCTTACGACGAAGCGATTCTTCTTCATCTTACGAGCGAGACTCGTAACTGGTCGCAGTGCATAGGAAAATAAGAAATAAAGCGATAATAAAGAAATAAAGAAATAAGATAATAAAGCGGTGGTTTTATTTGATTTTTTCGAAAGAATATAATTTTAAGACTGCGGCTTTGAAGAATAATTGAAACAAGAAAAAATATTTGAAGATTTTCCATGAAATGGAAAAGAGTGTTTTGCCTTTTCTTTGGAGTTTTCCACCACGGTGAAAATTTTTTTTGGAAATATTTTCTAAGATAATGTTTTTTCTGGATTGCCGAGAAACTTTACTTATTTTTTTCGTTAAAATTTTTACTAATACTTATTTTGAAGTAGGGAAATGTTCAGGAGAATCGAAAAAAATGCTGAGAAGTTTGCCTTCCACATAAAAATGAGCGCTCCACCAACAGCAATATCTCAGGAAAAACAAAAACCACTGAAATGACCAAAATTAAAAAATTGAGAATTGGTAAATAAGCAATTAATATTTTTAAAAAATTTGATGATTCTTCGGCCCACTACGATAATTTTAAAATATAATTACTATCAGACACCTTGCTACATTGCACATTTTTATTTACCTTGAAACCATTTCTATGTCTTTACACTAAAATCATTTTGTTGCTAGTTAAAATCAAATGAATAATAAATGTACGCTTCCTTGACATCCATTTCACCGAATCGAGTTCAAGTGGCGCTTCAAAGGCAGGTATGTTGAATTACTTCAGATGGTTCCCTTTAATCATAAGGAAGAAGCGGTAGTGGCATTCCAGAGACAGCCCGTGATTTCGTACATAATAATCACCCTAAAAACAAAAGACGAACAGGAAAAACGTTCGTCTCCTGATTGTTTCTCAATTCGATAGCAATATGTACACACATATTCGTCGTTCCATTCCATTTTCGGTATTGGAACAACGATACGTCTGGCATTCCCAAGAAAAGCATTATCGTGTTCATGGCAATAAATGTTCGCCTGTCAATGCGCTGCCGTTTTCTCTTTCTCATTCTCCCTCGCCAAATGCTTTGCGTGCTGCTCAGAAGCAGCCAGAAATTATGAACATATCGAATATGAAATTCAGATTCGCATAAATCTAAATCAATATATCTGCCAGCAGGGAGCATGCAAGACATGTGAGTACGAGTACATGCTAGGCGCCGAACATGCAATCGCACACATAGTGTACACAATTGGAATTCAAAAGGAACCGCACTCGGCTCAGGGGGAGAAACTGCTTGCCTGGTTCGTGTTCGGTACGTAAGGTGCACGCTCTTGGACGGCAAGAAAGCATCCCGGATTCAAGCTTTCTTCAGCGTCGTTCGACACCGTCGTCGTCGTCGTCCTGAAGCCCATCGGCGCGCGTAATGGAAATATAATGGAAGTCGAAGCTGCGTCTCCGGTTTGGGAAATTTCAAGTGAACCCGTGCTCTGTCAGACGGCACCGAAGTCAGCAATGCTTTGACAGAACGGTAATCAATATTCATACATGCAAGTCCTTGCTCCCAAGGAATTGCCCCCGCTCGCTGTAGATATTCGAGTGGAAATCTGAAATATTTATTGGCCAACCTGGATCGATCGGGGAATTTTCATTTCAGCCAGGAATTCGAGAATAACCCGTATAATCAGCGAGTCACTTTCCATTTGAATGAATTTGTTAACCTAAGTAAGCAGCTCATTATGCAGAATTGAAATTCCTGTGCGGAAAATTCACTGTGAAGTAGTAGTAACGAAGCATCTGCGCTAAAAGTTGTTAGTTTGTTCACTTTCCGTTACAAATGTGGATACTCATAGGTGAGACCGTTGAGAGAGTGCCTCACAGTTGTCATGAAACATCCCATTTTGTTACCGAAAAATTAATTAAAAACTGCAAACAACATCAAAATTAAAAGCAGAAAGTTTTCGATTCAAAGCGCTCGTACAAAAAGTTGTTCAAATGCAAAGGATACTTGCAGAAGGAACGCATTCCGTACCTACTATTTGTACTCAACTGAAAGCAGCTTCTCGGCACCATACATACATACAAACATACATACGATTTGCATAAGCTGAAAGAGCACCGGTAGATTCATCATGCACAATTCAGCTCGGCTGCATATTCCCAAGCCAGCGACGACGTAGGCTCTGTATAAATTTCTTTCCCATGTGAGTCTCATTCTAAACACTTTCTAGACCATCTACTTGCCCGATAGATAGTGCTCTAGTGTTCTGCCGCATTCAGCCTACTTTTGAGGCGAAAAGATTCTCATTTCTGATTAGTTTTTCATGCGGCAAAGAGCTTATTCCGAGGACACTCGAGTGCCAACCAGGAAAGGAAAGATCGTAAATCGGTAACAAAGTTTATGCTCTCTGTTTAGTAGCTTCTTCTCCCGGTAGGATCGGTCTTTTGATGCAGCAGAATAGTGGCCGAAAAAGAAATCTGTTTTTTTTTTCGCAAGTCGGCATGTGGGTGGTAGTGGATATTAATGGACCAGAAGTTCTTATTGAAATTTAGCTTTCAATCAACACCGGTGAACAAAAGAAACTCATTTGTGAAAGCCGCGAAGGAGTCGTGTATGACGCGTGCTTGTTCGCATCGTCAGCTCGTCAGTAATGGGTAGAGAGCAAGTTGGCAGGAAAAAAGCTACCTCCGCCAACGCAACTCGTATACTCGTTGCAAACTCTCCATAATGCACTGTGATGCACTGTGTGCATGTGCGGTTGGCGTTCGCTGAAAACGTAATTAAAAACTTTAATTAAAAACTTTGTATTCATGTCCCGCGTTGGGAAAAATGAATGAATGCCTGACTGACAGGAGTTCAGCGCGAAGCAAGCAAGCAAGCAAGCAACGTGCGTAAGCACCGAAGCCGATTGGACTAATCGTGGAATAAAGTGTGTTTCCTGCGAGTGGCAGGCACCCAAATGAGTGTGGCGACATTTTTGGCTTAATTATTCTTGTGAGTTTTTGGTTGCGGGAAGGCAAATCGAATCCATGTTGTGTGTATTAATTACAATCGCTACATAGACATGTGGGACTCACTGTACCGCATTTAAATATTCCACTGCCAAAAGCTGAGATCAAAATACCAAGGTATTGTCGGTTTTCTCGAAAATTGCTTATTTTATAAATTCATAACACTTAAATTAAAAATACGTTTATGGAAGATGAAAGTTGGAAGATGTAAGATGGAAGATGGAAGATGGAAGATGGAAGATGGAAGATGGAAGATGGAAGATGGAAGATGGAAGATGGAAAATGGAAAATGAAAGATGGAAGATGGAAGATGGAAGATGGAAGATGGCAGATGGAAGATGGAAGATGGAAGATGGAAGATGGAAGATGGAAGATGGAAGATGGAAGATGGAAGATGGAAGATGGAAGATGGAAGATGGAAGATGGAAGACGGAAGATGGAAGATGGAAGATGGAAGATGGAAGATGGAAGATGGAAGATGGAAGATGGAAGATGGAAGATGGAAGATGGAAGATGGAAGATGGAAGATGGAAGATGGAAGATGGAAGATGGAAGATGGAAGATGGAAGATGGAAGATGGAAGATGGAAGATGGAAGATGGAAGATGGAAGATGGAAGATGGAAGATGGAAGATGGAAGATGGAAGATGGAAGATGGAAGATGGAAGATGGAAGATGGAAGATGGAAGATGGAAGATGGAAGATGGAAGATGGAAGATGGAAGATGGAAGATGGAAGATAGACGATGGACGATAGACATTGGAAAATGGAAGATAAAGGTGGTAGAAAATGACTAATGGGAGATTTTATAAAGATTACTTTTTTTTGTAAACTATGTTTTGAACATTGGAAACAAATTTTTCATAGAGATTTTATGCTCGATCACAATGAATAATAATATAAATTTTCAGTTGAATCGCCGATTGCATGCACATTAAATGAAGTAACATGAAATTTGAAGTAACATGAAATTTGAAGTAACATGAATCCAAAAAGATTACAGCAGCTCCAACATCGGCCTTTGCGCTGCATGTAACGGATTTTATGTTTCGGAGGCTTTACCCAGCTCGTTCGGGCCGTGCATCGAACAATACCTGCAGAATGTGTACACTAATCCAAAGTTGACATAAATTTCATCATCCTAACCATTCTGTCAGCAGAATGTTACATTACAACAGTAGAAGAACGACTCATTGCGGAAGCGCAGTGCTATGTACGTACACCTACCTACCGACCGACCGGCATAGCGTCGTAAGCCAAAAAGGGTAATAATTTACCGCCTTCTCGGCTGAAGCCTGGCAGAATGTAAGGAGTCGTTCCGTCACCACCGCGCGCGGCAAGTTTCCGTTGTGCTGCACCGCGGAGGGAAGCAGCAGAAATAAAATCGCGACACGATGAATTCCCTTCTTCTCTGCACTCACTGTGAAGGAAGCGTTAGAGCGCACACCGGTAACGAGCGAGCAAGCAAGTGAACGAATGGACGAACTAGCAGGTTGAAGAAAATTCGCACGAAAGCAGGTGCCAAAATTTATTGCAATCGCGGATTTGTACGTACGAGCTTCCTTTACACCGTTCCTGTTACACGTGGTCTTGCATTTTCTTCTAACCCCGGTACGATGTTCGTTGTGCTGGTTGTCGGTTGCGTTTCATGTTACACATTCCCCGGTTAGGTGGCAAGGATGGGCGATGCAAGGGAAAGCAAGCTTCGTTCCATCTCAGTTTAAGGTATAGTTATGTAGTTTGGACGATGTTAAGGGCTTTTTTTGCCGAATGCGGAAAATGCAGATTTGGCTGTTTTCGCTTCAGCTAACCTAATCGGGTCCGATTTGCATTGTGTGTTGTTGCTGAGATATTAGAATTTCAAGCATGCTGTTTCGTATCGTGTTCTCTGCAGTCTATTAAATGTCGACTGGTAAATAACACTGGTGGATGCATGGTGCACTGAAGTATGCATTTCTACACCCACTGAAATGTTTACAGCTACCAGTAATGGATGTTGAGCATATTTTAATAAATAAACGGAACATAAATAGATATTTTCTGAAAAACAATTCGTTTTATTGATATTGCGTTCTCAGTTGAGTAAAATAGAGATTTATTTCACACATAAACCTTTAGTTCTTCTATTATAGAGTTCGCCAAACTGTGATTATCCTTGTAAATCCTTTACTACACGTGACGTTTCAGTCTCCTATTCTTCGACTATCATCAGACGCCTGCAATATTTATTGTGATAACTACACAACTGTTTAAATTAACATTTTACATTTAACATCATAACAACATAACATAATCATAATCAACAAATGTCAGAAATAGTTATAAGCAGTGTTGCAAATCGAGCAAAAAACAAACGATGCCCACGCACACGCGAGCGAGCATGAGACGCATAGCATCTAACACTTACACCACTGCACTATTGGCAAATACGAGTAAAAAAATAGACACAATTAAGACACGGCCTGCAAGCTGATAAAATAGAGGTTATCTTATGTAAAATTTTCCGGAGAATCGCGTGGCGCCAACCCCTTTCCTGTTTGTCATCGGGAAGTGTACCATTTTGATCATTTTCACTTATTTTTAACATTTTTTTGCGCTTATTGGACTTTACTAAGCAAGGCTTTAACAAAACAAAACTTAAAAACCTAATAATTTTGTGTAAAGAAGTCCGTAGAATTGTTTATCCTATTTAACTTAGAGCACATTAATTTTTTTGGTTGAGCTCTCGTTACTAAACCCACGATACCAAACGAAAAGTCAACCAATAAAATTAATGTGCTCTAGACAGAATGGGATAAACCCAATTCGATTCTGTGGACTTATTTACACCAAATTCTTAGGTTTTTATGTTTTGTTTTCTTTAAACCTTACTTGGTAAAGTCCAATAAGTCCAAAAAGTGCTACAAATAGGAAAAAATGAGTAAAATGGGACACTTCTTGGGACTTCCCGATGACAAACAGGGAAGGGGTTAACACCACGTGATTCTCCGGAAAATTTTACATAAAATCACCTATACTTTATCAGCCTGCAGGCCATATCTTACCTGCGTCCGTTTTTTTGCTCGTTTTTGCCTATAGTACAACTAGGTTGACCCGTCGTGGCTAGCCACGATACCAAAACCTTTGAAAATGTAATACGGTTTACAATTAAAAAGCACGTATTAAAAATTATTAATGAAACAGCTTTATAATTGGCAACCTTCTATTAATTGAGCCGTTCCGAATTATAGAGGTCAAAATTGAGATTTTTACATAAATCGTATCTTTGCATAGATGTACTCTGCAAACAATAGGAATTACAAAAAATTAGGCTTCTAACCTGCTTTTTTCATGTTGAATTTTTGGTTTGGAACAGAATGACCATTCTGTTCCGCATTATTGTGGTCTATGTATATGCGACTTATTAATAATCGATATTCGACTATTTTTGATTTCAAAACTATATTGGAACACAATATTCGACTTCTGCCCTTTAAACCCTTTCATCTGATACCCATATTATGAGGATTTTACAATATTTCCAGTCATATGCGGTCATTTTCAGAAAACTGGTAGTCGCCATCTTTAATTCCAACATGGCATCAGAACACGATGAAATATCGTGTTTCAGTCGTCATACTATTTCACCAAAACCTATTTTATGGGGGTTTTGATATTTACAAATCTCATGGATAGAGACCACTATGTTGCGGAATGTTTTGGGGATTTTAGCTAAATTAGATGTATATGAAATCATAGTGGTCTATGTACATTGGTATGAATAAATCGCATATTTCAACAAAAGTGGGGATTCTAATGTATTCTCATGTTGAATCTCTCTATACCCTCCCCATCAGAACAGTTGGTTTTGTGAAAATAAATAAAAAGAATTTTTTATAGAGACAATTGCGTCTCCTGTAAAATTTGCTGAATGGTCAATAGACCACTATAAAGCCTAGTATCCAGCTGAAAAGAAAATAACTCAAGAAAAAATCCTGCTATTTACCGAAGAAATTTTGACAACTGCAAGGCAAGCAATTATCTGTCATTTTTTCTTGTGGTAATAATTGCGCCGGATATTATTCCGTACGGAAAAGTGACGTTACAATTCACTTGCATGTAAAACTGCCCCATCAGAAAGTGAAACAATATTTCTTGTGAAGTGCATACTGATAAAGAAATCGCAAACAGAAAACCTTTTCTTTAGCAATTCTTGGCCTATCTTTTTGCCCATTGCTTTTCAGGTCGATACTAGGCTTAATTCGGAACGGCTCAATTATAACACGTGTAATCTACAAACGGGGCAAATGGGGCTTAGATAAAAGGGCAAAAATCTACCAACTGTGAGAACCATGCTGCGAGGGAGGACATTTCGAAAAAGCACCAAGACAAAATTTAGATTCGGTTTTTACAAAACTATGATTGCAGAAAATATTAATTGCATTATACCGGGCAGACGCTTGCTGTCTAATCCGCTACCACTCGTTGGACCACAACTACAAAAACACCCTTCGATTTAGTAAACCGGACAAACTCTTGGATTAGTTATTTGCTTGAGATCGAGTCAACGCAAGATCGCAACACAAAGTCTTGGATATTGGAGATTTCGACGGCTTTTTGCGACCCAGTCCCTCAAAAAAAATTAAAATATTTTTAAAATACTTTGCAGTAGATATCTAACGCTACTTCTACTAAATTCTTAAATTTAGAACTTAAATTTGCAGACTTCAATACTTATGTTACTTTATATTTCGATATTTTAGGTCGCGTTTGTAAATCAGCTTTGCAACTAAATCATGGAACAACACGTTTCACATAAACAACATTTTGATGAATTCTAGAATTTTTACAAACAAAGTTTGAATGTGTCCCAGATAAAACATCTGACTGTTTAAGAAAACACGCTACATCACCTCTGTGTGATTCAGATATCATCCCACACCTGACTCGGGAAGGGTTTAGCTACCATTCTCGTAAGGAACTACGGAAAAAGTAAATGTAGTTATAAATATATATTCAACGGGATATGCGCCTTCGCGCTTTATATTGAGTATGCGCTCTATGCGCTACTTTGGCAGCTTCTGATTATCAATTAAAGCTTGATTAAATTGCCGGCTATTCTTATTATCACATATGCCAAACCACACGTTAAAAATGCTTCATCACTCTCAAATGGTTGACATTTGCTAAAACAATTAATGTTTTAAAACCAAATTCTTTTGTTCCCCCGTAGAACTTGTTGAAATCAGTATCGCATTACGTGGCATCCCATCAAATTGCCCACCCACCCACTGCTGAAATCGTTGTTACCTTCACAACGTGTGTTGGAGTCCAGAAAATTTTTCATTTAACAGCTTGCTTGGATCTAGCGTTACAGTCAGACACAAGGAAACTACATATAGTAATGGCGCAATCGTGCGACAAACAACAGTTTGTGCTTTTCGCTTACTTGCCTACTATGTGTCTGCACAGGCCGCTCATGAGGCTAACAACTCGTGAGCAGCTAGGGCTGACGGCACACTGGAAACGGTAGATTTTGCGTTACTTTTTCTTAACTTTTGCATTTTACGCCCTCGATTACCCACGCAGGGAAGAGTGTAAGCCCTCGCAATAAATCGGTATAAGTTACTCGGGCTGTAATGACGAGCGAGAGTAATGACCGTGGCTGTTAGCTAAATACACACTCGCAAAAACTCGTTCATGAATAAATAAGAGCGACAGTCCGAAAGAGATGCTTACGTCGCACATTGGCCATGCAAAGTCATTGGTATAAACGTATCTGTATGGTATCTGTTGACTCAATAGCGGCACCGCCCAGATTCGAACCTACGATGACTGGTTTGTTAGGCTAGCATCGTACCCCGGAGCGAACTGGGCGGACGCACAGTGGGACGCATTAAAAGAAACAAAAAAAAAGACGTACATCGATATTAGTGACGAAACTATTAAAGATATCACCTTAAGGTCTTCTGCGAAGTTTCTTCGCTTTATGAGAACTGGAAATGTAGTATAGTAATGTTCCGATTTTGTCAGCTCCCGTTTTTGTCTACACCCGATTTTAGCAGCTTTTCATCTTTTGTTAACTTTTGTGCTTTTAAACATGATTTATGAACCTTTCAGTCTGCGTGAAACTATTTTAATTCCCTGGAGAGAGTGTTTGAATAAAATGATGCCTTTCTGCGTGTAATTCGGGGTCAAAATTAGGGTATTTTTATATTAAAAGTTCTACAGTTACTAAACAAGCAAAGATAGAGGTATTCTATAGTCAGCAATGTTGTGTATTTTTACTATTTGTATAACTTTGTAAGACAGGAAAAAGTCATACAATAACTACAAAACAGCTAAAAAAGAAAAAAAAATTACACGATTTTCCTTATATGAGAAATAGGATTTTTCTATCTTTGGTGAAGGGATAGAAGGTTACTCACTTTGCAAGACACATCACACGCTATGTCCGAAGGTATTTATTATTTAACTTACATGCACCTCAGATTTCTCTTCACAGGATGTTAGTATTAATCAAAACAATTAATTTAGAGAAGGTCTTAAAATATTCTATCTCGGGTTTTTTGAAAAATTCAATTTTCAAGGTTATTTAGGGGTCATTCCCTCTCAAGAGATCATATCCGTTGTAACCGACCACCTCCGATTTCAACCGAATTTGGTATAATTGCTCATTTCGACCCCACATTCTTTTTCCCAAAGTTTTGTACGGCTTGATCAATCCCCCTTGCATTAACGCTTCTCCATTTTTCTCAGATTTTCGAAAATACTCATTTTTCACTGCATGTCACTGCAAGGGGGATTGTTCAATCCATACAAAACTTTGAGAAATTAAATGTGGGGTCAGAACAGGCAATTATACCAAATTTGGTTGAAATCGGAGGTGGTCGATTACAACGGATATGATCTCTTGAGAGGGAATGACCCCTAAATAACCTTGAAAATTGAATTTTTCAAAAAACCCAAGATAGAATATTTTAAGACCTTCTCTAAATTAATTGTTTTGATTAATACTAACATCCTGTGAAGAGAAATCTGAGGTGCATGTAAGTTAAATAATAAGTACCTTCGGACATAGCGTGCATCAATGTGTTATATTGAAACTGAAGAAAAGTTTTAAAGTTTAAGTTTAAAAAAGTTTTTAAGTTTTTATTGCACTTTTAGTGGGATTAATTAAAATTCGAATTCCGGTGAACGATAGAGCTTTTAGTTTTAAGAAACTCTATCAAAGGTTCCATAAACCTAAAACCAAGTATTCCCGCTCAAAACTCTAATGCGCACCAAAAAAGGTTTTGGACCAGTGTGCTATGCCCGGTTGATTAAATTGCGTTGGGTTAGAATTTAATTTTTACTGGAAGTCTTCGGTATTGCAAGGTCTTAAGCGTTAAATTAAAAAAAAAGAATTAAAAAAAAATTTCCCGATTTTGTCAGTCCAAAATTCAACATGGGGTTGACAAATTAGGAACATTACTCTTTTGGAAAAATTAGAGCTTAGAGAGGTAATACGACGGAAAAAATATAACTATTTAGTATAAAGCTTTACATCTTCAATTGGTATTAAACAATTTAGATAATATTATTTGGAGCAACTTCACTGAAGAAAGAAAGTGGCCCTTAAGTCTCTTAAGGGAAAAAAATTACGGAGCGAAACTTGCGGATACCCCCTTAGTATTGTTTTTTTTTCAAATAGATCTTTTATGTTCTGTAAAGCTGTTGACAGTGCTAAGTTGCATATTTTTGTAGAATATGGGGAAACTCTACAATTGTCGATTTTCAAGTTGTTTAATTTTTTTTGTTTTTTTAAGGGGGGGACCCTACTCAAAAAAGTCGGAAAATCGAATTTTATTTTTTTGCATTTTCGAGACGCTTATACCTTCAGAAGGGTTTTTTGATATCCGATCTCGTTGAAAACTTACGGCAAATATGGAGTCACCTCAAGGGAAGTCCATTGCTGTGCGAAACTTTAAACGCGTTTTCTCCGAAACCATGTTTCTTTAGCTGGCGGTACGCGTATCTCAGATTCTAGTGGACCGATTTGGCTGAATTTGTTTTTTGAGCATGTAAAAATAAATTATCTAAATTATTACGTAGCCGTTTTTTGATATCTCAATTTTTCAATTTTTTATGAGCTCTTAATTGGCGATTTTTGATAAAAAAAAATCCTTTCTTTTGGAAAAATTGCCACCATTTTGATAATTTTTCGAATTTTCAAAAACCGTTACGTAACAATTTAAGTATTGACCTAAAGCTTCAAAATCATCCTTGAAATTCTACGATATTCCGTTGTTTCCCGGCACGTACCGCCAGCAAGGAACTATTTTTTAGAGGGCATTCAGGCAACTACCTGCCGCCAACATAATAATCACAATTCTGGTATCCTAAAAATACAAAATATATCTTCAAATATACCTTAACCATTAACAAAAATACCCCAACGCTTAGTTATAACTCTAGCATCTGAATTTTTTTTATAAAAATCTATTATTTTTCGGTCTTCCAGAGTAGGGTCCCCCCTTAAAGCAAGTTTTAAGGGGGTGTATCCTGTGCAATAGCAGAATGTAGCAACTGACCTATAATATCTTTGCAACTTCCACTCTTCCTATGTAAGAATTTGTAGAATCGAAAGTGGTTACAAGCTTAACATCTTCGATTGGCAAGAAACATTTATAAATAACATTATTTTCAGCAACTTCACTGAAGAAAGAAGTAGCTATCTCTTAAGGGAAAAAAATTACGGAGCGAAATTTGCGGGGTAGTTTATTCATAGGGCCCATAAGATGGGCATAGGTAAAAGATAAAGGGTAGAAGATTGATTACTATTAAGTTCTTATTATCATTTCCCAAGCAGCACAATTTTTTGCAACACATTTAGTTGCATAAATTTATTTATGACCAGAATTAATCATATATCGGTTGCCACGACTACTTTTAAACAACTTTGTTAACGTGCTTAACAAAATTTTTGTACGAGAGGTTTTGAGTGTGCAGAGAGCGGAGTATCACTAAAAAGTGGAAAATAGGGAATGAAAACAGGTTCGAGGAATTGGAAATAACTCAGAAAAGAGAACAGGAACAGGAGAGTAATATGAAGAAAAGGTGATATAATAGAAAGAAAGGAAAATAAAATGAAAAAGCAAAAATATAGTGACAGACAGTCAATAAATGTCACAGGGAATTAGACAAAAAATGGGAAGGCAAAAGAGGAATGGAAAAAATGGTAACCGAAAATTGGATGAGATATTGAGAAAACGAAACGGGAAGCAAAAATGGAAAAATGAAATGAGAAATAAAACAAGAAAAAATAAATGAAAAGGGAGAATATGAATTGAATTTTTTTTTGAAACGATGGTTTTACAATTGATGAAGGGACGGTAGGGGAAATAAATGAAAATTTTTGGTGAAGGAGGGGAAGAGCGGAAAGGAAGGGGGGGTGTTGGTAGCTATGCTTGACAAGTAGTCATTTTGACTCCTACCTTTTGTCCAATGCTGGAAGGTACATGAGTCGAACCAAGCTGTAATCTGACATTATAACCGGATTCGAACCCACAACACAACAGTAGAGTACGAGAGACTTAAAAATAAAAATTGATAAAATAGGAAGAAATGAGTAGCGTTGGAAATGACAAAGAAAAAAGAAGAAAAAAAAGTTAATTAATACAAAGAAGTAAAAATAGAAAGAGCGATTAGAAAATTATAATTGAAGAATCGAAAAAAAAAATCGCAAAGGAAAATAGACAACAACTGGGCAATTATTGAAAAGGGTGATGGAAAAATGAGAGCAGCAAAATTAAGCGAGAAAAGAAAACATGAAAGAGGAATGATAACAATTCCAAGTTTTACTACGTTCGTATAGTGGTTTTCATGACCAATTTCATAGAACCGCTGATAAAACTATGAGCTCCACAAGAACTTTCTGATGACCGCTATAAAACTGCTTTCTGACTAAGTGACCCATTCCTAAGAATGTTTTCATAACCTCTACAAGAATCAGGTCATAAGCTGAAGTAGTCGTATCACGTTCTGCTGAAGGCAATAAAACCTAAGCACAGACAAACAGACATAATTCTCGTTTTCCATTTTTCGTACCGATTAAACCGTCATTTCAAACTTGTTCTTAGTTGGGAATGTCTCCGTTTTGGTCAAAGTGGCGCTTTTCGACGAAAGAAAAGGAGTTCCCCATAAAAAATACTTGCTACTTCAAGGGATACCCATGTTGCTGTTTGATATTTGGGAATGTCGATCATAGATGGTGCTAGTGTTCAGGTTAAATGTGAGGTACGATAATTTTTGTTAATTTTTCTTCCAAGAGTTATGTCTGTTTGTCTGTGACCTAAGCTTAAGCTTTCGCTGCCTGACAGCCACCGCCATAATTTAATAAAGCTTTTCGCTCTGGTAAAAGCAAAATCAGTTCGCCAGCTTTGTCAACTTGAAAATATATCCGTGAGCAGAAAAGTTAAAGTTTAACTGTCAGATCATTCTGAACGATTTGCTTTAGAGCGACTATAATAAATAATTAATTTTGAGCAGTCTTAGTTCGTTTGCAGCATGTGCGAATTAAATTTTATCGTGCATATTGGTATGATAGATCGCGCGATAAAATCAGCGCGCCACTGAAATTTTGCAATTTTCGAAAACTGGTTGTTTTAACAAATTGAAAATATTCAGTTAGTCAATCGCAATTTCTAGCAAAATCATTTTAGTTGCTTCCTCTGACAGGAAAACCGATTGATAATAACTTTCTTTCTGCAAAACATTTTGCTTTGATGAATTTTGGTTTGCGAGCTTAAACAGAATACTAGAATATGACAATATGGCCTCGCTTACAAAAGTGATTTTGGTGTTGAACTTTAGTATTCTTCATAATAGGAGCAAAAAAACTGTTTGGTCAGGGTGTTACCGTTTAAATAGCTTTATAAAACTAACAGATTTTTTGCGGTTTTACAAGCAACTGCGATAAGATCAATTTTGGTTGGTGCACCATTTTGTATTGCTACGCCACACTTATGGTAAGTTCATAAGAGACGTGGTGCTGTCAACAAGTTTTAACGTGGTAATATGTATAAGCGACCATAATAAATTTGCTTTATTAACAGTTTTATTATGGTTTTCTAGCTAGCCATAAGTGTGTTTGAACTCGTATCCTCTTTGTATAGTGCAATACCACAATAAAACCAGAGGTAATGATTAAAACCGCAATTAAACCTTTATAAAATTCAAATAAAACCATATGGCTTTAGAATTGTTACTTGGGCTGTACTCTAATAGCCGGCTGTGAAGTCTGTCGATAGTGTCGATAAAGAAGGGTCAAGTCTTAGAAAAGACGTTTATGCCCAAGGCTTTGCTTTTTTTGAGATAGAAAACCCAAAATAATTCCAGTCTGCTTGCTTCAATTTGCTTGTTAAGTTTATGCTAGAGCTTTCAGCCTTGAGCTTTGAGCTTTTAATGCTTGTTCAGTTTATGGTTGAGCTTTGAGTATCTATTATCCCCAATTTTTTTGCGTAGAAAGAGCGCACTGTAATAGAAAATTGAAAAAGGGCAATGAAAAGTAAAAGGGTGAAGTACTAGAGTAAAAGCGCAAAAAATAATTATGAATATTAGAAAAAAATAAGATGAACAATTGAGAAGTAAAATGGCAGAGGAAATGGATGAAATAAATTAAAAAGAAATAAGAAAAAGCGAGATTGTAAGGAGAAGTAAGCAAGTAAAATTTGAAATCAAATTGGGAAATGAGAAAGAGAAACAGGAGTGGAAGAGGCAAATAGGAACGAAAGAAAAATAAAATTGGGAAAGGAAAGTAGGAGAGAGAATATTGATTTTGTTGTTATTGGTTTATTAGGACTTTTTAAACGCAAGGCGTTCATTCGAGTCCTGGAGAGGGAATAGTAAAAAGCAATGTGAAAGGAAATAGTAAAAAGAAATATAACGAACATGAATAGGAATGGGCCTATGTGCAAATGAGAGATTTTCGTCGTGTCTTCTCTCTTACGTTTATCACGGCGACATAAATGCATTCCAATGCAATTTTTTCTTACCAATAGCTAGCTACCATCAAACGTTTCATGTCAAATTGATCCGTTCAAGCACATTTCCATCACCGAGATAAGCGAAAGGGAGGAGACGCAAAGAGAATCTCTCATTTGCACATAGGCCCTTTTCACATGTTGCTCTAGAAATTAAGAAAGAACAACGAGAAGGGAGAAATGAAAATAGAAAACAGTGTTTCAAAGTAGGAACACCAATATGACCAAGGAAAATGTAAGGGTAGTAGGAAAAAGAAATTAAAAAGAAAGATTGAAGACTTTATTATTCTCTTATGCTGGCTTCAATGACGGAAATTGGCAATAAAACCATTATAAGAATGCAATAGAACTCAAAATGCTACTTGGGTAAGAAGAAGAGAAGGATAGAAGGATTCATTCTCAAGTTCAAATTTTTTTGTTCCACTTGACTTACCTAAAAATACCACTTTTTTAAGTATGTTTGCTACTTTTTGAGTAAATCCGATCATTTTATTTTCTTTTTTTGGTACATGATTTTGTCGATGTTCAAATTGACATTTTTCACTATCTTAATGCGTTTCAATCGAAAATCTCTTCGTCGTAATGTTGCATAAAATCAACTTTACATTATTGAAAAAATATTTAGAAACGTTGCCGATCAAACAATACCTTGTAGTGGGATTTTACAATGCACATTTTTATTTATTTATACTCATTTATTTATTACTACTCTCTTTTTCAAGAAGCAGAGAAAAACTCATTGAAGTAAGCCTCTCTTAGGTTTCTTCTCCAACAGTCATAAAACCTTTTAATCTTTTCCACAATTTTTATTTTGTTTTACAAAGACATTAAATGTGATTCTTTATAATTATTGCATATATGATTTATCTCCTGGAAACCATAAATGAAAGTTGATGAAAGGCTGATATGTGAATAAACTTACATAATAATGCCTCTGTTGAACTTTCATGCATCGAAACCCCAAACGGCATTGAAGGTTTGGTGCTAAAGGAGGTATATTTTCAACTGTTTCAGCTGAAGCTTTTTCTTCTTTATTCAAAACACATCATTCAATCATTCAGAATCAAACTTCTATTCGCAATGTAGACGCAAATAACTTTTCGGTCAGACAAGCTACTCTTCAAAAAATTCCACACTTGAGTCTGCTTATCTTCAGTTCGTAAAGCTACACCTTTAAAAAGTCAAAGTGCTGCTCGAAGGGGTTAGCTGAAAGAGTGAAATGACGTATTTTATTATGGAGAACGGGTATATAAAAACTTTTTTTTTCTCATTGCTATGTAACACCTCACGTCGTTTCAGTCTCTTATTAGCATTCATCCGATTTTACTTTCTCGTACCAATTCACCCTGCTTTCGATTGTCTGCCAAAACTTATTTTACCACTTTCAGAAAGCCATTGTCTTGATGACAACGATTGGTAACTCGACCATTACATCCATTGCAGAGTAGTAATATCGCAAAAAAAAATCTAAGTTTGATTCTCCTAGAAGTGAATATATGCTTTTCACACGGTGCTCTATATAAGGATTCCTTCATACATCTATTATGAACAGTTTTACATCCATCCAAATCAGTATATTTATAAATTTGCAAACTTAGTGAGAAATCCCAATAAAATACAATTTGGGATGAAATAGTTGAGGTTCAAAACGAGTTTAAATGAAACTAGACTTGAATCATGTTTACCTAATTGTTTATATAAAAAACATACGCAAGTAAAATTCTTTCAGTTGACAAACTAGTTGATAATTACTCTTTATATAAAATTGACGTATTTAAGTCATACTTTCTGAACCAACCATTTACGAACAACCAACATTAGAGCCTTGATAAAGAATACGAATTGTTCGAAACGTTGGTGAAAGAGAAAAACACCGTTTTTCTGCTTTTTAAGACTGCAAAGCCGAAAGAAACTCTATTGAGTGAATTACCAGTCGATAAAAGATTGCACCAAATATCTACTTCAGAAGTCGTTGAAATAAGCGGCAACAATATTTCCTCTTCAGAATAAAACGACTAATGAATTTGACTCTGTTCTGTGAAATTACAACCTTTCCATGGTAAGGAAAATGGCACACATCAGAAGCGATTTGGCCTGGTCGGACTGGCCACGAATTGAATGCGAGGGGTAGGTTGGATCAGCTTTAAGCAGGCACGCCGAGGTGAAATAGTTTTGTGACGAGTTTAATCATATGGTTGGTATGTACGGTACCTACACCGACCGACCGATCGGTCCCCGTTTGGTAGTGGAACTTTTGCAGTTACTGCAAGTCCTGCCCTGCCAGTGCAGTGCAGTGCCAGTGGTGTGCCATTTTGTTCGCATTCCGCGCGTGGTTGGCAGGTAACAAATAATGGACGATAAAAATAGTTTGTGAAAAGTTTTGTTTTTGCGCTCGTAAGAATTAGATGGCATTATTTCTCCTCACTGCACTGACTGGTTTGAAGGAGCTGTTGCTGGTGGGGGGACTTGAATTATTGAAATTTTTATCTATCTTTTATTTCCATTGTTCGTGGAAAGAAAAACAAACGAAAAATATCCCCCCTTTCTGACAGTTTCAGTAATCGGATAGATTTGGATGAGTGAATGTTCACGCTCCGGTTGTTTTTGACGAGCTGATTTGATGGGGCTGAATTCCATGCATAATTGAGTTAGTTTGCGCAGGTAGAATTTCGACTGTTTGAAGCATTACTCTATGTTGTTAGTGAAGTGGAAAATTGTATGTGTGTGATACTTACGGTCGCCGTTCGGTTACAGTGCGTCTTGACTATCTCTGGGTTTCCGTACAGCTTCAGGAACAGAAGCGTTCCCTGGAGAATGAAAATGTATGACACTTTTAACATGATTACACAAACTACATAGCAATATTGTTTCGGTATAATTCTTCTGTAATACTTGGTCGGACCAATCCGTCTTCGGCGACTGTCGTCCGCTCGATGTGATGCTGTTCCGAAAAGAAAGATTTGAAAGAAACGGAGAAAACATTTCACGCTTGGTTGGAGGTCGCTTTCCGGGAATTCCATTGTTATTGTGATTAACCGTCAATGGTGGGCTGTGAAATCCTTTCATTTACGGACACAGAAATATTCATACTTGTATGGATTTTCTACGGGCGACTGCCGCCAGTAATGGGAAACAAATGAGAGGCTTACCCGGGCGTAATTATTTATAGATAACGGATTGCTGGTCTATCGAAAATTATTGGATCGTTGCCAGATTGCTGCCAGCAACTAAAAGCTATGAACGGTTCAAGGGGTGGTCGATAGAATGGATAAAATTGTTTAACCGCCGAATGTTTAATATAACCAAACCATGCGCCTCCATTAGTATCGAAACCGATGGAGACGCATGGTTTGCGAAGCCGATCGGCTCTTGTACGACACTACACTGGAAGCAAATGTGATGAATTATTTGCACAACCCGGAAATGAGTAAACGTGCACATATAAGCGGGTTCTGGCACGAGGATGCTTTTTCCTTTCGATAAATGATGTGTATGGAAGCGAACTGAGAGAACATTTTGCATTCGGAGTTTAATTGCATCTAGCATTTATACAGCGTTTGTGACATCCCGTACGGGAGGATTGATTATGAATGGGATTATTTGTAACGATTGCGGTTTTTCTCTCCTATTCATCATACTAATGGGATGCTAGTTTTTGCGTCATTATTGCTGCACTGGAAAGGTCGAATAGATTGTTTTAAAACTTTAAACGTTTATTTAATTAAAAACATTAATTTGTTCGGGTGAAGCACACTATAGTGCAACCAAAACATGTGGAGGGAACTCCGGTCCAACGAGTGTGGATATAGATAACAGCCAATCACAATTTGCGCTCAATTGCCACAATTATTGTTGAATGGGTTTAGCGTATTGCAAACGATTATCGGAGATTAACAATTTCGGCTCGTTGTAGATAATTATCGGGGCAGCAGTTTGTATCCATTAAGCTAACTGCAGGCGGAATGCCGTAAAACGAACGGATGTGGGGTGATCGTATTTGTGATTTATTAATTAACATCAAGTCCATTTAGTGTTATCTGCTATTGCGGGAATTGGTTACGCAATGATTGATTAACCATCGGCGCTGCACAGGTAAATTATGCATCAGCTTCAAAATGCCTCAACCACTGGAAATGTAATTACACCGGAAATTCCCCTAATCGCAAAGAGTTGAAATGGGTGAAGAACTGGAAACGGATCCGGACTGAAATTAAAAACTTACTGCGGTGTAGCTGTTCGATCATTAGCAAGTTTGTATGCAGACAAACGGTGTCCCCGAGCGAGGCGGTGGTAGAGGTGGCCAATCGCATGTCCGACAAACCATGCATTGGCATCGCGATGGCAACTATTTTAATTGAGCGGGTATTCGTGGTGTCAATTTGTTGTCGGATTACAGCGCGACCGGGGTCGGACGTGAGCGAATGAATATTTGAAAAGGCGGCTTTCGTTATCGTCCGTCCGTCGCTTAGTTTCGGATGGAATTGCACAAAAAAAAGGCTCACAAAACCGAAATTGGGAATGGCGCGGATTTTTATTTTATTTTACTCAGTCACTAGAGCACGGTTTGGGAAACGGTTTGCCACGACGAGTGAGAATGGAAATGGATTTTATGCAACAATGCAATTCGATAGCTCGGTGCTGGCGAGGGGGTGGGTTAGGAAGGATTTTTATTGTTTAAAATGAAAATGATGCGGATTATTTGAAGATAAATAAACGATATGCTGTAATCTATCAGGAACATGGTAATGCCATTCACTTCGTGGATTACAGGAAACGAAAATGAGTCGGCTTTGCTTTTTTATTTGGACAGAGAGACTAGTTTTAGTACAAGCTTCGATACTGCTTCCACTGGACACCCGTGATACGTTGCTTTTGCGTGGACACTTGTGGTTTGTTCTTGACAAAATTGTTCGTTTCTCAGCAATTTCGAACAGAACACAATTCGTCTCTATTGCCCTATCGCAACTTAATTTCTTTAAAACAAATATTTCAAAAATTAAAATTATCAATTTTTGAACACATGGTATTCCACTTAATAAAAAGTTCTTAGCTTTCCAGAAAAAATTACGGAAGATGTGGGTCTGTTTGGTTAACACACTAGGAAAACAAAAACAAAAATAGAAATATTTTCGTTATTAGTCCATTTTCTTATTTCGGTCTACATGGAAAGACTCACGTTTATTTTTTGATGGGTCTCCTGTCTAATGTGCTAAATGCTCATTTTGGTTAAATCTATATATATCTTATCTATACCTATAAAAATGGATTTCTGTCTGTCTGTCCGTATGTTCCTTATAGAATCGAAAACTACTGAACCAATCGACGTGAAAATTTGCCTATAGGGGGTTTTGGAGTCAGGGAAGGTTAGGTTATGATGGTTAGAGACCCTTCTCCCCACTATGAGGGGGGGCTCCCATACAAATGAAACACAAATTTCTGCATAATTCGAGAACTAATCAAGCAAATGGAACAAAATTTTACATGTGAGTGTTTTTGGAGGCAAGAATTTTTTCTCTGCCAAGTTGAGACCCTTCTCCTCTTTAGAAGGGGAAATATGACCCCTCTCCCCTTTAAACGGGGGGGGGGGGGGGAGAGGGGGGGCTTCCGTACAAACGGAATTCAAATTTCCTCATAACTCGAGAACTAATCAAGCAAATGGAACCAAATTTAGCATGTGGGTGTTTTTATAGGCAATTTTTTTTCTATGGTGAATTGAGACCCCTCCCCTCTTTAGGAGGGGAATTATATCCCCTCCCTCTTCAATAGTGGGGAGGGGCTCCTATACAAATGAAATTCAAATATCCTCATAACTGGAGAACTCATCTAGCAAGTCTAGCAGCCCTCCGTAGAGTTCACCTTCATCTAGGTTTATTTATTTTCCTAGATCTACTGACCTCTATTACTTTCCTTCAGTTGGGTCACCCCTGCGAAATGGTACTTTCTACGAAAATATTTTCCGTAAAATGGTACATCCCGCGTAGGGTTTTTCGCGAAACTCTATATTCCGCAAAATGGCATTCGGCGAAATGGGTTGTATTGATGGTGAATATTTAAATGCTATCTGCTTTTTTTTGACGTAGGACTACGTCTTTGTTTACTATACTGGGACTGGGTAGCACTTTGTGAAAACGAAAATAGAAGTGTAACGTTTGAAAGAAAGATTTCAAATGCTAATAACTACATACTAAACAATTTATATGTCCTTGGATAGATAAAATGATCAGCAATTTTTAGGGGGATAAGAGAGTAATTTTAAGGGGGCGTAAGAGGGGGACTCCTATACAAATGAAACACAAATTTTCTCAGAACTCGAGAACTAATCAAGCAAATGGAACCAAATTTGGCATGTGAGGGTTTTAGAAGGCAGGATTAATTTTCTACGGTGTACTGAGACCTCTTCTCCTTCTAAGAAGGGGGGGGGCATTCGTACAAATGAAATACAAATTTCCTCAAAACTCTAGAAATGATCAAGCAAATGGAGCCAAATTTGGAATGTAGGGGTTTCAGAAGGCAAGATTTTTTTCTTTGGTAAATTAAGACCCCTCCCCTCTTTAGGAGGGGGGGGGGGCCTCCATACAAATAATATTCCAATTTTCTCATAACTCGAGAACTATTCGAGCAAAAGGAATCAAAATTGGCTTGTAGGGGTTTTTGGAGGTAAGATGTTTTTCTATGGTGTACTGAGACCCCTTCCCCTTCCAAGAAGGGGGGCTCCCATACAAATGAACTACAAATTTACTCATAACTCTAGAACTAATCAAGCAAACCCATCCGTCTTTAATTAGGGGGGGGGGGGGATTTTTTATATGGTGGATTAGAACCTTTGCTTTCTTTAAGAAGGGTAGATCCCATACAAATGAAATACAAATTTCTTCATAACTCGAGAACTAAACAAGGAAATGGCACCAAATTTGGCGTGTGGGGTTTTTTGGAGGCATGAATTTATTTATTTTATGATGCTTTGAGCCCCCTCACCCCTGTGGGAGGAGGATAATTCATTACCATTTCAACCTTTATGATGCACACAAGTGATTTTTAAAAGAAATTTCTATGTCTCAAAGGTTGCAGGCATTGTACTTATGAACCCTCGTCCATGTATTTTCAAAGTCACCATTGCATTAAATGAAGAATTGAATCTGAATATTTTGCTCTTCTTTTTTAAACATTCACTTAAACAACGGAACTCACAGATTCTTATAAACATTCATATGCCAGAAATGCAGTTTACATTAGTTTTTGATCTGATGATCTGATATAGTCCTACGTCACCCTTTCGTACAACCCTTAGGGCTGTATACCTTGTAGTTTTATCAGGCTAAGCAATGGGGGGAGTTGTTTTCTACTTTACTGTGAGGAAAATATGTGTATTAAAACACCCTTGAACTCCCCAGAAACTTGCAAAACTCGAGATTGTGACAAAGGTCATCCAAGATTCATGATTCATGTACAACACAGTTTAATTTGTGGCAATACGAAGTTTGTCGGGTCAGCTAGTATCGATATATATAAAAGTGAGCGTGAGTATGTTTGTATGTTCCACCATAACTCCAGAACACCTTGACCGATCCCCACCAAACTTGGCACACATGTTCCTTGATATAAGAGAATCAGCACTGGGGGGTTGACAAAAGGGGGGCATAACTCCGAAATGCCTGGACGGTTATTCATCAAACTTGGCACAATTGTTCCTTGGCATAAGAGAATTAGCACTGGGGGGCTAACAAAAACGAGGTAGGAGGTTCCCTAACAGATAGGAGGGTCCCTAATAGGGGGGAGGCCATAACTCCGAAACGTCTTAACCGTTCTTTATCAAACTTTGCACACATGTTCCTTGACATCAGGGAATCAGCACCGGGGGAGAGGGGGGGGGGGGAGTCGGTAATTTCGAAACGCCTTGATCGTTCTTTATCAAACTTTCAAACATGTTCCTTGATATAAGGGAATCAGAACTGAAGGGGTTGACAAAAGAGGGGGAGGAACAGGGGAAAGACTCAGAAATGTTTGGACGGTTCTTCCTTAAGACAAAAGAGGGAGCTGATGACAGGAGGTTGCTGACAGGAGGTTGCTGATAGGAAGGGGGAGTAACGCTCACATGACTGTAAAAATTTATCCGTACAACAGCAAAAATCAAAATACGATACACTAAACGGCAATGCTTGCTGCTGTAGATTTTTCAAGTGTAATTATGCGCCGAATCAAAGTAATCCGTATAAAAAGTGTTCGACCATTAGTGCTAAGTTTTGCTGGCTGACTCTATTTGAGTCACAGGGGCAATCATTCAAACAGTGTGGAGTTGATCTGAGTACACCATGTTTTTTCCATGGTTAACTTTATGTGGCATGTTCCAGAGTGGGCTCGGCCAATAATTTGTGCATACTTGCTCCTGGTGGTGAAACTAAAAACATTGTTTACAAACATGTTCTGTCTTGAAGTGAGATGAAGGAATGACAGGTTTTTTGTATCCATGGGAAAAACACTGTTGCACCTTCTACTTTTTTTGAAAAGTACCTTAACAAAATTATTCATTACCTATGGGTGGTGTGGCCATTGTTAGTGGAAGGTGCAAATAGGATAAATGTTTTTGTTTCTCTTTCTTTATAGGGTTTTATAGGGATTTCCGTAAAGAACACAGTTGTGTAAGTGGCCGGGTAGACAAAAGAGGGGATCTGACAAATTGGGAGGAACGTCCTAAAGAGGAACAAGCGTTATATTTTTGCATTATAAGCATTTCGGTTACAATAACTGATGACCGGGCACTCAGCTAGTATATATATAAAAGTGAGCGTGAGTCTGTTTGTATGATTGTATGTTCTACCATAACTCCAAAACGCCTTGACCGATCTCCACCAAACTTGTCACACATATTCCTTGATATAAGGGAATCAGCACTGAGGGTTGATAAGAGGAGGGAAGGTCTTAAAAGAGGGGGAGGGCCATAACTCCGAAATGCCTGGACGGTTCTGCACCAAACTTGGCATACATGTTCCTTGGCATAAGGGAATCAGAACTCAGGGTGTTGACACAAGAGGGGGGGGGGTCATAACAAAGTGGAGAGGGTGGGGTCATATCAGGGGGGAGGGGGGTCAAAATAGAGGGGAGGCCATAACTCCGAAATGCTTGGACAATTCTTCATCAAACTTGGCACAAATGTTCCTTGACATTAGGGAATCAGCACTGGGAAGTTGACAAAAGGGAGGAATCCCTAACAAGGGGGGGGGGGAGATCTAAATAAGTAAAAGGGGCGTTTCTCTTGCATTCAAACTGATTGCAGTTGTGCAACTGGCTTTGAGAAAAGAGGGGGGTTCCACCGAGGAGGAATATATGGTAAATAAACCTTTGTTTCGTTTCCTTTATAGCGATTTTCATTGAGCAAACCGATGTATAATTAGCTACGTGATAGAAGGGGGAGCTGACTGGGAAGGAACCGACATGTAGGGGGACGGGGAACGTGAGTATGAATGTATATTCCTCCATAGATCCGGAACTTCTGGACTTTTCTTCATTAAACGGCGTTTGCCAAATACATTTTTGGCATGATTCTCTTATATCGGGGGGTTGACAAAATAGGGAGACGGTCTCTTACAAGGGGAGAGAATGGTTCGAATGGGTAATGATGTGCGTTTCCCTTGCATTTGGAACGATGGCTGTGGTACAAGTTGTTTTATCTCTGGAAGGGTGAAGATAGTGGCCATTAAAAAGGGGAAGATTCAAAAACGTAAAAAAGGCTTTGTGTCGATTTATAGGGATTTCCGAGAAGAAAACAGATTTACAAGTGGTTGGGGGACAACGTGAAAGGAACTGACAAAGGGAGTACACACTTAAAAAAAAGTAACGAGTTCGGCAAATTATCGTAAATTTTACCGAACTCTGAGCAGCAGAACGTTCGGTAAAAAAATTTTATGATGCCAAACATTACTAATGATCCGTAAACGTTGATTGGCGCCATCGAAATCTACCGAACGTTCGGCTGCTCAGAGTTCGGTAAAAAAAAAATTAAGTGTGTAGATACATTCAAATGTTGATTTTAGATAATCGCCGCCACCACAATGTTTGTTCGATTTAATCGACGTTTTTCGGCGAAATAAGTATGAAGATTTAAATTACCAGTTAGTCCGGACGTTTCGAGCTACTACTGGTCTTCGCTCATCATCTGCGGACACTAAAACACTATATTAGGCACATTTACAACATAAAACATATTACAAATTCTTAACTTACACTTTTTCGTCCATTACAGATACATTCAAATGAAAAAAGGGTTTTGTTATTTGCATAATGAGTGTTTTTGTTACAAAAACAGATGTACAAGCGACTGAGTGGCCAAGCAGCCCCAAGTGAGATGGGGCAATCAGCTAGTCTTTGATAAATTTCTAGATGATACCCTACAGATTTTTCTTATACAGATTTATCTTAGATTTCTTTTAAAGATTTTAAGGTAGCGTGTGACTCAATTGAGCGAAATTAGACACTAAGTAAGCCATAGAGTAAGTACTAAATAAGTTATAGAGTAAGAAAAGAATATAGTCTACATTGTTTTATTAGTTAGTCTACAATGTTTGACGAAATAAATAAATAAATAAGTTATGCCGGAACCAGGCATGAACACTGTTTTCGAGATTCCTCATCAGTTTGAAATCTTTGCAGGTTGGTACAAACCGTACCAAAAATGACATTGAAATTGTTTAAATTATAGATTTGTATTTTTTTATCTAACAAATGTAGCAATTAACAAGCAAGGTGATGCCTCATTACCAGCTTTTGTTTTCTGAAACTAGCACTAACTAAATAGTTTCGTTATTCAGAAAACTTATGCATTGGAACTAGTTAGGAATAATGAGCTTCGCTGTTTTTCCTGCCTGGACCGAGCTCACAATTTAGTGGGGACAAAACGTAGCTCATCAATTTAGCGATGGCGATGGAAATCACCACTACCGTGAACAATCGGGCGTACGTACGGTACGATCCTGTCCGCTGTCAATCGGTAGGGGTACTTAGTAAGCGAAAAACTCGGTATGTATTGCCAAATGAAATTGTTTCTAATTTCTCCTGGGAACCGTAGGACATTTCGTTCGGTACTTCCAGTCCGAATCAGTCCAAACGGTCCAGGCGCGGTAGTTGGAGGAAAAAGTGTTCGTTGAAATAGCAAATACAGAATCGGAAGGAAAAAAACCTCTCGCTCAGTAACCGACCAAACGAGATCGAATTCACATAATAATAGATGGGAAAACTATGAGTTTCTAGTGTGTCACTGCGGGAGACACCGGAACACTGCACGCTACTGCAAATGCACATCGCTGATACGGTACCTACTGTGCAGTTTTTGTTGTTTTTACACTCGCTTTCTCTTTTTTAAGCCTGGAGACCCTATTGGCGTTGACCGACCGTGTAGTTTAGAGTGCAGCGAAGAGGAACATGTATATTTGTCAATGGGAAAAATATGTCCCCCGATTAATGTTTTATTGGCGCCGAGCTCGGGATATGAAAGAAAAACTATTATTTTTCTATTTTTGCTTGGTTGTTTATAGTTGACCAATTTCCGCAAAATGCTTGTTAAATTCCATTCAGCTCTGTTCGAATCGGTTAAAGTGAAAAATTTCGGCAGCTATATGGACCTATCTTGCACAATGTTTTGCATGAATGCGATCCATTTCAAGCATTCAGCCTTTTTTCATTCATAAACTGTACGATTTGCTGAATGCATCAATGATTACAAATTTGTTGGCCGTCAGTATGAAAATAAAAATAAAACGCTAGAAAATATATTTGTTTTGTATGGGTTTAGATACAGATGATGAATGAACGGTTAGGAAAAGTGCCGCAGGTGGCAACATGCAGCTGGCGGTTGTTTATTTGTTCGCTCAACAGTGCTGCAGCATTGAAATGCAACCGTTAGCGATTGAATGCAATGCGCTATTACATATGGAGTAGGTATTTTTTGTGCTGATGAGGCAAATCATTGATGGGATAATGAGTAAATCGTTTCGATTCAATTGAGAGCCGCGTTATGCAAATCGCACTTCTGTTCTAAATAGCGCAGCTTGAAGTGAATTTCAACAGTTGTGGTAAACTAATTTACTATTTTTTTTATTCCTTTCTTAGGAAAATGATTACTTTGCATAGAGCGCATGATAAGCACGTGATTAGCGTTGTGAAAATTATGTGCTACAAGCATATATAACTAGGCTTTTATTGTCAGTGTCCTACATTTCTCAATGTGATATTATTCATTGAATAATAATATTAATTTCAGGAATGTAAACATATGATGCCGTCCGGAAAGGAAAAATGATTTTTGATGGGTCTACTACATCAATGATAATGATCTTTACAGCTTAATTATCATTGCTACTGGATTAGATATTTTGAATAATAAACTCAGACTAATAAATAGCAAACGCCGCATATAAAATCGAACTCTGAACATATGATTTATATGTTCATATATTCAAATGATTATATTCAGTTCAGATTGCGATCCATTTCGCACCTTGACAGTTGGATAATTATTTGATTCTCGGTGAGCGTAAATGCCAGAGTGAGGTTTGAAAAGTTTTCTACTTCTGCAGTAAAAAGACTACTCATAGTTTTTCCTCATCTGTGTATGCACTGTCTTCGTTTGAAAAAACTATCGAACTGTCAAAAATAACCGTGCTTGAGAGCAAGGTTATTTTCAACCGGAGACTTTTCACACAGTGCCCGGTTTCACCCCGCAAGCCAATGGTCTGATTGTGTATTTAATTCTACGTTACTTTTCTCACTGGATCATTCGAAGGAGAATGATGCCAATTTATCAAAATTTCAATTTGAAAATCCAAAGAAACAGAATCGAAGGTCTGTAATTCCCAGTTTTTGAACTAATTGGTTGAAATCATTCCACGGGGCTAAATCACCTAGTTTTAATATCAAGTGTTAAATTTATATTGCAATATTCGCTTGTTACTACATTGCGTTTATTATCACTTAGAAAAGGACATGCCACGAGGAAACCGCAGCGTTGATTCAAAATTGATCCAATTTTTGATTGGTTGGAACTGATATGCAACAGTTTGTTGAAAATCAGAACACAGTGGTGCTTTCAGTATTGCTGAACCTCATTAGTGGGAATATAAAGCTGAGTATTATTTCATTTGTGGTGTATAATTCTGTGATGGTGTGGCTATTATTGAGTTTCCTAATGAATTGTTTGCATAGTCTGCATAGTCTGCGGTGTTTACCGGAGCTGATATTGGGCAAATGAAATGCGTTTTTGAAAATAATATGCGGCCATATTAGAAGGATTAGAAGCACGTGGCACGTCCTAGTTTTTCCTGTACACGGTGGCCTATGATAAAAAATGGCATGGCTCTTGTCCATTACGGTAAACATACATTATAGGAATATTATTTCTGATAACAGTACGCACAGTAAGTGTCCATAAGGTTACCACGTTTATGGGTATCGTGTGGTCACCTGCTGAAGAAAAAGCTGCTGCTGCCCCCTCGAAGAAAAAGAAATCGTGTTTTTACATATTAAAAGAAAAATAATGGCCCCAGATTACTACCCTGAGGACAGCAGACGTGTTTGCAAAAATAGTCTCCTACTCTAGCATCATAAAGTTCGTGATGTATTAAGAACTTCATTGTACTCGATCCTGGGCCATTCGTCGCCAATTTGTTGAGCATCTCCACATCCGCGAGTTGGCTTCAACCTGGCCGAGCCGTCAAGCACATTGGGCCCCTCTATTCCTGGTGCTGGTGGGCTTCTTGAAGAGAACAGATTTATTTGCACAGTCAGGTAGAACACAGTCGTGTTCCATGCCCAAGTAGCACACGTTGTCACAATTGAGTCGCAGCGGCTGATATGTGACAAATTTAAATGTAAAACTTCGGTTACATTAACCTAAAATATAACAATTGTGTAACCGAAATAGCGCAACTTATGTAACTAAATATAGTTTCATTAACAGTTACTCAATAACCAATATGTAACATGTATAGTTACAAAATGGTTACTATTGAAGTTACACATAAACTGTAAATTGACTTTCAATTAGTGGCAAGTTAGTTATCTTGAAACTTTTATTGCATAGCGAAAACAATGCAGCAGGTTTTTTATTCCAATCTTTCCAATCTATGGCTGTCAACGTCAAGCAATAAATTTAACTGTTAAATATAGAAGAGTGTATAAATTTCGCTTGTTATTTCAACACAAATTTTGATGCAGTTTCAAATTTATGGTGAAATGCATGATTCTAGCTTTGAAAAATTCACGCGCTCTTATTTAATCTAGCTTTTCGTTACTAACCTCTTTGAAAAATTGATTTTTTGTGAAACAAATATGTACAAATATAAAAAATTTAATTTCAATTTTCTGATTTTTTAAATTTATTCTTAGCAATAATGAATCAGTCGAGCATTCACCTAGAAATCATTAAAAAATAAATTGTTTTAGCTATCACTTAGTAAAATTCATAGCAATTTTGCCTTTGGTTTCACTACTACACCATCTTCCTTGAAGTTCTGTATCGTTTTCGGCATATTACATGAAATGATTTTAAGCAGACATTGGTTATAGATATCGGGAAAAGGAGTTTTTAGTGATTGTTGTGAAAAGAACATGTTAATTTAATATCAAAGAATAGTTTCAGTTTGAATAAAACAGTTTACCAGCAGTGTTAATCATAGAAGGTTACATTTCAGTTACATTCTAGTTGCACGTAACCTTAGCCTTCCACCTGGTTACGCTATCGGTTACGGTAACCAATATTAAATCTATTTTGGTCACTTATTTCTTATGTCGTCATTTCTAAGTTACACTGTAACCTATTTTCATTGCCGGTTTCGTTTCGATGTAACTTGATCGTTTTGACGTTTGAGAATAATCAAAATTTGTTTACTTAATACCACTGTCTGTGCGGAGAAGATTCCAAGTACCACCAATTAAGTAAATAAACGCATTTACAAGAGCATTTTACAACCCGTGTACCAATTGTTTATCTTTACCATTAGTAAAATTCTTGAGATCTAGTTTTTGCTTAATCCGTTCCGTTGTGTTTACAAGGAACCGTGAACAAGTTGTGGCGAAAATGTTACTACCTGACTTTTTTTGACTTCGTAACTGCTCGTAACGGAAAATTAACTGTTTTGCAACCAGTAAGTTGATGACAGTTTGGAAAAAGGTTTCATTTGTGTCACTTGATAACTATTTGGCAACTCGTAACTGAGAGGTGACTGTTTTGCGACGACCAAGTTGTTGACAGTTCGAAAAAAAGGTTTCAATTTGATCATTTGGTAACTACCTGGTAATTTTTTGAGATTTTTGTCACTAGAAAACTAAAAAGTAACTATTTTTAATTTTATGTAACCTAACTCGTTACAAGTATCCTAAATGTAACTGCTGTGCAACCTTTTTGTATTTTTTTATTTTTATGATTAGTTACAAGTGCTACTTGGGTGTGCCTGTGCCACTCCCCGCTTTCCGTTTGCACTCTGTAGCAGCTTTCGTTAAAATACGGCGGGTGCACGTATCTCTTCCATAAGTAAAGTTAAAGCGTTAAGTCCGTAAAGGACTACCGGTATGATTGGAGTTTTGGACATCATCAGTTTTATGCGGCGGCGAATACCTGATGCCTTGATCGAAGCGTCTTGTGAGGGGAGAAGTTGGCCTAACTTCCAGTTGGTATGCGACGTTGAATTTGTTTACTCGTATTTTTGTCGGTGGTGGTTACCAGCGCTCCCAAATATATGAATTGATTGTTACCAATTTTGCATAATTAGCTGTTTATGTACGAGTTATCATTTCAACCATATGCAGAATCTTGCTGTGCAGCCGAGTTTGGCCAACTTGCATAAAATAACAGTGTGGTAAATGGATGGAGGTTCATATAAATCGTGCATATTTGAGCTTTGTTGCATATATTCCTTGCGTAAATTTATATGAAGGCAGTTACTACGGATAGAAATAATATCGCGTCGTGCTGATATAGTTCAGCCATCATAGAAATTGCCGAGGGTGCAATGTTTTTTCATATCCCATTTTTACCGACTTCAAGGCAGCGTATGATATAGTCGATCAGGATGAACTGAAGTGACACGTGTCTGCGATCAATGGACTATTTCATCCACGTCGAATGGTTAACCGATCATAGTAGCGGGTGATGATCTCCGGTTGTGTTATCGTTAGACTGACCAATGTGGTAGGCCTTTTACATCATATTTTTTTTCTTATTTCAAATATTGTTTTTCTTGAAAACGTGAAATATTAATAAATCTGTTTTCATACGGGAACCTCTTTCCCACTCCCCCACAATTACTTGATAATTATCTATTCAAAAACAAAAACACAAAATGGTTCCGCGCTTGAGGGCCTATCCGAAATGAACAATTCGAAATCGATATGATAGTATATTAAGTTTTCTCGTGTGTGGGCCATCATTTTCTAAAAACGTATGTAATTTTTCTCTATGAAAATCTTTTTTTTTTGTTTGATTATGGTCATTTCTGCGGCGTTGGTATTTGAACCCTTAGGATTGAACGTTGGGATTTACCCTTTATGAAAATCTTTGTTTAACCTGTCAAATATGTAAAATCACTGTGATGTGGTCAAAACGTAGATTTTAATCGAGATTTCACAAAAAATGTTCATTGTCTCTGCAACTGTAATAGCTAGAAGATTGTTTCCTTTGGTAATGTTTCTTATAATAATAACTAACAACATTGTAGAACATTATCTTTCTCTGTCTCTTATTGTTTAAAAAATAAGTTTTCGTAACGTAACCTACTATAATGAACCACTACAATTTTGTTAGAAGGAAAAGCTATCGGAGGAATGAATGGAAGGAGTGATTTGTCCCATCTACAAATAGGGTGATTGGCTTGACTGCTGCAACTATCGCGGCATTACGCTGGTAAACGCTGCTTATAACATACTTTCCTAGATCCTGCTACGCCGGCTGCCACTGATAGCACAGGGTTGCGTAGGAAATTACCATGCGGGCTTCATGGGGGCTTGCTTCATTGGGGTTTTTGCCGTCCGATAGATCTTGCAGAAATGTCGGCAGTACAACGTGCCCATGCATCATTTCGTAATTGATTCCAAAGCAGCATATGATACAATAGATCGAGACTAGCTATGGAAGATAATGCAGGAACACGGTTTTCCGATTAAACTAACGCGATTGATTAAAGTTAGATTAGATCGAGTGATGTATTTCGTACGCATCTCGGGGACCCTCTCGAGCCCCTTCGAGATGCGGCGAGGGTTGAGACAAGGTGATGGCTGCATGGTGCTTTACATCATTCTTGAGAGGGGATCCGACGAGCGGGCATCGAAACGAGAAATACGATTTTCACAAAAGGTAGCCAACTCCTAGGCTTTGATATTAAAGCCAGGAACTTTGCGACGGCGGAAATAATCTACGTCCGACTGCAAGCGAAGTCTAGGAGCATTGGGCTAAAAATAAATGCGCCGAAGACCAAATACATGGACGGCAGAGGGTTAAATGAAACAATCACGTGCCTCCCTCGGACGATAACCGTTGACGGCGTCGAACTAGAAGTGATAAATGAGTTTGCTTATTTGGGATCGCTGGTGACCACGGACAGCAACACTTGTGACGAGATCCAGCGGCGCATTCAAGGTGAAAATCGGGCCTACTTTGCCCTTCACAAAACGTTCCGATCAAGAAGCATACGCCGCCGTACGATGTTCATTAGACCGGTAGTTCTTTATGGATTTGAAGCCTTAACGCTGCTCACAGAGGACAATTACGTTCTTGCCGTATTTTAGCGGAAGGTCGCAGCACCGATATTTGGAGTACAAACGGAAAGCGGAGAGTGGCGTAAACGTATGAATCATGAGCAACCGGCTCTGCTTGAAGAGATTCCCATCGTACATCTGAAGAAAGTCAGGAGACCACGGTGGGTCGAACACGTCGTAAGGATGCCGGATGACAGTGCGACTAAAACAGTTTTTTTCAGCAACCCCATCGGCACCAGGAACAGGGGGGCTCAACGGGCAAGATGGTTCGACTAGGCTCGAAAGTGATTTGCGACTTCTGAGACGACTGGGAAATTGACGACGAGTGGCCCAAGATCGAGTTGAATGGAGACGTCTGTTTGAAATAGCATGAGTCATCCCAGTTTTAGGATGCTGACGACGACGACGATAATGGACCAGTTCAGTGTAATTAAAGGAAACGAGTATTTTGATACCTTTAAGACCTCTGTGCATCGACGAAGTCGGCAAATACTAAACATTCAGGTTTTTAGAAGGACTCTTCAACCACTGACGAGCCAAATGTTTATTCTGCGATAGATTTTAGATACGTTCCGAGCCTACAATTCAAACACTGTTAGTGGTTTTCAAGGCGGTGTGCGATTCAGTTAAACGAAATTAGGTTAAATCAAGTTAAAGCTGTGACAGATAATGCTGATCATAGTTTTACGACGAAGCTGATTAAACTACTCTGAATGACGCTAGATGTGTCCCCAAATCAAGCTTTAGGACAGCGGGAGAGATTTCGCGTCACTTTCTAGACTTTCTAGAATGTACTCTTTTACTTGATATTCCAAATTCGGTGCATGTGGTTCAGATCGGTTGGTTTTGCGGATGACATCGATATCGTCAAAATTACCCGTAGAGTTGTGGAAAAAGTGTTTAGACCTTTTTAATTGAAAGCAGGCTGGGGACACGTACCAGGCTGAAGTCTAGTAATTTACAAACTAGCACTCTACAGAACACTAGCACTTCCTGTGGTCCTTTGTGGACATAAACCCAGGAGGCTTAAGTAAGTAGATCGACGATTGTTTAGAGTTTTTGTGCGTAAATATACTTAGCAGTTAAATTGTAAGTGGGATATGTAGTATAGCAAACTACATTGCTTTACACTCTTAAATGTGCTTACCTGGAAATAGGTTGATTTTAGTCAAAACTCGGTAAAAACTACTCGAAATGCCCTTCAAATGTAAAAACACAGATTATGAATAGTTTTCTAACTAGGATACCTAGGAGGAATCTAAAAGTACGTTATTTGTCATGATGAATTATTACTAGGAAGTAGCCGGAGTGTGTCAAATTTTCTACACAAAATCTAAATTTGTACACTTTACGGAACTACACCTTCCGAGTAGTTTTTACCAAGCCTTAAGTTTTGAAACTTTCTTTAATTGTTGGATATTAAATGGATATTAAAGTTGGAAGATTGGTGCAAAACTTGTTTGAAATTTACTGTTTGAAATAATTTCACCGGTTGAAACCAAACGTGAAAACGTGACGTTGAAACTACTAGTGAGTTTCAATTAAATACAGCCAACCAAAATACAAATACAGCCAGTATGTATTTTAGTAATGATTTTATAACAAGACTTTTCATCAAAATTTTGTACTTTACCACAATTGACGGTTTATGCTTTATAGTTTAACTTTTAAAACTAAGCACAAGCCAGCTGGTAAGAAAACCTCTAGCATCTTCCATCCTTCCAACAAAGATCCTCGAGCGAGGCTAATCGTATTTCGCGTACACGGGTAGAAATTTGATCTCCATAATGCGAAAAATGACTCATGATTTCAAGAATCTAGTGCATTTTCATGTTATGAATATACACCATGAATAATATTCATGATTTCATACTTTTCTTTATCGTAACGCAATCTAAGCGTTACTATTTTGCGCGCAAGATATTGAAATCATGGATCATTCAACTTGGGACCATGAATTAAATTCCTGGCAAGTGGAATTTTACTCATGATTTTTGGACAAAAATCTTGAAATCATGAACGGGAGCTCCCAACCTCAGTCTTTTGACAGCAATTGGTTTGTTTACATGGTGTTATAATTTGAATTGAAATTTCTATGTTCGCCCGGCAGATAATAATTAAATTGTTTAGTTTTTATTGAAGGAAAAGTGATTCGCATGCATTATAAATCAATCTATACAGTCATCTTTCACGAAAACTCAAATCGAAACCGCGGGATTTGACAAAATGTATGTAAACAAACCATCCAGTGGCAAGTGATAATAGAACCAACAAAAGTGCAAAAGTGTCGCAAACGTCAACATACCGAATAAACCTTGATTCAAACAGTTTAAAATTGAATTCCGGCATCGGTAGTAGCGGCGACTTTAGTGGTGCGAGATATAGTTGCAGCAGTCGAAGTCCAGTGTTAACAGCATCACCACAACGACCACTAGCAGCAATAGTAGCAGTAACATTAACACGGCGGGTGGTGTATTTGGTATAAGCGGAATTGGATTAAGCGGCGCTTTCGCTGGCAGAAGAAGTGCTCACAGTTCCGACCGAGAAAATGCTACAGAACCTAGCTTAACATTTTACTTAGCTAACAGTAAGTTATATTTGCTGCCACCTCCAGTACATCATTGTAAATTTAACTTTTCAGATATTGATCTGGCAATTCATCCCGTATTTTCTGTGAGATAATACACAACTTTCGCTTGGACTTTTTGTCAACACCGGAGTACATACAAGTGCGTCTAATGTTATCCAGCATCCAGTAAGGTTGGAAGAAGCATAGCTGTCTAGACATTGATGTTGCTAACAACACCAACAGCAGACGCAGCAGCAGCAACAACAGTTCCAGTCACCAAATGTCGTGCATCCCAGCTCTGTGATTCTGGCTCAACAGCAACGGAAAGAATGAGTCAAACAGTTTCAGCAATTGCATGCCCAGGCAGTTTAATAAAATGTCAGCTAAATTTTATTTTTTCAGTTTTTTCAATTCATAAAACCAAAATCGACCATATGTCGTAGTGTCAAGAAAATAATTCAACCATTTCGTTATCATAGCTATTGCAGTATTAATTGTAATGTTCTGACTATCTAACATAGTTATAATGGTACGATAAAATTCAAACAGTATGCGGATCAACCATTAGCATTATTATATTCAAAAATATGTATGGAAAATCACTCGTTTTTGTATGGTGAAGGTTCTTAACGACCCATTGATTTTATGGTTGCTTGACGAATACCCATAACTGATATTGTTGGTATTATGAGCCATATTTTGTAAGCTCTGCCGAGTAGCTCGACTCGACTCAATCACTGTCGAGTGTCGAGTGTGGAGAGAACGGGCAGCGTACCCGAGCAGGGTTTTAGAGCAAATTGAAAACAAAATTTGATATCTTGATGTAACGAATTTTGAATGCTCGGTGTGATTTCATTTTGGTCGACTTAGCGGTTAAAATATCAAAATTGATTGCAAAAATTCCACGCCGTGAAATTAAATTGAATACTACTTTTGCTATCAAAAATATCAAACGGAATACTAATCTTGCTGTTACACAATATTAATAGGAAAACAAAATTAGTTATTATTTTACTATCATATCATCATCATTTTGCTATCATCATATAATTTGAACCAACCATTTTACTAGAAGAAAATTTAAGTGAGAATAGATTGATTTAAATATTTAAGGTTTATTTACATCATATATAGAATCTACCAACACATTTTCTTTCAATAAAAATGAAAGCAAAATGATAGCAAAGTCTGATACATCATAAGTGTCATTTTGAGTTGGTAACAAAACATATTTTCTATTTGATATCAATAGCAGAATATGTAATAATTTTGATACACTTTTGTTGTCAATCCTTGCTCGGGTAGCGGCTCAATGCACCGCCTAAATAAAACAAGCTCACTCATAATTTGCTGACGGTTGAGACAGTAACTTTTTAGCGGTCGACCCAGTCGAGTTACGTGATAAAATCATAATGCCAAAAGTAGACCAGTCGAGCAAAGTGACACTCGACGTGACTTTCTAAATAGGGCCTTATACCAGGCAACAGTTTGGATGCGGTAGTCAGAACAATTTCAAAAATGCTTTTAGATTGGAGGACATTTTATGGATAGAGTATGGTTCAAATTCATGCGGGATGTTACTAGAGTTGCCTGGATCGCTCGATCGATAGATTGGTAATTTCTTGAAAAGTGCTCGGAGTTGAATCAATCCTCGTTATTCTTATATTCGGTGAGAGTCGGTAAGCTATCTACTGAACAGGTTGATCTTTGAGCATTCCTAAACCATCAAACAATATTTGGACCGGATTCATCTCTGATCCATAAATTATTGCCGGGTCTTTACGATATTCTCTGGTACTAGATGCGGCCATTTCGCCAAGAGCTATTACTATGCCAATGGAGGCGTTTCCGTTCTTGTTTTCTCGGCTGCATCGATGATGTCTGAGGCAGGTTCTTTTTTCACCACTTGCGGCGTTGGGCAAAGCGGCATTCATTGTCACCTCAACGGAACTGCCGTCATTAAAACGGATTGATAATTTAATTTCCATATCCAGAATATCGGATATCATAACCACCTCCACTGTTATCGTTTTCCTTCACTTTTACGGTAGCGAATTTTTCCATTTAGCTATCCATCACTATATTACCACTTTTAACACACAGCTCATGTCAATAACGCTTAAAATCACAAAAACTGTATTTCTTCATTTAACAGAATCGTCACATACTGCTAAATCATTAACAAATTTTATTGGCTGCTGTGATTTCAAAGACCCGATTTGACAGTTCGTGTAACGCTTGAAGCAATTATGAAAAGTATTCACAAAAATACTTGTTATAGTTCATGATATTGGTCGGTACAGTCATGAAATCATGAGTCATAATAATGATTTCATGAAATTTCAAGCTTTTGTTTTCATGATTTTTTATTCATGAAAACAGAAACAGATTTCTTTCCGTGTAAATGTGACCCCAAACAAAGCAAAACAAGCTTTCCACTCTCCTCCGGTACGTATGGGTTATGAAAACCGGGCTGCACAGACTACCGAATGAAAAAAAAAACAAGTTAAACACTTCCGCCAGCTAGTAGCTTTTCGATCCGTTCCGTTCCGACAGAGTAGCTCTCGATGAGTCCCAGTACCGGCAGCTGTTTGACAAAGTGTTGCCATAAACGAGTGCACAAAACGGATGGACGGATGAGGGTGGAAAATGGGTGTTAATGTCAGAGGATAATGGTTTTGCGCGGCGGTAGACGGCGGTGGCGACCGTGGCGACGGCACGAGTGGTAACAGTTGTCACCCAGAAGCAGCGCAGTGGGTCGCTTCTTGGTTGCAGCTTGTTCGCTCAGTTGGGATTCTTGTGTCATCCCGTTTCTGGGATATGTTGGTTAAAATAAAATATGTGTGTGTTTTTTTTCTCTGAAATTAATCAAGTTCTGCTACAATTGCAGGTGTCTGCACTTGTTACTTCTGCCCCGTCAGTTGGCAGGAGGTTTTCATCGTTTCTGAACAATGTTTTATTCCGTAGTGATAGTATCAAGAACTATTCTAGCACACTAATAAATGCGGTTCGGCACATGGTGGTATTAAAAAGATTTCGATTGCCATCAATCCTGTCAGAGGATTAGGAAATTTGTATTCGTGTTTTTAACAAATGATTGCATTCTGTGGACTGTCACTGTCGTTAGCGTTAGATTGATATCGATTGACTGAACATTTGGCATAGTAGAAAATTGTGGGTTCTTAATCCATTTCAACCCAGGCAGCTTCCATAAAAAAAAAACACACGGATATCTTTCCGCAGAATGGGTGCATTTTAATGCGAAAATAAGTGTACACTTTTTACGGCGGGTTTAGCTTCAACGGGATGGAACAAATTACTCTTTCTAAAGTACAGTTTTTAAGCTATTTTGGATGACTGTCACTTGTGTAGGCCACACATTCGGCTGGTGGACAGTAGACTGGAACAACCGCACGAACACTTGAATTTTATTTTCATTAGCACTCTGCTGGCGAAAAGTTTTTCTCTGCCCGTGGCTTTTTTTTGTGTCGCGCTCAATGCAGCTGACACGCGCGCGTTGGTTCTCTGGTGGTGTTACGATCGGTCGCGTTCCGAAGTCACCCACAAACTGGCCAGTCGAAACCATTCAAGCCGCTTCTATCGAAGTTGATACTACGGCTGCTTTTTGTTTGCTAACAGACGCAACATCTACTTACGCATGAAATTTGCCAGTAGTAAATACTAAATAGTCGTGGAAAGACAGGGTTGAATTTTAGTTGAATTATATGCAACATAACACTCAAGTTGATATCATGGTAACATATTTAAATTGATTGATTTTAGGCATTTTGATTATTTTAATTATTTTTTTTTCACCGATTCTGGGAAAAACTAACTATCAGGAGAGTCATCACTTTGGGAATTTTCAGTTGCTTTGAAGTTGCTAGTTGGCACTTGAGATAGCGCGATGCACGCCCAGATTATCTCCAAGTACATCTCTGTGATCTCCACCGTCGAAAGTGACCACCAGCGTCTCTAACAGCTCTAACAGCTCTAACAGCTGCAGTCAATACCAGCCAAATGAAGCACATCATAATATGTTAGACATACACACGGTCTGGATCACTGCCGTCATCGATTGTGGCAATTGTCTGGCGCTGGCTCGATGGCTTTGCCTTCCTTCGAAGTGATTCCCTTGAAATCTGTCCAGCGGTAGACTAAATGTCAGTCAGAAATTCCTCCCCCCTCCCCCTTCCACCGTTCCTTCTGACCACTGGAATTATTTGCCTGTTGGTCGCAGAAGAGGATCCCATCGTCCGTCGGTTGGCAGCCGTTCCGTTTATTTATGTTTGCATTGCCGCACCGACACGATTAATATGGGGTGCACAACAAACACGGCTTTCAAGTAAATTGTACGAAAGATTACATGTAGCATTAAATCGAAACAACGCCACTACAGCAGCCGGTTCTGCATGCCGGTGCGGTGCGGCGGCGTGCGGAGATGCGCGCTTGCCGCGCCATGAGTGGTTCACTTAGTTTGAATAACGTTCGGGAAGAGTCATCTGCGACCAAAGTGGAGCTGCGGGATGCAGGCGGCCGGGCTGGTGGGCGATTGCAATGGCAATAAAAACAAATATGAAACAGTTTCTGGAATGATGAACAGTCGACCGAGTACGTATGTGGAAGCCGGAAGGCGGAAGCGAGATTCCCATAGGACCAGTACAGAGTAGTGGTATTCCGATTGGTGTGCCCAAAAATTTCTGTAAAAAGTATGATTATTTAATTTTAATGATACAGTTATTACAGAAATTAATTTTGTTTTCAACATAATTGGTCTGGTTATTTGTGGGCAACCCTATGTAAATGGTGAATTTAAGAGTACTTCTGTTTTTATGATGCAAACGGAGCAAAGGTAATGTCTCTTAGAATGGTTCAATCTGCGGTGTAATTGTTTTTTAATCGACCTGCACTAAACTTACGGTTATTACGTGAAGCATCCTAATGTGCACTTGATCCTGAACTGCATAAAACCAGCTCGTGTAAGTTTGCAATGTTGCATATTTTTCGATTACCGAAAAAAATGACTTCATTTTTATTTATTTTTGCTGCTTATCGCGCACTTTTTCCCAGGAGAAAATACCGACAAGCTTCCCAAAAATGTTCTTTATTAAATGTTTCGTGATAGTTGATGTAAATAATCGGCCTTGTATGAGGAATGTAGTATTATTGGGACTGATGGAACGGATTTTGGAGGTGACTGTGCACAATTATTTTTCTTTTCTTCTCCTGCACGATGAATATCTCGGTGCCACGTTCGTTTCAATTAGGGATCACCTGCGACCGGCAGTTCTTTATACACTTAAAGCTTGAAGCTTTGAAGAATTCTATTTGAAAGCAACACACTTCCCAATTGGTTTTATTTTGAAGGTTGCTCCGGAGATCTCATGATGAAGATTTGCTTTTTTTGCAGAAAAAGGCGAAGGGCCTGTGTCTCAGGACACAAACGCAAGCTAGGCGTAGGACTACGAATGTATACACCTATAGGTAAAATCTGTTGATACTAAATATTTACAGAATCAATGAATTCCACTACTTAAATATCTCAAATGATGCAACACAATTTGTCCTGTGTCTAATTTCGGTTCGTGGCTCAAGGCGGTCTGTTTAACTTGTGGTTTTCCAATTATTACCTAATTTTGAAAGATTTACTGCCAACTTTGTTTTGATATATTGTTCGTCAAGTTTTAAATCGGGCTGTAGTGGCCACGCATCTTCAGTCACTAGTCTTGAAATAGATCTGCGAAACATTCAATAAATAACACCAAACAAGATTCGCGCTACTGGGTCAGCCACGTAGCCAGAGGTGGGGGCCAGGAGCCCTATCTTGGCTCCTAATGCATTATATGCATATCTTTCTGCTTATAAATATAATACATCACAATACATTTAACGTATTGTAGTTCTAAACACAAAAATATGCACATAAAACAGTTAAAATCAAAATTGGGCCCCCGGGCCCCCCCTTCTGGCTACGTGGCTGTACTGGGTGAAAAAGATAACACAAAAAAATATAAAGATCTGTGCCTAGGGGCACGAACGAGAACTTCACGTAGGATTACGAATGCAGATTCGAAAAAGCTCGAGATTTTGCAAATTTTTAATTTACTGTATTGTATTTAATGCTCTGAAACATTTCTATGAATTTGATTCAAGAATTGATTGTAGTTCTACTAAGAGTTTCATCAGGAAACAATCACAATGTTGCTGGATATTGGCGATGATATCGTATTTTGTGTGACTTGTAGCACTAGTCAACTTTAGGTAATTGGCTCGAAACGAATGTTAAACGGTTTAAGCATCTTACGGTTGAAGGGAATAAGTAAATAAATAATTTGGGTTATTTTTTTTTGTTTCGATTATAGTTACATTAACAGCTTATGTCATTCGTGACTTCTGCGGGGTTGAGTTTTGAATCCGGATCCTCGGCGTGAGAGGCGTGAATGCTAACCACTACACCAGGACTGACCCTAATTTGGGTTATCATCTACCACTGGATCACATTCGTTAATTTCTTTGAAAATAGTTGATATATGTATAGCACCATTTTTTGTGACAGGTTGCTTTGAAATTTAATTGCCTTTCAACTAACATACGAACAACGAGTTAAGATTATGGCAGTTAAAATGTCATCAATTGACTCATGTCCTCTGCACATTAATAGTTCTTTTTGATACTCTGTTTATCAGTTATTTCCCTCTTGACAGAAATACAATCGAAAGCATGTAAGCAATTGCATGCAACTAACTGTAAAGCAACAAATTAAACGCCCAAAATCTATTTTCGGATCAGACAGCCGTAAATTCTTCTTCATCTTGAAAATTGCTGCATCACGTCACATGCATGAATATTTCATCAACCCATTTTTCATATTAGACATCAGTTTTGAATAAATTCTTCCAGCATGTGGATACAATAGGGCAAAAGTTAGGGTTAGTCGCTCAATTTTTGACGTAGGACTACGTCTTTGTTTAGTATACTGGGACTGGGTAGCACTTTGTGAAAACGAAAATAGAAGTGTAACGTTTGGATGAAAGATTTCAAATGGTAATAACTAGTAAACTACTGAACGAAACTGAACAATTTATATGTCGTTGGATAGATAAAATGACCAGCAATTTTATGGAGGGGGTAAGAGAGCAATTTTATGGAGGGCATAAGAGGGAGGCTCCCATACAAATGAAACATAAATTTCCTCAAAACTCGAACACTAATCAAGCAAATGGAACCAAATTCGGCATGTGGGGTGTTTGGGAGGCATGAATTTCTTTTATGATGTATTGAGACCCCTCATCCCTGTGGTAGGAGGATAAAGACTCTCATACAAATAAAACAGAAATTTTTTCGTATGTGCCATATTTTCTGCTATACGTAACAAGCGGTAAGCTGTGAAAGTAAACCAGTAAAATCTTCTCGGAGCAAGAGACAGTGAATCGATACCGCTAACTTACGTGCCCGTTGCCATTCATGTCAAAACAGAAGGACATTCGAATGGCACGTCATATTTGCGATGAACGTGCTTTGGCTTTAATGTTATTTGTGACCAATGGCCCTTTTAAAGGCCACAAGCGAGTTGAAGTAAAATTATTGAAACATGTCAAGCTACGCACAATCATATTTAATACAATAATCTGTGGGCTGGTCGTTTATTACTATTTCAACCTTTATGATGTACACAAGAGATTTTTAAAAGAAATATCTATGTCTCAATGGTTACAGGCGTTGTACTTATGAACCCATCAAAACCACAATTGCATTCAATGGAGTATTGAATTTGAGAATTTCGCTCTTCTCTTTCAAACATCCACTTAAACAATGACACTCACAGATTCTTATAAACATACATATGCCAGAAATGCAGTTTACATTAGTTTTTGCTCTAATGATGTGTTATAGTCCTACGTCACCCTTTCGTACAACCCTTAGGGATGTATACCTTGTAGTTTTTATCACTGTTCATTTTCAGGCAGGGCTGTCCTGCACTCAGTGCACCTGTTTTGCTTTTTTAACTGTAACTCTTCAACCAAGCAACATTCAAAAATGTTATGTACGAAGCATTTATAGAGTCAATTATTACCCATAAGATTGCTGAACTAAGTATTGCTCTATCTTAAGTGTTTACGGTGCACTCCCAGTTCACACTGAGCGGTAGACCAAGAGCGCTCCCTGTGTACCACCCAGTGTGAAGTGAGAGTGCGCCGTAAATATATAGATAGAGCAATACTTAGTTCAGCAATATTATGGATAATAATTGACTCTATAAATGCCCCATACATAAGATTCTTCAATTTTGCTTGGCTGAGGTGTTACAGTTAAATAAGCAAAATAGGTGCACTGAGTGCAGGACAGCCCTGCCTTCAGGGCTGTCCTTATTAATGCACAGAGGACGTGAGATAATTGATGATATTTTAACTTGTTATTATATATGGTTGCTAATGGTTACTAATTGTGTCCTGTAACGCTGGAATGTATCTGAAGATATTTAAACTAAATTACGTGGATCTTAGTTTGAGGATACATCATAGTTGCTCTGGCGAAAATGTGCATTCGGAAACAATTCAACAAATCAATCAAGAACTCAAGCTACTGCTGTCCCGTTACCTTACAGAAATAAAAAATTGTTTTTATTACCAATCGATTTTACCAGTACTGTTTTACAATTGTAGGACAGTTTTCCAACACAGATATCAAATTCGTCTCGGTTTAACCGTCACGCTGTAAGGAATTTGTGATTTGATGGGACAAGCGGTTTTTGTCACGCTTTCTGGCACACTTTTCTAACACCGACGTCATATTGATCTAGGTTTATCGTGGTCCTAAGAATTCTTGTGTTGGGACGAGAACTTTTTCTGACGTATTTCTGAAGTAAAGACTAGGATTGGGCAAAATTGCCGAAAGTATCGATAATTGAATATCAATATCAAATCCGCCGCTTTATCGATACCGTCGATATATCGTCCGTGAAGCATCGATATTAGATTTATCGATACTATTTAGGGCGGCATTCTGAGATTAGGAAATGCTACACAAAAAAGGGATTCATAAAAATTAATCAATAAAAACAAAGAGAGCAAAGAGAGTGCCCTCAAAACACGCACGCAACGCATCACTCGCTCCAGTGCAGCTCTATTTCGGACACGTCGCTTTGTACGGAAAACCTCACTCGTGCACCACCTGCCACAGCTGTCTGCGCCCGACTGAATCGTACGTTACCCCGGAATCCACAAAAATATGATGGATTGCACTCCCGACACATCTGGATGACTTGCCGAAGAGTAAAAATTTGATCCGTTGTAACACTTCCATCAGGCCCACTTGGTACTCCCCTTCGAACTCTCCTGCCACCGGGGATAGACGACGCAACAAAATCTGGATGAGTACCCTGTTGGTTGCTTTGACCAGCGTTATTCTACGGTAATTACAGCAATCTATCCGATCACTCTTTCAGTAGATGGGACAAACGACTCCCTCTCCAATCCACTCGTTCGGCAGCCCTCTCCCAAACTCAGGGGTTTCAGGGAACCATCCAGTGAGGTGTCGTTGCTGACGGTTCTTGGCCATTCCTGCTGAGTTCCGCCGGGAGTTGCTCCTTTCCAGTTCTAGCTCTTCTAGATTTCTGTCCCACCACTGCCACTTTCATCGCTATTATGGCGCGTGGAAAGCTGGAAAGTCTTTTGTAATGCCGTTAACACCCAATACTACTCTCTGTGCTAGTGTGCTCTCTGGTCAGTTCTGAATTACTGAAAATCGCGTATCGTATGCACTTACTGTTCAATAAGCGTTAAACATGTAAGTGACATTGTTCAAGGTTTTGCATAAGTGTCAATTCCAATAAAGTAAATTTGAGAATAAAGCTTAGTTATGTGAAAAGAAAAGAGTGCGAAAAAATCCTTAAAATTTTGCTTTCTAGAGCATTTTCTGGCCTAGTTTTAGCCTATATTTTTTCAGCTGCATATCCCGCTTTATCAAAACAGTATCGGGGTGAAATTATCGATTTATCATAATATCGACGTCGCAAGTATCGATAAAATATATCGAAATATCGGCCCTCAAGTATCGATATCGCGGGTATCGATAAGGTATCGCCCAATACTAGTAAAGACATCTACCCCTATTCTGCGAGTCACTCAATACGACAATTGTCACTCGCCGTGACTCGCCACGGCGAGTCGAGTCACCTAGGTAACAACCATGTCACCTAGGTAACAAACCCCTGTCACCTAAGTGATAAACTGTGACAATTGTCACCTGATTCGCGGCGACTCCAAAATTGGTCCAGGTCAAGAATAAATAGCGTTCTTTATTTGGGTCGAAGCGTTGTCTACTAGCGTTGAAAACCTGACCACTTTTCGAGATAGATTTTTTGGAATTACTTCCTAGCTTCTTGAAAACCGTAGTGCTATGTAAAAAATCTAGGTAACGAAATTTAACGCGATTTGCAAAATAACTTTTGCATCTTTGTTCAACATTAGAGATGTTGGCAAAATTTATAAAATATTAGAACTGCTGCTTATATATCTGGCGTCAAATATACAAGCCTAAAAGAGAAATTTGTACATTCTCCCAGAAACAGAGCTTGAACTAACCAAAGATCCGATGTTCGGAAAATAGTCGGTTTAAAATGAAGAGAGGACTGAAGGAATACAGTGTGGATTTGCCACCAAGCTTTTGCTAAAAAAAAAATTTGGCAAATATACTTCAACACTCTACAGATCCAGCAAAAATCTCAAAAAAGAACAATCCAATCCAATAATGAAGTGATAGAGATATTTTTCCAAATAATAAACAAAAGGAATCAAAAATTGCAAGTTGGGGGACGATACAAATAGAATAAAGATTAGTGATTTTCTCGAATCAATGAATCAAATAATGAATTCAACAACCAAATTCCATCAAATCGAAATGCTTGGCAGAATCTCGGTTTTTCAACGGATCCGTAGAAAAAGAAAATGTCAATTCATGATATGAATTTGAGTTCCAAAGTACACTGCTGGAGAAACTGTGATTTGCTGATGAAAGCTGATAAAACCGGGGTTAACGTTTGAACAATGAATTTTTATGCATTTATAAATTTTATGAAACTGATAAAAATCAAATGTCATGAATTATCAAATTGTACCTGTATTTGTAGCTCCACGTTATCTCTGCGTTTAGGCCCCTAGGCCTAGGCCACTGACCCTCATATTTTTTCTCATGTCATGCGTTATTATTAGCGTAGAAAGACAATAACCATTTAATGCATCGTATTATCTACCACACAATTCAAGATTGTTTTTCCGCAAAATGAATCATCTGTATAAGGAATTATCACAATATTATAGGCACGTTTGTTAACATACTACCAGCCTACATTCCTAAAGCGGTATATTTCTATAAAGTTCTCTTAATATTCACCAATGAACGGGATAGAGCAGATACATTTAATCAATTATTACCCATAGTTTGACTTTAGTCGAAGTAGATGTCCTCAAACCCAAGTTATTCCACCTCTTTTAGTGGTAACTCGAATCGGGTTCATCCGCACAGGATACTCAATAACAGTGAGAGCTTTCCAAAGTTCGGCTTTACGGATGACTAACTTATTTCAGCAGGGGTCCCTGCTAGTTGGAAAGTGCTTAAGCATTCACAGGCAGTAGGTACTGTACATACATGCAGGGCGACAAAAGCTACGTTTTACTGTAGAAATAAACCCTATGTGCTGCATCCTTCTGTATCGAACAACTAACACAATGTCAATACCGGCGATGGAGTTAAGTATCCGGTTTGATTTTCAACGCCAAGCTGTGCCGGCTAGTAAATACTAATTTATGGATGAAAATAGTCTTTGAGAAAGGCAAACGTTTTGCAGTTAGCTGGCTAAAATACGAAGAAAGGAGGAGAAAATAGATATGTATTGTATAATTTAAAAATAAACGGATCATATGGGATCAATATTGAGCTGTTATAGCTGTCGTGGGTGATAGCAGATGGGCGATGTTTACATAGAACACTTTTATTGAAACTATTATGTTAAAGCTTTGACTCACTTTACTCAGTGAACAGTTGTCCTTTCCCTGATCTCGTGTGAAAATAATGCTTGTGCGAATAAAACTGAACCAAAGCGTCTTGAGCAAGTTGTTTATTAGAAGAGGGTTATCGAGCTGAATGAGAAGAATTATTTCCATTTGTGGAATCAAATACCTACATTATTGTGCAATAATTGAATTGCGGTGTTGGTCGGTTTTCTAGTCTTTGGGGAAATCCTGTGTAATCTTGTTCAATGCTTTCCACTTATTCATATTTATAGTCTTTCTAGTATTATTAGAGATACATAAGGTCAGGAACATGTTGAAGTGGAAAAATAATTTAAGACTCAGAACCTGGTAAAAATAAAACAGACTCTAGTGAGCTTGCCTCATGTGCCCAGACGTAAACAAAAGTTGGGGCACCCAACCCTTCAGAAGAATGTTTTGGCTCCAAAAACGGAATAATCGTAGGATGGCGATTATTAGTACTTATCACAAAAATACCGGCCGATTAGGTTGAAAACTGTGGACTTTCGGTTGCTACTGGATTTAAAATAACAGTTGAAATTGGACTAGCAACTAGACTTGGACTGAACTAGAATTAAAGCTGCAATTGGACTTCAAATCGGACTCGAAATAGGGCACTAAATTAGACTTGAATTTGCACTAGTTAGCGTTTAAAGTTTTATTTCAAACTGAATTTGAAATTGGGGTCAAAATTGCAATTTAACTTGAAACTGACCTTGACAATGATCATTAATTTGGCTTTGAATTTGGACATAGACATGAAATTAGACACGAAGTTTTACTTGAAATTAGAATTGATCTATTTTATCTTATTCTCTCGCACGTTTTACTTGTTTTCTGTTACTTATTTTTTTACCCGGTTTTCCACTATTTTCGTTTTTTCTTCTTTTCTCTACTGATTTCTTGTTTTCAAAATTAAAGTCAAATTCGCTCCCTTCCATTTTTACTGTTTTTCTCTTGTTTGTATATTTCTTGTGGGTGTTTTTTCGTTTATTGCTCCGTTTTTCTTTCATTTATTCTTATTTTCAGTCCTGTTTTTCGCTCATTTGTTGTAATTTTCTTTCCTGTTTGCCTTCCTTTCCTTTTTCATGTCCCGTTTTTCCTTTTATTCCCTTCAACTTAACTTTTTCCGTAGGTCCGATTTTCCTGTTTTTCTCTTCTTCTTTTTCTGTTCCATTTATCCATCCCATTCTCATTTTATCCCATCATTTTTGTTTTATATCTCATTTGACCTCTTATTACCGTTTGCCTCATTTCCTCTATCGGATTTCTTTTCTCTCACTCTCACTGTCCTTTTTTCCGCTTTGGTTTCTGTTCCGTTTTCATTTTCTTGCCCTATTTTCACAATTTGTCTTTCTTGTTTACCAACCTTTTCTTTTCATGCTTTTTTTTCTTTTCCTGTCCCGTCTTCTCTCTATTGTCGCGTTTTCCCTACCTTTCTTTCGCGTTTTCCGTTCTGCGAAAGAAAGCATTTTTCCTCTTTTATGTCTGCGGTTTTTTCTTTATCTTCTTTTGCTGACTTGTTTTTTGTCCGTTGTATTCTTAATTCTTTTCTAGTTTTGCTCTTTTGACTTTTTCTTCCATTTTCAAGCCCGTTATTCCACTTTTCTAGTCTCGTTTTTGTGTCTGGCCCCTTTTTCAACTTTTGTGTTTTGTCTGTTCCACTGTTACTCTTATGTCCTGCTTTTCCTTCTTTTCTATCACGTACTGTCTCAATTTACCTGCTCCGATATTTTCTCTTTTTCTGTCCGGTTTTTTCTTTTTGCTTTGTTACGTTTTTTCTCTTTTTCTCTCCAATTTGTCCTCAGTTTCTTTTTGGGTTTCCTCGTTTTGTGTATCGCATTTCCTTCTCTTCTCTCATTTTTCTTTTTTTACTATTTTACTTACTATTTTGTCCAATCTCATCTTTATTTGCCTCGTTTTTATTTTATGTCACCCGTTTTCTTCTTTTTCACTTCTTTTTTCATTTTACATCCCCTCCCATTGTGTCACGATTTTTATTTGTGCATGCCAGTTTCACTCCCGTTCCCTCTTTCGCGCGCGCGGGCGCATTTTTCTTGTTTTTATCACGTTTTCCCCCGTGTTTTGTTCCGTCTTTTACTTCAGGAGCAGCTAAAGGCAGAATTTTTATTACTTTCCTCTAGTGGTTTGATGACCCACTTCATGAAACCGCTTATAAAACTATAACCTTCTGATGACCGCTATAAGACTTTCTTCCGTCCAAGAGGGCCACACTTCTGAAGATTTTTAAAACCTCTTGAAGAGTCAGTTCATAAGCTAAAGTAGGTTTATTACGCAGTACTGTAAACAGCAATAAAACTGATTATGTTTTTCGCTGCTTGACGGCAACCGTCATTCGCTTTATTCGACAAAGCTATAAAGCACAAAGCTTGCTGCGTAAAATGATAAATTACCCAGGCAGCTTTATTAAACTTCCACTGTCGGATCATCCTGATCGATTTGATTTACAGCGAGCATAATGAAATATCCGAGAGAATCTATAATAAATTTTCAGCAGTTTCCAAAGTTGTACAGCATATGCGCATTAAATTTTCCCGTGCATATTGGAATAACAAGTGGTTAAAATTGACGTGACATCAAAATTTTGCATTATAAAACCAACAGTTTTATTGCAGATTGACAAGCAACCGCAAAAAAATCTAGTTTTATTGGTGCGCCATATAGTGCTTTAATCGCCTCGATACATTCAACTCCCGCTAATATGAAAAACACCTCGTTCAGATTAGGTGAATTCATTTTAAATCCGAATATTTGGTAACTCATTTTCATGGTCATAGTCATTCATTTTCACATACGCACAATACGTGCACCCTATGTTGTTTTGATTTGACGAAAACAAACGTTTTGAATACATATGCGCGAATTCTAAACGGCCTGATTGTAGAAGACGAAATTGGCTCGACTGTTTCAACTAAAACGGCCTATTTTGAGTGCTGAAGAGAGATAAGTTGCATATGAGCTATATGTTTTTCAACTTGCCCGGTCAACTTGTGTGACGGTTGTGCAATTTTTAATGTGAACGCATTCAAACCAGCGGGGTTCAGATTAAAGAAGGTCATTCCAGCGGTGGTACATGGTATTGCGCAACACCATGATAAAACCAGAGGTAATGATTTATACCGCAATAAAATCTTCATAAAATTAAACTTTAGGCTTTAGGTAAGTTAGTTGGACGTTCAGTTTACTATTTAGTTCATGACATTTCATGAAAATTTTTGAATTAGGTAAATATTCAGAAAATTTGATCATTAATAGATTAGAAATTGACAAGCAAGAAATAATATAAAAAAAGAATCATGTGACAGAAGACAGAACACAATTTTTCTACTTTTTTGTGGTTTTCCACTACCACTTATGTTAAATTAGACTTAAAAGCTGGATTTGAAGTCGGACTTGAAGTTGCACTTGAAAGCATCTAAAATTTGACATGTACTTGAAATTGTACTTGAAACTGAACTTAATGTTAAAGTTGAAATTAGACTTGTCAATGGACACGAAATTAGACATAGGGATTAAAGTTGAACTTGAAATTGAGTTACAATTGCACTTGAAGTTGTATTTGTAATTGAACTTAAAACTACGCTTACAATTCAACTTGACAGTGTTCATGAGTATATGTCGAAAGACGACAAATCGGTTTTGTGCGGATTTTGAAAATCAAATCATTTTTGTGCGTCATAAATTGACTAGAATAATGTTGCTTATAATGTAAGACAATTGTACAATATAATGTAAGACAATACACTGCTGCTAGTGCGAGCCGGATGCTGAGCAGGTACTGTCGAGCAACAAATAATGTGATGATTTAAGTTAGTAAATGACATCTAGTTTTATTTCCTCCCGGACAAATATTACCGAGCTTTTGTCCTAGCTACCGACCACTGCACTTCGAATGAAATAAATAAACTCTAACGAGTGTTTCTGTCGGTCCGGAATGGCCTAGTTTGTGGGGGCATGTGTAAGCCGAGTTTTGCAGGTGAACACGCTTACAGCGGCAAAACACACCAAACTCGGACATGAACTGAACTGTGCCAAGTTTAATAGCATTGCAGTGGATTACTTCCTTCGGAACCGAGAGCCAGCTTCTGGAAATGACCCTAACTAGTAACGAAAACGTGTATGTGTGTATGTGTGTGTTTGTGTATTTCGCATACAGACAGTTGCAATTCTGTCTTGCCCGACCATGCACCACCATTGGCTGCACTGCACATGCCAGAGCACAACCGGACACGATAGCACCCAGGCATTCATCCTGGGGTGTCACTTCAACTAATTACATCGGAAAAGTAGGTAGCTTCATTTTGGCCCAGGCCCAAATTGTCGCATCCAGGCTGCGGGTTATCATCATCACCACCACCGAGAATGGTTGTAGTGAACATTAACTTGGAAGGGAAAAGAAACACGGCATTTCCACCACGTCCACATCCTCCCAGTAGTGCAACAAGAAGCAGGTCTAATGGCTTTTCTGTATAGATATTATTCATAAATATGTCAGAAATAGCGGCATGTGTTGTAGGTACAAGCTGCAGGTACGGTATCTACTCACTTATTTTTTCTCGTTTTCTGTACAGTTTTCGAGAGCATGCTCATGTGCCTCTTGTCTGTTTGCCTCCAGGCTAACAATCCTCATCATATCTGAATGGGATGATGTGAACTGTAGAAGGCGCAACAATGATCTTTTGATACAATACAATGCAGGGTGTAAGTGGTGGAAAATTTCAAACAACTTTACGTCGCTTTGTGCCTGTGTGCTTCGGGGAAGTTGGATAAAAAATCGAATGCTGAGCAAATTCAATGGTCCCCAACTTCTATCGTATGATTTTGGTTTGTACCTGTGCAGTGAGAGATTTATTTATAAAGCTCAACGCACCAAAGTTCCGCGAAATTATATTTCAACGCACCCAAAAGGGATAAAAAACGAGGTTCAAACTTCTATGAAATATTTCGTATTACATTTCCCATCAACGATAAACTGCGAACTTATCATGTCGTCTACCGACGAAAATTCATCACAGCATCCACCGTGCGTCGGTGTCCATCATTGCAGCCAAAGTCCAGGAATGAGCTCGAAACCGTAACGCTCCGTTCATTAACGAATTAAATAGTTCCAAGTACGACGTTAGCTATCTCTCTTCTCACTGTTTGGAGCTCATTCTTCTGATCCCAAAATCCAAGTGGCGAGGGGGTTAAGTGGATTCTGTAAATGAGTAACACGAAGCGGTCTGAAAATAGAACTTTTGCTTGGGTTGCCTCCTGCCGCCTGCAACTGATCCGAGTTTCGTTCGGTTCCACGGTCCGCTGCATATCGTTTTGTAGCATTAGAGCGAAAGTGCTGCAGGCAATGCCGTCCGCGCGGGGTGGAGGTGGGAAGGGATTAACTTTCGGGTAGTGGATTTTGACGTTTATTTGATGAATCCGCAGCCAAATCTCTTGTCTTTTGCTTGGCAACACCGGTATTACCGCTTTTGCGAAGAATGCTGCAGGAAAACTTTCCATCATCATCGTCGTCGCTCGTCGACGTCATCACCACCGTTACCATCAGCATCATCCGCAGGATCGTCAGTCGGCCAACTAGCTAAACACTATGAAGAGAACTGTTCTGCTGGACTAGAAAGCTTTCGGTACAGTTGTGTTTGGACCGTGGATTGGATGCTGATGTTCGGTTAGTTGTTAAGCGGTTTTGTGCGTTTCTGGAAGTTTTGCTAAATACTATTCGGGGAGATGTATTGCGAAGCATTAAGCTATTTGTGGAATGCATTTCAATGGCTTTCTAGTGCTAAAATTCAAATTTCAAATGGAATGGAACGGGTGTGAGAGCGTAAAACTTTTACCGATAGTCAATGACTAACATGTTGCCATTATTCTTCACCAATAGCAAAGTTGCTCTCAGTAAAAGTTTTTATTATAAAGAATTGATATATTATAGTACAAAATATTCAATTCCGTTCACATATTGGCACTATTTATTATCTTTCAACTTATATCCAACGTCGGTCATGTAAAAAGTAAAGAGCAAGGAACGTCAAAGGTGAATTTTTAACCCGCGGAACAGTGGCAACTGTATTGTTACCAACGAAAAATATTTTTGTCGCTTCTCAAAGAATATCTTTTTATATATCACTTTCGTTGATTTTTTCGACATTATAAAAACTGTGATGTTTTCAGCGGACGTTTCGACTTACTTCCCTTTAATTATTGATTACGCATTAAACATCTATTCTCACTGCGATGTCCTCTATTACTTAAACAAATGAATATCGCATTGACCGCGGCAGATAGATTTTTTAGGATCATTCGCTGTCACAAACGGCAAAGGAAACTTGATCGAATCGAAAATTTAAACCTGAGAGAGAGAGGAGCCAGCTGGGATTGTTTTTGTGCATCGAACTGTCGGTGGAAACCGGGTATGAACTGTCACTGCGAACCGGGCTAGCTTGATTGAATAAAATAGCGGAAGCATTTATTTGCGATGAAATTTCAAACGTCTCGCAAACCCGAGCAAGCTAATTTGTTTCAAATGGTACTAGGTATTCGAATTGCCTGCATCAAACATAAGAAGAAGAATTAAACGAAAACAATCAATCTGTCACTGAGCTCCCTTCTTTCTCTCAAATTTTAACAAAAATCATAGCGAACTCGTTTTGCTATACAATCGGAGGTATGAATGCACGCAGTGTCGTGGTGCAATACATAGTGTTTGAACTCTCGCGCAAAAAGGGCGACATGAGATTGAATGAACGATGTTAACCGTTGTAGAAAAATAGTTTTAGCACTATCTCTTGGAGTAGAAATGGGAAATGAAAAAATATTTTTTGAAATTTTTCGAGTAACATTGATCAGAGTCACGCACAGCAATCATTGAGGAGCAGATCTGGTTTAATGATGACAGGTTCCCATGAGTTACTGAGCTACTTTGGTCATTCTCTCATTTCAGAGTTCTCCAATCCAAACTATTCTAAAACTTAAAACAACTAATAATTTCACCGTATCACCCACATACGTTCAAAAACTTCGAATATTCAACCATTAAGGGTTACACCTCAAGTAACAAACCAAAAATCGCTTAGTTTTATTATATTTTATGAAGATTTTGTCGTGGCATTACCGTTATCAAAAGATTTAAGGTGGTCATACGCATTGAATTCGATAAAACTATTCGTAACACAAAACCACAGATCTTACTGCGGTTTCAGATATTACCGCTATAAAACTAGCTGGCTAGTTTTTGTCTCCTTCAAAACAATTCTAAGTATTCTCATGAAAAGGCGTGTATAGATGGAAGGAGCAGCATAACGCTGGTAAATTCGCCTACAAAGTACTCTCCCAGATCTAGTTAAAACCGGGAAGCTACACACGGAGGACACACGCGCCATTGTTGTTGTTTTCGAGCGGAATGTGCTGTGGACGATACTTGGGGCAGTACAAACTGAACGCGGAGAGTGGTGGAGGCGTATGAATCATGAGCTACTACAGGCACTGCTTGGCGAAAGTCGATAGATTGCGTTGGGTGGTCCAGACCAAATCCAGAGGATGCTAGACGACAATGCGACGAAAATAGTTCTCTTCGACAACCTCATCGGAACCAGTAACAGGGGGCTTCACGTGCAGGATGGCTCTACCAGGTCGAAAGTGATTTGCGGCTTCTGAGACGACTGGAAAATTGGTGACGAGTGGCCCAAGATCGAGTTGAATGCAGACGACTGCTTGAACCAGCACGAGCCATTCCGGATCTAGGCCCCCTCCAGAAAATTTTTCTAGCTGCGCCAATGCAACTGTAATAAATCTTAACAGCTGCGATATTTTTATGATAAAACAGCTATAAATTTACGCTCGAAGGAGAACCAATAATTGGTTATACAGTGCTTTTGGAATGATAATACTAAAACCAAGCAAATTTCTTGAAGTTTTATTGTGAAGTGTTACTGGATTTATTAACGAAAATATTTTTTTATGACAGGCCATATTGATATCTCAGCAATTTTTCTAAACTCTGTTTCAAAAATCCCAGCTATAGACCGGACGGCACTCTAAAAAAGGGTAAATTTACACTGCAATAGGAATAAAGCCAGGATGTCTGTTCTCTGTACTAAAACTTCATTTGACAAAAAAATTGAACTCAAGTAGGTAAACAAAAATAGATGTAAATAAGTATAAAAAAGCCGTTTTCGATATAAAACTGACTGGAAAGCCGAAAATCCACAATACAATAAACGTAAATAAATGTAAAGAAATAGTACCTGGGTTGAGCCACTCCCACCCCTTGCTGGCTTAAACTTGGGTTTGGGTTTGGATTTGGACTTAGACTTTGTCTTGGGGTTGGGCTTGGACTTGGACATGGACATGAACATCGACATGGACTTGTACTAGGTTTTAAATTTGGACTTGGATTTGGACTTGGGCTTGAAGTTGAACATAGACTTGGTCTTGGGTTTCGACTTTGATTTGGATTTGGACACGGACTTGGACTTGAACTTGAACTTGAACTTGGACTTGGACTTGGGTTTGAGCTTGAACTCGGACATAGACTTGGACATGGGCATGGACTCGCACTTGGACTGTGATTTGGATTTGGACTTTAACTTGGACTTGGGCTTGGGCTTATTCTTGGGGTTGGGCTTGGACTTGGACATGGACATAGACATGGACATGGACTTGGATTTGGACTAGGATTTGGACTTGGACATGGGATTTGGCTTGAACTTGAATTTGGACTTGGATTTGCACTTGGACTTTGATTTGAACTTGGCCATAGACTTGGACTTGGAGTTGGAGTTGGATTTGGACATGGACTAGGCCTTGGACTTAAACTTGGATTTGGACATGGACTTGGACTTGGACAGGGTCATGGACGAGGACTTGGATTTTGATTTGGAAATGGACTTGAATTTAGAGTTGGACATAGACTTGGACTTGGACATAGACTTGGAATTGGACTTGGAATTGGACTTGGACTTGGATTTGGACATGGACTTGAACTTGGAGTTGGATGCTAGATTTGGACATGGACTTGGACTTGGACTTGAACTTGGACTTAGATTTGGATAAAAACTTGGACTTGGACTTTGATTTGGACATGGACTTGAACTTGGACTTGGATTATGATTTGGATATAGACTGGACTTGGACTTGGACTTGGACATGGACTTGGACTTGGAGTTGGATGCTGGATTTGGACATGGTCTTGGACTTGAACTTGGACTTGGACTTGGACCTTGATTTGGACATGGACTTGGACTTGAACTTGCACTTGGACTTGGATTTAGACTTGGACATAGACTGGACTTGGACTTGAACTTGGACTTAGACTTGGACCTTGATTTGGACATGGACTTGGACTTGAACTTGCACTTGGACTTGGATTTAGACTTGGACATAGACTGGACTTGGACTTGGAGTCGGATGCTGGATTTGGACATGGACTTGGACTTGGACTTGAACTTGGACTTAGACTTGAACTTGGACTTGGATTGGACTTGGGCTTGAACTTTGATTTGGACTTGGACCTGGACTTGGACTTGGACTTAGAGTTGGACTTGGACTTGGACTTGGACTTGGACTGGGACTGGGACTTGGACTCGGACTTGGACTTGGACTTGGACTTGGACTTGGACCTGGACTTGGACTTGGACTTGAACTTGGACTTGGACTTGGACTTGGACTTGGACTTGGACTTGGACTTGGACTTGGACTTGGACTTGGACTTGGACTTGGACTTGGACTTGGACTTGGACTTGGACTTGGACTTGGACTTGGACTTGGACTTGGACTTGGACTTGGACTTGGACTTGGACTTGGACTTGGACTTGGACTTGGACTTGGACTTGGACTTGGACTTGGACTTGGACTTAGACTTGGACTTGGACTTGGGCTTGGACTTGGACTTGGACTTGGACTTGGACTTGGACTTGGACTTGGACTTGGACTTGGACTTGGACTTGGACTTGGACTTGGACTTGGACTTGGACTTGGACTTTGACTGTGGCTTCGGCTTAGGCCTAGGATTGGACTTGAGCTAGGCCTTAAAATTGGACTTCAACTTGCACATGGATTATTGTTTTCGACTCTGACTTATTATTTGGACTCAGACGTGGAAATAACCTTGGTTATGTGATTAATGGAAGATCCCTCAGGATCAGAAAAAAATATATAGCTTCTAAGCAAGTCTTCCCAGCAACGGTATCTTGGCCGGATTACCACAGGAGGGGTCCAACTTTGATTGTGAAAGAGTAGCTAACAACGAGATGAGACGATATCGTAGACCTTTTTCGACGAATGTCAAATAGAGTATGTTTCATTCTTGCCGAAATTCTGAATTTTTTTCATGTTAATGTTTGCTACGTTTTCATAGCAATAACCTATTATGCTATAGATTGGTAATATTTAAGAAATTCAATAGCAAAAAGTGTGACTTTGATAGTGCCGATTGAAGGGGTCAGAATCCCGAATATCCCCGCCCCGTGGCTACGTCCTAGCATCAGCTCTGTCTACAAGTGATAGGGTTTACTAAACTATCATTCTTAACCTATCTTTGTATAACCTTCAGAAACATTGAAGTGCCGTTTTACGTCCACTATTGGGGGGATGTGAAAAAAGCGGTCGCAAAAAAAGAAGACGTTAATTCAAATTTGGACGTAAAAAAAGACATTTCGAATTTCCTGAAATTACCTCATGATATTTGATGAGGACGTTAATTCACATTTCGGACGGCAAACGAGCAGACGTTAATTCAAATTTCAGACGGAAAGAAGTGGACGTAAAGAGAATCAGGTAAAGTGAAGGCACGTAAAAAGAGATTCTAGTGTATTACATAAGTGTTGGTGATAGACGATAGATTTAACGTATGTCACATGATTCATATGACATATGACAGACACTCTGCCTGGTTAGTAAACCTAGTAGCCACGAAGAGCCACTTTACTGACGAATAAATTCGTGCAAAGTGGTCTATCTATGTTCTTTCATAATCTAAGCTTTTATCCAAATAGGCACGATAAAATTTAATACGAATGCCTTCATTTCATAACTGAGAAAACTGTTAAAAATTTCTTTTCATTATTTCACACACCAATACAAATGTCACCAAAAAATAAGACTGATTATTGAATGATCTGACAGTTAAATCGCGAAAAACAAACATTTACAAATTAGCGAAACATTTTCAGCTGACTAGCGCAGCAACTTAATGTGAAGCTTTGTATAATAGAATAAAACACTTAATATATCTCAGTCATATGTAGGGCTAATATAGAACTCTTATAAAATCCGTACTCTAAAGATGGTTGCATATTTGGTTTTGATGATTACATTAAAATTGGACCAAATTATTCTAACGTGGTCGTACGAGGTCTCCAGGTGGTTGTTATAATGACATGATCGATAAAATGGGTTTTAAAATTTGGTTCTGAAATCTACTTCATAATTAAAATAAACCCAAAATTACTGCTTGGGATACTTTTTTATTTACTACTTGGGCGGTGGGATCAGTGTTTTGTTCAATGCTAGTTTTGCGCTGGTTTGCAAACCACGGGAGTTCAGCTGTAGTCCGAAAAGAAAATGCTTTTCAGAACTACAGCTCGTCATTTATTCGTATTCTTATTAACACCTGGAAATAGTTTAAATTGTTTCTTATCATAGAAATATTTCAAACTATTTTCTTGTCATTATTGAAATTTGTAAAATATCCTGGATATATAACAAAAGTCAAATCGGCCAGGCCAACTGTGAAACATTGCCGCAAAGACGATTCTGTGAAATGGATCTTGTGTGAATAATTTATTCATACATAAATACATTTCTGAATCAATAGGGGAGGAAGAAACGGGGACGTCTCGTACCAACCGTTTTTGTTCAATTGTTATTGATTAGTTTTCATATTCGTTGGGATTACTCCGGAGTACAGCTCGTCATTTGACCTCAAACTGTTCCCCAGCTAGCGTAACCTCAACACTAGAACTCCCGGAATTCCTGCCATCTACCGTATACTTTACCTTAGTAGAGTTGACGATGAGCCTCGCAGCTTCTCTCTTAAAGGTTTATTAGTTTCTTCCGCAGCCCTGTGGATGAACTCGATGATATCGATGCCATCTACAAAACCAAGAAGTATGTGAACATCGTTTTTTAACTGTTTGCTCCTCAAACTGGTTCTTAAAGAACAGTGTTGGATAACAGATTTGAGAAGGCATTCCCTGGCTTCAGTTCATTTCACGTCACGACAGCGTCATTCGTTCAACCAGTTTCATCGGAAAACCGTGTATAAGCATTATCTGCGCATATACCCCGCCCAGTTAGCTCCGGAGTACGATGCTGGCCTAACAAGCCAGTCGTAGTATGCTCGATACTCGACTGGGCGGTGCCGCTAAAGATTTAATTAGATCTTTGCACTAGCGTCGTAATTTTCCTGTACTCTAATAACCGGCTGCGAAGTCTATTGATAAAGAAGGGTAAGTTCTGAAGGAAGTTTATACTCATGGCTTTGCTTTTGCGCATATAATTTCATTTCACTGAATCGTACGTCGCTTTGAAATCTACGAACAGGTAGATTTGGTAGGTCGGCCGGTTCTACTCCCAGAATCTATCGCTGAGCAGTCTACTCAAAAACCTGGTCTAGTGATGATGACGAAAACAAACTTTTTGCATCTTCAAACTAGTTTAATTGACTATTTTCATTGTAGGTGCAGCGTTTAGTGTGATGCTCTTTGAGTGGTATTGGAGATAAAACTGTTTTAAAGAACTTTAAATCATATATTAGTTTTTGCTTTGTGTAACTTTGACACTTTAAATCAATCAATAATCAGTAGTTGCACTCAGTAGGACAAAATCAAGTGGGCTACAATAATTTAATTAAAGAGACACAGTCGAAATGCTTCAACTGTGACATGCATGTGTCCTAGAAACACAATCCGTAGGTAGGTATATGATCTATCATAGATATCCAGTATATTGATTGAACTGATACGTTCATAATCAATCAACTAAGAGGCTATGATATCCGGTTCTATTTTGTCTGTGCTGCATTCGGGGTCAACTACCATCACCAAAATGCAACCCTTGCTCCTGTCACATTCAATTCCCGTACCATTATTGGCTTTTTTGCATTATTTCCACTGGCGTCAATAACTATTATCATCATCATCCTCATCGTGGTCATCGCCATTTTCAGCGTCAGACAGACGAGGATGGGTATGTGTCTATGAATCGAACCGTTTCAACATAGTCAAGCAATCGAATTGTTTTATCAACGTACTTCCAGCTCGAATTTTCAAAGAGAAAAAAAAGCATTTCAGTTTTATTTGGCTGTAATAAACATATTACTCTCTCGGATTTTGTGTACTTTACCAACCTCCAAATTAACTGAACTCTATCAGGATGTTCCAGATTTCATCGTGATTGTAAATGACAGATTTTAATTGCCGAAAAAAAAAGAATTCGAATATTCATCCCCCGACACGACGAGAAATAAGCTTCAAACCAAATAGATACGCTTCATCAGATAACGCTAACATTGCGGTTTAACCCGATTGCATTTGTGGACAACGGTTGTCCCCTGCTGAGTTCTGGGTTGGGTTCTGGCGATTCCCAGCTGATTCGCGATTCGCGGGCCTGCGTCCGTGTACCGCGTACCGAAGCGATTCGAACCGGTGCAGCTCGAATGGGACGGAAAATTCACGCTTCGGAGAATTATTTAATAACACTTTCGACGGAATTGGATTAGTCCGATAATCCCGACTGCAGTCCCGGCAGAGCAGCCAGCAGCGGGGTTTTACGTGGCTACGCACCGGATATGCAACGGTGACGGTCGGCGTCGCTCGCCCGGCAGCGCAGCGTGGAGTTGTGGATGACGAAAAGTGTAACTGCAGCAGCACTCGGCCGGATCAACTACCGCAAGCGGAGTTATTCAAATCAGTTATTTCTAAACAATCGGAATAGAATTTTAGTTGCCTTCGCTTTTGGAATATGCGTGCGGGTTGGGTGTGGATTATGTATAAGCTTTTGAAAGGGCGGTGGATCTTTTTTTTCATGTAAGTACTGAATTCACAGAAACTGGATACAGTGTTGTGCGAGGCTGGTTTCGAATGGTGTTTGGAGTATTCAATTTTGAGTTAACACTGGAATCACCCATCGTCTTGGTGCTTTTTTGTAGAATTTGCTTATTTTGGTTCAGCTACGATTACGATTTATGCCAACTGTCCCAGAGATTTCTGTGTGGGATTTTAGCAAATTATAAAAGGGCAACGTTGATGGCAAATTAAATACTCTTGATTCAGGAAACGAGTGAAAATGGCGCGGAATATTTCCTTATGTCCTTTCCGAAGAGTGCCTATTCCGGGGAATTTTAACGGAGTTCAACGAAGTCAAAACAGAAGTACAGCACAGATCGAAGCCAGACAGATAGTTCCTTTACCGTGTAGCATCGTTCCGTAGTGACAGGAACGGCTTAGAACTGGCAGCTCGGATACAGAAAAGAATTTAATTTAAAATTTGCTAGCACGATGTGAAAAGGTGCGTAGGAGACGATGAGGGCGGCGGCAACGACAAAGGAAGATAAGTCTTATCGCATTGCTCTGCCGGAGCGATGACGCCGATAAGATGATATGAACCGGGATTGATACTTTGTGAGTCGTCGAGGGCGGATCCGTTAATTGGATTCTTTAGAATTTCTGCTGACAAAATTGCAGCTCATCAACCGGTTGATGAAACGATTCTTCGAATTTTGCAAGAATGTTTGTATTTGTTCAGCATTTCGATAATTCATCAGGTTGAAATTAGATTTTTGAGGAACTGTTTGTAGATATCGTCACTGCTGTTAATTCCACAGAATTAACTATTGAATAATTGAATAAATTAGATACTTTCTTTCAACATAAATTATAAAATAGGAAAAGGTTTCACCACTACCTACTATCCGAAATTCTCATAAAACTTTTCAGTTTCCCGCCTGAATTTGCATTTTAAATTTTCCTTCCAGCTTTACTTTGACTGACTGCACAATCGATAAAGTATCACTTCTTCTCAGTTGTTATTTTGGCTCAAAGAGTTGTCAACTAAAACCCGGCATAACATAACTCATCGTGGCTTACCGGGGGGGTATCATGTGATTTACGACGGCCTGTTATCGGAAAATATCCATCAATCCCGTGCATGTGAAATATGGGCAGCCGCCACCAGCACCAGACTGGGTAGCAAAAGTTTCGCTGGCACACAAACTTGGCAGGCAGGTAGGTGGTTTGGTAAAAAATAAAAATTGCTGCGACGTTGTCTCAAATCGGTACGCAAAACTTTGCTTGGAACAATTCTTCGGAAAAAGTTTTCCCATTCGCTTTGCCACCGGGATCAACTTTCCAGCAGAGTCTAGCTGCAATCTGTATTGTTATAATATCGTTAAGGACATCTTCCCACCCGACCGATGGTGCGGTGCCGTTGCCGGTGCCGGTGGCGGATGGCGAACGACGAGTAGGAAATTGTTTGAATACTCTCATCGTCATCTGAACTGTGTAATCCCCATATCGGTATGGACGGGTGCCAGGCGAAGTTGGAATATTTTTCCAGATCGCATAACTTTGCCGGATTTCCTCCGATGGGACGATAGATTTAGCGGCGTGAATGATGTAATTGGATTTTTTAATAGCTCTGGCTATGTCAGCAGCGCTATTGTTGTCGACAGTGAAATGTTTGAACCTGGGCTTCGGTCCTCTAAGTCCGCTTATCCTCCCAGGGCAAAATAAAATAAATGTTTGCATCATACATTCTATCAGAATCATGATTACGCATTCATATTTCCGTGCAGCTGGCGGTGATAATAAATCGATGAAATTCGTTAGATTTCTCCTACTTGAAGGCTCAACCGAACGAAAGGGTACAGCGAGATAATCTGTATTCCTGGGCAAAACATGTATACAAATGTTTCTCTTGTTTGGGGTTGCTCGTCTGCTCGTATATACACTAGTTTCCTATGTAAAAAGCATCCTTCGTTCGAGCCCATCTCGTCCGTTTTTCTTGCGCGGCCGGGTGTGTGGTAGGAAAAAGCCTCCCGCAGGTTTTTGCTTATTTTTCACACTCGTCGTTTGTTGCCTCGCCCGGTGATTGATGGGAAACAAATTCAATCAAGCGCCTACATGCGTGACAGGGAATATATCTCGAATATACATATGATTGTGATACGGATATTGACGCGAGGAGTTAGAACATTTATGTACCGTATGCGTGAAGGCAGGCAGGCAGGCGGGCGCTCTGACTAGGCAAAATTCTACGAATCCTTCAGCTCTCTGTCGACTGTGGCGCTGGAGATACATATAGTGGGAATGTGATAGCAAACATTTGCCTTGCCAGTCAACCAGGTCCAAGCCCGGGTCGGCGCGGCGAGACGGCTGCTGGCTCAAAATAATTTGTCAGCTTTGGTAAGAGTTTGGGGATTCAATTTTGTAGATGAATTACATGTGGGGAAAAGTTTCGAATATTTAGTTTCTTGACATTTGAGCCAAATTTGCGACGAAGACTGAAGCGCCGGCTTTTTTGACTCGGTTAGATTGGGTTACTAATATGGTTTATTTGCTGTCTTTATCTTGGTATGGCATTGTTCGACTATATTTATCTCATCGTTCCATCAATCAGGAGATACTAGCGAAGTTGTTTGACTTTTATGAGGTTAACAAAGTTCGAGAAAATTACGCATCCTTTTTGGATTCGGAAAAACCAAATATTCTGAACGGTTGGCATAACTACCGCTCGCCTTCGTAGAGAAAATTCACGCTAATGCTTCTTTTTTCGCAACATTCAAGAAATAGTTTTTACGCAAACCGTTATCCCGAATTTCCCGAGATTAGGTTCTCGGTTGATGATGATGACGTGCTTTTTTCGCGCCAATAGCGGCAACCTTGGTAAAAAAGCTCAAACAAAAAGCGGATAGGGTTTCCCATAGGTGCACCTTTAGTTTGTTTATATATATTCCTTACTAAAGCATGTGTTTTAGACTTTGCTTTGTATGTGCAGACTCAGTACCTGCGACGCCCCGGTATTAATCGAATAATGAACATAACGGTGTCTGACCTGACCTGCCGCAACTGGTCAGGGCTCATCACGTACGATATTTCGCGACGCCATGGTAGAATCGCTACCGGTGACAATTTCTTCTCCACATTTCTTTACGAAGTTTGATATTCAAACGTTAATTCGCATATACATATGCCGTCTGTCCTAAGTAACAATTTGGGTTTTATTAAAATCTTATGATGGCATTTAAGATCAAAATTGGTCATTGAAACCGCCATAAGAGTATAATAAAACTGTTACCTTGTTGCCTGGGTGTGGAACGTTAAGGAATCGTGGAAATATAGGTGTAGGGACGAGGGAGAGAATCTAATCACAAACGAGCGCAAGGTGGTCGACGGATGGAAGCAGTTCTTCGGTGATCACCTAAATGGCGAAGTCGCAGAAGGAGGCGGAACGGAAATTAACCTGGGAGCGCCCATGGAAGATAGTAATGTCCTAGCACCTGATCTCCAAGAAGTCAAACGAGAAATCAGGCTGCTGAATTCCCAAAAAAGCCGCTGGGAAGGACCGCCTACCGGCAGAGCTTTATAAACATGGCGGAGAAACGCTAGCAAAGGCTCTACACTGGGTTATTTCGAGGATTCGGATTTGGGAGAAGGAAAAGCTACCGGAGGAATGGATGGAAGGAGTGGTTTGTCCCATCTACAAAAAGGGTGATCGGCTAGACTGCTGCAACTATCGTGGTATTACGCTGGTAAACGCCGCCTACAAGGTACTGTCCCAGATCCTGTTACGCCGGCTGTCACCGATAACACAAGGTTTCGTAGGGAATTATCAGGCGGGTTTCATGGGGGCTTGCGCAACTACGGACCAAATTTTTACTATCCGACAGATCTTGCAGAAATGTCGGGAGTACAACGTGCCCACGCATCACATCTTTATTGATTTCAAAGCAGCATACGATACAGTCGATCGAGACAAGATAATGCACGAACACGGTTTTTTGGACAAACTGACGCGACTGATCAGAGCTACATTGGATCGAGTGATGTGTTTCGTACGCATCTCTGGGACACTCTCGATTCCTTTCGAGACGCGGCGAGGGTTGAGACACGGTGACGGTTTATCCTGCATGCTGTTCAGCATCGCTAGCTCTTGAGGGGGTGATCCGACGAGCGGGCATCGAAACGAGAGGCACGATTTTTACCAAGGGTAGCCAATTTCTAGGCTTTGCAGATGACTTCGATATCATAGCCAGGAACTTTGCGATGGCGGAGGCAGTCTACGCCAGACTGAAAGTGGAGTCTAGGAGAATTGGGCTAAAAATAAATGCTTCGAAGACCAATACGTGAAAGAAAGAGGCTCAAAGGAAACAAACGCGCGTCTCCCACGGACGGTAATCGTTGACAGCGACGAACTAGAAGTGGTAGAGGAGTTCGTGCATTTGGGATCGCTGGTGACCGCGGACAACAACACTAGATCCAGCAGCGCATCCAAGCGGGAAATCGGGTCTACTTTGCCCTTCGTAAAACGCTACGATCAAGAAGCATATGCCGTCGCTTGAAGGTAACAATGTACAAAACCCTTATTAGACCGGTAATTCTTTATGGACTAGAAGCCGTAACGCTGCTCACCGAGGACATACGCGCCCTTGCCGTGTTCGAGCGGAAAGTGCTGCGGACTATATTTGGCGGAGTACAAACTGAAAGCGGAGAGTGGCGGAGGCGGTATGAATCACGAGCTACAGGCACTGCTTGGGGAGACTCCCATCGTTCATCTAGCGAAAGTTAGCAGGCTACGATGGGCCGGACACGTCGTAAGGATGCCGGATGACAGTGCGACGAAAATGGTAAAACCCGAATTAATCCACCTAGCGGTGTGACCTAGCCTTTCTACTGCCACAATAATCATTATTTAATTTCTCAGGAACTTAATTGTAGATGTATAGATGTTATATCAGACTATATTTTTAAATATCCGCTCCGTATTCCTCAAAATCCTTATTTGCCAGTAAAATTCACAACGTATTGTGTAGAATAATTATATTTTCTTTCCTTGGGTGCGTAAACATGTAAGCGTCATTTATGTTACTTGATGAACACCTTATTTAGTTTTATAATATTTATAGAAAAATAATGTAAACACAAAAGATCATTTTTACAGACTTGAATGAATATGTATAGAAAATTAGAAATTAACCCTCTAACGGGTCTACAGACGGCCTTAACTTTCGGGCTTCAGAACCACATACGAAACTTGTTTTGAATTGACAATATGAAGTATTTGTTCATAGCAGATTTTTTGATATTTTGATATTAATACCATGCATTCGAAAGTTAGCATCTTTGAAAAACAAGAGTTCAGAAAAATTATTATTATATTTCACTTTTGAAGAAAAAGGATATCTACAACAAAATGATTGATCTCAAAATTTTACTATTGGTTTGCTTGGCTTCAATTTTGCAATATATCTGAATTAGAAAAAAATTACTGAATAGAGCATTAGATATGAATACGAGAAATGGAACTATTTCTTAGCTAGCACTCCTTCAGATAATTATTTTTGCATGAAAATCAAAACTTAAGCTTCTTTTGAATGTACTTTCATGAAAAGATAGTCATTAGCTTGATCGCATCGTTTTTACAATGTTAGAGGGTTAGGAAAACAAGATGAGGTCGAAAAATAGTGCCAAAGCTGCGCCATAAACATGCTTGAGAATGGGAAATACGACCGATATGATTCCCAGTGCTTGTCTTTTTTTGAGTTTTTTATTAAAACATGATACATGACATAAGACATCTGTCCTTTAAAATATCACTAACGAAAACAAATCTTACAAAATTTCTACCGTGCAACGTTTACTTCCTATTTTTCATATAACATTTCTAAGCTCTAGTATCTATTGATTGAAAATAGCATCTATTGATGCGCAGAATTTGTTTGGAATTTGTACAAATTTATTTGGAAAAATCAACTCACTAGTATTTTTGATACTATACACCACTATACCTAGATGCTTAAATAAACTGCTTTTCTTCGCTTTTTGCTTTTCTTGTACAATTGTGAGTAACAGCAAGTGAAGAAAATGACAATTGGAATCTGAAATCAAAGAAAAGAAAAAACTTTTCGATTGAATCCCACTATTTAATATTTATTTGCAACAGATACGTAGTTCACCTACGACGTGCAGGCTTCATCAGTGTCTTATTTCAAAGCGTACACGTATCTGTCGCGAATAAATAATAAATAGTGGAATTTAGTCGGTAAAAGTTTTTTCTTTTCTTTAATTTCAGAGTTCGTATTCCACTAAGAGGCTTCAAAAACTTCAGACAATTGACATGTTTCTCACTTTTCTTGAATTTCATTGCAAATTTTAAAATTGCAAATTGTCATCACATACATACATACATACATACATACATACATACATACATACATACATACATACATACATACATACATACATACATACATACATACATACATACATACATACATACATACATACATACATACATACATACATACATACATACATACATACATACATACATACATACATACATACATACATACATACATACATACATACATACATACATACATACATACATACATACATACATACATACATACATACATACATACATACATACATACATACATACATACATACATACATACATACATACATACATACATACATACATACATACATCACACACATCTCATACATTGAATACAATCAACATTTGATTGATATGTTTTGATTTCACACGTTTTAACGGTTTAATATACGGTGCTTAAGTGTTAAAGTTTGAATAACTTTTGAATGAAGCATCCGATTTTAAATAACTTGGTTTCATTTGATAGATCTCAGCAGTAATTTTCAAATAATCATAAAATGTGTGATGTTTTTCATTAAATTAATGCTTATATGTTACATAAATATGTTTTAAATACTATTTTTTCACATTTATTTATGTAACTTTCAAACTACAAGTCCAATCGTCATGAAATTTGGAAGTTAAGGGTTTGCAAGGCTCCTGTTTCATATGCAATCAATTTTGTTCAAATCGGTTAAGAGACCTATGAGATAATGAAGTCCCATATTTTTCGTATTTTTATACATAACTTTTGAACTAAAAGTCCGATCAGTATGAAATTCAATAGCGACCAATGGGACACCTAGACCTTTCATTTGACACTAAGAACATTAAAATCGGTCCAGCCATCTCCGAGAAAAGTGAGTGAGATTAAAAGCGTCACATACACACACACACACATACACACACACACACACACACACACACACACACACACACACACACACACACACACACACACACACACACACACACACACACACACACACACACACACACACACACACACACACACACACACACACACACACACACACACACACACACACACACACACACACACACACACACACATACATACACACACACAGAAAATGCTCAGTTTTCGAAACTGAGTCGAATGGTATATAACATTCGGCCCGCAGGACCTTCTTTCCATTTCCGGTTTTCCAAGTGATTTCTATACTTTTATACTATATATTTATATAGTAGAAAGGCAAAAAGATAAAATTCAGCATTACGTACAGATATACATGCTAAATGAATCGTATTTCATGCGTAAAATTGGCATATCCGTACTATTTTGGAGGTGATATACGTGATTACGAATAATTTTGAGCGTTACGACTATATAAGTATTTATATGCGATAATATCCGATTAAGCGCGAGTCGCTCCGTACTACTCTACGATTTTGTGCTGAAAATCGTATGTATGGCAGTCATTATCATTATATACGACAGAAAATCAACTTGATCCCACTTTATCCAGCTTTAGTTACGATTTCGAGTTTGTTAGGAGATATTTACGATAGCTTTCGGGTCATGCAGTAGTACGCGCACAGATTCGTCAAGAAGTGAGGAGTGATTCGTTATTAACGAAAAACGGAGTTTTTATAAAACGGCGTAGTGCAGGAATTTGCAGGAGTTTTGCCATGCATGTAATGTACAATGATTGTGCTGGTAGCTTGCTTACTGACAAAACGTCGGTAGTAGCCAAATGGAAGGAGCCTTTTCTAGACGCTGTTGAATAGAGAGATAAACACGAAGATTAGTAGGAATAGGATAAGAATTGTGAGCGATGGCCAAGCTTTGAAGCCACCAACGCAGCGGAATTTTTGGAAAGCAATCAGTGAGATGAAAAACGGTAGGGTGGCTGGAAAGAACGGTAACCCTGCTGAACTTCTAAAAGCGGGGAGTGAGCGGCCATCAATTCGAATGTAAAAGCTATCAAGCATTACATTGCTGTCGGTGAGTATCAAGCCGGTTTTCTTGAGGGTCAGTCACTCTACGACGGATCATATATTTACCTTGCGTCAGTTACTAAACAATTTCCAGGAGTAGAACTTGCAGACTCATCATCTATTTATGGACTTTGAGGCGGTGTACGATTTAGTCAAACGTAATGAGCTGTGACAGATAATGATGGAACATGGGTTTTTGACGAAACTTTGTAAGCTAGCTAAGCTGAAATTAACTTAAGCTGAGTTACACTATCTACTATTCAACATTGTCTTGGAAGGTGCAATACGAAGAGCAAACGAACGGAAAGGAACGGTACTATCAATAAGAAATCGCACATGCTTTTTGGTTTCATCCGTCAATATCATCGGAGTCAAAGAGGCTCCCTACTGTTGGTGAACGAAGGCTCCACCTTTTTGAGGTAAGTTAAATGTACAAAATACCATTTTCAACCAATCAAGTACAATGACTCAGTTTTAAAATTTAGTTGAGCAAATGAATTAAGGCAATCAAAAGTCAAAGAGTGGGTCAAAACTGTGCATACATTAATATACAGAATAACAGATAATAACAGATAATAACATTAATAACAGAAATCACCTAGTCTCAAAAGACTCACGAAGCACCCTTCATAAAACCTTACCACAAAGATCTCATCTCATTTTAAAGTGCATCAAATCGAGTGCATGGTAAAAGAAATTATACAATTAATTAACAAACAATATCATCTTGATTTTATCAACTTTGCAATTAATTTTAAGAAAAAAAATTGAAGAAGTACGCCTCATCGTCGTCGCACTCTCTGTCTCTCTCCGGGCACATAAAAACTTTCCTCCAGCAGAAAGCACCTACAACAATTTCCCAAATGAACCCATTCAAGTCCAAAACTTGCTTAACCGCAAACACTCGCACACATCGTACTCCATCCTCCCCCACACCCTCGTCGCAAACTCTTCTTCACGCAGTGGGATCGCTCAGGGCTTGTCAGGGAGCAAACTTTTCCTTCACCAACGGCTTAGCGATTAAAAGCTTCACTCGACAGTTCCATCAAGCTCATCCTGATGAACCCCCGCTCGGTCGGTTGGGCGGTTTGAAAGGAGCGGAAAACGAAACGAAAGGGTGGAGAATAACTCTCTCGTAAGGCCGCTCATAAGTCGAACAACACGAAAAATACATTACCGGAAAAAGTTTTTGCAAGCCGCGTGACAATTCGAATCTAATGAGAATTGCTGCCGCTCGATTCAGCACAACCGATTCAGGAGCGCTGCGGCAGCGTGGCGGATTACTAGGACTCACGTTCGCACGGTGAAATTTCGTATGATTCCGGAAGCGAGCTTGACGAGTGCATTGTAGTTTTGCCTACCTGGAATACTGTCGGGTGGTGTGTGCCTTATCAAGCAATCACATTTCTTCGAAATTCCGACCTCTACTAATCCGTGCTAGTTAGTGAAAATTCATCTTCTTCCAGGTGTCACAATTTGCTGCTCTGCAAACGAGCTCCAATCACGGGAGACAAACGTAGGACGATAATAACGTAAATAGTGACGTGACCGGATTCTCTAAATAAGGCCTAATAAATTTTTGTATTGGTGGGAGTAATTCATTTTGTTCCAATTGGTGCAAAAAGATAATCATTTTCTGAGTATTATATACATAATAATTAATTTTTGTACTAATTTATCCCTCTAATGTACACTGAGTAAAGTGTGGTCTATCATAAAACACATCATTGCGTGCCTTATCACTTACATATTAGCGACGGTTTTAAAAACCTTCACGCAGGATGAAATTCCACGAATTTTGTCTACCGCCAGTTTACGTTGACGGGAGAACCAAAGCCCTCCGACAAAAAGGATTAGGTGCCATTGCTTGTGTCAAACTGTTTTTGTGTAGGCAAGGCATGAAAAGTTTCCAATGAATGACAGCTAAGTACGCTGTTGTGTGATGTAAGCCTTTTTGAGTGCAATGAAGCCAATTAGTCTGATTGGAGCATTTACCAGGCAAATTGGATGATGTTTGTGATTGGTTGGCTGTGAAAAAGGAACATATTTGAAGAGCATAATTGAAGTCGAAGAATTCAATTCATCCAAAAATAGCAAAGCAAGACTTGAATCATAAATTTTCCCTGAACAGTTCTTCTGCGCAACCGAAAGCCTTTAACTTTCCAGTTCCAGTAATCACAAATTTGCCTGCAGCGTTTGCCAAGTAGTTTGGCTAACAATAATAATGATAATAATCTCATCCGGCTCGGCTTTGTTCGAATCACTGGTTCACATCACGCCCAAAAGCTAAACAATTCAATTCATTCAGCGCATTCCCTCATTTCTCCCTATTGATAAGATTTCGACGGAATGAACAATGTGAAATTCGCCGAAGGGCCTGAAACGTTTTCATTCACGGCCGGAACCTGTTGAATATTCTGGTACTCCCGGAATATGCCCGTTTCTTCTCCTCCTTCTTATACTCCCGTTTTCACAGCCCACTTTCAGTTGGTTAAACTCCTTCACTTCTAGATTCTCACCAAATGAAATACAAGAAGGAAAATCTTCGCGAAGAGGTCCTGTACATGAGTAGTAAGAACATGACGGACCGGTAGCATTGTTCTCATGTACACGTACACTAACCGACGTTGCTTTGAATGACAATTAGCAAACCACAACAGGAGAGCAATCAAAATTACCGGAAGCACAGAAAACGCCCTTCACAGAGATTTGTTTTCTACGTTGTTGGCGTTGACGTCGGGTTGAAGAACCGCATGGTAGAGACATTTAATTGAGAAAGGAACACTAATTCCTTTAATTACGAAAATACACATCAAAATACAAACACACAAACAGACAAACGCACACACGATATACCTACGCCCGAAAGAGTAAGCCCCAGATTCAACCACGTAAAGCTCCCGAACATGCCCGGCAGCACGCATTGCGCTAAGGCGTTGCCTCGGCAACCATTGTTAACTTTGCAAAAGAGCCAGCTAAAGGCGTAGATTGAGAATGCTGGGCTGGAAGGAGGTTGATGATCCCTCGGGTCGATTGTATTAAATTCAGCGAACAAATGTTTGCCCCCCTCCCGGGTGCGGGCGTTTTACTAATTACTAAACTATAAAGAAAGATTGTTTTATAATAGACCCGGGCGCATTAAACTTGGAAGCGACGTAGTTTTTTGGAACTAGGAGAGATTTATACTCCCTATATTAGTTTTTAACTATTTATAATAAAATTAAATTAAGTGGTGCGTGTATTACGGACAACCCTAGCGTTACTTTGTCTAAATATTAGCCAACTTCCCATACCAGTTTTATCTTACAAAGCCTGTTCGGTGCCGAAAATCAGTTCACCGGAGCTGACACTCATCACACAGGCTTCTTAATTTGCGGTTGAAGCTTTCTGCTTTCGTAGAATTCGATGTTTGCTTCCGAAAACCTCCGGCGTGCGTTTACCGCACGCTCCAATTTGAGCGGAAATAGAACGGAGCTCGGCTTTTCCGTTTAACCATGGCCCTGTGGAATACAACATCCTCACAATTGAAATTTGAGAGCTTAGGTATGAAACAAAATTAAGTATAAATATACGAATGCGGTTAGGCAAACGGCATGTTCTCGAAATAATTGTCATTCCCGATACGGCAAGCCACACCGCAAGCTGCTTGTTTGCGGTTTGTTAGCAGGAAGCCGCTGAACGTGAGAAGTAATCAACATTGTTTTAGTTTCACGCTAATTGGCAGAGATGAAATAAATCCGCATGATCAGGAAAGAAAGTTATAAGATCGAACGTCAAAACTATGAATAGTTGAAAAGGGCAAGTTAAATAACCAGAAAAAAAGTATAAAGAAACAAGAAATCCTCTGGGTTAGAACCGCTCTAAAAAAACAAGGGTTTATAGTAGATGTTTCCACGAATGTTGTCTAGTGGGAGAGAATTAACTCGCAGTCGAAAATATTTAGACAGAACTAGTTTGGAGTTCTGCGAGATACCTATTCCTAAGTAAAATAATTTCAATGTAAAATATCCTCATTAGTTAAATATTCTCCATCGGGATTTCAATCAACTGCGAGACAAGTTTTCTATTGCGGAATTTCAGAGCATTACGAGTGAAGAAGAAAATATTCCATTCATTTGATCTAGCCTATTATATAAAAATTGTTGACTACTTTCCTACGATTTTGCATCGAAACAACGAATTACTTGATACTAACGATGCTTCGAGTTAGGGATAACTAGTTTTTATTTCGATGTAACTTCTATGAACAAACCTTATGTGCACTAATGGGAAGACCCCATCCACTTTTCTGCATGAGCTTGTCACGGCACCTGAAGAATTAATTTTATGATCTACTAAAATCATAATTGGATCCCTTTACTTATCCGAAAAGGAAATTATTTTACCTTTTCCGACGGTACATCATTTTTAACATAAGATGTTCTCTGCTTCTTTTCCATTCTAACAGTGCCCTCCATTTTGACAACTCTCAAATGCAACCTCGTCGGTAAGAAAAGTCCCTTTGTTTTTCTGCAGATTCCGCAGTCGGCTGTTACAGAATATAGGATTACAGTTAGAATACAATTATTGACTTAGTGCAGCAATTCTACGCTGACTTTATCAGCAACGCTCATCCGAGATTTTAATACATGACGACAGGCTTCAAATACCAGCATCGTACCGCGAAGCTAACTGGTAGGTGATCGCATGATAACCATGATGAATCTGCTGTTGTGTACCGAGAGCCAAGGTTAATAATATACCATGGATTATTACTTATAACAGTATCACAAACAATTTTTAATAATGCAAGTATTTTAGTGATTTCCTGCCTACTTCGTCAGGCTCAGAGGAAGTTGTTAAAAGTTGCCATCTTGACTAAGAAGAGCAGACTGCAACTGGATAAATACGAGAAGACGATTGTAAGAGAGATATGGACAAATTGCAGAAAGGAAAATAACAAGAAACTCAATATAAGGAAAGAGCTAGGAGGTAGAACAATAAACAGGAGAGTAAGAATAGGTAGAATCAGCTACTATGGCCATATACGCCGAAGAGAAGAAGGGCATCCCTTGAAACTTGCATATAGGTTCAAAACTAGAAAGAGGAAAGAGGGAAGACCCAGTTTTACATGGATAGACTCATTGAAACAAGATTTAGATAGGTATAGCAACACAACAGAAGAAGAATGGGAAGAATTGGTAAAAGATAAAACAAAGTTAATGAAAAAAGCAGAGGAAATATACAAATTAGAAGAAAGTGAAATATCGGAGGGATTGGAAGAGGAGGAAGAAGAATAGCTTAGGGTGAAGCAGGAGGAAGGAAACAACTAGCAAATATATATTAAGAAAAACAACAATAAGCAATACATGTCAAATAAACAGAAAAAAAATTAAACAATGAGACTAGTAAGCAAATAAAAGGTAACAACACAAGTAATTTACTTATGCAGAGAAGATCCGATTTTGAAGTGGAGCACATCATAAAGTACAAGAAATGCAAATAACACTAATCAACAAACTGACAATCGACAATTAATAAGTAAACTGAATACTATACAATTAGGTTATTATAAAAACGCGTGTAAATACATAAACACACACATGTATCTATGAGTACATAATTGGATATAATGGAAGCGCGGGGTGTTAAATGTATAAAGCAAACCGTATGACTAAAAATAACCGTATAATTCTAAGATATATATAAAACAAGAAAACGTAACAACAATGAGAAATACAGAGATAAAAGTAATGCAAAACTAAAAATAAAATAAAATTAAAAAATACAAAATAAAAAAAAAATTGAAATTTACAATTATAAAAAGACAGAAAAGTAGGTACAAAAGAATAGAACAAAAATAATTAAACCTTCCCCCAAGGTTTTTTTTGTAGATGGTGCTAGCTCAAGTGTAGAGGAGAGAACTATGGTTAGGACAGGAAGGATGAGAAGAATTGGTCCTAGACGACTAGAAAACGGGAAATTACTGAAGGCTGGATGATGGAGTGGATTGCCAACCGGAGTCCTTAAGGTCTGAAACAGTTATGACAAGTTCTTCTTCTCACAAACAAACCATCACGTGGGTTAAAGCTGGTGCAGCGAAATTGATTATTACGTGGAAGGATCCTAATGTTGGAAAGAAAATCTTAAAACCCCGGAATGCGCACAAGTGTCTCTGCTTGTGGGTCCGCCAAACCCCTTTTGATCCTTCTATAACAGCATTAGTGTGATATTCATTTGACAATCAAATTTTGATCTACTGTAAGTCTACCCACATACACTGGCTAGTCCTTGAAATGATGGTGGATTTCCCCCCTTACTACTACTACTTACTACCTCGTCAGGCTCAGAGGAAGTCCAATCAAGAAATCGATTTCGTTTTCGATTACTTTTTACAGCAACAAAGACTGTGTATCAGTGATAACGTAGCGAGTGTTGTCATCGAAGGCGTCAGTCGTCTGCGGTTTATCGACGTAGACCAGACTCGCGAGGGGTGGCATGTTGTACCGTCTTGTTGAAACCACAGTTGTTCCACATTAACATGATTCAATTGTAGTTCAAAGAAGTCCTCCCAGCAAACCACAAATCGTATATCAATATATGAAAATCATCTTAAATGTCTCTAAATAAAATAAAAATCGTGCACAAAGCTTATTAAATCTTACCCGAGTTTATATTCAAGCGTACAAAATGATGACAACTGATTTACATACGGTTTTCATCTCAGAATTGTAAAGCATTATGGAGCTAATCATGTTGAGTCGGATCTCATCGTGTACGAATACTTATGAATGTAAATTGTTTACGAATAATCTGCAGTACGTATATCGCCTCCAAAATAGTATGCTGGTTTCGTGCATCTAGTGCGATTTTTCAAAATATATATCGGTTTCGGTACATATTTCTCATTTTTCACTTTGATATACGTACGAAAATGTTAGCTGGGTTGTAGCTGTCATCATTATTAAAATTAAATTAAAAGGGTTGTGTTATAGACACGACCGCATGATGGTCATAGCACTACGTTAGGGAGAGTTTTGCACTAATATCTTGCAAAACATACCTTCTTCTCGACTTTGATCTTTCTATAGTCAACATAACGTAAAGAGAAAAAAGAACAAATAGGTACCATGAAAATAATTTTATGTTCTTCCTAAACAATCAAAATTATTATCTGTTGTTCATCGTTGCCAGACTTTAGAAAAATTCTGGTCGTTTTCTTGTTATCTTTTTATCTTCTGTTAGTCGTTTCCCAGTTGGCTTCGAGGTATGATGCTGGCCTAATAAGCCAGTCGTCGTATGTTTGAATCTCGGCTGGGAGAGGCTGTTAGAGTTAATAGGATCGTAGCAACTGGCCCTGCAATTGTCCTGTACTCTAATAGCTGGCTGCAAAGTCTGTTGTATAAAAACAGAAGTTCAAGTTTCGATAACGCAATGTAGCACCTAGGCTTTGCTTTGCTAGTCGTTTCTCGTTTTTTATCGCCTGGATTGCTGGCATCTTTATATCGATTTTCTGCTCCTTCTTTACGATATTGTTGTAATTTTGATCATCTTTTGTGGCGTTTTTAGTTCGATGGCAGCTTTTTTGTCGCCATTCAGTCTTTTCTGTCACTTATTGTTACTGTTTTGCCGCCTTTTTATCGTACTTTTTTCGCCTTTTCTACTTCTATTTATAGTCTTTTCGTCGTTTTTATTGTAGTTTTCGACATTTTGTTCGCTCCTGGTGAGTTTTTTGGCTTCTTTTCATCTTAGTTTTGTCGTCTTTAGTCTAGTTTTCATCGTCTTTTTGTCTAATTGTCATAATTTTGCATCTTTCCGACGCATTCTGCAGTCTTTTCGCTGCTTCTTTTCGTTTCTCTTTTTGCCATTTCTTTATAGTATTTTGTCGTCTTTCCATAATCTTTTTGATAATATATTCAGTGTATTTTTATCGTCTGTTCGTTGTTTTTTTGAGGTCTGTTTTAGAATTTTTTGTCACTTTTGACGGTGACTTGTTACAGTTTTGTCATCTTTTTTGTTGTTGTTGACGTCTTTTCGTCGTCATTTTGTCCTTAATCTCTGTTTTTATTTTATCTTTATCGCCTTTTTTGTATCTAATTATAGGCATTTCGTCGTTTTAGTCTTTTTTGGCATTTTTGTCACGTTTTTTGCAATTTTCTGGTTTCTTTTCATCTTAGTTTTGTCGTCTTTAGCCTTGTTTTCGTCTCCGTTTTGCCTACTTGTCATCATTTTTTTTCATCGTTTTACCGTCAACTTTCGGCACCTTATTTCGTTCGCCTCGTCTGTCGAGTCTGTCTTTTCATGGTTCTTTTGACATCTTTTGATAATATTTTCGTCTTCTGTTTGTTGTTTTTTTCTGGTCTGTTTTTGGCATTTTTTTCGGCGGCTTTTTACAGTTTTGTCGTCTTTTTGGCGCGGTTTTTCGACTCCTCATCGTCGTCATTTTGTCTTTTATTGCTCTTTTCTGTTGTATCTTCATCGCCTGTATTTTTACTCCTAACGTCTTATTGAACATTTTGTAGCTTGGTTTGCGTTTTTTCGGTGCCTTTTCATTTTATTTTTGCCGTCTTCAGTCTTGTTTTCATCGTTCTTAATTTTGCTTACTCTTCGCCTTTCGCCACATTTTCGCCGCCTCTTTTCGTTCGTCTTTGTGGCATTTCTTTGTCGTATTTTGTCATTTTTTCATGGCTTTTTTGACATCTTTTCATAGTATTTTCGTCCTCTGTTCTTAATTTTTTGTGATTCGTTTTTAGCATTTTTTGTCACTTTTTCTGGCGACTTTTAGCAATTTTCTTTTCTTTTTTTGCTGCTTTCGCGTCTTATAGACGTCATTTTCTTGTTTTATTTTTGTTTTCTTTGTCATCTTTTCATTGCTTTTTGCTGCTGATTTGTCTTTTTTGTTGTTGTGTTTCCGTCACTTTCTCTTTTTGTCTCCAAATAGGATACCCACAGTAAAAGTTTGTCGCCCGGAGTCGCACGTGGTTCGCTGGTACTTGTACCTTTGAACCATAGAGGCGCTGGACTCTATGCGCCTCTATGGTTCAAAGCGGGTATGGCGGGTGTTGTAGGTTCGAATCCGGTTATAATCTCAGATTATAGCTTGCTTCGACCCATGCACCTTTCAGCATAGGACAAAAGGTAGGAGTCACAACGATAACTTGTTAAGCGTAGCTATCAATCATCCACCCCAAAAAGTACTTTGTAAACCCAGAGACTTTTGTGAAGATACAAATACGGAAAACTTAGTATTTTCTCGGCAAAAGCTGATGTCCGCCTATTTTTTTGAATCCGTCCCACTGTGCGACGCAAGCAAAATGCTCGTTTATGTTGGACGGCGTCCGACCGACTTCGTTCATGCACATGTAGTGGTTATTTTTTGTAGTATTGAATCATACGATAGCGCAGTTGCTTTTCATTATTATGGTGACCGCCAGTCAATTGACTACTTGGCAGTCATCCGCTGCTCCAAACGCTGAAGGAAACTTGATAGAAACGTAAATGGTAAAAAAGATCAGAACGCATTCATTCTGCTACACAATCGGGGGTATGACTGAACGAACTGCTGGTTGTGTTATGCATAGCGTTATGCGTTGCGGTAAAAAAATCATCGGTTAAATACCTGGTCAAAATAACAAAAATGCCGTTTTTTACTGTCTGTCGCTTTTTCGTCACCTTTCTGCCGTATATTCGCCATCTTTGCTGCATATTTCATTGCTTTTTTGACATTTTGTTGTTTTTTCGTTTGTGGTTTTGCCGTCTTTTCATCCTTATTTATTGTTATCTTCGTATTATTTTGCTAATCTTTCGTCGTCTTTTCGTTAAATTTTCACATTATGTGCATCGTTTTTACACTGTCTGTTCGCCGTCTATTTGTTGTCTCTTTCTCGTATTTTAGCCAACAACGCATATAATGGTGAAGATTCCGAGATTCGAACCTGCGACGGCTGGCTCATTGGACCAGCATCGCGTACTTCGAGGTCAACTGGGAGGCTATGACATTTAGTAATTTTTTAATCAGTTATGTTTTTTATTGGTGGTGACGTAGAAGATTTTCGAATCGTGTCTAGATACGACTTCTGTCTCAATCATACCTACTGTGATAAAATAGGCGATAACTCTTAAACCTAGAAACTACATAGTTAGGGAACATATTTTACCACTTTTCCGGATTTGTTCATAACACCTGTCGTGACAAACGACTACTACATGCACCGTGATCCAACCGTAATCAATAAATGAAACCGATTTCGTCTCGCCTGCTGCTACAATCAGTATCCACCACTCGATTCACATGTTCTGCAGTTTTTCTTTCTCCCATTTCCGTTGTAGGCCCTATCAACTTGGGGTAAAATCGAATTAGTCGTGCTTTTAAGCCTCGAAAAAAACCTGCCGTTCCGTTGCTTTCCATCGCAACTGGAGCCATTTTTACCCCACCGTTCTCCGCTATCAATCGTCGTCGATCTAGTGCCAATGAACCATTTAGGAACGCCACCCACCCCAACCCACTTTCCGGGCCGGAAAAAATTGTAATCTCGAAATTATACGCTTTCGTTGTTGTCCGGCGCGCATGTACCGCGGCAATTAATAGCCACTTCTGGCTGACGCCTCTGGTTGTGGCGCGCGGTCCGGCCGTGCTGCGGAAATATCGGTGCTTCGCGTGTCCGAGTGGGTGCGGAAATGGACCTCCACTCGGTGGGCGCGCGGTCGCAGCTGAAGGCTGCGTGCGGGTGTTATCTAATTTGTGCGCTATTTTGGCTAAAGCAGTGACACAAACGTACTCGTGTGTACCTCTATCCCTCCGGGTTGGTTGTTTGCTGCTTTGCTGTTTGGTGATTGGTGGCGATTTTAGGCGATAACTTTGATAGACGGCGTGGGAGAGGCACCGATTGTCCAGCTTGGCCGGCATGCAGTCAAACTCAAACAGTGTTTTGCCGATTTCGTTCGGAAAATCAAATCGGGCACTGCGGGCGATTCGGTCCGAAACAATACGGTGACTGTTAACATGATTGAGGGCTTGATTAAATTAAGTGGATAGATGGGATATCTCCATTCTGGTGGCTATTTGTGCGATAAATTGAATCTATTCACGAGCTTGCATGGCATGGTAGCGAAAGCGTTATCATCTGTTGACCCGGAACTGAACGCGATGGCAGTTTGCCCTGTGCTTCGGTGAGTAGAGTCCCATTGAAAATCAGGGAGAAAGCTTGCTCCGCTGAACGGACTGGCGGCGATGTTGGGTCAGGATAAACAAGCTTGGCAAATCTTCAAGCATGCTACTTCATCCGGCAGACCCCGAGCGGCGACGACTACGACGACGACGACGACGACACAGAGAAGATGTTCGGCTCTGTTGGAGAATTTCAAAAGTTGCCATTAATTTGCTTGGCGAGCAAACATTGCCCGATGATATTGGGAAGAATGCTTTCTGGCAATATCGCGAAAAGAACCTGCGCCCAATGCGATGAATTATTTGGTTAATTCATTACCTCGCCTTGCTATTCGGCTTCTTGTCAGTGAAGTGGCTCTTTTGGCTCTTCAGGTTTCAAGAAAGCATTTGTTGAAGATCAAAAGAAAATTATTAGATAAATGTCAATAGCTCGGAAAGTTTATGTGCTTGGATCCAATCATGGAAATTGAATTTTTTTGGTGACTACCGGTTGCTCATTGAGGAATAGAAATTAATATGAAAGAAAACGTTTTTGTGCACGTGTCTGTTTAGACAATTGAGTGTTAAGTAATGAATTTATCTCTAGAACACTTTTCGTGTTGTAAATACAGAAACAGGAACGATGAAGTAAGGACTTGTTTCGTTCAACAACGAACTATAACGCAAGTTTGTACTTTATGTAGACAACATGCAATTGAGCAAAACTTTTATTTAGGGTGCGTAGAAGTTGCCAGACTTTAAAAAATCTATTTTGACAAAGTTGAAGCTATTGGTATTACGTGTGTCAAAAGCAATGATATAACGAATAAAAACTTCGAAGCCGTTCTATGCCAAATCTGATTAGTACCAGAAATGGTTTAAGCATTTCACTCTTTTTAAAGCTTATCTTTTCTTTGACACATTATTTTGTCGATAGCGCAATTTTTGTACTTTTAGATAAGGTTGAAGTGAATTTTAAAAAAAACTAAGGCTCTCACACTGTTACACACTTAAATTTTTCTACCGAACTCTGAGCAGCAGAACGTACGTTAAAATTCGATGGTGCCAATCGACGTTTACGGATCATTAGTAATGTTTGGCATCATAAAAATTTTTTACCGAACGTTCTGCTACTCAGAGTTCGGTAAAATTTACGGTAATTTACCGAACTCGGTACTTTTTTAAGTGTGTAAACTGTTCTTCCCATGCTCTTCGTTAATGGTCCTTTCGCATTTCGCTTCTCTAGCTTTACCTAATTTCCTCCCAATTTCTTACCACATATTGTTCCAATTTCTTAATACATTTCTTTCATTTTTCTTCTCAATTAATGAACGGACTTTTATATCTGAATTACTGTTATTATGTTACGCATTTGAATTTCACAAAAAGGATTCTACCGCTGAGAAGATAGACTGTTATCTACTCGATCTCAGTCGACAGTCGGCAACGCACTGTATGTTTCTATCGCACTGATCGAGCTGATAACAGTCCATCTTATTGGCGGTTGAAACAAAGAACAGTACTGCAAAAATAGTATCGATATCGTTGCAAGAGGAGCATGTGGTGCGAATGTATAATGATAAAATTGGAGGATAAAACGAAAACATGGGAATTAGTTAGTAAAACATTCGGGTACCAATCGAAAGAACGTGGGTGTGAGCCCTACCTGCCATTGCACAACCCAGTATATTTTTGTCTCTCAAAAATATTCAGTTCATTTAATTAATCATTCTTCGTATCAGACATTTCTTTCTTTTCAAAAAAAAAAAAAGCGTAATACATAAGTAAATAAAAAGAAAAATTCGCATTTTACGTTTTACCTTTGTTTTCTGAATAAAAAATCCAAAGAGCCAGAGGGAAGAGGGGAAGAGGCTCTTATCTGAAAATATATTTTTTTAATGATAGTCTATAGTTCGATGTTCAGATTGCAAAAAAATCAATTAGTCTTTTTTGTTACCAAAACAAAATAGGGTAAGGAACGAGTTAAGCAGTGTCACCTATTTTAATCAGTTGAACATAAATAAGCCGAAAATGCACTTTTTTATTCATATTTTCAAAATCTTTTGATAGGATCATCTTCACAAATCACTTAACCATACATTTGATTCACACAAACACAATTTATTGGGTTTCCGACAAGAAATATGATGAATTAAAAATTGTTGTCCAAAAACGTACATTTTTCAGCTGCTGACGGCAATCGCCACCTCGCTACTAAAGAATCCATCACATTTTCAGCACTGATTACAACCACTCTCAAGCACTCAATTGTCACATACCATATTATTCACTCTCTTTTTTTCTATTATCTAAGGCTTTGTCACTAGCCGAAAGTTTTATTATTTTCTAACAAAACTGAAAACAAATTCTGAATTGACGGAACCTGTTCACCAGTAGCAGCAGCTGCAGCACAACTGATGAACTATCGTGTTGCCAAGACACTGTTTCGGTTCTGGAAATAAGAATTTTAAGTTTGAAATTAACTGAAACCTCCTATCGTGAAAACGTGGTTCAATACTTTCAAGAGACATGCATGTTCATAATTAATTTTTCTTTATTAAAAACAACACAAAAGACAGCTTTTTCAATAATTTTCGAAGATTTTCTCAGTGATTTAATAAACCAACGATGTGTTTCAATGTTATTTGCTTTGACAACTCTGTTCTGAGTCGGATCGTTTGTACTGCTATGTTTACCTCTTTTGTTCTCCCACCATCCTTATGAACAGCGAGTGAGACGTCAAACTCGCAGTTTCCCATAAGAACACCAGAGAATAAAAGAGACGACGAATACCGTTTGCCGAATGGTGCGGTGAGTGTATGCCCCGATAAACAATTTAGACAGATGGCATTTTACGCATCTATGCCGATACGCTATGCCGATTACGCATCAGATGCCGATTAGTAGGTCGCGGATAGGAACGCGAACTTACTGAATAGGGGGAAAAGTTCGAGGGATTTTTTAAGGGGGCGTAAAAAAATTCATATTTCAGGATTGCTTAAAAAAGCACCTTGCGGGTGAAAATGGGTTCGGTCTGTTCAAAATTAGTTCCGCCGCTCCAACTTTTAAAGCGAAAAATCAAAAGTTTAGCTCAACAATAGTGTCTTCCAATGGTAACAGCTTGAAGAACTAAAGATAGCAAGAAGATTGGTATGCTGATATCCCCCACTTAGTCAACCCATCGCTTGTAATAAGGTAAAACAATTAGTGACCCGCTTAGACTGCTTAAAACTAGTTCTTTACCCTATTTAAAATGAGTCTAAAAACATGGGGATGAAGCTTTTATGACCCTTTACAGAAAATCAAATTACGGTAAATTGTTAATAGCGTGAGTATGTGCTAGAATTTTCAAGACAGCATTTTTTATTGAATGATCGAGCACTGTTTAAATTATGTTAGCCATTGCTGTTTTATTGTAGGCCATTGCAAATTATTTTGTCGAGTTTTTGTCGAGCTCCCCCCCCTTCGGAATTGGCTTGAAAAGCCGGGGATAAAATTTTGTGAGATTTAACTCAATTGTTTTTTAAAAAATCAATTGTCTGTGGGCTCTACAACCTAAAGAACTCGAACAATGAGTATGGATTGTGCACGAAAAAAGAAAAATGGAATTCCTGAAAATCGCCCAAAAACATTTTCTTTCGATTCTTTCTTTTCGTTGGTTTTTACAAGGAAAGTAATAACGTACATATGAAAAGCAGGAATAGATTTGGTTTTCACCAAATCCAAAACTAATGTTTTTTTTGCTCGATTAAAAAAATCCCTTTGTTTTTTTTCGCCCCCTTCCCCCCTGTTCCCTGTTGGCCAACTACACCGGAAGAACAAAAACTATTTGTATTGGCCTTATTCAATTTTAAAACATTTTCCTTCGAAAATTCATCTTCTCATTTTTATTGTGGATTTTCCTTTCTCACTTCAATTTTTTTTATTTTAGGTATTCATTTTTCTTACCTATCCTTAAATCCTCATTCCTTTTTCCATCTTACTTTTACAATTCAAAATGCCATTTTCTTCCTCAGTTTTCTTCTTCTTTACAATTCTCTTACTATTTACAAATAATGCTTTTCTACGTTGTCATTGCCTGAGGAATGGCAAATAACTGCCTTGTTTTATATTTTTTCTTTTTTACTTTCCCATTTGTCCGAATTAATCGTTTTCGTTTTTCATTTCTTTCTCCCATTTTTGCCATGGGAATTCGTCTTTTTGGATTCATCAACACTTTTTTCCATTCTTCCTAATAAATTCAGTGTCTCATTCCCCTTTGTGAGTTTCTTTCCCATTTTATTCTCATTTCATTTTGCTCGCCCGTTGTCCTATTTCATATTCAGGTTTCCACCTCATTCCATTGTTTTATTTTACATTTATCATTTTACTGCTCAAGTTGCCATTTTCTTCGCTTTTACAAGTCCTTTACTGCCGTGAATCGCATATCAGTCCCATATGTATTTTTTGTAATTTTGAGTTTAATCGCTAAACAGTATTAGTTATCATTGTTCTTTAGGTTGTAAGAAAAAAATAGCTAATTTCATTTCAAAAAATATAAAAAAAATATCAGGTCAGTTTGTCCCATCTTAAAAGTAATCGCATATCAGTCCCACAGCGGTGGCCGCAGAAAGAAGATATAATATATCCCATACTTTAAAGCTCAAATGAACGATAACACAATTTTATCAACTCTTACGTACTTTATTTACTCATATTTACTCTTATTATAGATAAAATGTTAGCAAACATCACAGATCGTTCATCAAATATGCGTTCATTGGTTTTGTTCTGGTAATTCAATCCAAAATTGTTTTTTTTAGCATCGTCTTATAGCATAATGAGCAAGACGCCGTTTTTTCGCCTTATCCAACTTCCTAATTTCTTTTCTAGTACGCTTTCTGGTTGGTTTTCACGATGTCTGGACATGTTTGTTTTTAAAAAAGCTGCCATCCGAATCATAATCCAATCCCAAAGATTCGTCGATATTTTCTTCTGCTACAACACTTGCACCAGTTTTCTCAATTTCACCGGCTGAAACTGATGAATTGTCAAAACATGACCAAAACTTTTCAATTATTGTTTCGCGACATGAAAACCGTTCAAAATCATTCGAGTCAAAACCAACACAATCTTCATCGGAACTATCATCGTAAGCATAACACGCTCAAAGAAAACTTAACGAGGACATTTTTCAGGAGTTATTAAAACTTTTAAATAAACAACACTTTAAGCGAAACAATCAACTTTGACAGTTACACCGGCACCCGGTTTCTAGGTCATAGCGGGACTGATATGCAATTATTTTGCAGTCTGTCATGCAAAATAAAGGCATATTAGTCCCATTGTTGTTTTTTTATACAAAAATATTATAATTTTATTGTATAGTACAACAAAAGTATTAAAAACATTGTAATACATATTCTGGAGTCTAGTTAATAACGATATGTCATGCGATATTTTTCTTATCTTGATAAACATGATCATAGCTTTCATCACTGTTTTCTCCGATTGATGAATTTCCATATTGGACTAATATGCGATTCAGGGCAGTTTACTACCTACTTTTTTCCATTATCGTTTTATTATCGTTGTACTAAACTTACTTATTTTATATTTTTTTCTTGTTTTCTTGACCGTTTTTCTTTTTTCCCTTAACGTTTTCGGTTTATATTTTCTTTTTCCTATTTTTGCCATTGTTATGGTCGTTTTCGGATTTTTCAATACTTTTTTCCATTTGCACTATAAAGTACTTTGTTTTGTTTCCCCTTTTGAGTTCCATTTCTATTACTTTTTTGCCTTTTTTATTTTTCCGTCTTATTGTTTATGCTGTTTTTTTTCTCTTTTATATACTTTCCCAACTCTTTCTCCCATTGCCATGATTCTGGCGACCTGTCCTGTCACGGTCGCCATGTGGAAGTTCGGTTTTAATGTTGTTCAAAAGACGAGTATCGTTGGACTGATTTAATAATTAACTCACTTAACGTTCGGACCACCGAGAACACTGATACATTGACACATGCAATAAATCCTTTCTCGCAATCTCTAATACTTCTTTTGTTCAAGTTGTTTGTCATTTTTATGTGTCATATTTACGTTTTTCTATTTCTTATTTGCCTTTCTACTTTGTCAATACTATTTCCCATAACCAACTTATTTTATGTTTTCTTTTTTATATTTTTTCAGGACTTCTTTCCATGTTTTGGCTTCCATTAATCGTCTTCTAATTTCTTCCTCTGATCTTTTATCCCCATTCCTCATTGCAAGATTGTTTTGTTTTCTTTCACTTCAGTTTTGTTTCTTTTTTCTTTTTTGTTTCCCATTTAGGCCATTGCAAATCATATTTAAAGTTTTTGTCACCCCCCCCCCTTGGAAATTGGCTTGAAAAATGGGGGGGCAAAAAAATAATTTGTAGGATATGAGTCAAATTTATTTTTATAAAATCAATTGTCTGTGGGCTCTATAGTCTGAAAAACTCGAAAAATAAGTCTACGAGTTGAATTAGCGCTTCTAGCATGAAACAGCAATGAAAATTCGAACAATGGAATTTCGGAAAATCGTCAAAAAAAAAAATTTCCTTCGTTTTTGTCTTTTTTCGTATATTTTTGCATAGAAAATAATAACGTATATATTATAAGCAAGAACAGATTCGGTTTTCACGCTTAAACCTTAAATAAAAATTCTTAAAATCCATGTTTTTTTTGCTCGATTAAAAAATTCACTTTGTTTTTTTTTCGCCCCCCCCTTCAGTGGCCGAACACCGGAAGGACAAAAACTTTATAAAATATTTGTAATGGCCTTACTATTTTATCTCCCTTTTTTATTATTCTTTGCAATTTTCTCTTTCACATTTACATTTCCTTTCTTTTTCATTTTTTTGCCATTTGTAAACCGTTTTCAAAATTCCATATTTCTTCCTATTTTGCTCATTTCAGTCATTCTTTTTCACATGTTTATACACACATCACCTTTTCCAACTTACATTTTCTATTGCACTTTTTCACATTGTTGCGACGCCCACACTGTACTCGTGTGGTCTAATTTTCCCACCCACGCGTACTCGTTCTAGCGAACACGCCGGCATAAGCATCCCTTCCGGATTCTCGCTTTTATTTATTCATGCACTGCAACGAGTTTTTTGCGAGTGTATGTTTAGCTAAGTTATTTCCGTTTACTATTTCACTTTATTTTCCAATATCCGAATTGTTTTTTTTTGTTTTAATTCATCATCGTCCTCCTCCTATTGCTTTTCCTAGGTTTGCTTTCCAATTTCCAAATTTCCAAATTTTCCTCTCCTATCTTGGTTTTAAATTATCTTTCACGTGTTCTTTTGCAGGTTCTTTTCTTTTTTTCATCTTTTCCTAATTTTTTTTCGATTTTTGCTCGTATTTAGTTCCGTTTCCAATTTATATTTTTCCTATTTTTCTTCCGTGTGTTTAGGAAGTTAGAAACCTATTTTTCTTACCCACTTTTGGTTTGAAAATCTCCATTTATCATAAGAGAATTATGGCATTTTTCCATTCTCATTAACCTTTCTCTTTTCCTTTTTTCCATTTCCTATTCTCATTTAGTTTTCGCTTTTCCTTTTTCAATTTTATTTTTCAGTTTCCCTTTCCTGTTGCTCTTTTCTTTCTTTTTTCCCATTTTGTTTTCCGGTTTCGTATTTCCCGTTTTCGTTTAATTTTTCCTGTTTTCCTTCAGTCATTTCCATTTTACATTTTCCTGTCTCTTCTTCATTCCATATTTTGCTTTTCTATTTTCTTTCATATTTCCCTTCCCAATTCATTTTGTAATTTCTCTATCGCGTTGCTTTTCTTCATTTTTCTATGTACATTTCCCAGTTTCTTTTCCCGTTTTCTCACCTTTTCTTTTATCTCGTATTCTATGATATGATATGATATGATATGGAATGATAGAATTGGGAGAACAAAATTGGATATTGCACTTCCAATATAAGCGGGAAAAATACGGTAGCTTTACGAAAAAAGCCATCGGGAACCAACCGAAAGATTTTGGGTTGAAATCCTATTTGCACCATTGCACTCCCGATATCTCTTTCGTCTATATATCGAAATTTTCTAGTTCATCCAATTTATCATTCTTCTCACCATGCGCTTCTTCACTTCCCAAAAAATGTGTATTCCAGATGTCTTTTTTCTTTGTTCATACGGCTGTTCGCTTGCCGAATGGTATTGTTTGATGTTATTGTATCTTTCTTAAGGTTATCGCTATTCGTTGGGGAAATCATTATTTTTTTTACTTTGTCATTATTTTACATTTTCCTTTCTCCATTGCATAGCAGTTTTCGTAAAACGCAATGCTGGTGTCTTTGGAGACGTTTATTAATATTCTACATCTATCTTTGTCTTTATCTACGTAGTTTTCATTTCCGTTTCCTATTTCACTATTTTATTTCCTAATGCTTATTTCTCTATTCCTTTTTATCTTTTAGTTTTCGTTTTCCATTTCTTTTTTTCTTTCACTTGTATTCATTTTTCGTTTCTTTTTCCCATTTCGTTTTACATCTCCATTTTGCTTTCTGATATCTCTTTCACGAGGAAGTAAGGAGAAAATTCTATTTAATTAAACTACAAGCATACCGATATTTACGGACACGCGTATTTCATGTCGTTATTATTTTGCAGTATAGAGTTGCTGGCATTTGGATTTGAAAGTGCATTTTTTAGTTTGAATTCTCTAACAGACCTTTCTTACACCAAATATATGACAACTGTAACCTATAACTGGGTTAAAATATTTCAAAATCGGTTGCTTTGTATAATACTGCAGAAAATTTCATGTCATCTGCGTAAATGTAAATTACGCTGAAATGAACAGTAATGGACCGAGATGGGGACCCTGTGGTACACCAGATGCAAATAATATACCACACAATAAGCTTTAAAAAAATTGATAGACGTTGATGGAAAGTTGTTATTTCCAATTGGTTGGTTTCCAACTACTGAAAAAAATTTTCAATATACCGAAGCCTCGATAAAAGTTTTCTTATATCATCAAACTTATTTTCGAATTTTATTCTGCCCATAAGGGTCTCTGAGTTTTGTTACGTGATACATTTAGGTTAAAAGCAAAGTTGAATTTGTTACGATAAAGGTTTGCGTAAGGATGTATTAAGGTGCGTTTTTGGGTACAATTTTATTTGCTTTTTTACGTTTGAACGCAAATGTAAACCGTTTTTACGCGATCGGTACTAAACTCGTATGCAATAAAAGCATTGTAGCAGCTATCGTCGAGCCACAAAAATTCACTCAACAATTTGGCGAGTCTGACGCGAGGATAGAGAGCATTTCCAGCAGACGTTGGTAAATTTCAACGATTTCAACGGTAGGGGAAACTCTAAAGCAGATACTAGAGACCCACGTTCGTAAAATCCTGCACCGTTGAAGGTGTCCGTTGGTCGTGTCATTCTCATAAATACATAATTGTTACTAGAGGCAGAACTAGCCGTTGAAAATCAACGCTATGCTATATAAAGTTATCTAAAAATAGACAAAAAATACTCTTCTTGCTTTGCATGTAGTGATCTAACTTCTAGGCAAAAAAAAGTTTTAAGCAGTGGAAATAAGCTTATGATCGGAGTCTGGAAATAAAAAGGAAGGTAAATTTTAATTCGGTTGCTTACTTTTTTAGATAATTTTTCACTTAAAAATTAAATAACATTGCAGTCTCTGGATAGTTTAACGAGTACAGGACCCTTGTACTATCATAATTTGTTTTGCGTTTTACCATTAAGGCTTATACAAATTTGGAAAAAAGTTTATGTCCTGGTCTCGAAATATTGTTCAAGGGGGGGGGGGCAAGAAAAAAATAACCTATAACCTATAAACCTATAAAAATAAAAATAACCAAACCTTCAAAACCGAAACAAAGGAATAGAAACCAGTGTTTATTTTTCCATATTAATGCATATTTAATACAAAAATGTTGTACAGTACTTAAATTTTAGTTCAAACCGAATCAATCATTGAAATGTTTGGAGAGATAAACCGTTACGACTGCCTAGCAATGAAAATGTTATTCCAATTTAATTCCAGTTTCGCACATTGCCATAATCCATACTAAAACTCCATTCTTAAAGCAGAAGAAAATGCACAGTACAAAAGCATAACTTAACATGACTTGATTTGATGTTAATATCGGGGTCACCATTGATCCCAATGATAATCACAACATGACAGTAGTCCGAAAAGTTTCGAACAATTCAGTAACATCCTTTCTGCATGCATTCAATGCATGGTAAAATATTGTATTTGTAAAGTAAAATTGTAAGGTTTATGTCCCCAACATCCAACATTAGCTGAAGTTTTTGGAGCGAAGTTTTTTCTTCTTTTTTAATTTTAGGATCCAACATTAGGGTAAGTTCTTGGATACTATGGAATGAAACGACCAATTTGAGCCCCGAAAGCACTGAAAGCTGATATTCCGGAGTGTCTAATTTGTTGTATTTCTATTTTAATCTATCTTCTACCGATGGCAGCATAAAATAACCCTTCTGCAATTCGGAATATATCCCTCAAAAGCGGTACCAAATTTCACTAATATATTGTTTAGTTTATTGATGCGTCAATCTAATTCGGTTCTTTTAAAACAAGTTAAAATAAAATGGAATAAGATTTAAAGTAAATGGAGCCAAAAGTCTGATTTCAACCACATCTAATTTTCGGCTTTGGGACCGCCTGTGACCTGTAGCAGGAATCAAAAAACTTAGTTGGTGAAGGAAAGTTGATCGAGACTAAGCGGACAATTACTTTAACTTTGCGCATATTGGGTAATTTAGAGATGTAAACACGGTGAACTGTAAAAAATCTGCTTATCACTAAAGAATGCAACATAATATGTATTACACTTTATTTTTTTGCCCCTTCAATTTTCGAAAATTTTTGAAGGGGGGGCGACATAAACTTTTTTTCAAATTTGTATAAGCCTAATGTGCTGCAGTTCAATCCCTTACTTAAGATTGAGAAACTATGAGATTACAGCGAACAACATAACAAAACAAAAAAAAATGGAATAGAATTAGAAGAAATGTTCGTACCTGCTTAATACAGATTAGAAGTCAATGAATTGACGAATTATTTTAATAAAATTTATTAGAAAAATTTATGCAATGTTTCCTTACGTTCACAAACCTCTCCTTAGCCGGTGTGAAGTAAACAGCCGAATTTAAGCTACCGTACATTTTTTAATGATTATGTTGTTGATGCATCTTGCAAGCTGCCGTTTCCAACAAAAAGGGTGAATGGAGAATTGAGCTCATTTTAAAATGTTGAAACACGAAAAGGGCTCATCCGCTGCAGTTGTTGAACACGGGAAATAACAGCACAGCATCGTGCCTGAAAGGAGCCTGCACCCGCAAAAAAAAACATGAAACAAAACGAACGGACGAACAAATTCTCGCTCAACAAGATGGATGTGTTGGTAGATAGAGAGTAAAGCGCAGGATAAGAGCTGCTTTTTGGCTTAATTAGCTAGTTTAGACTTGAATGGCAACGACCGATGCTTTTCTTTTTGCGATGGCGGTGATTTGAGCATATATACTGGCTTTCCGGATTGTACACAAGAAGCATCCTGCTTTTAAAATTTAAAAACTAATTTAAAGGATTTTTTAGCTTTTGGTGCTTTAAAGCCTGGTTCTTGGCTGTTTCACTGGTTAGGGATTTTGTACTCGAGCGCTTTTTTAACCCTACTTTGGAGTACAAACTGTAGTTAAGAACAGAGCTTGAATCAAATCCTTTGATTCAACAGATATAATGAATTTAAGCAAAAATAGGTTTCTAGACTAGATTAAAAGTTTCGTCGTTTATTTATGAGTTCTGAAATTAATTCGTTGTTGTACCCAGTTTTTTATCAAATTGCCGCAATTAATACTCAAATTTCGATTAATATTCGTTTTTTCGCTCATACATCAAACCATATTCATACGAAAAATTCGGACCGAAAAATTTCCATCGAAAAAAAACCGGCAAAATTCAAAACAATTTGTCAGCATAATTGTTTCGAACAAAGTTAGCCCTAGCCGATCGGGGCTGCCACGTCGAACAAACAACGGCATACCGAAAATTCCGACAACTGCTTCCATCAATCACCTTGCGACGACGACGACGACGACGGACGATACGAAAGCCGGTGCTGCTGCAGCAGCAGCAGCAGCTGGCTGATGTCATGCCATAACCATCCCTTTGTGACAATACCTTCTACCTTCCTTTATACCGCCGAAAAAAGCTGCCCAGCTGCTGCGGTTTAAAGGTGCGTGGGAGGGTCGGAACTTTTTCCGGAATCGATCCTCGTCAAGTCAAAACTGTCTGTAGTGCGTCGGTTGGGCAAATTATTGTGTCATGTTTCCGAGGAATGAATCTTGTCTATATTTTTAGCTTTATTTCGGGTCGAGCTTGTTTTCTGCGAATAAAAAAAAACGAAAACCTTTACAGTTTCGCTAACAACCCTCGCAACGCTCTGCCTAGGTCATTCACCTCCATTCACGGTGCTGCTAGGTTCAGGGTGTAATCAGCAGCGCAAACAAATCACAGCCTAAATGGACGGTTTTATCTTGTGCCAAGCGTGGAAAACTGGCTAAGCCAAAGTGAACGAAAAACCGATTGGAAATCCGAACTAAAAAGTGAGCATTCTATGCCGATAATCCCAACCATGTTTGTGCGGGGGCTGGAAATACACGGCCAATCGGCGGGAACACGATGAATTGAAGTTGTTTTTGGCATAATTGATGTTTTCACCGGTGAACGTTTCACTTTTTTGTCTTAATCGGGTTGGCGGGTTAAGCTTTTTTCCGCTAACGTGATGAATTTCGGGCACCCCACTCAACTCGAACCAACCGGGACTCAGCCAGCCAACACAGCAGTGCCCTGCGAAGCCTCTATGTGTAAACATTTCCATTCCATCCTGGGGGAGAACGTTGAACAAGAGGATTTGATGTTTTGATTTGTTGGGGGCTTTTTACTTTTGTTTTGGGTGAACTAAGCATAGCTTTTTGAATTGTAATGCTTAAAGTGATAAGTTTAAAAGTGCTGTTTGGTGTTTACACTTGCGAAAGAATTCATTCGAGATAAGCGCGTGCTAGCATCATCAGTGCTGAATAATGGCTTTTCGGGGACAGACTGAAGTTCTAGCGTCTGCCTCTCAAATTGAAGGGTAATGAAAAACATGAGGATTGTTCTATGGAAAGAGAAGCACATTGTGCACAAGTTTCATTACCGTTAGCAAAATTAACGCAAGTCATCATTTTGAAATGTTGCAAAATTTTGATTTAACAATGATAATCTGACATTTTAGCTTGATTTCGACAACTTTGGCATTCTCGCACTGAATATCGAACCGTTCGTCGTCGAAGTCGATTTTGCTCTACAGTCGCCAGTTGCTTCGTAATACTGCGTTAGAAAGTGTCGTTAGAATTAGGTTTGCCTTTTAAGCAGCGAAACAAGTGCTTTTGTTCGGGTTAATCCGCTTTCAAGATCAACTTGTGCCCAGACGGAGACGTTCAATTTGGTGTCATTCCCGAAATAGAAGTAGACAAAACACATTCCAGCGTGTGCTTCGGAAAAGTAGTTTTTATTCTCTGTTCTCTTTCTATTCGGACTTATGGAACAGAGATATTTACTCAGAAGTGCCGCGTATATATTCCTGCCCTTGTACGGGAGATTGACAGTGTAACTAACGATCCTAGTCTGATCGTAAAGGACCTGCTGAGTTTTGGAATTGGTCGATTCAAAGATTCCGTTTCGTACATGTTGTCGTTGAATGTTGAATGTAATATATGGTTCGGTACGACCATAGATGAATTGAATGGTTTGGTAGCACCACTTAAAAGTAAAATGATTAGATGCAGTCACTAATGAATAAAGTATATGGTTTAATACGATCATAGATAAATTAAATAATTCGGTATGATCATTATTCAATAAAGTATATGGTCCGTACGATTATTGATTATTTAAACGATTCGGCACGACCATCGACAAGTAAAATAATTCGGTACGATTATTGTTGAATGATGTATATGGTTCGGTACGACCATAGATGAATTGAAAGGTTTGGAACGATCATTTATAAGTAATATGTTTAACCATCGCGTAATTAAGTCAAATTATCGCCAAATAATTGGAAATGAATTCCTTTTAGTTCTACTATAAGCAATTCTTACGTCACGAAGACGCGTATTTCGGTTACGACTTGCTACCTTCAAACGCGTATTTATGACGTAAGTCAAATTATACTAGAACTAAAAGGAATTTCAATTAGTTTAAGATACTCGTAAAGAATTTTCAATTTTTCAGATTTTTAAAGCTGCATTACATTCTGAAAAACTGCAGTGCATTTAAGTGCCGTTTATAAGAAATAGCATGAAGCCTACTTTTTCCTTATCTGGTAACACTGAATTCAATGTGCCTGGGTGCAGATACGCATGGGCCATTAATGATGTCAATGAAGACTGTTATATTGAAAAGAGAGACTCAGTAGAATAGTCTAACGAATCATCTTCAATGTCGAAAGACCCGGAAATTTGTGTTTTCTCTCAGAAAAAAAATCAATGATTTGGGGGCAATGCGCTGGGACATCCATCCGTTTTTCGCCAATTACACAGCAAAGCCTAGGTGCTACATTCCGTTATCGAAACTTGACCTTCTGTTTTTATACGTTTTTATACAGACTTCGCAGCCAGCTATTAGAGTACAGGACAATTGCAGGGCCGGTTGCTACGATCCTATTGACTATAACAGCCTCTACCACCCGAGATTCGAACATACGACGACTGGCTTATTAGGCCAGCATCATACCTCGAGGCCAACTGGGAGGTTCTGGCCTTGGCCGAAGAGTTATAGAAAATAAATAAAAAGTCCACGGACGGCGTGGTCACTCATGCACCAATACGCTCACAGATACGTCGAACGTCGTAATTGCCTATTCCCGTCCTATCCAACACAAATTATTAAAAATATGAGCATTTTTACGACACACAATGCAAAACTAGTTATTCCTTAATATTTTAATTTGTTGTCTATCATACGCGATCTATCAAAGCGAGCTGAGATTTATTTAAATGCTTTTTATCATTAAAGAAGTCCTACCAGCCAAATCCCCTATGTTTTTTTCGCGCAACGAAGAAGAAAATGTCGACTAATCGTTTTAATTTCCGTCATTCATAAATCAAAATAACTCATGCTAGGTATTGTCGTTATTCTACAGCCAGGAAAACTTGTCTGACCTGCAGAAATTTTGCAGAATAACTTTTGTCATGCCGTCCTACACAAATAGGGGAACTGGGGGGAAAATGAACACCCTTAGCAATGTCGCCATTTGCTTCCCCAGGAACCAACCAAATGCTGAACGCACTACATGAATTGAAAGCTGGATTCATATTCCACGTAGCAAAATATAAAGATGTTTGAAAAAGGACGATTTGTCATGAAAAATTCCTTATTTTCGAAAGTGTCACATACGAGCCTGATTTTTTTCGTGTGGGTAAAATGAACATGCAGTGAGGGCAAAATGAACATGTCATAGCAAACTAAAGTTAACATGCAGTTTGGATAAATTAAACATTGTTTTACCGTATCATTGTTCTACAGAAGCTGTAGATATTCAACAAGGCTGCTAAAATTAAAATAGGACTCCACAAAGTTAACATAATGTATCTTCGCCACGTTCATATAATGCTTGACTTTCAACTCGCTTATTCCGTTATTTTTCGAGAGACTCGATCATTTTTATTGATTGAATTGTAATTAGGTCCTGGCTGCTGATATATGGAAAATAAAACATCATTATACACATTGTTCATTTTGCCCCCATAGTGAAGTGTTCATTTTGCCCCCAAAACACCAATTGTTTTCTAGTGTTTATTATAAACAAACAGTTGATAAAAATATTTGGTATTTTCGACAGATCCGCAGGACAGTGATAAGCAAACAACACTAAATGATACCAATAGTCGAAATTTAATTTGTTTCGCCAATAAAGCTTATATACTATTAGTGGAAATTACCATCAGCGTCAGATTTCAACAAATATTTTTTACTTTTTCAATTTTTTTCACATTAGAAAGCTTATGATCACCACATATTGTCTCAAACAGCTTGAAATACTTCTAGGAGAAGATACCTATTGATCTGGTACAGATTTTAATCGGTTTACTGGCAATTTGGCTACCTGTTCATTTTACCCCCCCTGTTCATTTTACCCACAGTTCCCCTACATGTGCGTTAGATTCGTAAACATTGTTGTGATTTTTAGTTCGGACAATGAAAAATTTTGACGGACGGATTTTAAAACGGTACGACGAATTTAAGATATAGAGTCCGTTGCGTAATTTCAATAAAAAACCTTTATTAATCGCTTTTTAGTGAATTCAAAGGGAACGGATCGGAAGGTAAGTGTGTTTGAGTCAAATCAGCAGCAGAACTTTTGGAGTATTCATTAAATCCACCTAAGAAATGATGAAAATTAGAGTGACTTTCCTTACTACGACGGGAATTAGAAATAAACCCTATGCCATCTTGCTCAATTCTGTTATTTTATTCAAAGCTGAGAAAATTTTGTATTGAAAATTGCCCTTAAACCTTCTACTTTATAAAATTTAGTAACTTTCCAGAAGTAAAAAGCTTTGAAATAAGTGTTTCTCGAGACGTTTTTATCGAATTTGTTTTAAAAAAGTGTGATAAAGTTAATTACTTTTATCTACCAATTTGAAGCTCTGATATCGTTTTACAATTCATTCTTTGGCGTCAAATGCCTTTCTGTTTTAGTTCGTTTCGGTAATTTTAAACGTATCGATTTTGGCTACTATATACTATTTTAAGTACAGCAGTCCCTCGAATAACGCGGTGGGTAGTGGTGTACGCTCAGGGCGATTTCTTAAAGAAAAGCAAGGCCTAGGTGCCTCATTCCGTTAACGAAACTTGACCTTCTGTTATTTTTATACGACAGACTTCGCAGCCAGCTGTTAGAGTGCAGGACAATTGCAGGGCCAGTTGCTGCGATCCAGTCTCTCCCAGTCGAGATTCGAACATACGACGACTGGCTTCTTAGGCCAGCGTCATACACCGAAGCCAACTAGGGGCGATTTTTTAGTTGTCCATTAATCAATAAAGTTGTAAAGTTTTGGTACATTGTAAGTATGTGATATAACCTAGTCAACTACCAAAAATCAACTTTATTGGTCAATGGACAGCTGAGATATCGCGTACAGCACCACCCATCGCCTAATTCGGAGGATTAGGCTCCTGTATCTGGAAACTGCACGAATTCAGACTTCATGCATAACAAGATCATCGCGTGCGAAAGACACGGTCTAACACGTATGAAAAACAACGACAGCAACAACATTTTTTTTATAATTGAGAGCTCGTCTCCAATTTTGCTTGCATAATCCTGCAAAACTCAAGACGGTTAGGTTTATCCGCAGCCAGCAACACCTGTACCTGTAGTGCAGGAAGGATTCTTTTTTTCCCGTACAGCACGCTCCACATCTTCCAGTGCGCGACGGGGCTGTTGCGCAATTTGGCTTATGCTTGTCCTGTGATCATTTATCTCACAAACCGCAAAATTTCATGGTCAATCGCTGCCGTTATTTGCTGATGCTGCTCTCCTCGAAGTCTCGTTGAAAACAACGTTTCGTTGTGCGTTGTGCGTTGTCGTAAAAATTCCTGAATTAAAGTCATTGTGTAACAAAACGAACACTTCTAGATTTGTGTTCACACCTAAAATCCTTAAATCTTAAGTCTACCTCTGAGCAAGATTTCGACTATGTAAGAATGGACGGAATTATGGACGGGGGATCACTCATAGGGGAAAGTTTTCCCTGATGTGGATATTGCAGATTGCCAGCAACCAGCTCCGGATAAGCTATCAACTGTGTAAGGTACTAAGCTCCAAGTCTTCGGAAGGAGCGGTCACTCAGAAATAAAATTTCCTCGCTGGGCTGTCGTTGCTTAACAATTAGCGCCGCCATAGCAAAGGTGAACAAGTAAAGGTGGGCCCGCGAGTTCTTCCGGAGAATACATTTGGATCTCGACAAGTTTGCTTCGTCGTTGTTTTCCATACGCATCAGACCGTGTCGGTCGCACGCGGTGATTTTGTGTGCTATGCGTGATGTATGGGCTCGTGCAGTACTCTGACTCTATTTCAACACCCAAAACGATACGTTTAAAATGAAATTGCAACGAAAATAAAAGAGATAGCCGTTTAGATCAAAGAACGAATTGTAGAACGATATCAGAGCTTCAAATTGGTAGATAAAAGCAATCAACTTTTTATCACGCTTTTTACATGTAGGGTAAAGAACTAGTTTTAAGCAGTCTAAGCGGGTCACTGATTGTTTTACCTTATTACAAGCGATGGGTTGACTAAGTGAGGGATATCAGCATACCAATCTTCTTGCTATCTTTAGTTCTTCAAGCTGTTACCATTGGAAGACACTATTGTTGAGCTAAACTTTTGATTTTTCGCTTTAAAAGTTGGAGTGGCGGAACTAATTTTGAACAGACCGAACCTATTTTCACCCGCAAGGTGCTTTTTTAAACAATCCTGAAATCTGAATTTTTTACGTCCCCTTAAAAAATCCCTCGAACTTTTCCCCCTATTCAGTAAGTTCGCGTTCCTATCCGCGACCTACTAATCGGCATCTGATGCGTAATCGGCATAGCGTATCGGCATAGATGCGTAAAATGCCATCTGTCTAAATTGTTTATCGGGGCATACACTCACCGCACCGTTCGGCAAACGGTATTCGTCGTCTCTTTTATTCTCTGGTGTTCTTATGGGAAACTGCGAGTTTGACGTCTCACTCGCTGTTCATAAGGATGGTGGGAGAACAAAAGAGGTAAACATATAGCAGTACAAACGATCCGACTCAGAACAGTGTTGTCAAAGCAAATAACATTGAAACACATCGTTGCTTTATTAAATCACTGTGAAAATCTTCGAAAATTATTGAAAAAGCTGTCTTTTGTGTTGTTTTTAATAAAGAAAAATTAATTATGAACATACATTTCTTTTGAAAATATTGAACCACGTTTTCACCATAGGATGTTTCAGTTAATTTCAAACTTAAAATTCTTATTTCCAGAACCGAAGCAGTGTCTTGGCAACACGATAGTTCATCAGTTGTGCTGCAGCTGCTGCTACTGGTGAACAGGTTCCGTCAATTCAGAATTTGTTATCAGTTTTGTTAGAAAATAAATGTATATCTAATGGCAAAATGAGCCAAACAGTAATATTTAGGTTGCAGAGCACTTACCGTAAGCGTACCTAATTCTGCGCACCGCATATTTTCCCTAAAAATCGTTGCATTCTCAAATGAATAACTCTATGTACACATATTTTTCTAATTGTGTTAGGCCATTGCAAATTATTTTTAAAGTTTTTCTCACCCCCCCTTGGAAATTGGCTTGAAAAATCAGGGGCAAAAAAAATAATTTGTAGGATACGAGTTAACTTTTTTGTAAAATCATTTGTCTGTGGTCTTTACAGCCTGAAAAACTCGGAAAATGAGTGTACGAGTTGAGTAAATGCTTCTAGCACGGAACAGAAATGGAAATTCGAACAATGGAATTTCCGAAAATCGGCCAAAGAAATTTTCTTTCGTTTTTGACCTTTTTCCGGAGATTTTTCTATGGAAAATAATAACGTACCTATATATTAAGAATAGATTTGGTTTTCACGTTTAAACTTTAAGTAAAACTGTCTCAAATTCATATTTTTTTTGCTCGATTAAAAAAGTCTCTTTGTTTTTTTTTGTATAGAATTGTTGTATAGAATGCAAGATAGAATTATCAAAATTTTTGCACGTATATTGCCTCCACTTTGGTACTTATATGTTCTTATGTGGTGTGAAATATAACTGTTTCGTGCGGATATGATTTCGTGTCTCTCAGTTGCAACTGAAATATACAAACCAAATTGTTTACTGGGCAGTGGCCCAACACCGGACGCACAAAAACTTTATAAAATATTTGTAATGGCCTTAATTAAGATAAAAATTTGCATAAATTTGGAAGTATTGACTGAAATGTGGGGTGCGCAGAATTAAGCAACATGCGCCGAATTAGGAGCGTTTACGGTATATATGCTTGTAGAGCATCTTGGGAAAGGTCATGAAACTAAAAAAACACTCGCAAGCCAGAGTCTCTAGCACCTTAGAACCAACATATAAAGATGTTATTCCACAGTAATTACCAGACAATGTTGCATTTATTTCATATTTCAAACACTGGAAAATGTAAAATATTTTCGTGGATTCCGGGAATTACTTTTGTCAAAGAGATATATTGTAATTTTTCTGTACCGGTTTATAAAGCGCACTAGCACGTTTTCTTTTAATCTACAAACGGTATTCCATCAGGGTCTACATTAAATGATGTTTTTCGCTTTGAAAAACCAGCTTTGATATCAGCTTCGCAGAATAGAGTTGCACCAATATTAATATAATAGGTATACGAGGAAATTACGCATCGCATCACAAGTTGTTTGTTGGTTATCAGATTTAGAATTTCGAATAAATATTTTAGACTGCAGGCCAGGATGTTTGCGTTTTTCGTTGACGAAAAACGTTGCGATTCGTTTTGGATTCTGTTTCAGAACATTTTGCATGCGCCTGACGTCACTGGAATAAATATGACTATTTTTGTATAATTCGTCGAAGCATTCTGAAAACCAAAGTCTAGAAGTAGACCAATGCACAGTGGTCCAAAAGAGTGAAAAGTGGAGCTTTTTTTCTAGTGTCTTTTGCTTTCATTTTATCATTTATGGTCTTTTGCGCTTCTGTTCGTATGAATATACCCCTTAATCTAAAACGGTCAAAAGTTCGTCATCGCTTACTATAATGGAAATAAAAAAATTACTTTTTTGTGTTAGGAAATATAGACGTAGTTTCTTCAGCAAAGTTGTAAATATAGTAAAAACAAGCAACTTTGTTGAAGAAATAAAATTTCTATCTTTATCGTGTGCTGAACTATAGGGCATATTCTTTAAAACTTTTTTAAAAATTATTTTTTCATGCTTAGCTTTTGTTAGTTGCACTTTACAAGCATACAATGTTCTAGGCAATTATCGAAGCGCTCAAAATACATAATTTTGCAGAAGACCACAAATCTCTTGGATCTTTAGTTGCTGAGTTATCGCATATTCAAGCTTCGAATTTCCATAGCTTCACGAATCCATGGGGTAAAATGAGGCAAGCGGATTTATGAAATCAGCACTTCATCTTAAAGCTTAAGTCGAGTACTATAAATTTGTATGGGTTCCGCTTGTCCCCAACCACCCAAATGAGAGTACGGCAAGCATACGTTTTATGTGTTTCGCGTTCGCTAAAGGCTCGATGCACGTCCATTTTTTTGTGTTAGTAGATAGACACATGCTTTCTTCGGCAAAGTTATGGAAAATATAAAGGTAAACAACTTTACTAAAGAAATGACATTTCTATTCCTATCGAGTGCAGAGCTATAGAGCATTTTCCTTGGAAATTCTTTAAAAATAAATTTTTCATACTTAGCTTTTGTTGGTTGCACTTTACAGGAATATATGGTTCTAGGCGATTATTAAAGGACTAAAAATACACGTTTTTGCAGAAGATTGCAAATCTTCAGGACCTTTCCTTCCGTGAAGCTTTGAAAATTTAAAGTTTGAATATGCGATAACTCAGCAAGTAAAGGTCCAAGAGATTTGCGGTCTTCTGGAAAAACGTGTATTTTAACAGCTTCGATAATTGCCTAGAATATTGTATACTTGTAAAATGCAACTAACAAAAGCTAAGTATGAAAAACCAATTTTTAAAAGAAGTTTTTAAGAATATGCCCTATAGTTCAACACTCGATAAAGACAGAAATTGTATTTCTTCAGCAAAGTTGCTTGTTGTTACAATATTTACAACTTTGTCGAAGAAACTATGTCTATATTTCCTAATACAAAAAAGTTATTTTTTTATTTTCATTATAGTAAGCGATGACTAACTTTTTAGTTTTAGATTAAGGGGAATATTCATTCGAACAAAAGTGCTAAAGATCATAAATGATAAAATGAAAACAAGACACTAGGAAAAAAGTTCCACTTTTTGCCCTTTTGGACTACTGTGCAATGTGGCTTTATGAGCAGTAGACGAATTGGCGCGTATATATGTAGAAAATTCATAAGCATTGTATTAAAAAAGTCTAGGTACAGCTAATTTCACATCAACAAAGCTATCATTTACAGCCCAATTCACATCATGTAGAGATTCATTTAGAGCAGAAAAATTGGCTTTGCTGAAGTTTAATTCGTTAGCGTACTATGAATTTTCCATACGATGCGGGCGGTGAAACATTCAATGTGAGCAGGAGCAGGGGATGAAAATGAACTACTTCGATAATTGCCTTATAAGCCTCAGGTGGAGAAACAGATTATTTTCAAAGTTAATAGAAGCATAAACTAAATTATTCTTGTTGAAATAGTAGTTTTAACAAAAAGTGAATTCAAAGGCTTTCCTTGGACGTCTAAAGTGTCCTATGAGCAATGTTTTGTTCGTGGTGCGTAATAAATCCTATAACTACGAATAAACTGGGAAACCCACCTGCACCCATCTTCCCAACCGCAAAAGTTCGCTTCAGAGACATACCGGAATTGTGGTAAGGAATAAAATCAACAATCACATATACTTCCATTCACACTTTTATTACCAAAAATATCCAACAAGGCAGTAGATTTTAAATAACGCTACAGTTATCGTTCCAAATTTGCCCATTTGCTTTGTCCCAGATGCTAAGAAAACATACGCAAATGGCGTCTTGTACTCCAAGCGGGCGAATTGTGTTTTTTTAAATGCTCAGATGTCATTACTAGAAAATTGGAAAGTGCTGTGTTGTATAACAGCCATTAAATAAATTATTTAAAAAGTTTTTACGTCTGACGATGCACATTTTTGATTGTTCAATTGTAATTTAAAACTAATCAAAATTAAGTGCGATCATGATACACACATTTTCAAGTGCTATTTTGCTTCCAGCAAAGGAGTAGTTCAATGCTGCTGCGTCGTGTCAAGCGTTCCACATTTGAAAAGAGCATAACGCGTGCAAAAATGCAAGCCAGCTCAATCGCACAGGACGAACGTACGAACGGGTCGGAACGCCTCTAATGTGATCTACGATACCTACCGACCAACGATTGCCATGTTCGCCACATTCATCATGCAGGGGAAAGAATCTATCACCATTAGAAATGTGGCCGAACCGCCACGGGACGGTTCGTTACGAGTTAGCCCGGACTGGTTCCAGCTGCTTGTCCCGAAGGGATACTGCAATTGAGATCCATATATATCCTAACATAGAAATAACACACTGACCACCATTCCGCCTGACGATGGTACGTCGGCAGGGAGGACCGAAACGTCCACCGATTTTTTCGACTACTTTCCTGCAGCCTTCACGCGGAAGGACTATCGAGCTGGTGGAAAAACAAATGTGTGACAACTGTTTCCCGGATCCGGAACGTGTGTCTCCGGCACCGTGTCGAATGAAGCGTTCCGCTTTTTCTGCCCTTATTTGTGGCTTCGATTGCAGTTTTATTTGCGGCCTGTCCAACCAGCACCAGCACACTGCAGCTGCACTGTCATTGTGCATTTGAAGTTTGTGTTCCATTGTTCGAGAGCAGCGAGCACGAGAAAACTTGCAAAAAGTGCACTTTTCGGAGCAATAAATTGTGGTAAAACAAGTGGCAGCCCCCCGGCAGCAGCAGCAGCGGCAGCGGAGGTGCCATGCAAATTGTTGGAATCGAAGTTGTATTTACAAGTTTCGATTATCTTCGAGTGAATGCATGAAATAGATTGTTTCCGCGAAGGGATGCGGTGGTTGGTTGGAAAAAAATCGCTACAGGAAACGTTAAAAAAAACAAATCTTATCTGCACCAGATGCATCGCGGTGTGCCAAACTGCTCGTTAGCAATATAGTAACAATGAATGAGACGAGGGGAAAATAGATGGATACATACCGGGGACAAAGGAAATATTTTCTATCCATTTCCTTGCGGTTGCTGTGCTCTGTATGGAAATCGAGTGAGGGTAAACCGTGCTTTGTTTCCACCGCAGAACAAATGGCTGATCGTTAATGCAAACTACAGAGTTATCTGCTTTATGCACGTTTTGTTGAATCAGATAAAAAATCCAGTTTTCGCTGAATTAAACTCTATGCAAAATCGACAAAACTAGTTTTGAACAAACGTTGTAAGACCGGCGCGGGGAAAAATTCCTAAAGTTAGAATTTACTGCAAATTAAATTTTTCAAATTATAATATTAATGTTAACAGTTACGGTAAATAAACAAGATCTAGCTCAGTCTCCTTTACCCTTTCATCCAAACTAAATTGTGCGTAACACTTCACTTTTACCGAAAAACTTGCTAAGCTGGGACAGGTATACTACAGCAGAAATCTGCCAGTAACCTACCACTGGCGAAAGTTTGTTCGTTTTTTTGCACCACCGTAAGTCAACCGCTTTCGATAGAAGAACCAAAAACCACACCCGCATTATCAACGGCAAACAAAACCATACATAACTCGCAGCTTTTCGAACAAAGCATTCATGCAACTTGCAGCATCTGTCCCGAAACAGGAAAATATGTTGGGAAACCGCTGTGTTCTTCGTCGGCATCGTTCCTTTTCGCGTTTCATCCATCATCAACCCTTCACAGGTCGTTTGGGTATGCCAAACAACAGTAATGCAACAAAACAGCATTCTACTCTACTCGAGCCCCACCCCAGTTACTGCTTCCCCACCGTATCACTATCCGATTTAGTTAGGATACTCGTCTGTCTATCATTCCACTGATAGACGGAATTCTTACCGATCACGCAAGCCAAGCCAAGATGCTGCACTTCAGGGTGAGGATTTACCTGCTAAACAAGAGCTGTAGCCTCGGGCAGCTAATTCATCATCACCTCCTCAGATACCGTCACGGAACTCGACGCTCGACTCTATCTCACACGACTAAGGCGTTGGTAATAGGATTCTCGTTAGTGCAACAAACCGACAATGGAAGGAACAACAGTTCATAAATAGTTTATTTTCGATAACCACTCGTTTCTCCACTGCCAGCGGGTTTCCACTGACTGTAGCCGATGTAGTACCAACCAACTCCGATTGTTCTGCTTCGGGATGTTTAACATAGAACCGAAAGTTGGTAGGGTTGTTCGACCGTTTCCCGCTTTGATCATAACGAAATCTACAGTTGGCACAACCCCATCGTTTTCTTAAGCAGCACAAAAGCTACCCCTTTCATCGCACACGGAAGGCGAATTGTTTCCTGAGGAGCTTTTTATTGTTTGCTCCAGTTCTTCACGTAACCTCACGAAGCTGGTAGCAGCCGGAGTTCCTCCAGCCCGTCTGAGTTGGCAAATGTTTGCGGAAGGACCTGCCTAGCCGTGCCCTAGCTACTAGGAGCGGAACAAACACACGCACACACACATCCACACACCCACCTGAAAATGTTGGCATCGAATGCAGGTTTTTCTTCGTCCATCTGCTATCGGACCAAAATACCTACAGGTGTAGGTATATTTTAGTTTTTCGCTTATTTTCGAATGCCTAACATGGGACCGGACAAGTGCACCAAGTTGGGTTTTTTTCTATCAGACGCTAGCAAGAATTTTCGACTATTGTCCTATTGTCGACCTACACCTACACATTGGAAGAGTAAAGATGAACCAAAAGTTGAAAGGCTATGCAAATTCAATTGTTAGAAGAACGACCAACAAATTGGCTTTGGTTTCGCTAGCGAAAGTCAAGCTGGTATTGTCGGTTTCTGCTACAATATATTTCAATATATGCTGCTACAATATATATGTGTTTTGATATTGAACGAAAATTCGGCAATGGGCATTTTCTATCTTTTTTTATAATGGTAGTTTTTATAAGTGACAGAGGGAACAGTAGACAAAAGTAATGAAACAAAGATGTTGAAAACAGTGGAAAACTAGGTAAGTGAGGGTCATTGAAGTAACGCTTATTAAGTTTGTATAACGTTTCTGTTATTGGTAAAAAATAGGGGAAAACGAGCAAACTGGAGTACTTCCCGATGACAAACAGGACAGGGATGGGAACCAGACGATTCTCCAAAAGATTTTTCATAAAATCATTTATATTTAATTAGCAGTTTCTGATTTGCGTCCTTAGTTGGTTAGTTTTTTCCATTGTGCGATGCTTCGAAGTTTTTCAGTAATTTTTTTTCAAGCGAATATTTAGGAAATACTGCTAAGTACTGGTTTTATAAATAACTAGCTGAGTGCCCGAACTTACTTGGGCTTCTTTATCTCTTACTTAAAGGGTGTCCCACATCAAATTGCACCACGGAAGAAACGCTGTAGAAAATTACCCATTTGGTATTTTCTCTTGAACATTTGAGTAGAAGTAGTTTAAAGTGTATTGTTTACACTCTATTTTTATCGCGATCAGTTTTTCGAAAATTGGAAAAAATAGCGTCACCCAAAAAGCAACGTCACGAATTTATTTTGCGCAAGCTCCTGGAAAATCCTCAACTCTTTCATCATGAATGACGAGACTTACGTCAAGGCGGACTTACGGCAGCTTCCGGGGCTGCTGTACTTCACCACCCAGCACAAGTTTGATGTTCCGGAGAAAGTAAGGATGCAGAAACTTACATAGTTTGCCAAAAAATACATCATGTGGCAAACGGAGTCCGCCGTTCGTGACTACCGGGAACGGGCAGATCTACCTCAACGAGTGTTTACAGAAGCATCTGCCTTCTCTGTCGAAACAACACGATCGGCCCTACGATCTTCTGGTCGGATCTATCTTCGTGCCAATATTCAAAGGATGTATTGGAGTGGTACGAAGCCAACGGAGTCACTTTCGTACCCAAGGACATGAACGCCTCCAACGCACCGGAACTAAGGCCCATCAAGAATTCAAGGCAATTATGAAGCAGGCACTACGGAAGCAAGCATCCCAAGGAGGTCAAGCCTGAGGAAACCATGAAGAAAAAGTGGATTTCCGTACAGATGAAGCTGCAGCTAGGTTGTACAAAGTTTTTTGAGTGGAGTTAAGCGTAAGGGGTGAGCATACGGTTATGGTATTAAAGTTGAATGAAACAAATATGCCAAAAGCTTACTAGTGGATTATATTTTGTTGTTTGAAAGTTTGAAAAAGATCGGTCAATTAGGTAATTTTCTACTGTGTTTCTTCCGTGGTGCAATTTGATGTAGGACACCCTTTATTTTGACCTCCCCTTGTTAGCAGCCACCTCCCCTTTTGTCAATCCACCAGTGCTTATTCCCTTATGCCAAGGAACATGTTATTGTAGTTTTCGACTGAGTAACTTTTCCGAGTTATGTTTTTTGGCTTTGTAGTCAAATTGCTGATAAAAATTAACATTTTTCTTCTATTTCCGACGTTTCGGTTTATATTAAAAGCCTCTCAAGGATTAGAAAACTATCGTTTTTCACCTATTGGCTCTATTTAGTTGAGCATTAACGGTCACTTTTTTATACGGTGCTAGCATTCGTTTATGTATCAGAACTTTGTATAAGCTTATCACATAATATCACAATTTTAAAGAAAAATCTACAACGTATACAGCCCTATGGGTTGAATGAAAGGGTGACGTAGGACTATGTTATATAATACATACTTGTTGTATTGAAAACATGTTTTACTCGATGAAGCATTACTTTATGTCAGATTATTAGGGCTAGGACTAATGTAAACTGCATTTCTAGCATGTGTATGTTTATGAGTACCTGTGAGTATCATCGCCTCCCGCTTGGTTCGCTACAACAGTGAGCAGGTGCGCTACGGAAACCGCTCGTGAAGTTTGGACCTTCGTTCGTTTTTTGTTGATGAGTAAATTAGCTAAAATGCCATCCCAGAAGGCATATAATTTTCATGGCATTCGAACTTCACGTAAAAGTTTAGATTAAAAATTATTTATCCTTCATTTAATTCGTTTGTGACCTTTAAAAGGGCCGTTGCTTACAAACAACCAAAGCCAAAGCGCGTTCATGATGAATACGCAAATATTTTCATTTTGTGCATTTGAGAAAAAATCTAAATACAGAAGTTTACATGATTTTTGACGTATGAAACGTGGCGATTTCTTTGAGTATACGTTTTTCTTGGAATTGCTAAATATAGGGGAACGTGGTACAGAACGCACCACGTGAGTAAATAATCATTTTGCAAAGCTAAGGTGTGATTGTTCTACATTCCTTAGCATTTGCAAGATATTGCAAGCTTTCTCACTTTTCAGATCTCACTTCTCATTACTAACTTTTCGCTATTCACTTTTCTCTTTGACCCTCCCAGTTCTCATTACTCATTTCTTATTTCTCATAACTTATTTATGTTGTGTAATGTAGCACCTAAGTTTTGCTTAGCTTTACTTCTCGCTACTTACTACACATTCTTCATTATTTAGACCATTACAAATTCATATAAGAGTTGTAAGAGTTTAAGTTAGTTAGTTAGTTAGTTAGATGAAGGTCTCACGTCGACACCGAAATACGTATTTATCAATAAAACACAGTAGTAGAATTAAAGGATATAAATAACTTTTGTTTTCTTATTTTTTATCGTTTCATATAAGAGGCCTGTTGTCTGTAGCCAAAACCAGGTCTTTGACAGGACGTCATAAGAGGCTTATGACAAACAGGCCCCTGACAAGACGTCATGCTTTCGTAGCAATGAGTTCTTTTCTCAGTCACCTCACTGGTCGATTGCTGAACTGCTCGTTTGCTCAACTGGATGACTAGACTGCTCGACGGGACTGGTCGTTTAGACTGCTCGACTGGACAACTCAACCGAACTACTCGACTGAACTGTTCGATACGATTGCTAGACTCAACTGCTTGATTGAACAGATCGACTTGACTGCTTGAGAACAGCTCGATTCAACTGCTAGACTGGACTACTCGACTCAACTGCTCGATTCAACTGCTCGACTCGACTCAATTGTTCGACTAAACTGCTCGACTCAACTACTCGATTTGAATCGGCTGCTCCGCTCAACTGTTCAACTCGATTGCTCGATTCAGCTGCTTGATTAGACAACTCGGTTTAACTGCTCGACCTGACAGCTCGATTCAACTGACGACTGGATAGCTTGATACATCTGCTCGACTTAGCTCATCGACATCAACTCCTTGTCTTAACTGTTCGATTCGACTGCTCTACTCAACTGCTTGACTCAACTGCTTGACTCGACTGCTTGATTCGACTGCTTGATTCGACTGCTCGAATCGCCTGCTCAACTCGATTGCTTGTCGTGATATCATATGGTCGGTGTTAAACCATACCGGACCAAGTCCTAAAATTTAAGAAAATGAGTTAATGACAGCAGACGATCAAAAATTTTCTAAGCAACACTTTACTCTAATCAGACTACATAAATGTTGCCAACAGCCAGAGATATAAGATGATTTCGAACGATTGATAGCTATAAACCACACAGAGCAGCAAACTTTGAATGCGTTTTTCACGAAGTCAGAGTTTTGTTACTTGGTTCTGCCTGACTTAACACTGACCATATGAATCGGTTCGCGGCAAAAAATGGACACCCTATAGAATCAGCATAGTGGAGATAATGTTTTTATTCAGTTAAATAAAATCCAATGCGAGCATAAATTTTAATATAGACCACAAATATACCGGAACAATTGCAGGTGAAGTGCGCACCCACGCTTTCTCGGTTGGTACCCGAGTGTTTTGCTAACTAAACTATCGCCTTCCGTTTTATTAGGTGTCAAATAGGGTGCTGGAACCACCTTATACGTAATTGTATCCACAAGTATTCAGGTTTTGGGGACCAGATGAATCTTTTACTTCTTACTTGTACATGTACACCCAAAATATTTCAGAACTTACCCCAGCAAACACCAACTCGTATATCAATGTACGAAAAATATCGTTATTGACTTTCAATTAATTCAGTATCGTAAATATAGTCTAATGAAAAGCACATAAGTTTATATTCTATCGTATTTGACGATAGCAAGTGATTGACCTACGACTTTCAGTACAGAATTGTATAGCATAATAAAACTAATCGCTTTGAGTCGGATCTTATCGCATAAAAAGAATTATAATGTTGAATTGTTAACGTATATTTTGTAGTACGTATATGGCCTCCAAATTAGTACGCATGTGCTAGTTTTGTGCATCAGATACGATTTTTCAGGGTAGAGTAGGGAGGGGCATAAGTGCGATGTTTGAAGTTGTCCCCACTAGCGCACAGTGGGGCGACTCCATACAAATGCTGGCCAAGCAAAAAAATCTCTTTAAATCAAGGATAATATGTGGTTCTTAAGTAATTTTGGGGTGCTGAGCCCGAATTTCTGGTTTATTTTGCATTAGAACGTATATTTTTTGTGCTAGGGAGAATTTTCAACTATTTTTCAAGTATTTTTTAAGTATGATGACGTATAAGAAATGAGGGTCATTTGGAAAATTATTGCAAATGGATTTTTATAGGATAAAACATTCTATAAAACAATACAAAGCAAATATGAGCTTTAATAATCAACACAAAATCCATATAAGTTAATATTAATCAAAAATCAAAACTTTTCCCCTTATTAGTTTTCTTGATCTTCTTTATCTCCTTTTTCTTTTTCTTTTTCTTCTTCTTTTTCCTCCTCTTCTTCTTCTCCTTCTGCAGAATCACTCGTTTCACGTTTCGTCTTCAATAGTAATATAGCCTTCTCAGAAAGATTTTTCTAATTACATTTTTCCGTTTCGAAGAAGCTATAAGCTTTATCCGGAGAAATAAGAAGACGAATAATTCTATCACGATTTGTATTTTCACACTCATTTTTGCATGTAAAATATTGTCTTGTATTTTTATCACTATTTTTAGCATAAGTCAATAACCTCATTTTCGTGAGGGTCAATACCGGTGTAGTGGCTAGCATTCATGCCTCTCACACTGAGGACCGTGGTTCAATTCCCAACCCCGCAGAAGTCACGAATGACCCGAGTTGTTGAAGTGACTATAATTAAACAAAAAAACTTATTTTTTGTGCTTCTTCTGTCATTCGCCCTATCAGCAATATGGTTGACTAGATTCATTTATGACCGCGAATTCAAATTCTTTGCATTGCAGTGGACGTATTATATGAGGACTATACCCTGACATAAAGGTTTTTGGTATACAAACAATAAGTTTCGAATTTTTCTGAAATAATGTGTTCAAGAACTTGCTATAAGAAAATTTCTCAACCTTTTAATTAATTTCATATCTATACCCGTGATTTCAGAACTAATACCAGGATTGGCATAAGATCTTTGAGCTGTATTTCCGTAATTACTATCGCTGTTTCCTCCAGACTTCCTCCAACCTCTAAAATCTAGTCAATATGCAATATGAACCATACATTCGAAGCAGCTCATCCAACCATGTAAAGGAGATATCCCATAATTAAGATATCTTACGTTTGCTTTGAGTGTTTGCATTTTGTCTATATTGTTGAATTCTGATATAGTAGCCTTACAAGCGTAACATCTGTGCTCTGCGCTACTCTGCGCTAAATGAGACTATATCCATTTGAAAGCTCATATTTTACGCTATCTTTTACCGGTAGTGTCAATAGTGGCGAACCTTGGCTTCAAAACTTTTAAGCGTGTTTTACGCGAAAATATGGTACTTTTTTAATGAAAATTAAAATTGTGGCATACTATGATAAAATTACTGCATACTCGCTTAATGGGTTCTATTCAGCACTATTTTTTGAAGAACTTTTCCTTAGACACCGTTGAAATCCGAGCTACCATTAGACCTCTATCATGTTTTGAAATATTGGGTTATTTTTCAAAAAAACGCTAAAACATGCTGAGATAGCATACTTTCAAGATTCATAGAAAATTCAAATTTTGTCATATTGATCTAAAATTTTGGATTTGAACACTTCAATAGTATAGAATCACAGGAAAAATACAACGGAGAGTCGAAATGAACTTTCATTTTTTGGCTGCTGGCCAGCGATTCCCCACTGTGTAGCGGGGCAAAAGCGTGAATACCGCGGGGCAAAAGTTCGAAGCTAGAATCCATGAAATTAGCCCAGCAGTAGCTAACAAAACCATATTATCTTCAATCTGCATTATGTTTTGGTAAGGAATATTCTCAATTTGCACCTTTTCTATTTTGCGTTGATGTATTGCAGCCTCCGGCAGATCAAAACTTTTTAAACCGTTTGTTTTTTGTTCTTTCATTTCTTAGATTTCTTAGATCTTTCATTTCTAGTATCTGTAATATAGTGCCAAAAGCTGTATATAATTAGCTATACATTTTTGCCTCGTCCATGAATCGCACTTTTGCCCCGGTAAATTCTTTTCACCGTATTTTCAAAATAGATATGTGAGTGATGTAAAACGCTGCTACAAATTTTCAACAAGTAATATCCTCCTTTTGATGTCGTATTTGCCGTATAACGAAAAATTACACCAAAACCGCCCTAAAATAACATTTGCACCTAACTTAGCAACTATGCTTCGTAAGCAAACAAAGTTTACGTTAGATTTAAGCTGTCAAAGTTGTCACCCATCCATGCCAATGTAAAAAATTTACTCGGAATCTGCACCGATAAATCATTGAATCGCACTTTTACCCGCATCGCACTTTTACCCCTCCTTACTCCATATATATGTAGGGGAGTGTCGTCGTGGATTGGCCACGTTTTGGAGTTCGCCCATAACTTTCGTTTCAAAAGGAATTTTGGAAATCTAAATACATCGTTGCAAATGTCTAAGAATAAGGTATATTTCCGTAAAGTTTTGAACTGGTTGCTTGAAAAATAAAAAAGTTATAGGTATTTACGTGAAGACAAAAAATGTTGTCATAGTCGGGCCATGTTGTACAGGTTGGGCCACCGCAGAAAATCTAAGACATACGTATTGAAATTCTATATAAAGACATGAAAAGAATGAATTCCGTGAACAACGGCTCATATAGGTATAAATACCGTACTTTTAATAGCATTTTTGCGAAATTTTGGCTATCTTGTAAAATCAATATTGCTACAATCGTCTTTTCCGAAGTGTACAACTACAATGAAAAAACAACAAAAATCTAGGTTTTTATTGTATTAATTTTGCTTTATGTCATCACAGTTTACGTGACTGACATTCGCTAGCGATGATTGCGCTTCTACGCTTAAAATTATGGTGGCCCAACCATGACTACTCAAGTGGCCCGACCTTTACAAATAGCGCTTTTCTAGTATTTCACCTTAGCCTTCCCAAACACCTTACTGAAGGGGAATATTCTATAGTCTTCGTGTGCAGCACAACACACTTCATGCATTTTTAAAATTTATCTCGAAAATTGCATGTCATGAATCATTTCTTGAATGAAAGTTCATTGCACCTGGAAAACTTTTTTGGTAAGATTTAGTCACTGAACTCAGTACGGGTGTTCTGAATACACGATTGAAACTCACAATATTGTGAAAAGTTAGCTATCACAAGTAGAAGTTTTACAATGGTTGTATCATAGATATCATGAGTTACTAAAACTGTAAAATCGTGATGGCCCAACCATAACAGTGGCCCGACGATAACGACAATACCCTACATATAACTCATTTATTGCTCTGATATGCATATGAAAATGTTTACAGGGACATGTGTCACAGAAACAAATTATCTTGTTCATCGGCAGTTCGTCATACGGAAACTGCACTTCGGCATAAACAAAATTTGCCTCCGTCTACCGTGGATAAACACAATAGTTTACAAAAATCTATGAATGTATTCGTTATTCCGTGTGCCCGAGCTATCCAACTTGCACACACAAAGTACGAGTAGTTTGAATCAGTGCTCAAATTTCGATGTTTTTACTCCGAGTAATCTGCAACTGATGCTCTTCGTCATATTCAAAGCGGATAGAAAAACCAAAAGGGTTTTTATTTTTGAAAAAATAGTAAAAAATAATGGTTTTATATCATTATCCTTTGTTGATTATAGAGAAACGATCTACAAATATTAATTCTAAGTTGCTTATAATGCAAGTTTTTCGTGCGTATGTCAGGAAAGTAATCGAAGACCCGCCATAGACGAAGCCATACAGCATCCTACCTAATTTTCTTTTATTCTGCCAATTCTAACACTTTCCTATGCGACGATATTTTTTGTATGACTGCTCTTTGTTTCTACCGCCGAGAAGATAGACTGTTATCTACTCGGTCAATGTGATAGAAGCAAAGCAGTGCGTTGCTGACGTTCGCCACGGCAAGTTTGGGATTAAATCCACTACCAGATGAGTTCTTTCTGGTATTTATTTAGGCCACTACAAATATTTGGGCCACTATAAAGTTTTTGTCCTCCCGGTGCTGGGCCACTGAAGGGTGGAGGCGAAAAAACACGTAGAGATTTTTTTAATCGAGCAAAAATAATATGGATTTTAAGCATATTTACTTGAAGTTTAAACATGAAAACCAGATCTATTCTTGCTTCTAATATATCTATCTACGTGATTATTTTCCATGCAAATGGAAATCTACAAAAAAAGACAAAAACGAAGAAAAATTTTTTTGGACGATTTTTGGAAATCCCATTGACTGAATTTCCTTTTCTGTTTCGTGCTAGAAGCGTTAACTCAACTCGTATACTAATTTTTAGAATTTTTCAGGCGGTAGAGGGGGGGGGGGGAGGGGGTGACAAAAATAAAAAAATTGAAAAATAATTTTCAATGGCCAAATTTAATATAAAATATATTATCCAGCGTAGAATTTAATTGCCAATGTACTGCTTTCTATTCTCGATGCTATATAATAACTGCATGAATGGTTTCCAGCTAACTGATGTGGCATAAATTCCTACCGAAGGCTGTCTCGTGCAGCGTGTAATTAGACGATAACTAAAGAAGAGCGTTCCGAAGATTCTATTTTTGAAATGTTCAGCCTACCGCACGACAAACTGCACGAATATATGATTTTGATATGATCCGACTGTGCAGATATTGTCGTCAACGTTCCGGGAAAAAGGCGAACAGGTAGAATGAATGTTCATAAGAGACTGGAAACGATCCGAAGGAACAAATGTAAACCTCACACACACACCCTGCTGCTGGAGCCTGGAAATCGGAACCGTTTGCCGGCTCGACGGCCGCAAAACATCCCCGTACGAAGAAGGCACACACATATTGCATTCTCACAGTGCTGTAGTGTGGAAACTTATTTCGTTGAATTCCGTTGAGTTGGAAGTCATCCTTCCCCTACACTTCCTTGTCGAGTAGCATTGCATTGCATTCACGCTCGGTAATCACACAAAATCCTCATTGCTCTTAGCCTACTGCTTTCCGACTCCGGCTCCGGCTCAGGCTCAGGCCGGTGTTTTCGGTCCAGGTAAGTTTTGTGCATCCTAAGCCGGCGGGCTGAATGTGTGTTGGCTTTTTCCCGTTTTTCCGTCAAATTAGGCACGCCTCATGTTGGCTGGCGCGGCTGACAGTAGACGGCAGGTGGTTTAAGGATGCGCATAGTCTCAAAAGTGAGTGGCTCGGTGGAGAAACACGGGTGAATCGTTCGTTGCACATCGGTATGCAGGCTCCTCCCGTGCATACATATATCATCTATCCGTGAGGAATTGCAGATAGTCGCGTTGGTAATTCAAGCTCTGATTGTAATGAAGCGCAGCTCAAGAGTCCCGCAGTTGTAGGATGTAACGAACGTGATTTGCGCCCCCAAAAGTCACCGAAGCTGGTGTAATCGGCTCCTTGGAAACAAACCGGTAACCGGAGACTAAACGGGAATATGCAAATTAGCTACGAGAAGTTCTGTGTGAATGCCAATCTGGTGAAATCGATATTTTGAATGAAAAGGGCTTTAATTCATGCTTTATGCTCCAGAATCATCAGATTCATGCACCATTGAAATTTGTTTCTTAAATTCAATGAGTCAAATTCAACTTCACATTGCATACATTTCGCAATGTCGGACTTAAGCGGCTTGTAATGATATTCAGCATTTAGCATGAATCTGCGTGCCTTTAAGACTTTCATATGTAAATTTTTACATTACCACCGATTTAGCTATGGTACCGTCGCACGGTAGGTACTGGCAATGTACTTAGGCCCAAATGGATATTTTTGTACGGCTGTTCATTCCATGCACCTGCGTTCCTTTCGGGGTCAACCACAAAAGGGCGCGCATTGTTCTCTACTTACCTACATAGTATGTGCCGCATTTGAGTCGGTGCTGAAAGCTCTAAACTAAAAGCACCAGCTGGTGCTGCTATTGCTGCAGGAATGCTTTCATATCCACTCATCGAAGCAATAGTAGATGAAAGCATTTTTTCCGCATTCGTACGCATAAGAGTGTGTGTGGGGCAAAAAAAATTTTAGTAAGCAAATCTGACAGATCTTCAACGCGGGTCGCTCGAAAGGTGGGTGTGAAAGTACTTTAGCAAGAATAGAGAGAGAGAGAGCGTGAGACGGAAAAAATGGGAGAAATAGTGAACATCTCTACCAGGCTGCCTGGTCCAATAGCAATGCTCAACAACCGGAACAAGTGCTCGTTTGGTGTTGCTGCTGCTGCTGCTCCTGCGTTGATAGGTATGCGAAAATAAAACTAATTCCTCTGGTGAGAAAACCGGGAATTTCTGTGCCGATGACGGTAGGAAAAACTGTGCGGTTTTTAACGAACGAACCGGTAAGGGATCTTCATTCAAGCGAATTTTTCTGAATTAATTCGATGGATCGTGTTTTTTCACTCGAGAAATAGGTATACCTAATAGGATGAAGAAAACCTTTTTACAAATATGGCGATTAAGTTGAACTCAATGGCGTGCTAGAACTTAAAAAGTTTTAGGCCCCGATGCGGCATTTTACAACATTTTACAACATTTTACAACATGTACACTCGTTGTGCTAATTATATTGATACAATCTGTCTTCAATGGAGTTACTTCTACTAAGTTTAATTTTTAGTTACGTTTACCTTAATTTAGTGTAAGGTTACTATGTCAGAGTTCTACCTCCACACCACAAAACACACCTGGTGTTGGCTTTAATTACGAGACTTGCCGAGCGACCGTCGGCAACGCACTGCTTGTTTCTATCGCACTGACCGAGCGGATATAGACTGTTATAGACTGTGTCTTCATAAGAGAGTGTGGTGCGTATACGAGAAACGATAGAATTGGGAGAATGAATCAAAATTACGTATTAGTCTACGGGTACGGTTGGTTCGGGTACCAACCGAAAGAACGTGGGTGTGAGCCTCACATGTCATTGCACAACCCTATATATTTTTGGTCTATATCGAAATTTTTCAATTCATCCAATTAATCATTCTTCGCATTCCTCCCTTTCCAAAATTGTTTAGTACGTCATGACCGCGTATAGTCCTATGCGAGAAAATAAAAAAAGAACTAATTGATATAAGTTCATAATTCAATAATCTTTTATATACTCTAGTTTATATCACGACAGTGTAAAATTATTTTTTTATTGGGCTATTTAAAAATTGGAAAAAAGTGGCCATATGAAACTTTACTATGATAAAATTCAAACGATTCCCTAACACAAATTGTAGGAAAAACTGAAATGTGTGACGAACTACGCAATTGAAACGAAACTGTGCTAAGCTGAGGTACAATTATACAGAGATTCCTCGTTATGAAACAAATCGATACAGGACAATTTTTACCTCAATATAAGACAAACTCTTTTGACATAGTTTTCGACCCCACCAGAACCAAACCCCTTTCCAAACGCGGTGGCAATGAAATGTTTATTATTTCAAGATAAACCTAAAAATTGTAAAACACTAATGACTCAAACAATAATAAATAGTTAAAAAACGTAAAAACATTGGCAACCGATGTCATACAGTCCGAAACTGACAGTATTAGCCGAAAAATTTTCACATCGTCGGCGGATGAAAGTACATAGATGCACCAATTTCGTTTACGAAAATATTAAAAAACAATGGTCCGAATACGCTTCCTTGGGGTACGCTATGGAAGCATACTTCGACCATTGTTGTATTATTTTCGGCATCGTTTTTGTATTCGTTTTGTTTGCATTTTATTGGCTTAATTTTTATATCATCCTCTTACTTCAATTGATTGAATTGATCTGCTCGCTCTCTCTTTCTGTAGAAAAAGCGAAGAAAGCGAAGCGAAGAAAGAGAAGATTTTTTCTCTTTTGGAGTGATTTACTGCGTTGCTCTGCTCCCGAATGAGCGTCAGTTTGGTTTCATCTATCTTTTTCTGCCGGAGAGCTACTGAATGCATGCTCTCAAGGTCCTAAAGCAAAGCGTTTCAGTGCATATAATTGCCTGTCCGATATTCTCTTTCGGACCCAGAGCAAATAATCGCTTGAATCCAGTGTGTGCAGAAAAGATTTGCTCTCTTTGATAATTGTACGCCTTCTGCGCAAAATGAGTGATAGTAAGAGTAAAGAGTCTTTAAAAGCACTTAAAGAAGCAGAAATCTAACTTTTTATTAGCCTGTGGTGCACACCTTATCGTGCAGTCTTGATCTATATACTTATTAAACCCTATTAAAAAGCCGGTTTTGGCGAAATATAGAGCCGCATTAGAGCTTGGAGATTTACAAATGTCATAAAACGTAACGCCTGTTGCGTAACGATTAATCTCTAAGCATAAAAAATGGAAAATATATATTCGTCCTTGTTTTATCTCCCCTCTCTGTTATTTTTATCCTCTGTTGATGTTTCAAGATTGCTTTTTTGTGATTTTTCTTCTTTGGTGAGAATTGGACCGCCAATCTATCGATTACACTCCCATATGTGGCTTTGCACGAACAGTGCAACGCCTTTACCAGTTGAACTGTTAACAGTAGTTGAGAGTCAGCTGCCAATAGCTCCACTTAAACTACCGAAACTCTTCACTCGGATGCGGATTGATTTGCATAGCAAGGTTGAACGTAGGGAAAGATTCTAATTTTCCCTTTTCTTTTATAGATTTAATTTTGAGGGAATTCCCTGCTTTTTATTTTGTTTTTATGTGGTGGCATACATATATTTAACAAAAATGTTGATTGCATGTTATCCGCATGCATTTTCTTTATATATTCATATTGATGTTTGTTCTAACAGCGGTGCAGCATTTTACGTGAGATAAAAAGAGAGAAGCATTTTTCCCTTTCACACATTCGTTCACTGTGCGCAATGAGATTTCCTGCAAGAGTGAGCAGCGTTCAAAATCCCTTTTGCTGCCGGTAACGGCAATAAAGCTCGCTTAGAGCATCTAATCTGCATTTCATAGTGCTTCAACTAACTTTTAATTCAGCATTGATGCTATTTTAAAGCTGCTACGCATTGACAATGCTGAATTATATCTGGCAGCATGCAACTTGCAAATATAGAGCAGTTTTCAAGCTTAATTCAGTGCTTAGCGGTTACTTGGGTAGGTTGGTCTGTCTCTGTATGGATAAGATGAGCAAAAACAAGCCTGGGCAAAATGAACGTCTGTTAAAGTAAAATAAAAAGTAGCATTAACCGGATAAAGTTTCGAATTTTCTTTCACTATATTTCGTGTTCTACTCAAATCCCCAACGAAGAAACTGTTTTTTTTTGTTTTCTTGTTTTATTGTAACATTTTTGTATTTATTTCAAGAATTTATGTATCATTTTTGTGTCAGTTTATGCGCATTTGGGATTCTTTTAGTGTATTTTTACTAATTTACAATCATTTATTTACCATTTTGTGCCATTTTAACCTGATTTTTTAAATATTTCTGTGATTTGTGTATATTTGTGTATTTGTTTTATATTATTGTTTTTTTGCCTTAGTTTGTGCCATTTTTATATAAATTTTTGTATCTCTTTCGAAATGGTTGTGTTTTTTATCGACTGGATTCAATTGTAACTGTTAATATTCGGCAGGGCAGTCTTCGGAGAATCAAGACTAAAGTTTGATTAATATTTTTTGAAACGATGGTTCTACAATTGATGAAGGGATGGTAGGGAAAGGAATGAAAATTTTTTGGTGAAGGTGGGGAAGAGCGGAAAGGAAGGGGGGGGGGTCAAGCTATGCTTGACAAGTAGTCATTTTGACTCCTACCTTTTGTCCAATAGGAGTCAAAATGACTACTTGTCAAGCATAGCTACCAATACCCCCCCCCCTTCCTTTCCGCTCTTCCCCACCTTCACCAAAAAATTTTCATTTCTTTCCCTACCGTCCCTTCATTTTTACCTACAGAAATATATCATTTTCACGCAGCTACTGTGTCAGTTTTAATATTGTTTTTGTTGCTTATTAGGGATTGGTATCTTTTTAATATTTTCTTTTGTTTCATTTATCTGTTGTATTATTTGTTGTATCATTTTATGTAAATTCTGTATCATTTTGGAATCACTTTTGTAGACACACATGTATCATATTAGTATCACTTTTGTGTCTTTTCTAGTTAGTTCTTATGTTATTGTTGTGTTTATTTACGATTCTACGATGTATTTTATTATTCTTTTTGTTTCATTTTTGTATTATTTTTTACATAAATTACAATATTCATGGTAAATTTTTTTATCATTTGAATCATTTTCTAATCGTTTTTGTGTCATTCTTGATCACATTTTTGTATCATTTATGAATTGCTTTATAATTTTTTTTTTTGATTTTTTTATTGATTTCTTTTTGTTTCATTTAGGGTAGATGCGCCAGTAGTTGTGGTAGTACCTGTAGTGGTGGAAAATTGAATTATTCCATTATTTTGGCAGATTTTGGTGCAAGTTTGATGCTTACCAATAATACTGGTACTGGTAGTTCGATACGTATCAAACTTATACCGAAATCTGCAAAAATAACGGAATAATTCGAGTTTCAGGCACAACAGGTACAACTACTGAAGCATCTACCCTATCTACGCCTGATTTGGATACTTTTTGTGTCTTTTTTGCCGGTTTTTATTTTTGATTTCATTTTTGTGTTATTTCTTGTGTCCGTTTTTATCATCATTTTTGTATAACTTTTTATCATTTTCTTGTCGTTTTTGTACTATTTTAATGTCATTTTTGCATTTAGAAATGTATCCTCTTTGGTGATTTTTCTGTTATTTTTTCCTTATTTGGCATTCTCGTTGTGTCCTTTTATTAATATTTTTTGCATCATTTTTGTATAATTTCCTGTATTATTTTTTTCATTTTGCATAATTTTTTACCATTTTTCAATTTTTTTATACATTTATACGTCATTTTCGTTTTAGAATTGTGTCACTTGTATGTGAATTTTGGGTAATTTTAGTGTCAAATTTGACATTATTTTGTTTAATGGTCCTTCCATAAGCACTCTTGCATTTTCATAAAAATATTTGATCTACGATGGTTGGTTCCTGAGTTACGAATTTTTCACGTTTGAAAAGATTGAAAAATTTCAATTGAAATTTTCTGAAAATATTTAGGACCACATTTCTTTTGAATATTGTTTGCATCTGAATGTTTATAGACACTGCCCATGTGCGAAGTTTCATAAAATTTCTAAAACCAGTTCGACCCAACCTGTACGATAATTTTGAAACCTGCAATTTAGATTAGAGGCCAGTTTAAAGGCCTAGAAACACCATCTTTTAATGAAATATATGGTCCGCAATGCATTATATACGCTATCAAACTTTAAATAGAAGGTGGCGCACGTGCCCAAGTGTTACTCAATTCTAGACACGCCAATAGTTGAAATTAGTAATGTAAAATTCGTTCAAAACCAAGTTGTTCAATCGTATGTTACAAACGTCGCAGTACAACCTACTGCATCCAGCAATACCAATAGATTTCCAATAGGCTTTCGGTTTCCAAGAAGCACTCTACCTGTAGTACCACGGAACTAACCTTCCATCAAGCGCCCACAAATTAGCTCGCCATTTCGTTATCTGCTAAGCACCTCACCTAACGACGGGTAATGCGTCGTTATGCAGGGAAAAGGATCAACAGCTGCAACAACGTCGACCAACAGCAGCCACCAGCAGCACCCGGAGATGTTTGAATAAACGCCCAAGGAGCTGTCGTTGCAGCCACTATTTGCTCTCGAGTCACGAAAAGGGATAAAGTACCACTCCGTTCGGTGGTGGATGGCAATCAAGAGTCTGCCATTGGCAGCCATTCCACTGCCGCAACCACCAAAGGCCATACAGGGCGCCGCCGTCTGATGAAGCGCCAGCATTGCTATCTTGAAATTTGATAAGTATCCGTTAGAAGTTGGAACTCGTCAAAAGCATCGTCGGTCGGGATGCGGAATGCCGCCTCCTGTCTGTGGGAAAATGATCACCTGTCGAACGGACGGCGCTCGCTCGGCCTCTGCTATCTCCACTCTACACCGAGTCTGCTAAGGACTGCATAAATTTTACTTTAATTATGGTGAAAATTAGACACGTTTTCCGGTGGCGTTTGATTTGCTCTGGGAACGGTTTAACGGTAGAATACGATAAACTGAGAGGGAATGAAGTTTCAATTTGAAGTGTTTCCTCCTTTTCTTTTGCATGCAATGGAGCTTGTTTGGAAACTTCTCCCATTTTCTGCATCGAATGTTTATGATGTTAACCACGCTAGTTGCGGCTAAGCACACGCCCCTGGGGCAATATTTTTAAATTTTATAACACGCCGAACTGCGCTCGACCGAAGGTGCTATATCGCACGTTTTCAATTTTATCCATATCATGGCGAAGTACCTTATATTATATCAAAAGCCCCGACATGCTTCATCTACATGTGAAACAACGTCATTGTTGTATAACGAGCGCCCCAAACTCGGCCATGCGCGCGGGTGCGATGTCGGGCGCCTCCTGCATAGGTGATCATCCGTGTGCGGAGTTTTCCGTTCCGCATTGCCGGAGCGTGGCAACACTGACTGAGGAAGGACTTTTGGGGGGGCGAAAAGTGACTTTTGGACGATGATGGCGGATGTAGAGCAGCAACGTCAGAGGCTAGAACATCATAAAGTTGTTTCATCGGTTCACGGTTGAAAGTTACCGACAGAACGAGGTGGTAAGGGCAGCTCTGGCCAGGAAGCAGGAAATAGGTTATTATTACCCTATACGATGTGCATGATTTTTTGACATTTCCATACAGTTGCTGCGGTGCTGCTGATGCAGCGCCATCCAGATTGATGTAGCCGGATGGAACCGTGAAGTTTCCACCGTACCCGGTAGAAGTTCATATAGTTTACTCTGACGAATGCTTTCAGTTTTTCTTGCCGGACTAAACGTGCGCTTTGTTTGTGTTGGAAATGCAACGAAGCGAATGAATGGGTTGATGAATTTCATATGATAACTGAAAACAATGGTCCGTCGCAATTCGTTTGGATCATTCTACTATTTTTCTCCAGCTAAGAACAAACCCGTGTGTAATAGGTCGTGTAATGAACCATGTGGACGTAATAGTTTGTCTATTCTGGAACGGCGAAGAACATTTGTAGTCAGTAATCTCAGTCATCAAATTTCGAGATCCCATCGCTCACATGGTTTTATGTCTTTAAAGGCGGTTGTTAGCCAGTTGGATTCCATAAAAAATTGGAAATTGGTTACATCTTTCACAAAAACATAAATATAGAATGACGATTCCTAAGCCAGTGAAAGCAATATAAATTTTTAATTTGAAACACGAACACTGAACATCTTCCCAAAATCATAAATCATCATAACCCGCCTCTCACGCCCAGGACCAGGAAAAAAACAAAGAGATTTTTTTATTAGACCAAAAAAAATGTGTTTAGTTTATGGTTTATGTGTACGCGTAAAGATTAAATGTGAAAACCAAATCTATTCTTGCTTTTCATATAGAAGCAATTGATTTTACAACAAAAAATTAACGTATATCTTACAAACTGTTTTTTTGCCCCTCGTTTTTTCAAGCCAATTTCCAAGGGGGGGGGGGTGGTACAAAAACTTTTAAAATAATTTGCAAAACCTGCACTTCGTCATAAGCAAGATTTCTTTCGTATATCATGACAGCGCCGTAGCGTGCGGTTGGTTAGACTGGCCCCCGCCAAGGGCGCTGGACCTTGGGGGCACCAAAAAAGCCTAAATTTCACTAAGGCATTAGCAATAACGTATGCATTTTTTAATGCTATAACCTATACATCGGTAATAGTAGCAACCTTGTTGAGTACAAACAAATTTAGAGAGTGTTATCAGTTGATTTGCATGCAGCAGCCATAGCGAAAACAGTCAAACAACTACGCTCGATGCTTTGTTCGTACCACCATGGCACCAGTTCAAGCCCGTAGCGAAGAAGTTGGAAATAATGAAACACTTTATGTCCGCTGAATAAAATCGATCCTCTTTCTTCTGGAGAAAGGTGAAAGCATCGAACGGAAGCCTGGTTCCGGTTGCCCGACGATGCTGCGCGACAGTTAAATGCAACAGAGCAATACCGAGTATCGAGAGCAAGTATCGAAAGCAAGGTGGCCTCATCGTTCCGCGCCTTGGAATGGGAGGTCGACGTCGAAGCAACCGGCACAGCGGTGAAGCTGGTCAAAATGGATATTTTTATGCAGAAGCGTCAGTTGAGGCTGGCCGTGTCTGAACAGCAAGCAATCATCCAGAAGGAAGTGTTGGTGAAAAACATCTTTTCGAGTGCTTTACATCCTCCACCAAGAAGGTAAGCGATGGCATCAAGTATATCTCCCGCATCGAATTCTCGAAGAATGTCCTTCTGTGGCTGACGATCAGCGAGAAGTGAATGTGCAAAGCCGCGGTTTTTTTTCCTTCGGGTTTGCGGTGAACGGTGCACACAACACGAAGTGCCTACCGGAAGTTGTCACCTTCACCAAGAAGTATTACACGAAGTAGGGTGCGGTCGTTTGGCTGGACCTGGTCTCGGTCCAACTTGTTTGGAGATTACGGGTAAGATAAGGCTAAATCAGTTGAAGATAAAGGTACCGGAGACCGCCAACTCTCCCAATTGCAACTGATAGAAAATTTCTGGGCGAAGCTCAAGTGGAGGATCTGCTCCAATCTATATATATAAGAGCCTTGTCTGTAGCCAAAACGAGGGGCGCAATATATTTTCGTGATAACAATCGCCCACATTAAACAAAGTCTCAAACCAATCATACCAGATTGCATTCAAGACGAGTCAAAGTATCGTGATTGCACGTCATGGAGTTATATAGCGTTAGCGTTACGTAGCGTACCTCCGATTTGCTCTCAATTAGATGCGAGACGACGCACGCGGGTTACAGCTAGTAATTTATAAAATGGTCTAAACGGAGAAGCTGCGGATCGCCAAGGCCATGAAAGAGTTGAATGAGATGTCGACATCTACCTCTTCATCGGCTTTGGCGAAGGTTCCGGTCAATTGCAAAGGCAAAGCGGAATGTGAGTTGTGATGTGTAACCGGATAGTTTGTTGCGACGGGTGTGGATTATGGTTCCATTTCAAGTGTGGGGGTGTGAATAAGGGCGTCGAATAGGAACATTGGAGTTGTTCTATGTGCGTGGCTAAATGGTCAATTCAAATTCCATCGGGCATCAACCGTAATCCGGCAAGGAATAGAACGAATTCCAAGTCGAAAGGGCAAACAGGAGCACGCTAAGCAACTCAGTGAATTCCAAAGGAAGTTGGATCGTATGCAGATAAGGTTCGAAGAACAGTAGCGAGGAACCCAGGTGCTGCTTGAAAAGAAGGACCGTGAGCTACTTTCCGTGGCTGAAGAGCTCAAGTTCCAGTTTGAGCGTCGTATGGAAGCAAGGTAGCGGGAGATACGAGAGGAATTTAGCGTTTTCACCACTCTACCGATTGCAAATTTAATGACCAGGACTTTGGAGGAGCGAATCAGGCCAATCAAAATCAACAGAAGCCGGTCAAACCTCTCCGATCTCCCAACGAATTCAGCCAAAGCCAATTGGCAGCACGACATGCAGTATCAAAGGAGCTACCTACGTTTTCGGGTAATCCGGAATAGTTACCTCTTTTGATCTTGATGCACGAGAGCAGTACAAGCACGTGTGGCTTCAGCGATGAGAAAATCTGCTTCTACTCCAGCGCAGTTTGAAGGGGAGAGCTGTTGAGTTGAGACTGTTCGAAGCCGGTTGCTGCATCTAGTGGGATTAGAAGGTCTCATCAAGACACAGCGAACGTTCTATGAACGACCTGAGATTATCGTTCACTGCAAGATTGCAAACTGCAAACTGCAAGATTGCCAAGCAAAATGCCAGCGCCGAAAACGGAGAAACTAGAAACTCTGATCGATTTCGGTGTTGCAGTCCAGAACATGTGTGTAACGATCGTAGCCTGTGGGTTGAACGAGCATCTATGTAACGTGGTACACCTTCAAGAACTTGTGGAGAGACTGCCACCAAACTGTGAAGCTTGACTTGGTCAAGCATCGTAAACGTGGCTTACGTACTTTAGTAAACCTGAAAGGTGCTTAAGGAAGGAGGAAGTCTACATTCACCTCCAATTCAGCTCCAGCCGATCAGTGAGAGTATCGAAAATTTCTACAGAGGCCTCTGGGAATACATCCAAGTCAGCTGGAAAGCAGTGTGTGATTAACAAAGGAGGATGTAGTAATGTGGGAGCGCGTAGGAAATTCTAAAGACTTAATATCGGAGAAGGATGGGCGCAAAATTTTGGATGTGCACAGTAAAGCGAGCTTGCGGAAGAAATGGCTGTTCATATATGCATCACGAGCTGATGATGACTCCCGATACCAGAGTATGATGACTCCCGATACCAGAGAGCAGAAAATTCCCAAATGTCGGATTCCCACGTCTCACCAGAAGCATCTACCGAACAATACAATACTCACTTCAGGAACGCTAGCAAGATTCTTTTTCGTACCGTTCCAGTAATCCTTCACGGACGAGGCAAATCCGTTCCTACATTCGATTCCCGCGACGAAGGCTCATCTGTAACGTTGATGGAGCACAATTTGAGGAATGAGTTGGATTTTGAAGGTGATTCGTATCCGTTGTGTCTAGGTTGGATTGGAGATCATCAACGACAGGAGATGAGTTCCGTGATGCTATCGCTGGAAATTTCTGGAGTGCGTGAGCAGATTCCTACTGCAACGTCCAGCAATAGATACTCATCGGGATGGACAACTTCCGCTTGGGTCATGCGTTGTACAGCAGGGAAGGCAGAAAAGATGAACCGATCGCCGCTAGAGCACGCCTAGGATAGACATTGTTCGGACCATGCCCTAAAGCATCTCAAGCAACTTCACGAGCTCTACAAAGAAAGCAATGGCGTCAGTCCCGGGTTAATGGTTAGCATTCACGCCTCTCATGTCGAGGACAGGGATTCAAATTCCAACCCCGCAGAAGTCAGGAATGACCCAAGCTGTTAAAGTGAATATAAAAAAACACACACACACACACACACACACACACACACACACACACACACACACACACACACACACACACACACACACACACACACACACACACACACACACACACACACACACACACACACACACACACACACACACACACACACACACACACACACACATACACACACACACACACACACACACACACACACACACACACACACACACACACACACACACACACACACACACACACACACACACACACACACACACAAAGAAAGCCCCAAAGCACCACTCACATCTTAATCGCACATTCACCGAGAAACATTATCACTAAAATTGAGCTTCTCGTCCACTCTCGACCTCTGGCGGAATCACCGTTAGACGCTGAGCGTTCCCAAGCGTTCTCTCCGAGTCGCTCCTGGATCGGGTCGTTAGACGGTTCAAGCCCTCGATCGCGTACAAGGTAGTACGAACCAAATCAATTACCGAAGGAGACATCGTTGCCATCGCAGACATGACACTACCAGGGAACTGCTAGTCGAAAGCTCGTATGAATCACGGAATCTGGTCCATCAATGGACAGGTTCGTCGTGCCCTAGTGCAAACGGCATTTGGGGTTCTGGAGAGGTCTGCCGAAAAGATCGCTGTGTTGGACATCGGTACATGCGTGAGCACTTCGGATCAATGACTTCGAAGCATCCCGAGCAGGAGCGAAGAGCAAAATGATATCAAAATATGTTATGGAAATCGAATAACTCGTTTCAAAATTTGGTCTTGTTTTGGCTGCCATAGTTGGTAAAATACCAAAAAATAATATCAAAATTTTGCTCCTTTAAGGTCAAAAGAAGTTAGGTGTTATCTGAATAACAAAGTAATAACATGACTGTATTCAGAGTTTAGAATAACATATTTTAGTAGTATTATGGTATTGAATAACAAATGCAGTAGTATATGAGATATTAAAAAATCATTTTATAAAATATTTAAAATCTAAAATCTCTTTAATCAATAAAAAAATTTTTAATGAAATATATCGAATGTCATTTAAGGTCAAAATAAGATATGATAACAAAATCAGTTATTAAACTCATCTTACAACCACTGTTTAAAATATCTACTCAATAACAAAATGTGTTATCAATGGATCTCCATATCTATTCAATGACAAAATATAATATTACAAAAAAATTTGATATGAAGTAATTTGCGGTTTCGTCACTAACGAGAATGACATTAGCCGCGGATCGTTTATGTAGGAGTGAGAGGGGAGCAAAGAGTGGAGGAGAGGATCCGGGAGTTTGGAATTTGATGTTCTTGATATTATTCCTACTGCAAACAGTTTCAGCGAGGTCCACAGCTAATGTCAAAAAATCTTTATATGTGTGCGTGGTGGAATGAAGTCATTGTGTTCATATTATTTTGCTCTTGGCTCATGCTCGGGATTGCACAATGAGCAAAAATGAGCTCGTAATCGCAATAATTAGAAGTAACTGGTTTGGAAATCTACAAGATAGGGTACGGGTGGGTATTTCCAGCCCATTAAGCGGTGGCCTGAACAATATTCAGGAACTACGTTGAAACTATATTTATTCGAGACAAGATTTTTATCACAGAATAGAAGTGGAAGTCCGAACGATTCGGCAATCAAAACTGGTAACAGAGACTTTTTTGTTTTTCTTTTTCTTTGGGAAGGTTTTCGCATAGAAGCGAATAACAGCAAAATAAGCAGAACGCTCGCTGCCAATCACATAGCATATTTCATATGCTTTCGTGTGCATTCGTATGCGTTCGTGTGTTTTCGTGGGAAAAAGTGACTCGCTACCGCCAGGTTCGCTAGTATCTGTAGAAAGTAGCATGTACGTGTTTGGATTTCTACTTCCACTTCTGTTCTGTGTTTTTATACCAGTTGATAGAATAATATTTACTGTATATCGGCGTGTATTTTGTTCTTAATAAAACGCTACTGAATTTGAGTTATAGTCGTGAGAAATGATGAAGTCGCTGCGGTTAAATTGAGCCCATTTTCTATAGTGGTGTCTGTGTTTTTTAAATCCGACAGGCCGAAATAGCTAGCACAGCAATTAAATGTTTTTCAAAAACAGATCAAAAGTGGCAAGAAAAGGGAGACCGATGGATAACTTCTTGCTATTGCCTACATTCCGGGCTCATTGAAGATAATTAGTTTTGCAGTGACAACAGCTTGCTGCTGGCGCTAGTGTATCACTGAATCGTTAATATAGCGCCAGTTGCCACTCAAATATCATATATGTCAGCACATATATTAGTAGTAGTGTAAATAACACATCATACGTTGGAATTAAAAACAAAATGCTGCTAATGGCTAGTGAATGAAAATTGATTTATATTTTCATATCAGAGGGGAATTTTTGTGTTCTTCCGTGATAAAAAGAAGTAGAATTGTTCTGTGATAGCATATTCACAGCTGTTTAGTTTCTAGAATAAGTAAACGTGATCATAATTGTGTGTTTTCCAAACCATCATCAAGAGTGGATACGCGTAAGCGATTGCTGCTAGTTTTTTCAGCCTGGTTACGTGCTAGTGGAAAAACAGTGGTTTTGATGTTTATTGAATAAAATTAAGCAAACTACTTACATTTTTATGAAAATAGTTATAACACATTAAAGCCTATGAGTGCTACATTCATTTCAGTATTGTTATATAGCGGCAAAGTTTTTATTTGGGAAAGTGTAGCCAAAAAAGGTAATGTATGCCGAAATTAGTAGCGTGATGGGAATACCCTCTCGTAACCTTCCTATTCCTACGTGAAAAAATGCAAGGAATCGATTGGTGATAGTCCCATCTTGTGTAGACCTTAAAAAGATGTCCACTTTGCCTTTTTATTAGCATATGATGTCCACTTTGCCTTTTTATACCCAAAAAATCATGGCAAAAGCTAATTAAACAGTATAAAAACTTGTTTGCCGCCCGTGAAATGAACTCAAATAACTTTCAAGTGTTGTCCAAACATCAGAAAAATCAAATCTCATCCATTCCATACTGTGCAAAATGCAAGAACAGTCCATTTTGCCCAATTCACCTTTAAATGCATAGTAAAACCTGCGAGGGAGTGCCGTAGCCTTTCATTGTGTCCTACCAATACAGCCAACTGCAGCGATAGTACGCACCTTGTGTGTGCCCCTCTTGTTCACATGACGTGCATGGCGTGACGCCGGCGTGCGTCGGAATCGTATTGAAACGTCAGGAAAAGATAAACAAGAACATCAAAATATACTGTGATGTGCTCTGCTCGGACGTGATTTTGGCAAGAAGATTAGTTCGTTTTGATATTTTCCAATCAGAATTCCAGTGATAAACGTAGAACTAGAAATACGGTGTAAAACAAAATAAATTTATTAATAGTACGGTACTATTGCACACAAACAGACATAACACTCGTTTTCCATTCTTCGTACTGATTAAACCGTCATTTCAAATTTGGGCTTAGTTGAAAAAGTCTCCGTTTTGGTCAAAGTGGCGCTTTTTGACGAAAGAAAGGGAATTCCCCATAAAAAATACTTGCTACTTCGAGGGATACTCCTGTTGTTATTTGATATTTGTGAATGTCGATCATAGATGGTGGTAGTGTTCAGGCTAAATGTGAGGTACGATAATTTTTGTAGATTTTTCTTCCAAGAGTTATGTCTGTTTGTCTGTGGTGCTATCTTGCCTATTTGTAGTGCGGCCAGTAAGCGTAAGCTGCTGGTCGAAAATTTAGAAGATCGTCACAAAAAATTACTGTTTTCCTACCACCGATACCGTAACTAAACATTAAAGGGACACTAAACGTAAATTTTTACCACAATTATAATACTGCAACAACGCTTATTCTCTAAATTTACGCACAATTTTGAAGCCATTTCAGAAGAGACCAATCCGTAAACTTTTCTGCTACTGGGTTCTCTTCATTGTATTTCGTTCAAACGTCATAATCTATGATTGGATTAGGTGACTGAATTATTTCGAGTTCTTGTTGTGCTATATCTTGACACTAAAATCTGATCAGAAAAATTAAAACCAAACACTCACGCATTTGCTGTATCCTCCCACGTATCTGTACACGTATATAAGTCAACAAACTCATAATTTGTTTACTTCACTGTCAGGATACTAGCCCAGCATCAGCAGAAGGCAACTTTCGTCCCGTAATTAGCGCCCACTCCTGGTCTCATTTGTCATTTCTCTAGCCTGCTCGCTGTTCTCGCTGCTGATGCCGAGAGTGATGAGCCAGCGATTTGCGAAGCCAAAGTCCAAATCTTACTGCTAATTATTCTTCATTAGTTTGGCCGTCTGGCTTAAAATGATTCGATATCCCGCTCTGCGTCCCGTTCCCAGTGCTTTGCTTTTTTTCCTTTCTCTCAATAGGAATCGCATTTTTGAACGCAATTATGCTTACAGTTCAAAGAGCGTCCCTTTCCCTGGCATTTCACTGGACCAGCTTTCACAAGGACCAGCTTCTGTATCGATTCGTTTTTTTGCCACTGTCGAAAAGTGTTCTCTTCTTCAGAGTGTCGCCTGATTTGATTTATGCTGTAACGAAATTATACCCTTATCAGTCGGTCTGGCAGCCCTACTGCTATTGTCTCAATCCGACTGAAGGAATTTCCGGCTGGCGTTTCGTCAGAAGGCCAAACAGAGCGTCGGGGACGCCGACAGAATTTATCACGTGCCTGAGATCACGAGCTCGGAAAATGCCGGGACAGATTACTCGGTATAAGAGCTTTGCGGGTGTGTGTTTTGGTGGATGGATGGATGGATGAATAGTGGTGGTGTGGGAGGGAAAAACTGCGCTCGTCGTTCCGACAAGGAATTTACTGAGCGGAAAAATGGTTAATGCAAATGAACATTTGAGAAAGATAATATTTTGACGGAATCGTAATCCCGTTTTTTCGGGTTATTGTGATGATTTTTCCGGCTTGGCTGGAAGCGACCCGCGGAGATTGATGACAGAAGGTAGAGAGGGTGACTTTCGTTTGGCGTAGTAAGTTGTAAACTTGAGTTTTGCCCCAAATGCAACGAAACAAATTGGTTGAGTTGGTACTAACGGGGAGTTCTTGATGATGATTGACTCGGAAGAGCCTTCGAACAATGCACAGGATTGGTTTTTTCTACTTCTCCCTATGTCTAAACCGAATTATTGCATTCATTTTCTTTCATAGCATTATAGTAATCAATTGTATCCTATTAGTTACCTAATAATTCCCAATTGATGGTTATCTTCTAATCATAGCCTGTTCAGCACTGTTTTGGATTCTTTTTGTATCACTGAGCATTGGTTCTTGTGACACCTTCCAAGCACTGATCGGAAAATTGTGCCAAGTGGTATCGGAAGCCTTGGGATAAGTGGCAAGATATCGGAACGACAACAGTCGGCAGACTGTTGTCGGTTTCTTTTCTAACGAGTACTACGCTGTCGTTGTGTACGTGTGCATGTTTTTATTCGTAGATAACGTTGGTTTTGATTTGAGAGGAGATTTTCCTCTTGGCTCAATTCGTCATGTTGTTCGAATAATCCACGCCGGTGGGGAGCCGTTTGTTTTTTCTAGCTCGGATTACAGTGCTGTAGCTAGGATACCACACAAAGGAAATACAATATTTGCTCCGACCGAATTTCAAGTGAAATACTTATCCACTAACTGGTAAATTGCTTGAAAGAAAAAATTAAGTCAGTGCTGGACTGCTTTTTTTCCTCGGAATTTGTCACTGGGTCGCATTCCAGTCCAACAATTTTGCCAACACAAAAACCCTGTTCTACTACCGTTTATCCATCGGGAAATGTGAACTGTCAAGAGTTGCCAGGAAAACGTGCCTTTCGAAAACTGTGAGAGGGTAATCCGATTCGTGTGTTATCTATTTTTGTGTGATTCGATTGGAAATCGTAAAATACACAGCGCCAGGGGCGCCGATATGGGCATTATAGCATTTGAGAAATTAAAGCCCTACACCAGTGGTATCGCACCGTTGGTTCGTTGGTTGGTTCGGGCGGTCCAAAGGATGGCGGAAAATTCAACATGTTGAACACGCGAACAAGTGAGAGCATCCCTGATGTGTTTTTCCAATTTCGCTTTGATTTGCTGCCGGGCTGGTTGGCGGCTAAGTGCCGGGAGATATGAATTCTTGGATAGCAAGATGAGTGAAAAAAGTAAGTTTCCTTCTGTGTTCTGTGTTCTGTGTGTGTGTTGCACCGTGAATGGTACTGTGAATGAGAGGCATCGAATCAAGCAATGGAAAAGGGCCTCAAAACATTCACGCCACCTGTGTATCTTATACGGAAGATTTACGGGCGCAAAGTGGAAAACTGCTCGATTGTGTGGTTGGCACTGGTTGGCAATTTGGTATACATTTTATTAAGCATAATCCCATGGGGAAACATTATTTTATGTGAATTTAAGACGGAATGCGGTGTCATAACTTGTTTAAAAGTTGAATGCAATAATAGGAAGGATCTGAAGAATTGAATTTTCGTTATTAGAATGAACATAGATCGCTGCTTCCGACTGTATAAACATGTGAACATATAATTAAGTACAATAGCTTTTGGTTAAGAAAGCTTAGCTGCTAAAATGATTGCTTTATTTTTTTGATAACAACTTTATTTCCACACTGATGCTGACTTGACGCGCTAAAAAATTCAACAAAAGATCCAATCCATTTAATAAAACAATTTGACGAACACCAAATAGAGACAATGTTTCACATAGCCGTTCGATTTACCGAACGAAGTGAAAACAGCTCATCGTCCGGAACAAGAACGGTAGTTGATCATACTAAAGCTCGCAATCGCATGGCATAGCATATACCATTTTCCGTGATCGGTTTCCGTCGCTGATTGGTTGACTCGCTTCCTGTCGAGGCAAACTGGCAGCGGTTCGTGATATCCGAAGCGGACGAAGCTTTCCACATTGTTGGCAGCTGAAGAAGAAATAATTCTCTCAACAGCCAGTGAAGGAAAACAAAATATCGGAACTAAACTTTCTATATGTACGCGCAGTTATATACGTCAGTACAGAGTGAACAGAAATTCCAGGCTCCGATAGCGGACAGCTGGTTGAGCCGGACGACGCGGGAAAATTGATTAAAGGATTTTTTTCCTTTCTATTAGCTAGCTTGCTAGCAGGCGCAAGCACGCTCGAAGAAATAAACTGAACTGGAAAAGGGTTTCCGTTCCGCTGATGCGATGGGTCGGAAAAGTAATTGGGCAAGAATTTTAATTGAAATAAATGGACATAAGCGTTCACTTCGTTCACCGGAAGTTGTCATACGTACAACAAAAGTGGAAGCCCCCTGGGCAATTATTGTCCGCTCGTAATTATCGGACACTCCGGCTGTGAAAATAAAATTCAGCCAGTGGGTCGTTGATATTTCACCTTATTGCTATAGGAATTCCGACTGACTATGAGCATTGTTAATAAAGAGCCGATAATGGGCTACCTTTAACCTATGTGTCACTCAGTTGAATGATATTATCTTCTGCTGTATCATGTTATTTGCTTGAGGGTACAATTAGTGCTTCGGTGTCACTATATTTCTTCTCGTATACTATATGTTCACTTCTCAAATGATGTGAGATGTTGAGGTTGCGTTGAGCATGAACTGCAGTAACTTAATTGTAACCAATTCTACAGAGTTTGTGAAATTAAATTTACATTTGACCTAAACTAAGATTTTAAAACTATCAAACAAGTTTGGGCCGAAGGGACCCGGAATTGAATTTGTTTACATGGACAAGTTAATCAACTTGAGAATAGTATATTAAAAAATTAATTTCTCCAGGTTTCCCAGAAAGTTCGAAGGTATTTTCCTACAAGCGTGAAAAACAAATTTATTCTTGCCTTTTATAGTTCGTTATTGTTTTCCATGCAGAGGCCTACCAAAAGAAAGACACACCCAAAAGAATACTTCAACTTCTGTTTCGTGCTAGAAACATTAACACTCCGTACCCTCAACTTCTTTAAGCTATAGAACCAACGGCCTTTGATATTTGAAAAAAAAAAATTTTTACTCAGGTCCAACAAGTTTTTTTTAACCGATTTTTAAAGCCGATTTCAAGGTTGAGCGGGGAGGGGTGACTTGAAAAATAATTTGTTGTTCGTCAGTTTTGTGGGGGTATGAAATGGGGAAGGCAACTTGGAAAAGCCATCCCAAGCCCCTACCTAGTGCCTTCACGTGGCCATACCTGGAAATACTTCAATTTGTATAGTTGGCCTGACTACTCAAGGCCAGGAGGTGCGGGGTCGTGCGGTTTTCGGTTTCTAACCTCACAAATGTAGTTTAGGCAACCATTAAACCACACGACTTTATTCTCAAGTATTATAAGATTTACACTAATTTTTTTGACAAGCTTATCTATTTTCGGAGAGCTATATCTTGTCCAATTGCAGCCTGGCTTCTAGTCTAAATGCCATTAGTTCATCCCTGAGGGTCCGGAGTATCACTTACCCTTGATTAGCAAAGATACTCCCAACGACTGTAAATAAATCATTATATATGTATTTGGTACGGGAGGTCCACGTTTTCTTCCTTCCCCTTGATTTCAAGGAGTTTAATGGAATTAGGTATTTTTTCTGGTTCCACTTGATTCCATGGAATTCTCTCTGCGGTACATGCTGCGCAGTTGACCAGGCCAACTGCGCAAATGATAGATTCAAGTAATCGTCATTTTCCAGGATGCCTTGCAGAATTGGCTGCGTTAGTGTGAGATTAGATAGATTAGACTACCACTTTCGTCAGTTTTGTGGATAATCGTCATTTTTATTACTCTTGGTCATTTTAGTGTCATATTTGTCATTTTTATTTTATCCCTTTGAACGGATAGTACTGTTGTCCCCGTTTCTTCTTCCCCTGCAGATTCGAAAATGTATCATTGATATAATTATGTTTGCTCTTGAGACATTTTAAGAATCGTCTCTGCGGCAAATGTTGCTCATTGGGCCTGGCCGATTTAATATTTATTTTGTATAAATGTATACTCGGTATATAGAATTATACGTAGTAAATATTAATATAAGACAAGATGTGCCTTTGTGATTAGCTCTAACAAACATCAGAATTAAATTGGCTGGGTATACATTAGAATGATTGATTGATTGATTGATATTTGTCATTTTTATTCCTTTTGAATTATTTTTGTGCTATTTTTATGTCTTTCTTGTGTCATTTTTGACATTTCTGTCGTTTTTATAATTTTTGTTATTTTGTTCAGTTTGGTCATTTTTGTATTACACACAAGTCGCTTTTTACGCGAAGGATACGTTCCGCGTAAATCAAAATCGGGTGGAAAAACGCCTAAATTCCGAAAATCGCTTAAATAAACGCGTAAATTCCGAAATTCGCGTAAAAAGAGCTGCGAAAATTCTAAAATTCGCGTAAAAAAAACAAAATTTCGCGTAAAAAGAACTTAGTGGATTTCAACACTACGTTAACAAATAGATTAATTGAGCACATCCGCGTAAATTTCAAAAATCGCGTAGAAAAAACGCGTAAATTCCGAAAATCGCTTAAAAAAACGCGCAAATTCCGAAATTCGCGTAAAAAACTGCAAAAATTCTAAAATTCGCGTAAAAAACCAAAATTTCGCGTAAAAAAACTTTGTGGATTTCAACATTACGTTAACAAATAGACTAATTGAGCACATCCGCGTAAATTTCGAAAATCGCGTCGAAAAAACCGGGTAAATTCCGAAATTCGCATAAAATAACCGCGTAAATTCCGAAATTCGTGTAAAAAGCGACTTTTGTGTATTTTTGTGTCATTTTTGTCACTTTTGTTATTTTTTTATGTTTGTCATTTTTGAAAAAATGATTGATTTAATTTTTATAGTTCCTGTCACGCTAGTCTTTTTTGTCATTTATGCTTTTCCTTTTTGTTATTGTGATAATTTTTTGTCAATTTTGTATGATTTTTGAATAATTTTTATGTCATTTTATGGGTAATTTTTGATGGCTTTGTCGTTTTGAACATTTTGCAGTTTCTGTCATGTTTGTTTTTCGTCATGTCCTTCTTTTTTTTTGTCGTTCTTGTGCCATATTCATCATTGTTGTGCCATTAGGTGTCATTTTTGTATTGGCGTTTATGTGTTGTCATGGGCGAAGTAGCGTAATTTTTGTATAATTTTATCAGCTCTGTCATTTTTGTAGTTCCTATCATGTTTGTCTTTTCTGTCATTTCTGCCTTTCCTTTGCCATTTCGTTATTTTGCTTATTTTTGTCATTTTGTGTCAATTCTGTGTTAGTTTTGTATATCTGATATGTCATTTTTAACGATATTGTCCTTTTTACCATTTTTTAGCTTCTGTGTGGATTTTCATCATTGCTGTCTTTTTGTGTGCCATTTTTATAATTTTTGTACCATTTTGTGGCTTTTTTGTTCAGTTTGTTTATAGGTCTTTCAAAAGTTTCACTGCTTATTGTCCCCAACTTAGCCAACATATCATTTTTATATCATTTTTGTATCAGTTTTGTAACATTTCTGTAAATTTTATCAATTTTGTCATTTTTGTAACATTTTGTGTGTCACTTTTATGTAATTTTTGTATCGGTTTTGTGGCATTTGTGTAACATTTATGTGGTGTCCTCTTTGAAATTTTTGCGCCATTGTTGTGTCATTTTTTGTAGCATTTTTGTAGCATTTTGTTGTTACTGTTATGTCTTTTTCTTATCTAATAATTTTAATAATTTTCGAAATATTTTCATGTTTGTCGTTTTTTACGGTTTTGTCACTTTTATCAGTTTTGTCATTTCTGTTTTTTGTGTTTTGTCTTTTTGGCCATATTTGTCTTTTTTGCCATTTTTGTTTTCTTTTGTCACTTTTGTGACATTTTAATTATTTTTATGACATTTTGTGTTATTTTTGTGTCACTTTTGTGTAATCTTCTGACATTTTTGTCGTTTTGTACCATTTTTGTGTCATTTTTTGTATCATATTTATGCCATTTTTATAAGTTTTGTCATTTTGGTGCCATTTTTAGGTTTCGTTTTTAGTTTTTCTGTATTTTTTGTTATTTTTGCAGTGTTGGGCATCGCTAATTCGCCAATTCGCTAACTGACCAATCGAGAACGCTAGTTATACTTTATAATTTATACTCAGACTAGCCGAATTGTTGCTGGTCCATAATTCCAAAACTGTTAATTTGCAGTTTGCGATTAGTGATTAGCAAAGTTTCCAGGATTATCAAGCAAATTGTATCGGTTAGCGAATTAGCGAATTACCCAGTAAACATTTTCATATGTATATCAGAGCAACAAATGAGTTATATGTACTTATATATACCCTGAAAAATCATATCTGATGCACAAAACTAGCATATGCGTACTAATTTGGAGGCCATATACGTACTACAAAACATACGTTAACAATTCCACTTTATGAGTCTTTGTATGCGATAAGATCCGACTCAAAGCGATTAAATGTATAATGATATACAATTCTGAACTGAAAGTTGTAAGTCAATCACTTGTTATCGTCAAATACGACAGAGTATAAACTTGTGCGCGTTTCATTAGGCTATTTTTACGATCCTGAATTTATTAAAAGTATTGTATTGTATCATGTGTGTGTCATTTGCGTGTTATTTTTGTGCTATATTTGTATCATTTCTTGTGTCACTTTTGTAACATTTATATGTTGCTTTTGTCATTTTTGACATTGTTGTCATTTTTGTATCATTTGTGTATTATCTGTGTGTCATTTTTTATTACTGTTGTTTAATTATTGTGTCATTTTGGCGAAATTTATTTTTTCCTCCATTTTCATTAATTTTTCTGTTTTTCAGTTTTGATGATTTTGTTATTTTTATTATATTTGTAGCTTTTGTGTTTCATTTTGACATTCTTATCGTTTTTTTGACATTTTGTTCATTTTTGTCAATTGTTTCATTTTGGTCGATTTTCTGTCATTTTTGTATCAGTTTTGTGACATTTTTGTAGCATTTTTTGTTATTTTTGACATTTTGATTATCTTGTGCCATTTTGTGACACTTTTATATCTTATTTATGTGATTTTTGAGTCACTTCTTTGTCCTTCTTCTTCGCTTTTGTGCATTTTTTGTCATTTCTCTCTTTCTTTGACTATTTTCGTTATTTTCTGCCAAATTTGCGTAATTTTTGTGAATTTCTCTCATCTCTGTCATTTTTGAGAATTTTGTCATTTTTATAATTTGTGTTGTTCCAGTCATGTTTGTCTCTTTTGTCATTTCTGTCTTTCCTTTGTCATTTTCGTTATTTTGTGCAAATTTTGTGTAATTTTGGTATAATTTTTCTCATTTTTTGTGCCATTTTTGTGGATTGTGGACTATTTTTATTATTTTTGTAGTTCCTGCCGTGTTTGTCTTTTTTGACATTTCTACTATTCCTTGTCAATTTCTGTGTAAATTTCTTCTGTGTGTTATATTTTTCATTTATATCATTTTTTATCATTTTGTACCAATTTTGTGTAATTCTCACTTCATTTTTCATATCAGTTTTGACCATTTTGTCTTTTTTGCAGCTTCTGTCATGTTTGTATTTTCGTCACTTCTGTCTCTCTTTGACATTTTTCTGCCATTTTCATCATTTCTGTACTATCTTGTGTTGTGCCTTTTTGTATTATTTTCGTAACATTCATGTGTTGTTATCGTTATTTGTATGAATTTTGTCTTTTATTTCCTTTTTGTCATTTCTATCATTTTTGTCAATATTATTCATTTTTGTAATTTTTGACGATATTGTCATTTTTATCATTTTTGTTATTTCTGTTTTGTCTCATTTAGCCATTTCTGCCTTTTCTGTCGTTTTTGTGATCATTTTATGTCTTTTTTGTGCCATTTTTGTATTTCAAAACACAAATTTTTTTGTATGATTGTTGTGTTTTATTAAATGTAAATTTTTGTTTTATTTTGGAGTTTCTCATAATTTTTTGTCATTTCGTTCATTTTTTTGGATTGTGTCATTTTAGATAATATTTTTACCGCTTTTGTCATTTTATGTCATAATTCGATTTCATATTTACGTCATTTTTGTGTCTTTTTTATTATTTTTGACAGTTGGTGTCATTTTTGGGTCATTTTTGTGACATAATTTTGTCATTTTTGTCAGTTTTGTATCATTTTGATGTGTTGTTTTCGGCATTTTTGTGTTATTGTTGTATCATTTCTGAGTTATTTTTGATTCATGTTTTAGTCGTTTTTGTGCTATTGTTGAGTTAATTTGTAATAATTTTATCATTATTATATCATTCTTGCATTATTTTTTGGTTATTTTTGTGTCGTTCTTTTATTTTTGTTTTTTTTTTATGTCCTATTTTTGTCATTTTTTGTATCGGTTTTGTGTCATGTTTAGGTCATTTTTTCCATTTTTGTAACTTTTGTAATATTTAAATAATTTTGAAATTCTGAATAATGAAAGAAATCGTCGTGCGCGTACACCACCATCCATCGCATTATTCGGGGTACTGTTGTAGTTTATTCTCTCTCATATTTTAAACGATTTCGCTGGAGTGTCCGGAAAATGCCAAATGTCAGATGCCTGTCTAGTAAACGGTCGTACAAATTTCCGGCATTTTCTCCTTAACATTAATTTTAAGCACAGTTTTATATTGTTATAGTTTTTATATTTCCAAATAAACACTCATTGAACGAATTTTGTTAAAGTAAATCAGTTCTTGTTTCGTAAATATTATCACTGCACAGAGAGCTGATTACTATCACTTCAAAAGCCACTCACTCACGAAAGATTAAGTTTTCCCTTCCGACGCTTCAAATTATGCGCAGTTGTATGTATTTTTCGAAAAGAACCGTGGCACGCTCTTCACCAAAGTGCGAAGTGGAAAATTAATTATAAAACTTGTCGTTCGTGTTGGCCCCCATTCCCCCTGCCCTGCTGGCAGCCACGTCTGCGTCCACGTGGACCTACCCTCACCCAATGTAAACTATTTCCGAATGCAATTACGCTGCTCGAAGCGTCGCGTCTCGAAAAGTGCAAATTGCAGTGCAAACATTGCCCCGGTTCGGCTGGTGAGGGTAAACTTTTTGGAACCGGCTAGCAGCGCGAAGCTTTCGTTCTGCTGCTGCTGGTGCTGCTGCTGCTGCTGCTGAGTTTCATAATACTTCCACTCCAAACAACCACAGTCAGTTGCACAAGCTGCAGCATGCACCTACGAACGTACACGGCAAATGACGAAAGCTGATTTGGTGACAACGAAAAAGCGATGTTTGAACAGTGATTACTTTTTCACCGGTGGACTGAACACGCAGCTGCGGGACCCGCAGTTGCGATCCCGTTTTGTTATTGACTTGGTCATGATGGTTTCGACTTTGGTTGTTTGTTCGAAAATTTTTGATTTAGCTTTTGAAGTGGTAGTTTTAAATTCCCTTCTTGCGAAGGGCGAGGGTGGTACAACGAGGGAGAAGACCGAAATCAGATTTCCCAGTACTGCTTAAACTGGCGCGCAAAAGTTTTTGGTAAAATCAAACAACTCATTCGGGAACGAGATACAGTGCTTGGTTGCTCTTCGACAGTCAATTTGTAGCATAATCTAAGAACGGCATGAATATCGTATGTTGTACATACGATCGTCGGAAGATATGCAGGTCTGGTACAACACAACCACCTCCCCGGAAAAAGTATGTCGGCAAAGGGAAACACAAACAGGATGTAGTGCAATCGTTATAATTCTCCCTTGAGTTTATTTCATAATTCAGAGAAAAAAAAAAGTGCAGCATTGCATTCAAATAAGCACCGCATCAACCCGCACAGGAATTGACAGCTGGCCAACGAGGGAATTGAATTTGCAATGTACTGCACACTCGTTCTTGAACCGGCTGGCTGCATGGTCGGCAGCCTTTTATTAGGTGGGAATTACTCGAACGGGTGCTTGACCTGAGCATTCCAATTTGCAATAGGTAAATGATGGGTGGAAGTAGTTTTGTAGCACTCTTTTGTGAATGAGCTTTTGGTACTCGATATGTGCTCCAATATGCAGCTTACAGGAAACCATTTGGAATAACAGGTGATGCTCATCACTCAATACGTGTATGGATCAATGAAACATTTTGTTTTTGAAACATTTTCTAGTGAATTACTGAGTTTACTGGTTTGGTTAGTTTACAAATAACCATGCGTCCTCTTCTTGATTGAATGATGGAGGCGCTTTGTTAGCCACGATTTCGGTTCAAACGTTGTTTGTTGTTTCAAACTTTAGCAAACTAAACCAAATAGCTATGTGTAGCAGCGTCTAACGATTTCTTTTTTTAACAGTAATGGGTACGCATCCTTCAATTCGGTTGGTAGTTTTTAATAAACGACCCTATCGAGGTAAAGTGTGGCACTGTATCGAGAGCAGATTGCCTACGGATGGTTCTTACCTCAGCTGAACTCCATTTGGTAATGGGACCGCAAATCGTCATCCATATTTGAGTGCATCATTATCGTTTTCAGGCGTGTTGTTTCTTTTACAACCGTCCTTTTACATATCCTCTTCTCTCGTTTGTGAGTGCGTCAGTCAGTTGAATGCGTACGTGAAACGAGAACCATCTTGTACCTGCTTTTACAGACTTTTTTCCCTTATGGTAAGTGGAATGGAACACACCTGACTCCGGTTCCGATTTCAAATCATTCAACTCGGCGGCCCATTACGTACGTGCGAAGCCGCCTCGCTCTTGGCCAGCTCCAGCAGCAACGAGTGCTTTCATCGCAATTTTCTGCACACAGATCTTCTGCATTGATGCCATCAGCCGACTACTGACTGAAAGAAATGTGTTGTACGCGCCCAGCCCAGCTTCTGCATCACGCCCCGGGAGCGTTTCGTCCCAGCTACGAAAGAGGTTTAAAGTATGTTTGCGGAGGAAATGAGTTTTCCTTTCATTCTGCACTTTTTTCCGCTCCCGGTGGTTGATGGCAGCAGACGGTACCTTTTTCCTCCCACTTCACTTCCTGCGTGAACCGTTCCGGCGAAACTTTCGCTTTTGCAAATCCGTGTCGGTCGGTGTCGGTTTTTGCCATATCCTTTGGAAACAGGACAGGAGTGTTAGGTGGAACCACCGAAAAAAAAATCCACTTTTTATCGCTCTTGTCCGTATCCCCGCCGCGGAGAATATCTGTTTATATGACTGAGGTATCCGGTAAAAACAGCCCGGAGAAAAGCTCTAAATAAACTGCCATCGTGATGTCGAATAAATCTTTTAATGGTATTAAAATTTATTATCTTTCGAGAGCTCCGCAGTCCTTTTCTATTTTGAGTGTGACAATAAGGCTCTGGAACCTCTTTCTTATAGAGTCGATTTTTTCCTTAGCGAATGTAACGGGTTTGAAAATAAAATATAAATTGTCAGGTTTTACGACATGAATGAGAACGTGGCGCTGTGGGAAAGTAGATTCATGACTTTTACTATCGGAATCGGTCATAATAGAATAAGTTTTTTCATTCCCATTGGACGCTAAATAAAACATCGAAATGATTGGCTTTTCAACAGCCTTTATTGATTAATCATAACATTGAATACCGATTTAATTCATACTCCCAGTGAGTGCACACGGTAGCAGGCATTCGCAGAATCAAAACGCATGTTTATGCAATTATAGCTTGCTGTCAGTAGCAGGCTAACTGGTAAGTACACAAACTGTACAGTAAATTTACTAAATGGCTGTCGATGAAATTAATTATTGATTGATTAGTTTCAATCAGAAGCTTCCGGCCTCTGATGCTCTACAATCATAAATACAGGATACAGCGGTCAGCATTCCAACTAACTATGTATTCTCAAAGAGGTGGGAAACCGCAAATTTAGTGCGCGGCGAATGTTTGAAATGTGATTACAACAAAGATATCATTTGTGGGGTTGCAGTTAAAAGTGATCCCCCTGGAATTCCCAGCAAATTGATATTGGATTTTACAGATTTAGCAATGAGAAAATTTATTTGGCATGTTTTGCAATTCTGCAGACAAGAGTCCGGAAAATAATACTTTGTTTGAAATTTGAAGCTGCTCTTAGCGATTCAATAAACCCCCGCAACAAGTTGACAATTATGATTACAGCCCAGTAAAATTCCGGTGAAGTCAGCGTTATGGAAAAATGAAAAGGGACCCTCCAACGAGCGATTAAATAACCGAGGCTGCAAGGAACCATTGTCCAACAACCACCATTGCTCGGGGAAAAATAAATTAGACAAGAACCGAACGAGAGGCGGACAAGGTTCAATTTCATCCACTTTTCGAATGGTTTGTGCGCTGCAACTTACTCCAGATAAAAGACCGGCACGGCGGAAATTCCCGAGTCCGGACCCGGGCCTAAACTGGCTTGTCGTGTCGGTCGTGAACTCTCTAACAATAGCACCAGGAAAATGGAATTAAATCTGAATAAAAGTTATTAGCAGCGAAATAATGATAAAACAACGGCAAATAATGAACTTCTCCTTCGGAAAATGCAAACCTATCGTTTTTGTGGAGCACTTGTAATACCGGAGGATCGAGTCGAGAAGGAAAATTTTGTTGGTTGGTCTTGTTTCATGGAATGTTCTGGTTTGTGCGTTGTTCAAGGTAATACGATTTTGACCACCTGACTGCGTTAAATCAGCGAGCGCTAATTGGCCTGATTTCTTTGTAAAAATAAGAGAAGCCAGCTCTTCGTGGATCGCGTATGGGAGTAAAAGTATTCCAAAATCAAAGCTATTTTACAGTGACAATCGTTTAGTTCTTTTGAAATGTGCTTCAACTCGATAAAAACAGAACCCTTGAATAGACGCCTGACGTAGGTCTACGGATGTAGGAACAGCTTGTCCGCATAATGCTAACACAAGTGATTTTTATGGTAGACTGCCAACAGTGTGAGTGTGTGATTACAAAAGCGAAAAATATGTTTGAATACAGGATAAACTACTAAATAAATATAAACCAAAATGATTTCAGAACCACCTTATATGGACGTTGGACTTGACTATATGGACTTGAAGCCGTGACGCTGCTTACGGAGGACATACGCGCCCTTGCCGCGTTTGAGCGGAAAGTGCTGCGGACGATATTTGGCGGAGTACAAACTGAAAGCGGAGAGTGGTGGAGGCGTATGAATCACGAGCTACAGGCACTGCTTGGGGACACTCCCATCGTACATCTAGCGAAAGTTATCAGGCTACGGTGGGCCGGACACGTCGTAAGGATGCCGGACGACAGTGCGACGAAAATAGTGCTCTTCAACATCCCCACCGGCACCAGGAACAGGGGGGCCCAACGTGCACGATCGCTCGACCAGGTCGAAAGCGATTTGCGACTTCTGAGACGACTAGGGAATTGGCGACGAGTGGCCCAAGACCGAGTTGAATGGAGACGAGTGCTTGAAACAGCACGAGCCACCCCGGCTCTATGCTGCTGAAGAAAAAGAAGTAATATGGACGTTCGGTACGACCATTATTATTCACTAAAAAAAAATATTCCATATGATAATTAATCAAAATGGATCGGTACGACCATTGGTAAATTAAATGGTTGTGTATGGCATAGAATTGAATGGTTCGGTACGACCATAGAAAAATGGAATATTTCCGTACGTTTATTGTTACGACCATGGATGAATAAATTGGTTAGGTAACATCATTTATACGCAAAAAGATTTCATAATACTACGAATGTAGTATGAATAATACGGTTCGGTACGATCATTGATGAACTAAATGTTTCGGTACGAGTATTTAAAAGTAAAATAATTGGATACGCTCATTGTAGAAAAAAGTTTATGAAGTATATGGTTCGGTACGACCATAGTTAAATGTAAAGAAATGGTTCGGTATGACCGTTAACTAAAATATTTCCTTATGGTCATAACCAGGGAATCAAAATATCATTTTTCGTACGCAGAAATAACCGACAAAAACTAAGAGCGATAAGCCAGATATTCTCAGCCTATTAAACAAACATATATAGAATATATCACGACTACAAAATAATAGGACAAACACTTGTTGCCTCGTATTATTCAACAGGATAACTTTCGGTCAGAATTCGGAGTTTTGTTACACACTCGCTCTTACAAGCGCTTGTTTTTGGTGTTGCAGGTATGCAATAAGATATGTGTTTAACTCAAGTCGGCTGGTTAAAGGCAATACTATGCATAACTCGAACAAAAGGGACAAACAGCAAAATACTTAAGAAAAAAATTATCAACGTTACCATGGCAACTACCAAACACTGCCGCTGCCGATACAGTGTGACATGATTAGGTTTTCTTTTTTAGCGTACAATACGTATTGCATACAATGGTGTGTCTCTTTCGCAAGCAACAGTTTGGTTGTTATGAAACATCTTCATCCATGATAAACAGTTACGATAACTTGTTGTTGTCATGTAGCACTGATCCAGGAGCCATGGACTAATAAAAGTAGGATACAAGGAATCCCTACAAATTCATGTAAGTTGATTTACGCTGAGAGGCAGCTCTCGCCCAGAGCTGCAATTTTGGTAAACGAAAGGGCAAATTTCTTTCCTGTTACAGAATTAATTACAAAAGATACCGTAGCAGTCATGATGGAGGTGCCAACGACCCATGGCACAGCTGAAATTTGTATTGTATCAGCGTACTTTCCAGGAGACAAGGGAGAAGTACCTCCACCGGAGGTTGTAAATCTGGTCTCTTATTGTAAGAGACATAACAAGGCATTTATCATTGGATGTGATGCAAACGCGCATCGTACAGTGTGGAGCAGCACAGATACCAACCAGAGAGGTGAGTTCCTTTTAGATTTTATATCATCGCATGAAATCGATATATGTAATAAAGGGGACAAACCAACTTTCGTAAATAGAATAAGACAAGAGGTTCTTGATCTGACATTATGCAGTCCAACGGTGACTGATAGAATAAAGAACTGGCATGTTTATCAGCAAATTATATTTAATTACGAAGCTAATCAACAACTGAAGGAAATTATAAGAGATCCTAGGAAAACAAACTGGGAGCAATACGATTTGAATCTCAAAGTAGGAGTCAATAGCTTGAAAGGTTGCTCAAAAACGTACGAAGAGCTAGAAAACAACTCAACGCAACTTTCAAGCCTGATCCTACAAGCGTATCATAAAAGCTGTTCTACAAAGGAACGCTCTACTAATAGAGATGTACCTTGGTGGAACAAAACCTTAGATAAATTTCGGAAGAAAACCCGGAAACTGTTCAACCAGGTCAAACGGACACAGCAGTGGGAAGCATATAAGGAATCCCTCACTGCCTATAATAAGGAAATACGGAGATCAAAGAGGATACACTGGAGGCATACATGTGAGAACATTGAAAATACTCCAGTAACAGCAAGATTGCAGAAAATCCTCGCTAAAGATTATTCAAATGGGTTAGGTACCTCGCAAAAAGAGGATGGCTCTTTTACTAAATCTACTAAAGAAACACTAGAGCTAATGATGAAAGCACATTTTCCCTGCTCAGTCATTAACTCATACGAAGACTAAAGTACACCGGCATTGAGAACTGTAACTCTTGAAACCAGGACAGACATTCATGAAATAGTGAATGAAATAACTGGGCTAGTCAGAAACAGGAATGATGCATGCACTTTGGCCAAAAAAATTTTTACGAGAAGCAAAGTGGAATGGGCGATTGACTCCTTTGAACCCTTCAAATCACCGGGTAGGGATGGAATCTTTCCTGAACTACTACAGAAGGGCAAGGCGTTTTTAACACCTACTCTGACAAACCTTAATCAGTCCAGCCTGATACTAGGCCATATTCCAGCAGCATGGCGACAAGTGCGGGTCACTTTTATCCCGAAGGCCAATAAAAAGGACAAGACTTCACCAAAGTCCTTTAGGCCGATAAGCATTCCGTCTGTTCTGCTGAAAAATAATGGAAAAAATACTTGATGAGCATATAAAATAATCATATTTAGTTGAAAACCCTCTGAGCAAATATCAATTTGCATATCTAGAAGGTAAATTTTCAGTAACAGCATTACATACGGTTGTAAGGAAACTAGAAAAGTCTTTTGAAGCGAAAGAAATATCACTAGCAGCCTTCCTAGATATAGAAGGCGCATTTGATAACTCATCCCATAGTTCCCTGATTGCGGCTATGATGAAACGTGGATTCGATGTATCCGTTATCCACTGGATTGGCGAAATATTATCAAAACGAGATATATCAGCAAAACTTGGAAGTACATCCATTAGCGTTAGAGCAATGAAAGGGTGCCCACAAGGAGGCGTAATATCACCTCTATTGTGGTCTTTAATAGTTGATGATCTTCAACAGTTGAAAGCCTTAGGCTTTGAAATAATTGGCTTCGCACATGATATAGTCGTAATTGTTCGTGGGAAATTTGATTCTATCATCGCCGACCGAATGCAAATTGCTTTGAATTTTATTTCACTATGGTGTGATAGGCAGGGCCTCAACATTAATGCCAATAAAACTACTATCATACCATTTACGAGAAGGAAAAAAGTTACATTGAGTAACATAAGTTTGAAAGGAACACTCTTGAAACTTTCAGACACTGTCAAATACCTTGGAGTATTTCTTGACAGACAACTCAATTGGAATACACATCTAGAGCAAGCTGTAAACAAAGCTACAAATGCTCTATGGATATGTAAAAGAACTTTTGGTAAGCAATGGGGACTGAAACCGAAGATGATCCAGTGGATCTATTCGGCTATTGTGAAACCCAGGATTACCTATGCCTCGTTGGTCTGGTGGCCAAAAACAAAAGACAAAGCTACTCAGAAAAAGCTAGAAAGACTTCGAAGGCTAGCCACTCTCTCAATAACAGGTGCAATGAGAAGTACACCATCGAAGGCATTGGATGCTTTACTTTATATACTTCCACTGCATCAGTTCATACAATTAGAAGCTGAAAAGAGTGCTCTGAGGCTCAAAAGATCTATGAACCTCTATGATGGTGATCTTACAGGTCATCTCAGTATTCTAAAGACTATTAGTATTATTCCTCTGGTAATCAATAATGAAGATTGGATGGCGAAAAAATACAACTTTGACCGAATTTTTCGTGTATTTGAGCCTAGGCGTGATTCCTGGGAAGACGGTGGTCCCGATCTTCGCCAAGGCTCGACGGTTTTTTACACAGATGGTTCAAAAATGGACAACCAAGTGGGAGCAGGAGTAACTGGCCCAGGAATAGACATGTCAATTTCTATGGGTAGATGGCCAACTGTGTTCCAAGCTGAAATTCAAGCAATTCTAGAGTGTTCTACTGTGTGCTTGCGCAGAAACTATAGACATTCAAATATATGCATCATGTCCGATAGTCTAGCAGCTCTAAATGTTTTAAAGTCGGCGACATGCACATCAAAACACGTCTGGGAATGTATTCAATCACTCCAAAAATTATCTTGCCGTAACCAAGTCAACTTCTATTGGGTCCCAGGTCACTGTGGAATTAATGGAAATGAAAGGGCTGATGCGCTTGCAAGACTCGGATCTTCTCATCAATTTATAGAACCTGAGCCCTTTTGCGGCCTATCTGCTTCTGCTTTAAAAATGGAGCTGAAGGCATGGGAATGTAGGAAAGTGGAATCAAATTGGAATAACACGAAACGGTTTATCTCTCCAAACATTTCTATGACTCAAAATACTGGAGCTTTCAAAGAAAGATCTAAGCATCTATACTGGTCTAATAACAGGACATTGTCCGAGCCGCTATCATCTGAAGCTTATGGGAAATCTTCAAGATGATATATGTCGCTTATGTGGCATAGAAAAAGAAGACTCGGAACACCTGTTATGCCGATGTCCGGCAATTTTTAATAAAAGATTAAGGTTCTTCGACAGAGGGCTGTTAGAACCCTTTGATATTTGGAGAACAATTCCCAGTACGGTAGTGCACTTTATCCGAAATGTATCACCAGACTGGACAAATGCTATTAGTCAAACAATGACGGTCACTTCTAATAGTGGTGCGTCATCTTGACAACATAGCTATAGTAAAATGGGGGATATATCACAATAGATCAAACAAATGGTCGCAGTGATAAAAATACCCAACATGAAAAAAAATGGTACGGTACGGTACGACCATGCATGAATTGAATGGTTTGGTACGACCACTGATGAATGAAGTGTATTGTTCGGTACGACCATGGTTAAATTAAAAGATATGGATCAGTAAGATCATAGATGAAAGAAATGGCTTGATTCGAGTTGGTAAATAAAGTCGTATTTTACGATCATTGTAGAAAAGATGGCTTTAAACCATCTACAATAGTATAACTGCTATAACTGGTTTAAACTATTTATTTATTTGGATTTTAAGCAGATAAAATTGGTGGATACCAGTTAACTGTGTGACAAGGTTGAGTTTTATTTTCCAATAAATATAATAAATGGCAAATTCGTTAATAAAATTGTATTGAAGTGTGTAAGTTAGACATCTTTTTCCACATTTACATATTAAGTAGTGTTCGATATGGATAGTTTTCTTATTCGACCATATGGTCCGAATCCTTTTGATTACTGAATTTAGCGCTCTCGCTCGCTTTTAACCATGTTTTATTTTGTGTAAAGGAGAAATGTGGGGGTTGAATACCCCTTTGGTAAAGAATACTGCTTATCCTATCATCATCCTAGCATCACGCAGCATTACGCATCTCGGCAGTGATGCGCTGTGCTATCGTCGCAACAAACGATATGAACGATTCGGTTCGTTATCGTGACAGCAATCCTCGGTATCGTTTAGATTCCGACCGCGTTCAAAGTGTTGACTGCTAAGCATGTGCGTCAGCCGATCGTCTGCAGTTGATGGTTTATCTCAAAATGGATAATCATCTATTTTGCAGTGTGACAATTCGTTACGAGACTCATAATTGTAAACGACTGAATCTCTTTTTCATAATTTGCATTGTTCGTTCCGAAAGTTAATTTCTACAATCCCTTTTGCTTTGACATTGCTTTGAAATTCGATTTAAAAGACATAAATGTCAATGCAATTTCTAATTTTATAAAACAGAAGAAATTGAACACATTCAAATTGAAAATTCTAGCTTCGCGGTAAGACAATATCAAAAATTAATCAAATTAAATAAGAAATTCTTCAATCAACATAGCTTGGCTGCAAGAGCGTTACGGTTGTTTTATTGACACAAAATTTTTAGAAAAGTATTGAAAGTGTATCATTAGTAATTTATATGCCCATTAGCAATGTTGTCCGAATTTGAATGCTTTCCCTGGCAAACTCGCTGACAGCTAGATAGTCTTTTCACGGACAGTAAACCATCAGCAGCAGCATTTAGATTTGCCTTCGGCATCCTTCGGTTGGAATGAATAACTGCGAATACGACATTGGAATCGTGAGAAATTGAGAAACCCACCACGGACGGTTGTTGGCGGAAAAGTTTACTGCTGTTTATCGGAATGCCCGCTGAAGGGAAAACTTTTGTTGCCTGGGTGCAACTTTTTCCGAACACCGCCCATCATGAGTTTTGATTCTCTGTTCTCCTGTTTTCATGTTCGTATTTGCACGGCAGAATTGTTTCGGTTCTCTTTTCCGTTAGGCTAGCTGCTGGCTGGATAGCTGGCTGGGGAATGATCTTTTCATTGAGAATACACTCCAACTTCTGCAGTTGGAGAAAGTTGCCCGTTGATTGATAGTCGGTCAATCTTGACAAATATTGCCCGTGGAATATGATTTATTATGCTTTTCAATTTGAGTTGCCCAGAGTGAGGCTGCTTTATTTGCATTTTGTGGGGGCTAGTTTGCCCATCAAATAAGGAAGTTTGTGAAATAGTTGAGCTAGCAATTGTTGGCTGTTAACTCGTTTCGATGTTTGGTAATTATGTTGATAGAGTAGATTTCAAAATGGTTTCATAGTTTTTGTTTCAACTTGTGAGAAAATTCAAAACTGTTATTTAATGACATTACTAATAATGAAAATCGGTTTTGGTCCAACAAACCCAACGCTTATAGAATTAGGCTTCGCGTTATTCCATTAGAGTACCACAGACCAAAGGTAAATTAAGAGCAAAACCAAACTAGCTTTGTGGGGAGGGGTTTTCCGATATGTTAGGTTAGGTCAACCAACCTCTGGCAAAATAGTTTAATAATCCTCTTCCACCCGAATGTCAACGCCGGTACTCACCGGTCCGCATTGTGGAGGTCATCGTGGTTAGCCAGCGTTTCGAGTGTACCCTTGTGGGCAGCCATTTTCCACCCATCAAAACCAATAAAATAATAAAAAAATATCGAAACACATTTTCGAACTCACACACGCAACCGAACACGAATAGGAGAAAAAGTAAATAAAATCAAAATTGATTGAACTGCCTGGGTGCAACAAAAAAATAAAACCATCATATAAAATTTTCCGTGGAGAACCATTCGGTCGGGCTGGCCACGCTGGACCCCGACTAGGTTGTCACCAGTGCCAGCCAGCCAACCAACCAGGTTGACGGGTGGAAAAATTGCTCTCAATTGTTTCCAGCTTGGTTTCCGCTCCGGTAGCAAGCCAGCGCAACCGGAAGCGTTCGTTGTACCGAAGTGCCGGACATGACTGTGACAAGAGACGGCCCCGGTAATTGAAATATTCAAAATGGAAAATATTGTTCTAACGCTTGATGGGGTAATACAATCGATTTGAACAAGGACGGATTGCTTTTCCGATTGCTTCACCATTCCTCCGGTACCAGTCAGTGGAGTGGAGTGTATCCGGTCGTGGGAGATTGCCGGGTCGCATGGAGTAAAATATTAGTTGATGGTGTGAATGGTACAGCAGCGCGCCTGACTGGAGGATTATTATGGTGACATGAAAACAACGTATTGTTTGTTACGCTAACTATGTGCACATAGTATGAATCGAAAGAAAAATGTCGTACCCCCCAGAGCCCGTCAATCCGCATCGGTAGAATTATTTGACCAGGTTGATTCAATAACTGAAATTGCGTTCAGCTTGGCTGAAGGGATTTTCTAATGGCAATGCCATTTTTTTTAGTTGAATGGCTGAATCAACAGTGAGTTGTGAAAGTTGCTTCGTGCCTTTTCAATCGATTCTCCGACTGTGTGCTACCTTTCCGAATCGGCCCAAAAGGAAACCGGCTCGACAATCTTGGTTGGCAGTTTCGGCTGGCCCGTTTCGACTTTCATTGAGTCAGTCGGATTTTTTAAAAAGAACTAGGCCACAGGCTGGACAGGAAGGCTGTACTCGACCGATGAAAAAGCACGATCGATTTTCGTGGGAATTTTATTTTCAATTTTTTTTTCCTGTAACGCTCTTACAACTGGCTAGCACTTCATAGCCAGGTTCATATAAGTAGTTATATATTGGGAAAGGTGTTGGGAAAGCCTACAAGAAAAATTGCCGTCATCAGCAGAGATAAGCCGACCGACGAAGGTGCCGGCCGGTGTTTTCGGTGAAGATATATGACCATTTGCACGTGGAGAAAAAATGTCAGTCGTTTGTAAAAGCGAAAATTATCAAAAGAATCTGGACTTTTTGTTGTTTGTTTGCAAAAAAAAGGCTAACGAGTACACACTTATCACAAAAAATACCGGCCGATTAGGTTGAAAATTCCGGATTTTCAGCTGCAATTAGGTTTAAAATCAAAGTTGAAATGGCACTAGATAGTTGATTTGAAACTAGACTGGGAATTAGAGAACATTAGAGTTGAAATTTGATTTTAATATGGATTTGACGTAAGACATTAAATTTGACTTGAATCTGGACTGTGCTTGAAGCTTTACTTCATATTGGACTGGAAATTGGACTTAAAATCGAATTTGAAACTGGACGTAAATTTAGACCAATTTGGACTAGAAGCTTAATTTTAATCAGATAAAATCGGTCTTAAAACGTAATGAGAGATTTTTAGTTGAAATTGGACTTGGAATTTTATTTGAACATAAAGAAGAAATAAGATGAAATTGGAATTAAACTAGACTTTAAATCGGACATCCAGCTGAACCTCAAATACACTTGACATTGGACATTAAATTAGACTTGAATTTGGACTAATTTAATTGATTAAACTAAACTAATTTTTCTTCAAACCTAACATAGACTCGAAATTGGGCACGAAGTTTTGTTTGAAATTAAAATTGACATTTTTCGTTTTATTCTTTTTTACGTTTTACCTCTTTTCTTTTCTGTTTTCCATTTGTTGTTTCTTTTTTCTGCTTTTCTATACCGTTTTCTTGATTTTTGCTCTCTCTTTCCTTCCATTTGTCCTCTTTTTCGCTCGTTTTTCAGTCTGGCATTTCTTGTTTCATTGTTTAGTTTTTCTTCGTTTTCTGTCCCATTTTCCTTATTTGCAGTTCTATTTCCTAATGTTTTCCACTCGTTTTTTGATATTTTCTTTCTCGTTTTCCGTCTTTTCTCTTTTCTTGTTCACTTTTTTCGTCTTTTCTTAACTTTTTATATGACATTATTTTCTCGTTTTTTGTCTTAGTCTGTACCGATTTCCTCTTATTGCCACCTCATTTTCTGTTCTGTGTCTTTCCTCTTCGGTTTTCCTTTTTATCACCCGCGTTTCGTCGTTTTCATTGTAACTTTTGCTTTAGTCTGTTCTTCTTGTTTTTTCTTTTCTTCTTTTTCTGTCTCATTTTCCCCTTTTTTGTTGCATCTTTCTCCTTTCATTTCTCGTTTGACTTCTTTGTCCCGTTTTCGTCGTTTCCTCTATCAGCTTGCTTTTTCTCTTTTGCTATTCTTCTCTTAGACCAACCTCGAGTTTTTAGCCTTTTTAGTTTCTCTTGTTTTTTGTTCCGTATTTTGCATTTTGACTTTCTTTTTTCTCCTATTTTTCCTAGTTTCCTGAGTCCTCATTTGCCTCTGTTCCATTTTTCGTCTTTTTTCATCCGCTTTTTTCGTTTCCAGGTTCATGTTTTGTCATTTTTTGCTCGTTTCAACTTTTTTCTTTTCTTCGGTCTCGGCTTTCGTGTTCTCAGTTCAGTTTTTAACTTTCGCTGTATTGCTCTTTCTTTTGATATGTCCTGCTTTTCCTTATTTTCTGTCACGTTCTGCTTTGCTTCTCCGTTTTATTTATTTTCTGTTTACCTTTTTTCTCTGTCTCGTTTCTCCTTTTCTCTGTTCTTGTTTTTCCATTTTACTGCTCCTAAATTTTCTCATTTTTTCCTTCTTTTCTATCCTGCTCTGCTCGTATTTCCTATTTAATTGTTCAATTTTTCTCCGTGTCCTATTCCTATTCCTATTTGTCTTATTTTCAGTCCTGTTTTTCCTTATGTTTTGCACTCGTCGTTTGCTATTTTCTTTCCGATTTTCTGTCTTTTTTCTTCTCTTGTTCCTTTTTTTGCATTTCCAGCTTTCGTCTTTTTCTAACTCTTTTTATCTTCTTTCCTTTTCGTTTTTTTGTTTTCGTCTGACCTGTTTGGTTCCCTTTTTCCCTTTCCTCTCCTGTTTGGCATTTTAATTTCCCGCATCCCGTTTTTTTTTCAATTCCATTTTAAGTTTTTCTTTAGTTTGTTTTTTCCTGTTTCTTTTTTCTTTCTTTTTCTGTCCGATTTTCCCATTTTTGTCAGATCTTTCTCCTTTGACTGGGTTTGAGTTCTTTTCCCCATTTTCCTTGTTTCCTCTAGCGGTTTTTTTTGTTCTCTTTTGCCATACTTCTCTTCCTTTTCGGTTTCTCTTGTTTTTAGTTCCATATCTTGTTTCTAAACTTTTTTTCTCCAACTTTTCCCATTTCTTCTGAGTCTTGATTTTCCTTTGTTCGGTTTTTCATGTTTTTCTCTTGTTTTCCTCGTTTTGAGGCTCTTTTTGTGTCATTTTCTGTCCCGTTTTGACGTTTTACTTTTCTTCGGTCTCGGCTTTCGTCTTTTTTCGCTTTGTATTTTTCGAAACAAAATTCTTGTTTTTCTGTTTCCTCTCATTTTTATTTTCTTCTGGTTCTTGGTTTTTAACTATTTCGTTTTTCGTTTTTCTCTCCCGTTTTTCCTCGTTGTTCGTTTTTTTGTCATTTTTTGCTTCGATCGAGGATCGACCTTTTCATGTTCTTCGGTCTTGGCTTTCGTATTTTTTAGCTTTCCAACTTCCGTATTTTGTGTCTGGTTTTTCTTTTTTCTCCTATTATTCCTTTTTTCTGAGTCCTGATTTTCGTCTGTCTCATTTTTCTTTTTTTCTCCCGTTTTCACTCATTTTCAGGCTCTTTCTTTGTCATCTTCTGTCCCGTTTCGACCTAATTCTTGTTTTCGGTCCTGGCATTCGCCTATTTTCGATTTCTAATTTTCGTATTTTTTTTTGTTTTTTTTTGTTCTTTTCATCTGACCTTCATAGGTCTACATGAAGTATGACGGGGGTGGGGAAAAGCTCACTCAAGGTGGTCACAATAGAACCTTCTTCGAATGAATTTTGTTTCTAGAATCCTTTTTCTCTCCCATTTTCCGCTTTTTTCTGATATATGATTTTCCTTTGTTTCATTTTTTGTTTTTTTGTTCCTATTTTTCCTTATTTTCAGGCACGTTTTTTATCGTTTTCTGTATCCCGTTTCGATCGTTTTGTTTCCTTCGTCTTTTGTCATATTTCGTCTTTTTTCTGAGTCCTGATTTTTTTCTGTTCTGTTTTTCGTATTTTTTCTCCCATTTTTCCTCGTTTTCAGGCTCGATTTGTGTCATTCCCGTTTCGACTTTTTTCTTTTCTCCGGTCCCAGTTTTCGTCTTTTTTTTACTTTTTAACTTCCTTATTTTGTTTCATAACTTTCTTTTCTCCTCTCATTTTTCCTTTTTTCGGAGTGCTGATTATCACCTATTGCGTTTTTCGTCTTTTTTCTCTCGTTGTTTTCAGGCTCGTTTTTTGTCATTTCCTGTCCTATTTCCACGTTTTTCTTTTCCTCGGTCACGGATTTTGTCTTTTTTGTTTTTTAACTCTTTCTCCATCCAGTTTTTCGTTTTTTCTGTTCCGTTCTTTCTCTTGTTATGTGCTGCTTATCTTCATTTTTTGTCCCGTTCCATTTTTCTCTTCCGTTTTAGCTCTTTTCTGTTTACTTTTTCTGCCAACATTTTTTTCGTTTTTCCTTTTTCACTTCTCGTTTCTTCCGTTTTACTGTTCCCGTAGGTACTTCTTTTCTTTTCTTCCTTTTCTATCTCGTTTTTCTCCTTTTTTGTTCCGTTTATTTTTTTCTGTTTAGTTTATTCCCATTTTATTACTCGTTTTCTTTGAAGTGTTTCGTCTTTTCTGTAATTTCTCTTCCTTTCTCTATCGTCCTTCGATTTTGTTTGTCCAATCTCTTGGTTTTCCGTATTTTATTTACCCTCCTTTATTATCGAAGTTTTTTCTCTTTTTATGTTCTGTTCTCGTTCCCATTCTGTCACGTTTTTCCTTTCATTTTTCTTTTTTATACCAGTTATTCCTTTTTCTCTTTTTCAATTACATTCGACCAGTTTTTGCCATGTTTTCCTTCGTGTTCTTTTCCGTTTTTCTCGTTTTTCTTTCTGTCTCGTTTTCTTTTCCTTTCTTTTCTTTTCTGGAGAGCAACTGGAGACGAACTACCTTTATATTCGAAGAAAATCTACTAACAATTTGGTCCGTGAGTTATGAACTTTGCATTAGATGAGTATTGACGAAAACCTGAGTTTTTCATGTATAACTCAGAAACACCAAAAAATGTTATTATGAATATTTTATTGTTAAAAGATTAGTATGTTGATAAATAAGAAAAAATCCAATGGTGGTTTGAACCCGAGACTTGCCGTGCTATCGTCGGCAACGTACTGCTTTGTTTCTATCGCACTCACTGAGCGTATCTTCTCGGCGGTAGAAACAAAGGGTAGTAATACAAAAATAATATCGTCGCATGGGAAGTTTTGGGAGAATAATAACAAAATTAGGTATTAGACTACGTAATATAACCAGACGGCAGCAGTTTAGTGAGTAAAACATTCGAGTACCAACTGATAGAGCGTGGTTTCGAGCCTCACCTGCCATTGCACAACCCGATATATTTTTGATCTATGTTGAAATTTCCTGGTTTATCCAATTAATCGTTCTTCGCATCAGATACTTTCTCCTATTCCAAAAACCGTTCAAAATACGTTTAGCGGGTTTGTGGTTTTTGCGAGTTTCATTAAATTATATGAAAATAATCAGAACAGGACTGTCGATAGCGCGTTCTAGTTGGTAAAAACAATTCCTAAAATGATGGATTTTTCAACCCTCGAACGCATTATCAAAAGCGAAAAAATATACTTCCACACTGTCATGACGACATTTGCGTTTACGTTTGAACTTGAAGGATTCTTTTTTCGGCAAAGAAATAAACATCGAGCAAGGTCATACAAAAGCAGCAAAGAGAAACGGAACCCATTGTGAAGAATTAACTCAATGAAATCTTTACGACCGGTCTGACAACTGTAATAAATTTCCTCCGCTAATTATTCACTGCGTTGAATGACTCAAAAAAGCAAAGCAAAACAAAACAAAGCAGAAAGGAACCACCATTTCAGACTGCGGCTTCACCCCGCAGGACCCCGATGTTAAGATCAATGGGGACATATTTATGGGTTCCCATTTATATTCCGGGCAGCAGGGGTGGTATGGAACAAAGAGGAGAAACCAGCTCCCATCCCCAAACCTGGTTGCCCACGGTAAAAATACGCACTTCATCTACGGCGATCTCTAGGCGTCACCGAGAAGTGGCCCGGTCGTGTTTGAAGGTGTATTTAATTTCGAACTCATTAACTATGAAAATGAGCGAAGAAACCTGCCTCTCGGTGTCCTCGTTTCGAATTGCTCACTGAGCTTTCGCCCAAGCTGGCAGGTGAGCTGTTCTATTTTCTTATCGGTTACGAGAGGGCAATTGCCGGGCTGCCTTTTTCGATCACGCCGCCGCCGGAAGCAGCATTCCTGCTTCGAACAAGCGGCCAATCCTAATCCCCCGAAAGGCACGAAAGTCAATATTAGCTCAGCGAGGCGGGAAACGAAGGCGGATGAAAATGAACTGGATGATGTTGGTATCTTTTATTTCTCTTGAAGTTGAGTTCCGTTTTCGTTCCGGCTGCAGAATAACTTTTTATTTCTGGAGGCAACCTCAAAGCTTCCGATTTCCTAAAACCTACGCTCGCTCTGCCGGCGACGAGAAAAAGGGGTAAAAAGTGAGCTTAGAAAATCTGATAAATAGCAAGGGGATAAGTCTGTATCGAGTTTTCGATCGAATAACATAAAAAAATGCTCGGTGTACCTATTCCATGTGGAACCGATTGCGGCTGTACCGGGTCCGAGGCACACAAGGCAACATCGCATCGGCAGGATGAAATCGTACGGCAGAAAGTTAGGAACCTTTTCCCCAAGAGCCGACGCTATTATGAACTCTGCTATTTACGATTATATGTGCAAAATTCGAAACGTACAGAGGCAGACAGTTCCGCATTTTGGATTCGGTAGGTAAAAATGAAGATAACCCGCTGATGGTAGCTTTCATTCTTGCTTTGCTTTTTGCTCGCTCTCGTTCTATCGACCTGGGTATGGTTGTTCCTGAAAAATCGCGAAACCCGGTTCCGGTTCTTTATTGTGTTAAATAAAAAAAAAACATTCTATTTCCATTTAGATGGAGTTTTATAAGCTCTTATGGTAAGCGCCCACCCGGGATGAGCCCGCTTTCGATGGATACGCTGCTGATGAAGCAATCCTTATTATAGATTCATCTTAGCGATAGCTGCGATCAGTTCATCTTGCCATGTTGTATACGCATAAACAAATCTTTATGCGGCTCAATATTTAACAGGAAATTCACTGGCTTAAACGAGAAAGTTTGGTGCTTTTATTCACATGTGTATGTATTGTGTATTGTATGCTGTGCACGTTAGATTATAAATTCGATTACGTTATTAGTTTTTTACTGAATATCGGGAAGCAAATTTTTTCAACAGTATTTTTGTGCATTGTGGGAAGGAGTTTAACCCTTGTACGTTCTTATTCTTATTACGAAATACCGTTGGCATTTGTAAAATCGTAACCGATAAAAGCACTTCGATTAAAAAGACTCGTGTTTTTGACTCAGGCATATAATTGAATTTTTATAACTGTACTTTTTTAAAGTTTACGTATGAGACGGTAGAAGAAAGTAATGAAATAACGATGATGATAGGATTTAACAGAATGGAACCAGGCATGAAGGGGTAAAATGGAAAATTAGGTAAGTTGCGTACCGCTCCTTTATAACGAAGCTGGGATCTTCCGTCGAACCAAGCTATGATTGCAGCCGAATTGGAATTCATTCGTCCCCCCAGGCCTTGTGGATGGCCCTTCTTTACCTACTTTTCTATTCTTCCCCTGAGACGAGACGTGAAAACTGACTTGTTTGTCTTCTTTTAAGAAAAATTTCGATAGATTTCACACGTTGCCTAGCAGTTTTACCAAAAGTTATTGATATGTTGTACTTGACAACACTGCTGAGTGTCCTTGTTGTGTTTTATCATGCGTGCAAAGCAGTCCAATTCGGACAATCAGCGGCTGGTCTAAAATGGTATAAAAATTTACTACGAGTTGACACGTCTCGTCTCAGCTCTTTCGCTAGGTCCCATTCTATAGGATTCTATCAACATCTTCTTCAACCGTCTCTTAGGTTAATTGTAAAACAACTTCCATTATAAGCAGTTAAAGCGCCCAGAAGTTGCTGTCTCATGCGTTGTTTAGCATCGTTTCTCTCCAGCCTATTAGTAAGACTAGAGACTTCAAGTCACAGGAGTTCCTGGCAAAGTTTGGCGTGACGCTAGGTACCAATTTAGGACCGCTATTATTCTCATTATCCATGAATGACGGTCGAAGAAATACCGTAACCAGCTTCAAGAGTGAGTTGATTTGTTTTTCGAATGGTGAACGTGCAACCGATCTACTTTACCAGCATAGAAAAGAGCATAGTAATTTCGTTTATCAGAAAATAACTCGGCTGTACACTAGTGGAGGACCATGAAGTTTGGTTGCACACCGAAATGACTTTTTTGTGCCATTATTGCCAGATTGTTGCAAAAATCAACAAAAACCTGGGATTTATAATGAGGATTGGACATTTTCGTGACCCGTACTATTTGAGATCTTTTTGATACTCGTTAGTTTGGTCTACTCTCGTAACAGCTGCAGTGCACAGTGGGGATTTTTTTTTGCACAAAAGTCCTTTATCTCAATATCTCCAAATGCCGCTGGGTTAGGATCTATCCTTTGATATCAAAAGAAAGCTATTTTCATGGGGATTCCAATGGTGTGGTAATTGTTTACGGCACGCACCTTTTTCAGTTTTGGCCAAATGAAGAGGATTTTACCCTACTTTTCTACGAGTACAAAGATATATTGATCAATAACTCTGTAACTCGCTGGGATCAACCGATCATTTTTCGCCACAAGAAAGATAACTTTATGCAGATTCCAATGGTATGATCAGGGTTGATTTGCTCTTTTACTTCTTTTACTTCTTTGTTGCTCTTTTGACTACAGCGCCTCAGCCAAACTGAATTCGAAAAAGTGATTTATAGGACAAGTGAAGAGTTACTTATTATCTACAACATCATTGAAGAAAGTATAGTTTAATCTCTTCTATTTATAGTGTTACAGAGCTGCAATGCCATTGGTAGCAAAAAGAGTGCTCGTTTGGCTACCAGCGGGGTATCAGCCCCATAGCGCCATAAATATAAAAGATAAAACTATACTTTCTTCAACAATATTGTGGATATTAATCAACCCTACAATTGGCCTATGCATCACTATTTCGAATTTTGTTTGACTGGGACGCTGTAATCAAAAGAGCAAAAATAAAGTAAAAAGAGCAAATCAAGCTTGGGTAGGATATTTGATCGCGGAAAAATTAGTCATTTTACCCTAATTCTCTTAGTTAACGTTGCCAAATTAAGGTAGCATGATCTTTATTTGACCAAAACTACAAGAAAAAACAGATGTTGTTAACAAACACCAAACTGTTCGAAAGCATATACAAATAACTTTCTTGTGGTGAAAAAAGATTTAATTTATCCCAGCGGAATCCAGAGATAAATATTCACTTTTATTGATAATCATCGATAAAACTAGGGTAAAATGCAGTTTATTTGACAAAAATAACAAGAAACAACCCTGTTTCGTAAATAAATACCGTGTCGTCGGATTTCTCTTAAAGATAGCTTATTTATGGTGGAAAAAGATCAATTTTATGTCGACGGAATCCGACATCCCTTCTTTTGACAAAAACTGCAAGAAATAAATGCGTGCCGTAAACAAGCATCACACCATTCGAATCTTTATAAAAATATATTTCTTTTGACATCAAACGAGCCTAGCGACATTTTGAGTTATAGAGCAAAAGCTCTTTTTTTCGAAAAAATCCCCACTGTGCTGTGGTGTCCTTATTTTCGATACAAAACTTTACGTGAAAAAACTGTTTTGTCGACTATAGAATCTGATATTCTTATTTTTATTGGCTGTCAGTCTGTTAAAAACAGAACAGATTTTGTAATCTTTCCAACGTTTCTGCACTATATTTTTAGTCTTCTTCAGGAAATGTTACATGTTAGGATTGTCGCAAAATTCACTAGGTAGAAATAGACTCAGTGTTGAATCAAACCTTAAGTCCTATTCCAAGTCAAGTTTAATTTCAATTCAAATTTTAAGTCCTGTTTCATATTCGATTTCAAGTAAATTTCAAAGTTAATTTTATTTCATTGCGATTGAAATCCAACTTCAGTTTTAGGTACAACCTTAATTTGAAGAAAAGCTGCCATTTAAATTCCCAGCTAGCAACAAATCGAACATCACTGTACGAAAATCATCATAAATAAGGCCATTGCAAATCATATTTACAGGTTTTGTAACCCCTCCCCCCCCTACTTGGAAATTGGCTTGAAAAATCGGGGGGCAAAAAATAATTTGTAGGATATGAGTCAAATTTCTTTTTATAAAATCAATTGTCTGTGGGCTCTACAGTCCGAAAAACTCGAAAAATGAGTCTCCGAGTTGAATTAACGCTTCTAGCACGAAACAGAAATGGAAATTCGAACAATGGAATTTCCGAAAATCGTCCAAAAAAATTTTCCTTCGATTTTGTCTTTTTTCGTATATTTTTGCATAGAAAATAATAACGTATATATTATAAGCAAGAATAGATTCGGTTTATACGTTTAAACCTTAAATAAAAATTCTTAAAATCCATGTTTTTTTTGCTCGATTAAAAAATTCACTTTGTTTTTTTGCCCCCCCCTTCAGTGACCAAACACCAGAAGGACAAAAACTTTATAAAATATTTGTTATGGCCTAACTCTTAACGAATTCGGATTTGTAACTAAAGCCCAACAAAGTGGCCCCAGCTTGATTTTCAATCGTATATAATGATAATACGATTTCAGCACAGAGTTGTATCGCAGTACGGAACGAGTCGCGCTTTATAATATCGTATATAAATACCAATATAGATGAAACGCGTATTATTAGTCCTCATCATGTATATCGTCTCAAAATACGATTTATTCGCATGCATATCTATACGTAATTTAGATTTTTAACTTTCATCTATACCTATAAAAATGGATTTCTGTCTGTCTGTTTGTCTGTCCGTATATTCCTTATAGAATCGAAAACTACTGAACCGTGAAAATTTGCAAGTAGGGGTTTTTGGGTTTTGGTTTTGGTTCTTATGATGGTTATAGACCCCTCCCTCTACTAAGAGGGGGGACTGCCATACAAATCTATACCTATAAAAATGGATTTCTGTTTGTCTGCCCGTATGTTCCTTATAGAATCGAAAACTGCTGAACCGATTCGCGTGAAAATTTGCATGTAGGGGTTTTTGGGCCGGGAAAGGTTCTTATAATGGTAGGAGATCCCTCATCCACTAAGAGGGGGAGGGGGGGGGGGGATGTTATACAAATGAAACACAAATTTCTGCATAACTAGAGAACTAATTGAGCAAATGGAATGAAATTTGGCATGTGAGTGGTTTTGGACGCAAGATTTTTTTCTATAGTGAATTGAGCCCCTTAACCTTTTTTGGAAGGGAACTATGACCCCTCCCTCTTTTAAGAGGGAGGGCTTCCATACAAATGAAATACAAATTTCCTCATAACTCCAGAACTAATCAATCAAATGGGACCAAATTTGGCATGTGGGGCTTGTTGGAGGCAAGATTTTTTTCTATGATGAATTAGGACCCCTTCCCTTTTTAGGAGGGGGGGCTTCCAAACAATTGAAATACAAATTTCCTCATAACTCGAGAACTAATCAAGCAAATGGAACCAAATTTGGCACGTGGGTGATTTTGGAAGCAATTTTTTTTTCTATAGTGAGTTGAGACCCCTCCCCTTTTTGGGAGGGGAATTATGATCCCTCCCACCCATAAGAGGGGGGGTTCCCATACAAATGAAATATAAATTTCCTCATAATTCGAGAACTAATTAAGCAAATGGAACAAAAAATTTTCCTATGGTGTACTGAGACCTCTCCCTCATCTAAGAGGGGGGGTCCCATACAAATGAAACACAAATTTCCTCATAATTCAAGAACTAGTTAAGCAAATGGAACCCAATTTGGCAAGTGGGGGGTTTAAAGGCATTAATTTATTTTGTAATGGATTGAGACCTCTCACCCCTGTGGTAGTTGGGGCGGACTCTCGTACAAATTAAACAGAAATTTTTGTATAACTCGAGAACTAATCAAGCAAATGGAAACAAATGCGGCATGTGGGGGTTTTTGGAGGCAGGTTTTTCTCCATGGTAGTTTCCCAAGTAACAATTTGGGTTTTATTACACTCTTATGGTGGCATTTAAGACCAAAATTGATTATAAAGACCGCCATAAGAGTACAGTAAAACTCCCATTGTTGCTTGGGTTTGTGACCGCTTCTCCCTCTGGAAGGGGGGTGGCTCTCATACAAATTAAACATAAACTTTTGCATAATTCAAAAAGTCATCGAATTCAAGAAATTTTGAATTCTTCCATAAAACATTAGTCAATAACAAGACCACCAGAAATTACCTATAGCAAAACTAGATGACTCAGGGCGAGACGGCCGCAGGCCACGAGTGTTGTCAGCGACCTGCCGTCGGAAGCGCTGGCCACTGCGGGGGGTAGCACTCAGGATTTATGTACAGCACAATTTCATTTTTGGCAATACGAAGTTTGTTGGGTTAGCTAGTATACATATATAAAAATGCTAGTTGAGTTGGTTTAAGTTTAAGTCCAATTTCAAGCATGCAAGCAAGTTTAATTTCGAATTTATTTTCAAGTCCCATTTCAAGTCCAACATCAAGTTTAATTTAAAGTCCAACTTATAGTTCAATTTGAAGTAAACTAATTCAGACCTAAAGAATTAATCCGAAATTAAGCCCAATTTCATATAAAATTTTATGCCAATTCAAAGTCCTATTTCAAGTTCCATTTTAAGTCCTATTTCAAGTACAATTTCCTGTTTAATTTCAAGTCGAATTTAACCGTTATGTGTTCGGCTGGGTACCCGGGTACCTTTTGAGACTTTATTGCCTCGAAAAACAAGGTTTACGACAACTCAGCCAGCTAAAACTCGAAGAATGCTCCTAACTAGTGGGAATAAACCGTTTGTCATCAACAGATTGCCTGTAGCAGCAAGGGGGGTCGAAGGGGGGGCCTTCGAATTTTTTTACCCCATAAGTGTTCGGATGGGTACCCGGGTACCCACCGAAATGAAATGCTTCTAACTTTATCAATTCTTGACCGATTTTGGATCTTGAACCGTCAAAAGATTGAAAAATTTGTCTACTTTTAGAGCATGAGCCTGACCAAGCCTGGGACTACGTCTGGTTCCCGTAAATCCGTATCTCCGGGACCATGTTCCGGATCCAAAACAAATGTGTACAATTGTCAATAAAACCACACAATATTGGTATCAAAATTCATGAAATCCCTCCAGGAGTTGTTGTTTATCCATTTTGAGTCCATTCAACTTATAGTCTTCGGAATGGCCACTCCGGAGCAAATTCCTGTGGGGCCTTACGGGACCGCTGACATATTAGGATAGAAACCCTAGCAATATGTATATCAAAATTCACGAAATCACTCCAGGAGTTGAGTTTTATCCATTTTAAGTTCATTTGATAAGCTGTCCCCGGAATGGCCACTCCGAAGCAGGTTCCTGTGGGGCTCTATGAGATCAGTAACCTGTTTGGTTAGAAACCCCAGCAATATGTATGTCAAACTTCATGAAATCACTCCAGGAGTTGATTTTTATCCACTTTGAGTCCGTTTGATGAGTTGTCTCCAGAATGGCCACTCCGGAGCAGATTCCCGTGGGGTCCTCTGAGGCCACTAGCATGTTTGGATAGAAACCCTAGCAATATGTATGTCAAAATTCATGAAATCACGCCAGGAGTTCATTTTTATCCATTTTGAGTCCATCTGACAAGTTGTCCCCGGAGTGGCCATTCCGAGGACAACTCATCAAATGGACTCAAAATGGATTAAAATCAACTCCTGGAGTGATTTCATGAAGTTTGACATACATATTGCTGGGGTTTCTAACCAAACATGTTACTGGTCTCATAAGGCTCCACAGGAACCTGTTGCGGAATGGCCATTCCGAGGACACGTCATCAACTGAACTCAAAAAGAATAAATTTCAATTCCTGGAGTAATTTCACGAATTTTGATATACATATTGCTAGGGTTTCTATCCAAACATGTTACTGGTCTCATAGGGCTCCACAGGAACCTGCTCCGGAATGGCCATTCCGAAGACAACTCGTTAAATGGACTCAAAATGGATAAACATCAACTCCTGGAGTGATTTCATGAATTTTGATACCAATATTATGTGGTTTTATTGACAATTGTTCACATTTGTTTTGGATCCGGAACATGGTCCTGGAGATCCGGATTTATGGGAACCAGACGTGGTTCCAGGCTTGGTAAGTCTCATGCCCTAAAAATAGACAAATTTTCCAATCTTTTGACGGTTCAAGATCCAAAATCGGTCAAGAATTGATAAAGCTAGAAGCATTTCATTTCGGTGGGTACCCGGGTACCCATCCGAACACTTATGGGTGTTAAATTTCCCGTACACATAACGGTTAAAGTCTAAATTCATGTCACACGAAGCTAGTTTGATTTTAAGTTCAATTTTGGTCCAAATTGAAGTCCGATTTCTTGTTCAAATGCATGCCAAACGAAAGTCTAAATTGAATTAGAATGCCAAATTTCAAATAAAATTTGGGTTTTTAAAAACTAATTTAATTTGAATTTCAATTTAAAGCTATACGTCAAACACACCTTCATGTCAAATTTTACTTCCCACTTTGTATCCATTAATGGTAGTGACAAGTTCGATTTCAATTTCAACTCCTATTTTAAGTCGAATTCGAGATCAATATTGAAACCTATTTCACGTCCTCATTTAAGTTCTATATTAAGTGAAGTTTTGTGCCTAATCTCGAGTAAACTCTAAAGTTCGATTTCTAGTCCAATTTCTAGTTGAGTTTAATTCCGATTTCGAACTCATTTTAAGTCCAATTTAAAGTCCTATTGTGCTTGAATAGCCAGGTTCAGCTCTAGTGATATTTCAAATTAAATTGTATTCCTATTTCATATCTCATTTTAAGTCCGTTTTTAAGATCAATTTCAAGTGAGATTTCAAATCCAATTTAAGTTCTCTTTCATATCCAATTTCATGTCCCGCTTCTAGTCCTATTGCATGTCTAATTTCAATTTGAGTTTAAAGTCCAAATTAAAGTCTAATCAGTTTCATTTTCAAACCCAAGTTCAAGTCCGAATCCAAGTTTAAATTGAAATGCCAATTGTTAACTAATGTCAAGTCAAATTTTATGTCTAATTTCAAATCTAGTTTCAGGTCCACTCAGGTACCCAGACTGGGACACGTGTCGCACAACTAAAAGTTCGATTTAAGATCTGTGCCCGGAACTTACGAGCATGTTTTAAAACTATCTGTTGAATAGGGCCGTGCATTGATTAAGCATGGACCTATTCAGCAGATACGCAGGGAAAATGGGTGTATATATCAGAAGTTTAATTTACAAAAAAAAGTTCTCTCTGAAGGACTGAAAATATCTTCTTCTCAAAAAACTATTATGTGGAAATCACCTGGAAACCCCTATTCGTTAAGTATCTGTAATATTTATATCTCAAGTTTTATTTCCATTGTTTCTATCTATATAATCGACAAATCGTCCATCAAACTGTCTAGTCGTAACAAGAAATTATTTGGCGCTAGCTTATTTTGTTCGCAATGCTGTCTAATGACGTGCGCACACGAGAGTGTGTCGATTGCTATCAGTCAATGTAAAAAGCGTTAAATCCGCCACCGTCGCCGCCGGACTATTTGCTTTTGTTCGGGTGCCATGACACTTCATTTGTTAAGCCTGGCCACGTGATGTCGGCCTGTCTGAATTGTGGCATGACTCCACCTCCCAATCCCCCCCAAACCCAACTACAACTGCCCATAGAATCAACATTGTCCGTGATGACCTATAAATCGTGGCGGTCGCCGGTAACAATACCAGCAACAGCAACAGCAGCGATTTGTTATCTCGTTATCTATTCAACATTTCCTGTACCGCTCGCGTACGATTTTCAGGACGAACAGCGTGTCATCTCTCTCCACTTACCTGTATCCTGGCGGCAACTCGTTCGTTTTGATAGCGCACCGGCACGAACCAACCTTTGGTGGAACCGGTCACCAGTACGATTCCTAGCAGGAAGAAGCACACGAAGGCCGCGATTACCGCTTTGGCACGACCGGACACTACCATCGCCATGTTTGCCTTGTTGTATGAATAACGATTTTTTGTTTTGAAATATGTGCGTCTTTTTCCCTGCTCACGATATGTGTTGTGGGCTGTGTGAGTGCCCCCGATTTCACTTGATATGATTCTATTCGCTTATTTTTAATACCCTTTCACTCCCATTCGATATGGATCAGGTGCAAGTTGGTGTGATAAATAGCCAACTATTTGGTTTTACACTCAACAGATGAAGCTTACTGCGGATAATTAACCTATCGGGCTATCTCTGCTGCCGCGTTCACTGATATCGGATTAAATGCGCGCACATGAAAAATCACACTTTAATTGATTAATCTGACCGTTGCACTGTGCATAACTCAGTATTTAGAGTCCTGCTACATCCTGCCGGATCGAGTACCGTCGAAATGCAAATTTTCCGATTCACCATCCGCGCTCTTCGCCCTCAGTTATGGCAAATTTATTCCGCAATTATTCATCGATTGATAAAGCAAATAACATAAATTTTATTTATTCAATATTTTTGCTCATTTTTCGTTCCACGGGCTGGAAGTTTGGTATACGGAACTGGCAAGGGTGGGAATGTACAATTTTTTCGCTCCTCGTCGGAAATTGATGAGATCGAATCAAGCGACACGTTCACCTTGGGGTGGGTAATTTTTCACCAACTTCCTCGCGCCCCCGTCAGTCAGAGCAGCAGCGAACAGTAAAGGTGCAGCACAGCAGCAAAAGTGAGGCCGGCAGACATTCAATCACTTTCGATTCACTTCCGGGCGAGCGGCGGAAGCGGGGGGGGAAAAGAATTTTATTTTTTCCCATCGATTCCCAGCGAAGGGTAGCCGAGCCGATTACCGATTTCGTGTCCTAGAGTAATAACACTTTTTCTTCGGGCCGTTTATACTTTACCACCTTCTGCATTTACCGGATGGCGCTCATTGTTCAGAACTGGAGTGGCGCGCAACGTTGTAGCGAGCGACTGATTAATGAACATACACTTTCGCTTTTTTCTTCTTTTTTGGTAATGGTGCGGGGCAAAAGCTTCAACCAACTAGTTACACTTTGCTTTTAGCTATTCGTTACGCGACAGACTCGATTTCTCTAGGTGCACGGGGATTTTAGACGGTGCGTCAGTACGGGGATATGTTAATATTCTAATAGAAAATATTGAATAGGGTTTCGGAATTCTCACTGCATTGAATTTCGACAGGTAAGGTCCGTGATAAATTTCCAACAATTACCGTAGCTAACATCAGATAAACAAGCGATGTACAAAATAAACTTTCATCGCTACAGCGGCTAACTTTTCCAATTATGCTAAATTTTTCGTTCGAAATATATCGCTGTCCTTTGCTCCACCGTAATTGACTTCAGAACGAAAGTTTATCCTAGGGAAGCTCCGCTTCCTTCTCTATAGACTCGTAAATTTCTTCAACAATATCACAGAACGTATTGATTTCCTTGTGCCACTTACACAATCGTTGTGTTTAGGAATAAAACAAAACAAAAAACAAATCACCGACAGCAGCAAAAGGACTTTTAACGATCCATAAACGTCTCCCGAACGTCGAACGAAACTCGCGCACGTACGCTTTCGCGAAGTGATTTACGACCGTCGTCGGTTTTTCGAAAGCCCGCGACCCGCGAAGAAACCGCGTTGTGTAATCGTTTCTGATCCGAAAGTCCACCGCAGACTGCTGCTCACGTGTCGGATTGGCAAGGCCGGGAAATCAATCACTTCCTCCCTGCTGTCCAGCGAGCATTTGAATTTTCGCAGGAAGTACCAAGTTGCTCGAATGACTTACTGTTCGAGTGTGGTTTTCGCTTGCATCCACGTCCCAGGATATTAGGTTTCTTCCGTTCGGTCAACGCACCTTACACCGCTCGGAGCAGAGATTTATTCAATTATGCTAATTAGTCTGTTTTGTCGGAGGGATGCGGAAGGGCGGGAAAGTTCTTGCTGTGCCGAAATATCCAGTCACGTTCCGTCGTCGTTTCTAGCGGCTTTGTTTACCTTCTTCCAGCCTGCGTTGGAGCGCGTTGTTTGATGTGCAAATTTCGGACACGTGACGACGCTTGTTTGGGCTGCTCTGGTAAACTGTCTGACTGAGGGCTAGGACTTACGGTTCAGCGTAAACCGTCGGGGTGCGGTTTGGGCTGGTTTACACCGGAATCTGTAAAACAAATTACGTCTGAACATTTCGACCAGATTGATGAATGCACTGGCAACAATGGAATGGATATTCTCTCTCTCGTATTTTGAAAACCTGCATGGTTGAAGGTTCGCGTTGGAATGTTCTTTTTGGAAGCGAAAAAATTCAATCTGCGTGTTTTTCCGTTATTTTTTTCGGAAGGTTAAAAATGATTTAATAAAATTTACAGCTTCTCAAAGCACTAATAGTGGTAACATAAAATTAACAAAAAGATAATTAAGTGTAATATTGTCTGAGGAATTTCAACTAAATACAATACTGATCATAACGAAAGGGCAGAAACGTACAATAAATGATTTCGTTCATTTCTTTCTATTAATTTTTTACCCAACATATCAATGTTGCTCAGTAGTAATAACTGTCAGTGTTTTTTGAAATGTTAAATTGAAAATGGGTTAATCACAGAAGTGTATGCTTATTTTTCATTTAGAGTGTACTCAAATGTTAACACGCCTTGCAAGTTTATTTTAAATTTTCATTCGCTTAAGAGTCATGGGAAGCATGAACGCAAACAGGGAATTTGTGATAAATTTGTTTTTTAAACAATTTCGACTGTGTTATATTTTAAATAAACTAAAGCCACTCGGACTAAATGAAAGATTAATCGTTCATAGCATCAAGCAGTACAAGAAAACCGATTCTTGGAAAATACTCCCCAAATCTGGCCGTAAACGAGCTGTAAGGACACCGGAAGCCATTAGACGAATAAGAGAGTGAATTCGGTGGAAACCAGATTAGTCTGAACGTATGATGACCATGAAACTGGTAGTTTTGCAGTTAACCATGAAGAAAATTTTGAAAAATGATCTTCGATTGATCTATACCTATAAAAATGGATTTCTGTCTGTCTGTCTGCCCGTATGTTCCTTATAGAATCGAAAACTACTGAACCGATCGGCGTGAAAATTTGCATGAAGGGGTTGGGGCCGGGGAAGGTTCCTAGGATGGTTAGAGACTCCTCTCCCCACTACGAGGGGGGGCTCCCATACAAATGAGATACAAATTTCTGCATAACTCGAGAACTAACCAAGCAAATGGAACATAATTCGGCACGTGGTTGTTTTGGGAAACTAAAAATTTTTCTATGGTAAATTGAGACCCCTCCCCTCTAGGAGGGGAATTATGACCCTTTCCTCCTTCAAGAGAGGGGGCTCCCATGCAAATGAAATACAAATTTCGTCATAACTCAAGAAATAATCAATCAAATGGAACCAAATTTGGCATGTGGGGGTTTTGAAGGCAAGAACTTTTTCTACGCTGAATTAGGACAACTCCCCTTTTTAGGAGGGGACGCTCCCATACAAATAAAATACTAATTTCCTCATAACTTAAAAACTAATCGAACTCGAGAAAGGGACTAGCCGGTTTTCCATAAAAAAAAATGCCCCCCAACCTAATTAAATTACGCAATGATTCAAGCAAGGCACTTGACCTGGGGAGCATTTTGGCAAATTTTCAGATCATTAGTCACCATCTTGAATCAGTAATGGTGGCTAGAGTGAATTTCATTTTTCGCAGTTTACCTCGAAACCAATTAGGCTTATACAAATTTGAAAAAAAGTTTATGTCCTGGTCTCAAAATATTGTTGAAGGGAGGGGGGGGCAAGAAAAAAATAATAACATTAAACCTTCAATAACCAAACAAAAGAGAAGAAACCAGTGTTTATTTTTCCATATTATTAAAATTTCAATACAAATATTTTGTACAGTACTTAAATTTTAGTTCAACCCTTTCCAACTTCAAAATTTTTCGACCCAAGCACATAAAGTAAGCATCCTGGTAGAGATGAGGCAGTTTGATAATAGTGAAGTGCCGCAGGGTCACCTTAGAGAGCCACAAACGTATAACTTGACCTTCATTTTGTTTTGAACCTCCGTGTCACTCGGTTAGTTACCTTGCTTTTTTAATAATCGAAATCCGTGTCACTTACTAGTTCAGAACTCGGTAACCACGACATAGTATCGTAATCTAACCATAGTGTGAAAATGGCAGTTTAGGTCCCTGCCACTTTATTACTTGGAACACTTATGCTGTGCTATCGACATGTTTTAAGAAAACAAATCTCTGAAGCTATTTACGTTTCTTGGTCAAACTTTTAGTCATGAATATCAGGCCTCTCCTTTGTATATTAAGGATGCACACCGTTTCGAAAATTTCAAATTTCTAAATTTCAATGCATGCATCCAATGAATGGTAAAAACTGTATCGTTGAGTTTTACGTCCCCTACCTCCAAAATTAGGGTAGTTACTTGGACATTACGGAGTAAAACGACCAATTTTGAGCCCCGAAAACCCTGTGTTTCTATTTTTATCTTATCTAGTACCTTTGAGGGAAAAAAATAATCCCACTGCAATTCAAAAATCGGAATATCTCCGTCAAAAGCGGTACCAAATTTCACTAATATATTGTTTAATTGATTGTTGCCTCCGTCTAATTCGGTTCTTTCAAAACAAGGTAAATTAAAATGGAATCAAGCCGAAAGTCTGATGGGGTGCTTGCACCCAATTTACGACGACGGGAACTTAAAAATTAAGCACAATAGTTGCCTGCGACTTGCAGCAGAATCAGAAAGCTTAGTTGGTGAAAGAAAGTTGATCGAGACTAACAAGATAATTACTATACCTTTGCATATATTGGATAACTTAGAGATGTAAACTCATTGAACTGTGAAACAATCTGCTTATCACTAAAAAATGCAACATACTAATATGATACTTTATTTTTTTTTGGGGGGGTGACAAACTTTTTTCAAATTTGTATAAGCATAACTACTTAATAACAAAATGTGTTATCAATGTATCTCCATATCTATTCAATAACAAAATATAATATTATACTTTAGTTTGATATAGTTTTGATATTATTTTGCTCTACGCTCCTGCTCGGGGTAAGATGACCATGAAACTGGGAGTTTTGCAGTCAACCATGAAGAATATTTTGAAAGATGATCTTCGATTGATTCCATATAAAAACCAACGGGTACACGCTGAAAAGCAGAAGCAGAAATTCTGTTTTCGGACAAAAAAATGTTCTTACTGCACGATCACCCCAATCAACAAAATGTTTCTCAGGACAAACTGGCTGCTCAAAGGTTCCAGAATGTTTCCACCCAAGTAACATTTTTGTCGTATAATAGCTTATTAAACAATTGGTGGGCTGATTCCCTTGGAATAAGTGCTTGATAAGCTATTATACAACAAAAATGTTACTTGGGCAGGGTGATGGTATGGGGATATTTCTTCAAAATTTTGAAGGTTCCATTGCTGTTCATTGAACCTGATGTTAAAATCAACACTAAATATTACATCGATAATGTTTTGAAGAACCATTTGCTACCCATCGTCAAAAAACACTACAAGGATGTACCATACTACTTCCAACAAGATTCTGCACCGTCTCACCAGGCGAAAGCCACACAGTCTTGGTGAAAGGATTCGAAAGAGTGGCCTGCGTCTTCACCTGATTTGAATCCATTCGACTTCTATGCATGGGGTTTCATGCTAGGCAAACTAGGGAGCACCAAAGGCTTAACTGTGGATAATTTCAAGCAACGCTTTGGACAGCATTAGGAATGAATTGCCTCAGGATACCGTGCGTGCCAGCTGTGACGCTTTTCAACGATTATTCCCAAGTAACAATTACAAATTTCATTACGTTCGTATAGAGGTTTTCATGACCAATTTCATAAAACCGCCAATAAAACTATGAGCTCCACCAGAACTTTCTGATAACCGCTTTAAAACCAATTTCTAACCAACTGGCCCACTCCTCAGAATGTTTTCATAACCTCTACAAGAATCAGGTTAAAAAGTCAAGTAGTCGTATCACGCTCTGCTGAAAGCAGCAATAAAACCGATTAACCCAAGAACGGTTGCGCTAGTGTACTGACTACACACGTTTTCGAAAAACGCGAAAAAATCATCAAAATTTTAATCAAATCACACCAGGTGTTGGTTGTATTCGAAGATCTACTTTTCCTCTTTCTAATAATGCCAAAACACAGCAAAAAGAAATAAAAAAAGTGGTCGCAAATTGCTTTTAAAAATAGTGTGTCCGCGCGCGTGTACTCAGTACACCAGCGCGACCACTAACGTAACTTTTGTCGCGTAGTGTACTGAGTACACGGCAGGCAATAGCTCAAGTTTATGAAGAGATGAAAGGTTGCGATTTTCGGCAAAGTTGCTTATCTAGTTAAAACACATCCGGTGATATAGAACAAAGTTCGGAACTGATTCGCTAGATGGCGCTAATAATGAAGAAATTAAATTCATTTAGGAATATTTTAGAACCGTAATGAACTAGAAGGTTGCTATTTACTATAAAGTTGTTTGTAAAGTCAAAACGCATTTGGTAACGATCACTGAAGTTGGAAACTGGTCCTCTAGATGGAGTATATGGTGAAATTCAATTCATTTGGCGATATTTCCGAACCACGACGAGATAGAAGGTTGATGTTTTCGACAAAGTTATTTGTCAGGTCAAGATACTTACGGTGATGGTAAATAAAATTCGGAATTAAGGCAAATTCTTTTCGGAATATTGCAGAACCATGATGACATAGAACACTGCTATTCACTACAAAGTGGTTTGTGTAGTCAAAACACGTTAGATAACGCATCCTTGTCCTTTTCACCATTGATGGCGTTGTCAATTCCAGCCAATCAACAGCTCTTTTTATGGCTTCCCGGCAGAAGCAATTGATACGTATTTCTTCAACTGTTATCAAAAGTCATCTGGCGATCAATTTGACCGATAGGGAGGATTTTTTCGGGAAATGTCTTGCCTGTTTTGTTCAACGCAGATACAAAATGTTGTCTGAAATTAGGAGTGATGACAGGACGGAGAAACAGAAATCTGGCAAAAATCTTGGACATTACCAAATATCTGGAAGATTTTGAGCTTTATCGGACATGCAATAAAAAATCTGGTAAAATCTAGATTTATTAGCAAAGCAAAACCATGGGTATAAACGTCCTTCAGAACTTGACCCTTCTTTATCGATAGATTTCGCAGCCGTTTATTACAGTACAGGAAAATCTCAGGGCTAGTGCAAAGATCCTAGTAACTCTGTAGCGGCACCGCCCAGTCGAGACTTGAACATACGACGACTGGCTTGTTAGGCCAGCGTCGTACCCTGGAGCTAACTGGCCGCCTAGCCAGCACCACCTCATATATCAAAGTACAAAAATTATCGTAAATATCTCTTAATAAACTCGGAATCGTAACTAATGCTTAATAAAGTGCGCCCAAGTTGATTTTCTGTCGAATATCATGACGGTAAGTGACACACATACGACATTCAGCACTGAATCGTATAGCAGCACGGAGCGAGCCGGGTTTAATCGGATATTATCGTGTATAATTACTTATGTAGCTATTTCTACCTCATCACGTATGTCGCCTCCGAAATAATACAAATATGCCAGTTTTGCCGCATCAAATACGATTTATTAGCATGTATATATGTACGTAATGCTGAGTTTTAACTTTTATATATATATAAAAATGCTTGGTTAAGCTTTCGCTGCTAGACAGCCACCGCCATAATTTAATAAAGCTCTACGCTTTTCGCTCTATCGAAAGCTAAATTTATCAGTTCACCAGCTTTGTCAACTTGTATGAAAATATATCCGTGAGCAGAAAAGTTAAAGCTTTACTGACAGATCATTCTGATCGATTTGGTTTATAGCGATTATGGTCGGATATCCCATGGAAATTAAATATTCCAAGCAATTCCGTTAGCTTACACCATGTGCGCATTTAATTTCATCGTGCATATTGATATGATAGGTTGATAAAATCAACGCGCCACTCAATTTTGCAATTTTCGAAAACTGGTTGTTTTAATAAAATAAAAATATTTAGTTAGTCAAACTCAATTTCTAGCAAAATCGTTTTAGTTGCTTCCTGTGACAGGAAAACTGATTAATAATAACTCTCCTTCTGCAAAACACTTTGCTTTGATGAATTTTTGTTTGCGAGCTAAAACAAAATACTAGAATATGGCAATATGGTTTCGCATAAAAAAATGATTTTGGTGTTGAACTTTGGTATTCTTCATAATAGCAGCAAAAAACTGTTTGGTCAGGGTGGTACCGTTTTAACAGGTTTATAAAACTAGCAGATTTATTATGGTTTGACAAGCAACCGTGATAAGATCAATTTTGATTGGTGCACCATTTTGTATTTTTGCGCCACAAGTTTACAAGAGACGTGGTGCAGCCAACCAGTTTTAACGTGGTAATATAAGCAACCACAATAAATTTGCTTTATTAACAGTTTTATTATGGTTTTCTAGCTAGCTACAAGTGTGTTTCGATTCGTATCCTCTTGGTTCTTGGTATTATGCAATACCACAATAAAACCAGATGTAATGAATAATACCGCAATAAAACCTTTATAAAATTCAAGTAAAACCAAGTGGCTTTAGAATTGTTACTTGGGATTGCGACTAGTAATTAAAGCAAAAGGAGAAAGATTTGAATTGTTATGAAACCAAATGTTATGGATATGTACTTTACACGACATACATTCAAAATTAATATTTATGCAAGCGTCTGATTGTTGTGCCCATTTACTGACTTTACTGACAGTTATTAGTACTCACCGTGTATAGTGGGAGTAAGATTTCAAATATGGTAAACACCGACTAAATTTTGATATTGGGAAATGTTAGTATATTTTTTGGCAATTTCGAAGAGCTTTCTAAAAATCTTTTGAATATTTGGTAAAATGCTATTCGACAGTAGAGTTTAAAAACTAGATAGATCATTGGAAGCTAAATCAGCTACCTAAGGCAAAGTTGGTCGTATCTGAACATGTCCCGGGGTGTTTCGGGAACCCAAAGACAAGTAGTCTGCTTCGAATATGAACAAAAACTTATCGTGTGACACCATAAATCACACTAGAGTTCAAGAACTAGTCTATTGGAAGCCAGATCTTTTATCATAGTTTCATCATTGGTCATATCTGGATATTTTCGGGGGGACTGCAGGAATTTGCAGAGAAAAGGCCACGTTCAAACTCATCATTCAGCGTCTTAAAATCACACTGAAACTCTAAAATAGTATCGTGACACGAAAATGTGATTGATATTGAACGCCAATTACTCAGTCAGTTTTGTACGGATTTTGCTGGTTTGCATACCAATAGATTTACAAAATATGTGCTTATTCTGTGTTTTTTTGCAAAAAGATGGACTTTTACAGCTAACTGCTGGAAATTTTACATAAAGTTGAACAATTTTAGTGAATTTTCATAAGCTTCCAGCCAATCACGTTTGAAGAATTTCGGGCGTGAAATCGATACTTCCAATGCATTTTTTTGGTAGATGTGAGAGTAAAATCCATCGTTGTTATAACCTTTTAGTCTAATTATATTGGATATTTAAGATTTCAATTCTTCAGTTTTTCCTATTATGATGAGTCCCTCCAACCAATCTGAAATGCAACTCAAAACACTATCAGTTTTCGTTGGAGCGTGTTGCAAAAACAGTAACAGTTTCACAGCCTGCTGGTAGTCCATCGAACAGCTTCGCCCTTTACTTGCGTAGATGATGGAATGAAAGATTTTGAAAAGAAGGACTGACGTTGACCCCGTTCTAATGAAACAGAGACTACTTGATCACATAGTTATTTTCTGCGAAACGTTCAAATGTATTACTCGTAAATTTTGCTGGTTCCGAAAATTAATGGCAAAAGCCGCGCAAGCTGGAAAAACATCACCAAGGGTGATAAGAACACACAATCTATACCTATAAAGAAGGATTTCTGTCTGTCTGTCTGTCTGTCTGTCTGTCTGTCTGTCTGTCTGTCTGTCTGTCTGTCTGTCCGTATGTTCCTTATAGAATCGAAAACTACTGAACCAATCGGCATGAAAATATGCATGTAGAGGTTTTTTGGGGCCAGGAAAGGTTTTAGTGATGGTTAGAAACCCCTCCCTTCACTAAGAGGGAGGGCTCCCATACAAATGAAACACAAATTTCTGCATAACTCGACAACTAATCAAGCAAATAGAACAAAATTTGGCATGTGGGTGTTTTCGGTGACAAGAACTTATTCTATGGTAAATTGAGACCCCTCCCCTCTTTATAAGGGGAATTATAACTCCTCTCCTCTTTAAAAGGGGGGGCTTCCATACAAATTTCCTCATAACTCGAGAACTAATCAAGCAAATGGAACCAAATTAGGCATGTGAAGGTTTTCGAGGGCAAGAATATTTTCTATAGTAAATTAGGACTCCTCCCCACTTTAAGAGGGGGGGCTCCTGTACCAAAGAAACACAATTTTCCTCATAACTCGAGAAGTGATTAAGCAAATGGAACCAAATTTGGCATGTGGGTGTTTTTGGAGACAAAAATTTTTTCTGTGATGAATTGGGATCTCTACCCGTTTTAGGAGGGGGGATCCTATACACATGAAATACAAATTTCCTCATAACTGAAGAACTAATCAAGCACATGGAACAAAATTTGGCATGGGAAAGTTTTCGAGGGCAAGAATATTTTCTATGGTAAATAGAGATCCCTCCTAACTTTAAGAGGGGGGGCTCCTATACAAACGAAATACAAATTTCCTCATAACTCGAGAACTAATCAAGCAAATGGAACAAAATTTGGCACATGAGTGTTTTTGGAGACAAAATTTTTTTCTATGATGAATTGGGACCCCTCCCCACTTTAGGAAGGGGGGCTCCTATACAAATGAAATGCAAATTTCCTCATAACTCGAGAATTAATCAAGCAAATGGAACCAAATTCGGCACGTGAAAGTTTTCTAGGGCATGAATATTTTCTATGGTGAATAAGAACCCCACCCCACTTTAAGAGGGGGGGGGGCTCCTATAGAAACGAAATACAAATTTCCTCATAACTCGAGAACTAATCAAGCAAATGGAACCAAATTTGACACGTGGGCGTTTTTGGAGACAAAATTTTTTTCTATGATGAACTGGGACCCCTCCTCACTTTAGGAGAGGGGGCTCCTATACAAATGAAATACAAATTTCCTCATAACTCGAAAGCTAATCAAGCAAATGAAACCAAATTTGGCATGTGAAAGTTTTCGAGGGCAAGAATATTTTCTATGGTGAATTAGGACCCCTCTCAACTTTAAGAGGGGGGGCTCCTATACAAACGAAATACAAATTTCCTCATAACTCGAGAACTAATCAAGCAAATGGAACCAAATTTGGCACGTGGGTGTTTTTGGAGACAAAATTTTTTTCTATAATGAATTGGAACCCCTACCCACTTTAGGAGGGGGGGCTCCTATACAAATGAAAAACAAATTTCCTCATAACTCGAGAACTAATCAAGCAAATGGAACCAAATTTGATATGTAAGTGGTTTTGGACGCAAGATTTTTTTCTATGGTGAATTGAGACCCCTCTCTTCTGTAGAAAGCGAGTTATGGCCCATCTCCCCTTTAAGAGGGTGGGCTTCCATACAAATGAAATGCAAATTTCCTCTTATCTCGAGAACTAATCAATCAAATGGAACCAAATTTGACATGTGGGAGATTTTGGAGTCTTGAATTTATTTTACGATAGTTAGAGACCTCTCACCCCTGTGGTAGGGGGATATGGACTCTCATACAAATAAAACAGAAATTTTTGCGAAACTCAAAAACTAATCGAACTCGAGAAATTCGAGACTCTTCCATAAAACATTAGTCAATACAAGACCACAAAAACTATCTATAGTAACACTAGACCATTCAGGACGAGACGGTCGCGAGTGTTGCCGGTGATCCGCCGTCGGAAGCGCCGCCCACTGGGGGGCTTGCAAAACTCGAGATTGTGACAAAGATCATCCGAGATTCATGATTTATGTACAACACAGGTTAATTTGTGGCAATACGAAGTTTGTCGGGTCAGCTAGTGTACATATATAAGGTTCTGAAGCATGTCCACTCTTACACTGAAAATTTTTCAAACGAAATTTCTTCAAACGAAAACGACTCACTACAATAATCGCTTTACGATTACCTCTCCCGAGAGTCAAATCTCTAGAAATCTGCTGTATGCAGGAGGATTGGACAAATTCATCACCTTTAATCGTGTGTTTGGTAGCTGTTACATGTGTACTGGGTAATTCTAAGTAAATGTTGTAAAAGTTTTAAAACATAAACCAATAAGCCGCTTTAAGAGCCGCTAAATAATGGTTGAAGAAGTCTTTAATGAAGAATTAATTTTATTTTCAATGGAATAAACTTATGAAGTTCTAAAGGTATCACCAAAACCAAATAGAAATGTTTATTTAAGTTTGTGTTCCAAGCTAAATTTTGAATCAAACTCCAAATTTCAAGTTATTCAATTCCAGGATTATTTTTAATTTGTTAGATGTTTTTTGAACATTGATCCGTTCTGTCAAACTTTCAATACCATTGTAGTGTTTTGTAAAAAAAATTCGGCAAACTCTTTTATTATAAAGAATCTAAATAAAGAATTCTAAATCGATTTTGAAGGAGCTGAAGTCATTCTTAATAACCCAAAATATCCTGCACCTTACACCTTCCAGCATTGGACAAAAGGTAAGAGTCACAACGAGTACTTGTTAAGCGTAGCTACTAATAACCCCTCCCCATCTCACAAACAAACGTCAGAACGACAGAACTTAAAATGCTCCCCTATTCTATTTAAAAAAACGAAAGTAAAAATAAAAGCAGCAATAGCCAAAATCTCTTCCAAAACCACTATTCTCTCACGAATGGTTTCCAACCAGAAACACTTTTCCAACTGAACGTTCCTTCGGAAGGTAACTCCGCGTAAAATGCGGCTGAAGAGAAAATCCATTCCAATTGCCAGTTCACGATAAACACTTACAAGTGGAATTACCCCTCCTCTATGTCGACGACTCTCCCACCGGTCTACCGGAATCAGCTGCCGGATATCCGCCTGCGTTCGACCAGATTGCATACGGTAAAACGTTCAACGAGTTTATTATTCCGCTGCTTCTGCTGCTGCTGCTGCTGCTGTTAGGCCACGGGTCATGTCATTCAAATCCCGTAGTCAGCCAGCCTCAAACTTTTGCTCATGCTTTATTCACACACTTCCAGCTTTGTTTACACTTGTGCAATGCAGGTCACGTACTTCACTCGCACCGGCTGTCCTGCCTGCGGCGGAGCCGACAACTGACAAATCCTCGCTAAATATTTAACTATTTTGGTACAATTTCTTATTCCAATGTGCAGCACCGAGTGGCCACCGTGTCTGCTTTATGTCGCACAAGTGGCCAGTTTTCTTCGGCGGTGCAACTATCTTTAATAATTCCGCACGTCCAGACTGCTCACTGCACTGCACTTTCCTTGACCCGGATTAGTTAGCGGCTCTGGGTCGCAGCACACACCAATCCGACAAGTCATCGACGTCTATTTGTCTGGTTAACAAATAGCCACCGGGTTGAGGATACTCAGCCCGCCCACTCACTAACTCGTTCACTGGATCTTGGAACTCGATACGGAAGAAGGAAGCGGAACGGATTTTTCCTTCCTGCGCGTGTCGATAGACCATAACCGGCTAACAACAAACGTTGGTTTTGTGTTTCCTTCGCGTTAAATATGTTCTCGTTTTTCTCGGTCGGTTTCAATTTTCCTTGACAGAAGCAGCCGAAGCACTTTCTTCGCTCGCTCGGTGTGTTCCCGTGTCTCGAAATAGCACTTCCCTTTCCCCTAAACACTTGTCCAGAGATTCTGCTCACTTTTCGATTCACTGGATGATGGCTGGCGGTGGGCGGTGCAATCTATATGTAAGAATCCCAGACGTAGGTTGTTTCCGATAAACTTCACTCTACGCCAGTGCGGCCGGCCAGAAACTTCAACTTTTCGGCGACTTGTTCCTATTGACTTAGGTTGCTTTCCCACTGCAGATGTAATGAGAAAAACAAATACACAGACACGTTCACAGACAGTAGATAACTTCTCCGATATGTAGGATTTCCTCAATTTGCTTCCACCGCACTCGTTGGTTGGAGTGAAAGCCGATGGGGGCAGATGGAAAACTTTTTTAGATATGGTTCTGTTTCGGCAAAAACTTAACACCATGTACAGCGGGCGGCTATTGTTTCTTCGAGTTCATCCCGCCCAAGGTGATTCCGTTGACGTTCCGGAATTTTCGCGTGACACCAACCGACGACGGCGACGACGACGACGACGACGACAAAAAACACGACGATGTTGACGATAGCGACGTCAGGTCGAAAAAGTCCGCGAATGCACGACCGTCGTCAACACACCGCTGCAATGGATAATCGAAATCGATTGAAACGCTGAGACCGGATTTGACACAATCTTCTCGGATGGCAACTGTTCCGCAAGAGTGTGTTGTTGCCCGCGGTCGCGGATGGTGGTTGCTGGAACGACGCAAACGACGTGGTTTTGCCGGAAAAACGTGTAACTTCATCGCGGTCCGCCGAGAGACTGATTTACTGGAGCTAGCGCTGCTTCTGACATGGCACCGATTCAGAACGGATGCGCCAGTATCGGAATGTCTTCGGCAGCATGAATTCCGCTTCGTCCTGCCAGAGGGAAACGGTGAGTTACCGTGTTCCGGTCGCTCGGTGTCGCTTATCAACCGAATGAACCGCCCGCCGGTACTTCCGACAGCTGGTTTTTTCACGCGCTCGCGAAGTACGACTGGAATTCCGCCGCTGGACGGAACAGCGCATGGCTCGTTACGGAGAAGGTTCGATGCTCGACTGGAACGGAGCGAAGCTAGAAGCGAAGGAGGTGTTCGACTGCGTCGACTCGGTTTGATTCGGCAAATGGAGCTTTTTCGCAGTTCGAAAGCCACATATCCTTCCCCAGGCGACGATGACGGATGCAAGCTGCACTCGAAACTCCAACAGCCAGACAGGACCGGAGCAATCGAGACAGATTTATCGGTTCAAGGTTCTTGCTTTAAGTTTGTTACTTTAATATTGATTAGTAGAGCGAGGTTGGAAGGGGAACTGCGAGCGTTGGTAAACTTTAAGCCTTTGCTAGGGTACCAGCGAAGAAAGGAAACGGAAATTTATACTAGTGATGCCAGTGTTTAGAGGAAATGTGTTGACGGCTTGCAATTAATTTATTACATTCAGGTTCTTTTTTTACACAGTGTGTTGTTTTTCGATTAGTAAGAATGAGGTAACTTAGACACCATTCATTTATTTCTCAATACATTTGGGAGAGGCCCGACATTCGTCACGTAGTTTGTAAATGGACCCTAAGTTGCACCGTTCTTGAGTTATCGAATAAAAATAAACCGTGTAAAAAAAGACTTGAGTATAACTGTAATTTTTTGGAAAACTACACAATTTTATAATCAAACTGTGTATTTAGTATTGATATTCTTCTATGCAATGTGCAAGATTGGGTATTATAATAGCTATAGCCATGGTATTTACTTTCAGTAAATGACTCATTATCACAGTATAGAATTTTTTATTAAATCTTATTTTGGGTAATTAATAGGCCAAGATCGAGAAAATCGAGTATTTTCTCATCAACAGAGAAGCAATCTGCGTAGCACAGTAATATAAAGCTTATTGTTTAATGGAAGAATAATTTTTAAATCCAGATATCAACTTACGACCAATTCTTGATTGCGAAAATGCTAGCCGAACTATGCAATTTGAGGTAAATTGCTTTTATTAGGCCTAAATGATTCCAAACTTGTAATAGATTTATACGTTTCCCCATCTTAATAGAGGAATTCGAACAAAATTAGTTGATCCCACCCTTAGTGATGATGATTATGATAAGCGGAGCGTCATGAAAGTAATGGGAGCCAACATATTGGCTCTTTGGAGGTTTTATTTCGATCTTTAAATTCGTGTTTTTTCTACTAGCTATTGTGAGACTCATATGACCCACGCGGGAGAACAAAATGTTTACGATTCAGTACATATTGATTGTGTTTGCCATGCTCATAAAACATCGAGCCACTTTAAGCTCCAGGTTTATGTTCTATAAAATTCACATCTGCTGGATGTCTTTCATCAACTAGAGTCTAGACTATAACAAAAACACCATCAGTGGAGCATGAAGGGTTCATTCAACGCCGAAATATTTATTTTGTCCAATGCTGGAAGGTGCATGGGTCGACCTTTGAACCATAGAGGCAGCGGACAAAAAGAGACTGCACAACCGCCTTATTAAACTAGCGGAGTTACAACGACTACTTGTTAAGCGTAGCTACCAGCAGACCTCTCCTCCCCTCCCCTCCCCTCACTTTTCCGTTCTTTCTCCTCCATTCTAAAAAAAATTTCATTACTTTCCCCTATCGTCCATTCACCAATTGTAGAATCACCGTTTCAAAAAATATTAATTTATATGGCTGACCGCATTTCAAGGTCAAGACTAAAAACACGAGGTTGGTCTAAGTCTATGTAATTCTATTGTACTCTAAATGATGCTTTGTTCGTTCGTTGCAAGTTCTACATTGATGCTGAGCAGCATGGATTTTTTCCTAAAAGATCGGTTACCAATAATCTGATGCAGTTTGTTTCTCGCTGTATTCAAAGCTTGGACTGCAGGTTTCAAACGGATGCTATCTAATAGACCTAAAAGCTGCGTTCGACCGCGAAATACTGTTAGCCAAAATGAAGCGATTAGGTGTTTCGACGGACGCCACCTGCTGGTTTACATCATACTTGACTAATCGAAGTTTGTGTGTCAACGTGGGATCTACCATTTTCTACTGCATCTCCAATCGTTCTGGAGTCCCGCAAGGCAGCACCGTGGGCCCACTTCTGTTCTCCATTTTTGTTAAAGACGTTTCGCTATTGCTACCGCTTAGCTGTCGACTGTTTAATGCTGACGATACGAAAATCTTTGAAGTCATTACGTGCCAAAGCGATTGTGTGGACCTACAGGAATACCTGAATACTTTTGTTGACTGGTGGGCCGCTAACTGCTTAACGTTAAGTATTGATAATTGCAGCATAATTTCGTTCTGCCGAAAGCGTGTGTCAACTGAGTATAACTACACTATTTCCAGCCACACCTTCGTCCGGTTACAGTGTGTAAAAGATCTTGGAATCTTACTAGATAACGAACTGACATTCAGGAACCACTATGACTGCAACATATCCCGGGCTAACCGCCAACTTGGATTCATTTTTAAAATCGCTAATGAGTTTCGCGATCCTCTATGCCTGAAATCGCTTTTTTGCTCCCTCGTCAGATCAATCCTCGCAACGAATTCCATTGTGTGGTACCCATTTCAAGCTAATTGGATCAATAGAATCGAAATGGTGCAGAAAAAATTCACGCTTGGTCGTCTGCCCTGGAGAGATCCGTTGAACCTGTCATCGTATGCGGATCGCAGCCGGCGTCATCACTCTAGCATCACAACTATACTGACAATATTGTATGACATCGTACATCAACAACAAACGCATGCATTCTTTCAGATGGTTGCGATTACTAACATTTATAAACAGTAGTAACACCCTTGGAATGAGAGATGGCGTTACTAGTATCGAGACTTCTTTGACTAACGTTACTAATTTTGGTTTTAATGATGGCGTTTTGGTTATCGGGTTACTAGTAAACTAGTTTATTTGCTGTCTAGGCCAACGTTTCAAGGATTTATTTCTTTTTTATCAGGGCAAAAACATATTAAACTTGACAAAAAATAGTTAGTCCTTTACATTGTAGTAGTCCTTTACATTGTATAAAGGATGTCTCACATCAAATTGCACAACGGAAGAAACGCTGTAGAAAATTACCCATTGGGTATTTTCTCTTGAAAATTTGAGTATAAGTAGTTTAAAGTGTATTGTTTACACTCTATTTTTATCGCTGTCAGTTTTTTGGAAATTGGAAAAAATGGCGTTACCCGAAAAGCAACGTCGCGATTTATTTTGCGCAAGCACCTGGAAAATCCTCAACTCTCTCATAATGAATGATGAGACTTACGTAAAGGTGGACTTCCGGCAGCTTCCGGGGCTACTGTACTTCACCGCCCAGCACACGTTTGACGTTCCGGAGGAAGTAAGGATGCAGAAACTTTCATAGTTTAATAATAAATACATGATTTGGCCAAGAAATATATCATGTGATAAGCGGAGAACGCCGTTCGTGACTACCGGGACTGTAAACAGGCAGATCTACCTCAAAGAGTGTCTACAGAAGCATCTGCTTTATCTGTCGAAGCAACACGAGGGCCCTATTCATACCAATATTCAAAGGATGTATTGGAACGAATCCAACGTAGTCACTTTCGTACCCAAGGATGTGAACGCCTCCAACGTACCGGAACTGAGGCACTAGGCCAGTTATGAAGCAGGCGCTACGGAAGCATCCCGAGGAGGTCAAGTCTGAGGAAGGCATGAAGAAAAAGTGGATTTCCGTACAGATGAAGCTGCAGCTAGGTTGTACAAAACTTTATGAGTGGAGTTAAGCGTAAGGTGCGTAAGCGTAAGGTTTCACGTAGCGTTCTTTGTTATTCGAGAGTTATGGCCGAAAAATTATGTTTTTCCTAGTGTTTATTTACTTCGAATATTTAAATTTTTAAAACCATGCACCATAGAGTAAATATTCTTTTATGAAAATGTATATAAATTTTCGCAACTGTCCATAAAAATATTTTCTGTAAAAAGTTTACCACACAAGTTTCTCGGTGGTGAAAAACATACATTTTCTTCGTGATCGCCTGTCTTCACAGGTAGGGACGATAGTCAAACATACCCCATCTGGAATCTTTACGATGTTTAAGCTCGTGCCAACTTGATATCTGTGCTAGGAAAGTCCGCCAAAGTGCAAAGCCACACCTTTTCTTTAATCGATTTTATCGTTTAACATGTAACCTAGTTAAATTTGATGTCCTGAAAGTATACAATTTTGTTAAAGTGCAAAGTCACCCCCCTTCTTTAACCGATTTTAGCTTTAAACATTGAATCTAGACCAATTTGATGATCTGGAAATGAAACGTCAGAGAAAGGTGAGCGGTCATCCTTTCCTATTGCCAGATTGCATCCATATATGTACTGCACGAATTTGTTCGGAACTGTTGTCTTGCACGGAAACAGGGCTGAAGGGATATTTGTGCCTGTTACGTGACGCAGCAATTCTTAGCGACGGTCTTATCCGAGAATAGTTTTTGAGCGTTTCATTTGTTGCTTTGCATCCGTTAGTTAATTTGTATTTTACATTTGCATAAATTTGTGTTTTTAGTTTGAAAATATTGCAGTGCAAAGTCACAGTAAAAATTGAAAAAAAAACTGAAGCAAGTCTTTTCGGTGTTTTAATTTTAGTTTCTAATTAATGGTTACATCCATTTTGTGTTGATAAATTGGTTCTTGTGTTTCACGACAAAAACTGGGAGTGTCGAAAGAAATAGATGGTAGTCGATAGGGGCCCAGTCTGGTGAGTAAATCGTACGGGGAACGTACGCACGTAGGAGTATATCAGCCAAAAACCTGGCCAAAATTCAAAAATCAAAATGTGAATGAACCACGCGCTATTTATCATTGTTGTATTGTTAGATACTTATAGCATCATATGTCGGCCATTTTGATAACATCTCGATTGTTTATAAGACTGTACAGCTGTCAAAACCTTGCTATAAATCGCAGCGTGATTTTTTTGCAAGTGGTCCGACCAGCAAGGTTGAGTTCCTGCTGTGTTTTTGATATTTTTTAGAAACTGCCACGTAAAAATTCAATATGGATAATCAAGACAAAGGTATGTAGAGTAAATCTGAGCACAAGTTTATTTATACACATTTAGGTGAAGGCCGTAAACCAGGCTTGGAAGTAGCAACTTTTTGCTTTCTTTTTTTAAGGCATATTTTTCCAAATAAGCATTTTTATTTATGTTCTAAGCATCTCTAAGCAAAAATTTTACCATCATTAGAAAGGTATGGAGTTCCAGAATAATGTTGCGAAAGAAAATCTCACGCATCCTCACGCTTTCAATTTATTTTTGAATTTGAAGTTGTGACGATTTTTCACGCGTTTTACAACTTTATCAATTAGTTGTGTTTGTCATGCATTAGTTAAGAAATTTCGATGTATTCTTTCAAATTCTGAGAGAATTGACCGGAAATTTTCTAAAAACCACCTCTTTCAGTTTATATGGCAATGTCCTGATCGCTCCATCGACAAAACGCTTTTGTTTACAGAAAAAAAACTTAAAGAAACTCTTAAATGCCCTCCGAATCACTATCATGTACTGAAACATCAATTGAGTGGTTTTAAAACATAGTTCAAACGCCCATGGACGACTTCTTATAACCATAAGGATCGGTTTAAAGAGGTAAACAAAACTTGGATAAGTTCTACAATCAAGTCATCTACTTGGTCTGAGATATCAAATGCAGGTCGTCCAAGTAAGAAGTTTGTAGACTCTTCTGAGAGAAACATGCGAAGCCTGGAGCTGTGAGAAAATGTCCCAGTTGAGATCATAAGTTATGCAACACAAATAAGTCAAAGATCTGTGGGAAATACAACGGTTTCCAGCATCATTAAAGGTATCACCTAAAATCCCTCAAAAGCTTCAGAATTAAAAAAAAGCGCTGACAACTGTACAGTTAAATGCTGTTCAAAAGCATTCGCCAGGACACGCTTTAACTATATTCGTCGTTTTGAAAAAGCAGTATTAAATTATATATTCTTCAAACAAAAACATTTATCCTTATTGTTCGCTTTTGAAGAACGCTAAACGAAACTGCTATTCACTAGAAGTAGAATTTTCAGTAACAGATACCCATGCTGATGTAAAGTTGCAGTCCTAGTAGCAGCTTCACGCTTATGTAAATATCTAGATGACGTTTTTTGTCCTTGCCTAATGATGGAAATCTAAATTCTGATTTGATTCGGAGCTGATCAGCAAGTGGGGATGCGATGGTTCTCAACAATATTCAATATAATCAAAAATGTGAGTACCCGTTAGACAGCGATTCCAACATTTTTATAAGCTAGGTCGTTCCTCTTCGGATGATAAGCAACATTACCAGGCAGAAAAAATTTTATGGCATAATCCTTAATCGCTGAAGTTTTGCCGTCCAGTCAAAGTCAGATTCGCCCGTGAAACTAATAATATAAGAAAGAAATACTATTGCTGATTAATTCTCGCGCAAAATAAAAACTACCCAGTCTTTAACAGCCGAAGTGCTTAAACTACTCGTTCCAGGTCAGCCAAACCTGTAACTTGAAGGATACAACGATGTATCAAACGCGAGTTCAGATGAAAGTGAGAGTGATTCAAATTCGTAGCGGTTTCTAAATCGTGAATTTAGGACTTACGATCTACATTTTTTTATTGTACTGCAGAAAAAATACAACAATGGTGTAATTTTGTTTTTAAGTCATGTTTCTCTTGATTCCAATATTTGCTTTACGATAAATGGGAATACTACACTGAAAATGTATGTCAAAAAGGATATATGTCACTGCTAGCTGAAAACAAGCTGTTATTTACTAGTTTTATCATCTAAAAATAATAAATAATAATTTTTTTGAGCTATTTAATGCATCAACAGACTTAAAATCCATTGAAATAATTTTGGCCACGTTTTTGTTCTACATACTCCTATGTGGTACGGTTTGGTTGGGAAAGAACTTCCCAACCAAATGATTCAATTGTTTCCTTGGCTGGGTTTGGAGTATTTGTGATCGAGCATTGTCGTGCACTTTTCTATACGTTTGCCAGCATTACAATGCCATGCCAGACTTTTAACCAATACCTGTGATCGACATTGGCCTATCTATTTTAAGCGTCGAAACTTGCCCGAATACGTACATGATAGTAAGCAAACATTCTTTTATGTGCGATGATCAGTCACACAAAATGTCATATAGAAATAGGAAATGCCACGCATTCGCCGCTTTTTGCTTATAGTTATTGCTGGAATAGTATGGACAAGCGATGTAAATACGATGTAAATAGAATAAAGTGTAATTATTACTCGAAGCTGTCCTTCTTGGGAACGTTCTTATTTATAACCGCATTGTTTGGAGCAAAGCTGTATGTTGTGCTTACGTGCACAAGAGCAAAAGAGAATACAAAAAAAATCAGAGGGGTGTGTACAAGACACGACCGCATATATAGGTGACGCAGGACTACCTTAGTCTCTTTGTAGTGATAATGGCATGTATTCATGCTTGTAATCATTCGATTCTTCATGTATACATGCTATATGCAACATATATCCATGCTACATGCGTTGTATGTAACATTTATCAAAGTAGTAACATTGCATACGTTCAATTTTCAAAAGATTGTGCATTTGAAAACAATTTAACAAAATCAAGAACACAAACTATTGTTTTCCTGCTACCTTACTGAAATTAAAGATTGTTTTTATTACCCATGGTTCCCCACGTTGAAGGGATTTTACCAATTCAATCGTATTTTATCAACAGCACATCTTTTCACTACACTTCTAACGAAACGGCAAGCATGCGTATTCATACAGAGTCGTATTATAACCGAACACTACAGCTGTAGCTCATTTTTCTAACACAGATATCAAATTCGCCGAGGTTTAATCGTCTTGCAGTAAAAATTTGCGATCTGTTGGGACAACGAACTTGTGTCATTTTTTCTGGTACACTTCCCTAACACAGACATCAAATTGGACTAGGTTTAATCGCGTTCGTAAGAAATTTGTTGGCACGAGGGGGCTTTGTCACTCTTTCTGGCGTACTTCCCAACCAAGGACATCAAAATGGTCTAGGTTTAACCGCGGTGTTGAGAAATCTTGTTGAAATGAGGAAACTTTGTCACTTATTTTGGCTTACTTCCCAAGCACAGATATCAAATTGGTATAGGTTTAGATCATCGTAAAGAATCTTCCAACCAATCACGAAGCGAGAATTCTGATAAAACATAGGTTCATTATTTTCAATTTTTCAATAGTTCAACATCAAAAATCCATACTTTTCATTTGGGTCAATTCTTAGATAATTTTCAGATCGATTGGTATAAGAATATTGAAAATCGATCGGAAAACCGCTGAGCTATTAGCGTTCAAAACCTTTCATTTTTCGTGACGCTCGCATTTTTTGTGACGCTCGCATTTTTCGATTTTTTTGAATGACACCCTATCTCAAAACTTGCCGTAAGACGTAGTCCTACGTCAAAAGTGTCTTACAAATGGAGATAAGTTGTGTACCGCGCCAAAGGGTGTACGACAAGAAGAACAAAAGATGTTTTCGTTGTTCTCGCATTTCTTTTCGGTGCGTAGGGTATGTCGCTGCTTCGTCGTAATTGCCTATTCCCGTCCTATCCAACACAAATTATTAAAAATATCAAAATGCATGATACACAATGCAAAACTAGTTATTCCCTAATATTTTAGTTTGTTGACTATCAAACGCGCTCAATCAAAGTGAGCTGAGATCTATTTAAATGCTTTTTTTTTATTACAGAATTCCTACCAGCCAAATTTCCTACGTTTTTTATGCGACGAAGAAGAAAATGTCGACTAATCGTCGACTAATTTCCGTCATTCATAAACGAAAATAACTTCCGCAACGCATTGTCGTAGTTCTACAGCCGGAAAAACGTGCATGACCAGCTGAAATTTTTACAGAATAACATTTGTCATGCCGTCCTACACAAATACATGCGCGCTTATTTTGTAAACATTGTTGTGATTTTTAGTTCGGACGATTAAAAATTTTGATGGACGGATTTCAAAACGGTGCGACGAATTTAAGGAATAAAGTCAGTTGCGTAATTTCAATAAAATGCTTTAATAATCGCTTTTTAGTGATTTCAAAGTGCACGGATTGGAAGGTAAGTGTGTTTGGGTCAAATCAGCAAAAGAACTTTTGGAGTATTCATTAAATTCGGGAATTAGAAATAAACCCTATGTAGTAGAAACAGGCTACGAGACTAGTTGCAGGAAAAAATAGCAAATGTCTTCAAATTTGTGTCACTAACCAGATCGTTTAACGACCCTGATTCTGGTCTGGTTCTGCATTTTTCTAATTGAACATTTCTTGTCGGCAACGTTCTATCAATACTGGTTTCGCCAGAATAAATTTATATCGTCACAATCCGATGACTTCTTGAAATGATTGAACTGAGAAATGACGTCCTTTTGAACCTGGTGAGCAGCATTTCACATGTGATTTTTTAGTTTTCTTGCTGTCTTTTGTTCAGTTAATGTGGAACATTGAACCCTTGAACAATTTCGGATGTATTCCATGCTCATCGTATTTCATGTCAAAATCATCATTGTAAACATGTTTGAACCACTCAAACTACTGTGTTTTTACAAGCGCATGTTCTCGACAGTTCAACAGCCACTACCACCTGCAGAAGGAAGAAACGTGCAACGTGCTTTCTCATAAAGGTTAAACAGTCTTTTCAAACGATTGAATAGGTGTTAAATTTATCGAACAAACTAACAAACTAAATGGATGCAAGACCTAGCAGTGATTTTCTCGTTCCTTCTGGGTTTAATCGACCGAATGATTCGCTTCATCTTGGATGCGTACGTGTAGACATATGTTTTATCGTCTTCCCAGCCGCTCGCTAGTGAAGAGCCTGAAGGTAAGCGAGAAAAAAACATGTAACATCATTGGACTATTACTTCAGCTACTTACAAAGGACTTTATCACTGTTTCTTCCCACCGCGCGCCACACACTCCGGTGGTGGGCGAGCATAATCCTTGCCAGTGGCAGTTCGGGCAACACCGAAGCAACCATAATATGCCAGTCGATTTCCACCACACAATAGCTAGAGCTAAGCCACTGGCTGGCTGACAGACTGGCTCCTTCCAGAGCGCGTGGAACTAAAGAGCAAACGAGCAAACGTGTTTGAATAAGAAAAATGATTTTTCCTCATGATGCCTCCAGCCATCATGGTAATCTGGTGTCTCATACGACGAATTGGCATTACACAATGCCACACCGATGGCGGTTGTGTGCTTTCTTTGTTCGTGCCTACACAGGACATTTGCCGAAGGGGGTGAAACTTCCAGCTGCTATATTAGCTAGCGCTTTCTAGTCAACATTGCGGGGGTTTTCCTTTCGCACTCACATTTTCGAACGGAATAGGTAGACAGAGCGTACGCTTCGTCGGCATTCAATTACCGACCCCCCGGCTCAGCGGCCCGTGATGGGGTGGTTTTTCGGATACGCAATCATAAATCATTTGATTGAATGGTAAGCGATGGATGGATCTGTCGCTGTCGGTTTAGGTAACGAGGAAATTGGCCCGAAGGGAAACATATTAGACCGGAGCAGCAGGTCAACCGGCTGCAGCAGTAAACAATGAATGGGCATTTCCTGGTAGGTAGGTATAAAGGCATGGTTTGACGACACAGCTGAACTCGTCGACGACAGGGTCGAAAGGTTTCGCTAGACCCAAAGGAAAGTAAATTAACCCATTGCCGGTGAGTTATATGGCTTATGGCTTGAAATTAATCACATTGTTGTGTTCAAATAGACATAGCCAAATGTGTAATATTTAAGAAGGTTGTTAAAAAGTAGATTAAGCCTTTCAATTGGATCACGAAAGTGCTTATGTTTTTCGACGAAACACAACAAATATTTTAAAGTTCCTTTTAGAAAACGATTTTCAATGCCAATAATATCGCTTTCTTGTATAAATTGAAGCTAAATCGGTATGGGTTCGATATCATACAAAGATTTCAAAATATGTAAATTGCAATCATGAAATTGTATGGAAATCTTTATTCAGTTGTTTGAGTTTTTCTTTCTCGTCACTTTTAATTAAAACTTGCCTGACACTGTGCATGTGCACCATAGGGTATTAATACCAACATTACATGCACTATGTTTTGATGAAAAACACAAATTAACAACAGTAACTGATGCATGATAATTGATTTTATTTCTATTTAAAATACAAAGTTGCAATCCATCACTCAAACCAACGTTTCCAATCAGTGCAAACCGGAATAAGTTGTCTTCTTCGTCGAGTTCGGAGTGAAACCAGCAAATTGATATCGATTGAAGACCAACTTGAGCTTCATTTATGGTCCATCTCGAGGGAAACTGCTCTAATCAGATCTGAATATATGTATGTATCTTCTTCCTCGTACAAAAAGGACGATAGAGATTGCACATCGGGGACCGACGCAGGCACGGAACTGGATGCAAAGTGGAAGTTGATATGTACACAGGATTCGTTTCGATACTAATTGCCGTAAAATGGTCAAGCCATCCGACCGATAAGAGCTATCAATTACAACGGATTTCGTCTCCTCTTTCGGTGAGCTTTAATGCTCTTTCCCGCGTTAGCTGTCAGATTTCACTCTTTATCAAATGAGGCGGCATTCCAGCGTGTTGTTGTTACTGGTTGCTCAAAAGACCGTCGAAGCGCATTTCGTCCACGGGTCGAGGGATGGAAGTGTTTACGGAGTGCCACTTGTTATCTGCTTCAGTTGAGAGACGAGGGTTTACCGAAGCGGTCAATGGGGTTTTACTTTTACACCTTCGGTCTGTATTCGGATTGGATAGATATTTTGGATGCGGAAAAAAGCATTGAAATGTTTTGTGATTTGTGCAAATATCTAGCTATATATTTTTATTTTCAAGTTTACTCCAACGGAATTGGATTGAAAATAGTTAGAATAAGATAGCGATAGTTTGACTTGCATGTGTTACCGTATAAATAATAATAAATATGTCTTATTGTCATTAATACCGAAGTGACATTTTGAAATAAATATTGCAATTTTCAGCGATAATTTGATAACGAAAAAGATCAATCAAAATTTAATAAAATCTTATCTATCATCTTAAAGATTTTGTCAATAACGACTCGATAGCTTTGAGGGTGAGAGATCCCATATTGCTGCCTTGAAGAACATTCTAGTAGTTGGTAAACTGGGATGAGCAACCGGAGTCAAGCTACACACGTAGAACTCTGCCGCATAAGTAGAAAGTGAGGCATTCCGTGACATTCAGAGAGGTGCCAAGTCGCGAGATTTTTTGCAGTAGTATTAATGATTTGTACGATTGAACGCTGCTTTCAGCTCAGTATAGACTATTTCAATTTAAGCTCATTCTGCTTTGGGGAACCCCGGAACTGTTTCTAAACCAACTAGATTGTGATGTATCCAAGTTTAGAACAGTTTTGCAATCCCACAGTTAGTTTTCGAATCAATCTGGAGGCTCTGGTTCATACCTCGCAAGCAAAAAGAAGTGATTTTTAATAAATTAGTCTTAACGGACGGCCAGGGAAAAATCTATGCTGTGAACCAAAAATATAGTTTTTCCTTCCTCCGACCTTCTTGTGTTCAGCAAGGGATTTCGACTCTCGAAGAGGAATAGAGCTGGATACACTATCAGTAGTTGAAGAGCAATCGGTGCTAAGCGAAATAACTGTTTTGACTGGGAATGCCAGCAAGTGATGGAGAAGAAAACAGGGACTTGAAAAACTATGCAAATACTGCTACGAGGGAGAATTCGGCCTAGTACCCGGACGAAACAAGCGTATAAGAATCTTGCAAAAGATTCTTACAGAATGTCTGGCCTATTGGACCTTACAGAGTCTGGCCTATTGGACCAGGATTCTTGTATGAGAATTCAAAAGGCGAATCTCCAGGATACCTAAGCCTCCGGTAAAGGAATCCGCTTTACTACGAAATAGGAATCCTTGAGATTCTGAAACAGGAATCCAGTATGTGTCAGTAAGGGTATCGACGGGCGCGGAACGGGTTGATCACGATCCTTAGCAAGAAAAAGGAGAAGAACTAAAATAACTTTAAGGACACACAGAAGCTCTATGCAGGGGCGTAGTCAAAAACATTCTTCGGGGTGTGTTTACCAAAACGAAATCTGACCTTTTTGTAACCTTTTCGACATTGTTTCAGCTGCGAATGCTGAAACTTTAATTTGCGTTTACCGTACTTGGTTTTCTGGGATTTGGACTTGGATTCTTTGGGCTTAGACTTAAGCTTGGATTTACACTAGGACTTGAAATCGGACTTGGATTAGAAATTGGACGTGGACTTGGACTGGACTTGGGCTTGGGGTTTTGTGGGATTTGGGCTTGGACTTGGATTTGAATTAGAACTGGGACTTGGGTTTGGGCTTGGATTTATACTAAGACTTGGGCTTTAATTTGAGCTTGGGCTTGCATTGGGATTTGGACTTGGGCTTGAGGTTTTGGGCTTAGGCTTGGATTTGGACTTGTGATTGGATTTGGATTTCGACTTGGATGTAGGCTTGGGCCTTGGTTTTCTGAGCCTAGACATGGGTTCGGGATTGTGCATAGGCTTGGCTTTGGACTTAGACATGAAGTTGGACTTGGGTTAGGACTGGGCTTGGGCTTGAATTTGGGAGATTTGGTTTTGGACTTGGATTTGGATTTGAACTTAATGGACTTAATATTGGGCTGTACCTGGGCTTGAATTTGGACTTGGACTAGGGTTAAAGTTCGAAATTGGACTTGAATTAAGTTTTTTTTATTCATTATTATTCAGTCTTCGACTTATGTTTGTCGTGCAGGCACGGACTTAGTCATATCCCAGCTAGCATTTTTATATGTATAATAAAGTTATATATTACAAATAAATAAATAAATAAATAAATAAATAAATATATATATATATATATATATATATATATATATATATATATATATATATATATATATATATATATATATATATATATATATATATATATATATATATATATATATATATATATATATCAAATACAATTTATTCATGCTAATAAATTGTATTTGATGCGGCAAAACTGGCATATTCGTACTATTTTGGAGGAGATATATGTGATGAGGAATGAATATACGCGTTTCAGCTATATGAGTAATTATATACGATAATATCCGATTAAGCTCGGCTCGGTCCGTATCGCTATACGATTTTGCGCTGAATATCGTATGTGTGTCAGTTACTGTCATTATATACGACTAAAAATCAACTTGGGCGCACTTTATTAACTATTACGATTCCGAATTTATTAAAAGATATTTATGATATTTCTTGCGTTTTGATATACGAGTTGGTGCTGACTGGGATTGTAATTATACGTATCAAACGTTGATGCGGAACGTTGAACCGTTGACGTTGACGTTGAAGATGAACTGCTTGTGAAGCAGCAATTGCCTGGATTCAAGAATAGACACGCTGATGAGTTGACAACGTTATTCATAAAGGGTGGCAGTGCTGTGGGATTATCCGAAACAAGCGAACGAAGTGCGTAGCGGATGAACGTTTTCTGAACTCGTTCAATCCTGTTGATGTGGATGGCCAGGCCATCCTTGAACTCCGTACTCTAGGATGCTTTGTACAAGGCAGCAATACAACGGCTTTAATCAGTATATGTTGCAGAATTGCTGAGTGTTGCGCTTGTGAAACCAAACACAGCGAATGCTTTTGCCATACATGATGAGATGTGCTCTGGGAAGGTCAACTTATTGTCCGATGTGGTACCCAAGTCCAACGTTGCGAATCGAGCGAGAAGCCAACGTTGTCTACTCTTACGCGAGTGAGTATGAGGAGCATAGCATTCAACGCTTGCGCCGCACACGCAGGCGTGAAATAAACAGCCACCGTTGTTGTGCGCTGACATTCTGCTACCTACACACTCGCGCTCGCACATCCTCACAACGTCTTGCTGCATACCTTATTCACGGGTCAAATAACTCCTGAGCAATCAGGTGCCCGTGAGACATAGGGGCGCACTGGGATACAGGTTTTGCATTACTTGTTTTCTTCATTCTCGCCCTCGATTCTACTCGCGGGCGGGAGTGCAAACCGTCGCGAATAATCAGTTCCAGCAGGTCGGGCTGCATCGAAGAACGAGAGCGACGAATGTATCTATTAGCTAAACACACACTCGCAAATACTCGTCGCAGTGCATGAATAAGTACGAGCGAAAGTCCGAAAGAGATGTTTATGCCAATGAATGCGTTCGTAAGAATGAGTACGCGTGTGTGACAAAATTAGACCACACTGCCCAAATCTTTGATGGTCTGCACTCTGTCCAGGTCAGTTGATGACATCGTGTAATTGAAAACGGTTGGGTTGCGCTGGCGAGTTAACGTTACGACGTGACACTCTTTAACGTTAGTTTCCATTCCATTTCACACCCTTCCAGAAGCAGATCAAAGTCATCCTGGAGTGCGATACAATCAAAAACTGAAGTAATCGCACGGATGAATTTGAGATCATCGACGAAAGTAAATTTTGGTGCTTTGAGCAAGTTGCACAAGTGATTGACGAACAAAACAAAGAGCAGCGGTCCCAGGTGGGTGCCTTGTGGGACGCCATAGCAAATATTAAACTCCTCCAATTCGCTACGACGCGCTTCGGTTACAGAAGTATGAAGAAATGCACGTTGACAACCAATCGGGAAGACCACTCCGTTTCAACTTTTCTGCGACGAGTTTATGCGGTATACGATAGAAGGCCTTTGAGAAATCCACATATAAAGTGTCGACTTGCACTCTTGTTTCGACGCTATGTACAAGTGAGGAGACCTGCAACAGCATATTGGTAGTTGTAGATTGCTTTTTTATAAACCCATTTTGCTCTTCGCTAACAACTTGACGTACGTGAGGGCACACTGCATTCAGGATTAAACACACGACGACTGTCGCAAGACTACTGAGGATAGATATTACCACAGACAAACAGACGAGACACTCGCGATAATTCCATCGTCCAATCAAAAACCACTTATTTTTCAAAAAAGCATGTTTCGCAACATGGCCACATCGCGGCGCGCGAGTGCTGCTTCGAGTTTTCAGTATAAAACTATACAAATGTACAAAACCCTATAACATAAAACCCTGCAAATGCAGGGCATGCAGGGCAGGCTACTCCGCAACATGCACAACAGAGGGTGCTAGTGTGCAAGCAAAATGTGCATGACGATGGTTTTTAAAGGATTTTCTTCTAAGTGTCATGTCAGTTCGTCAGTGATATTACTCTATAGTTTTTCACATCATGAATGCTTCCAGCCTTATGAATGGGTGTTATCGTAATTGTTTTCCAGCAAGTGTGGAAGAAATATTTTGAACTTAAGATTAAGTTCGTGGGTATAACCTTGGCTATGCGATTAATGATCGATCTTCATCCTTCCAAGCAACGATATCTAAGCCGATTCACCACTGGAGGGGTCGAAACTAGATTAATGAGGAACAGCTAATGAAGAGACGAGATCTTGTTCGGCGTATGCCAAATCAAGAATGTTCCATTTTTGCCGATACGTCACGTCTATATGATAATGTTTTTGTACGTCAACGCTTGCTGCATTTGCATTAATCTGTTATCCTACATATTGGTAATATTTGACTTTGACAGTGTCGATTATAAATTTAGCTTAGACTTCTAGATTATGTTTTGTGAAAATAAAATTGTTCATATACCTATTTCCCAACGTTCTTCTTTTTTTTTTTTTTGAGTGGTTTTAACCCAAAGGGTCATTCACCAACGTTCTTCTTCTTTCCTTACCATAGAATCTCAAATTGGAGAGAGTTTGTACATGATTCTTTTAAAACATTTAGAAAATAGGGGTAAATGGGGCAAAATGGGCTGTTTCTCGTAATTTCCGCGCGTTGAGACCATCACCAATCGATTTCGCGTGATTTTTTACATAAGAAAAGTCACTTTTTCTTATATATAAAAATGGATTTCTGTCCATCTGTCTGTCTGTCGGGATGTTCCTTATAGAATCGAAAACTACTGAACCAATCGGCGTGAAAATTTGCATGTAGAGGTTTTTGGGACCAGGGAAGGTTCTTATGATGGTAAGAAACCCCTCCCTCCACTAACAGGGGAGGCTCTCATACAAATGAAACACAATTTTCTGCATAATTCGAGAACTAATCAAGCAAATGGAACAAAATTTGGCGTGTGGTTGTTTTTGCAGGCAAATTTTTTTGAATTGAGACCCCTCCCCTCTTTAGGAGTAGAATTATGACCCCTCTCCTCTTTAGGAGGGAGGGGGGCTTCCATACAAATGAAATACAAATTTTTTCATAACTCGAGATCTAATCAAGCAAATGGAACCAAATTTGGCATGTGAAGGTTTTAGGAGGCAAGAATTTTTTCACGGTGAATTAGGACCCCTCCGCGAAATGGTATTCCGCGAAACTCTATATTCCGCGTTATGGTCAACCGAGAAGTGGTGTTCCGCAAAACGGTATGCGGCAAAATGTTATATAATCATGGCGAATATTTTAATGCTATTTATTTTATCAGACTAAGCAATGGGGAGAGTTGTTTTCTACTTTACTGTGAGGAAAATTTGTATATTAAACCACCCATGAACTCCTCAGAAACTTGCAAAACTCGAGATTGTGACACAGGTCATCCGAGATTCACGATTTATGTACAACACAGTTTAATTTGTGGCAATACGAAGTTTGTCGGGTCAGCTAGTACCCTATAAAAACAGCGAAAACAAAAATTCCGTTTTTTCGATCGATTCTGCCCACTGTGCAACGATAGCAACGAATCAGTTCACTATCACGAGGAGATCTGACGAGAAATTGCGGGGCTGATTTCCGGTGTAAGTTCACAAATATGGTAAAGAATCACTTGGCCCAACTTTTTATTGACTGATTACCAAAATCTGCGGGGATGAAAAATTACCGGAATTACCAGTTAGTAAATGTGGTTTGTCCCTTCTACGAAAAGAGCAATTCTTGTATTTAGCGTAGCATAAGACTTATCAACGTCGCCTACGAGATACGCTCCTAGATCTTGTAGTGTTGTCTATCCCCATTAGCTGGAGAATTCGTAGGGCAATACCAAGCGGACTATATGGGTCACACTTCTACAAATCATTCAAAAATGTCTGGAATATAGCGTCCTTAAACACAACCTATTGTCGTTGATTTCAAGGCAGCGTACGATACAGTCAAACGGAAACAATTATTCAATGATTCAACGATGGATTCAAACTAGAAATCGGGTCTACTTTTCCCAATCATCGTCGCTGCATGAAATAATATATGAAATAATAAGCGTTTATAAACAATAAATAGAGGTGATCCATATGAGGTTGTAACGAATGCTAGCAAAAGACTTACACCGATTTACCGTAATAATAAAATTGGTGGACAAGACACAAACACGTATCACTCTTACAACATTTAAAGATAAAAACAATATTAAAAAAATTTTTTTTTTTTTATTTTTACCTACGAGTCGACCGGTTTCAGGCATTCTATGCCTATCATCAGGACGATGCCGATGTCCAACTGATTACGCATTGTTTATCTGGTTGTATCCACGTCGAAGAGCGGGAGAAATTGTTAACTTGATCTCACTTTTTTGCCAATCCAAAGAGAGGGGAAATTATTGGTGGATCATCTCCATTCATAAGAGGTTTCTCTGCATTGGCGATATACATTGATTCCCATGCATTTAGCAGTGAAACCTTCTTAATGGTTTTGATTAATTTCGCACTCTCCCAATTTATTTTATGCCGTAATTCTTCACTGTGTGCTGCTACACTAGAGTCACATGATCGGCTGTGCTCCACGGCCTTCCTATGTTCCCTTAGTCTAATTTTAAATTTGCGACGTGTTTGTCCAATGTAGATAGCGGGGCAATCTTGGCATGGAATTTGATATATTCCAGATTGTTCCTCAAGCGGGATTTTGTCTTTGAGGTTGCACAACATTTCCCGAAGAGTGCAGCTGCTTTTGAAGGCTGTCGCAAATCCATGTTGGTGAAGAATGTTTTTGATCGAGTTTGTTATAATTGGATAAAACGGTAGGCTGATCCTAACTTTCTCATCGCTGTCCGGTTGAAGAGTTGTTGCATTCTGTCGGTGTCTTTTCCGTTCATGTTTCCGCAGGATTTTGTTCACAAAGTTGCTGTCATATCCATTCTGTCCGGCGATTTTGTGTATTTTCTCCCTTTCCGCATTAAACTCTTCTTCTTCTAACGGTATATTGAAAAGGCGGTGGGCCATCGAGTGGAATGCTGCTTGCTTTTGGGCTCCAAAATGGTTGGAGTCGGATGTTATGAAACGGTCTGTTGAAGTTGGTTTACGGTAGATGCCAAATTTCAAAGTTTTGTCTTCTTTTATTGAGATGCGAAGATCTAAAAACGGGAGTGTACCGTCCTGTTCTTTTTCAACCGTAAATCTGATCGAGTCGTGTTTCGAGTTCAGTAGGTTGAGCGTTTGTGGCAAATAGCGTTCCTTCACCAAAGCAAACACATCGTCGACGTACCGCCGCACGATTTACCGTATTCTCAAGCGCAAGATGTCACGGACTTCGGATAGAGTGGAAAGTGGCGTAAGCGTAGGAACCCGAGTTATAGGTATTACTTGGAGAGATCTTATTATACACCTGGCGAAAGTTACGGTAGGTTGGTCACGTCTCGAGGATATCGGACGACAGTGCGGCAAAATCTGTTCGCATCAAGAACCTCATCGACTCTAGGAATATGGTCTAACGGACTCGTGTAAGATTTTATTGAGTTTTGACGAAAGGTCGTTGCACGTCACGTTCCATACATCCCACGTGAATGTACAACTCGAAGAGTATTATAAAAAAAAATTTGATTACCTGTCAGCTAATACATTTGTTTTGAATTTTCTGACACAAATAGTTTCATTAACTATGGGCCAATTATATTCATATTCGATTGAGCCAATTTCTTGAATGTTCCTGAAAATGAAAAACTTTTTTTTTCGTTTTTAGGTCAGAAGGAAAATTGATTTAATTTCAGACATATCTGACTTGTACTCTAGAACGACATTGGGCATTACAAATTCCAGCAAAACTTAGACCGTTGAACATCGTTCTGAACTTTAAAAGTTTTGCTAACAAGAGGCTATTAGCGCGAGCACCTTTACAGTAAGTGGGGCGCAAAAAGAAGAGTTTTCTTCCTTGAGTTAAGCTGGAAAATTACTGCCGGAAAAGCTTCCGTTCAACTTATCCTATCTACTTCAGGCGGATGGATTATAGCGTACGATGAGTGTTCTAGGGAAGTACTTTTCTTGGGAAATGAATATTAACTCGCTAATCCAGCAGTAAATTGTTTTGCACCAACTTTTGGTCCCGGACCGAGAGAACGGAAACGGACGGAGCGCGATTGATTTCGGTGTGAGGAGAAAGCGAACGATCCTAGGGAAGTCAGTGCAAATGGTTTCGGTTTGGTAGGAATTTTTTCGCTGGAAACTTTTTTTTTGCTTCTTAATAAAACGGTTCGTTGATGTTGATTGACACTCGCAGTTAGTCAGATGATATTTATTTTCGTTGTTGGTCTGGATCGGTATGCTGGTAACTGCATTCATTACGGGATTAGAATGAATTATTTTGCGTTTAATTTACGGTAGAATTGGTTTTTATATTGGTGATATTTACGATTGATTAAAGCGCAAAGCATCACCTTAAAATGACTAAAAAAAATTATTTACCTGACATGGAGAGTACGGAATTAGAATGAACTACGGACATTGGATGACACTAACACTGATATTTATCATGCTGATTCTGATTGATAAGTGTTTGGGGTTAACCTCAAGTTATAATTAATAGAGTGACCGGTCCATTTTGATGGGCAATGCTCGGGGAGAAAGGGAAACAGTATCTACCGGTTACCGATAAAAGAAATTTAATGACTTCGATATACGTATAGCCACTAGAGTATATGGTATGCGATGATCTATGTTTTAATTTTAGGAATAAGTGTTTCCACGAAATCCAGATGGCCCCCTGTTCATGGGACCATTTAGTACTGGGGTTTTCCGTTTGACCAACAGATGTAGGATTGTGGACTATCGAGACAGATGCTTGGAATCAGCTAAGTATTGAGATACATTGAAGTGGATTAGGAGGAAGGGTTCATACATGCGTTTATGTGTGTTTGAGAAACGGATTAGCTAGAACTTTACCATCTCTTTGCTTGGAGTGCTATTTTTATAGTCCATTAGTGGCAGTCGATTCAATTTGTATCGTTTGCATATGAATTTACCAATAGCAACAGGTTTCAAAAAACATAAATCAAATTTAATTTTACCTAAACGCATCGATCAACAGCGATTAACACAATCAGGCGGAATTCAATTCCAAAATTGAATATTGTTAAAGAAGGTAAAAGTAATAAATCCAGTGAGAAAGCATTAGTTTCAATGTTTCAAGCTAAAATATTACCTCTTCAATTTACACTACCATACCGTATCATATTTCATGTTATCACGTTGCGCTTGCTTCATATTCATGAGCGTCTCATCGCTAAAGCGGTTTGATTTAGTTCGTAAATGTAAACAACCCAATAAAACGGTAAACATACTTTGCATTGAGCTTAATATGTTGGCATGTGTCGCAACCAAAATCGTCCTTAACGGCAACAACAACCGCTGTAATTGGTCCCACATGGTGTCAAAGCAACGAGCGACGAATGTTATCGATGTCATCGTTGTCGATCCGAACATCTGGATCGGTTTGCGTTCCGCATGCTAGCGGCGGCAATGGCGGCGCCTGCGACGGCTTACGGACTTATGCGAAGCTAATATGGCTCTACTAAAACATCTCACTCGCACTGAATTGGCCCCACCAGCAAGAATGGCTCATTTGCATAAACTGTTATTACAGTGCTAGACCGTGTGTAAAGTTGTTCCTTTTCAGCGGAACACACACTGAATATATGTATATTGTAATGCTTAAATTAAATCCTACCGAGTGTGTATCCGTCCGCTGCTCTCCGCGAAACCAAGCGTGAAATGTTGATAATTTTCTCCCGTTGTTTCCCGTTTTTATTGTTCCCCGGAATTGGTCCGACCAGTCATTTGATAAGAGGAAATCCTGGTACTTACCTCGAAGTTCCTTCTCAGTATGGGCCCGGCCTGGGCTATGTACAATGTAGAGGCGGCATCGAAGATCATCATCCGCGGTTCCTTTTTAATCGGAACAGTTTCTGTTTCGACGCAATTGTTGTAGAACACAATCTGATTGTTGAGCACTTTAAAAATTAACTTAATCCATGATTTAGTGTAGGGAATCTGAAACGAAGCCAGCGGTTGGCTGGTTCGCTGACTGGTGGCGTCCGTGTAGATAATCGTGATATTCCACTGGTCCGTCGCTGGGATCGGTTCCAGCAGCAAACCCAGCTGGACGACGGTGTCCAACGGGTTGACCACACTGAAGAGGTAACCGCCGGAGCGGGAGCCAGGCCGAACGGTCGCGATTATCGTGAACTCGGTCAGTTTCTCTGGCAGGATGGTACGGTACGGGGATTTGATGTCCGCATTCGATGCCACGCCGAACGCCGGAAAGCCATCCGATCCGTCCACGAAAGTGATGCCGTCCTCCGGAGGGATTTTGATCGCCAGCAGCAGGTCGAATTCCGCGAAGACATCTATGAAGGGAGTAGAGAGAGACAGAGAGAGATGAAAAATGAATGAAGCAGGCGATTTTTTGAGCAAAAGAAAACACAGAAATGCTTTTTAGCTGCTGGTAAAGTTTACGTACGGTTGCATACTTGAAGGCTATTATTGCGTCGCTTTTTCAAATCGTGCTTTGCATAGGCCATTCGACCAAAGTGAAAATTTATCGAGGCTCAACCCGCATAACCCAATCATAGCCATTATAGATGTTATTGTTTGCTTGCAGATTGGCTAAAGAATTGATCATTGTTTGGTTTTGCTCAGGTCTATTTCGCCATACTCGAACAAAGAAAAATTAGTTCTTTTAAAGCATGAAAGTACATAGGTATATATATTCTTTAAGAATTTTAGGAGCTGTTTTTATTACCTTGTTTTCACGCTTTTCAAACACCAAAAAAACATAAAAATTTGAAAGTGCACCGACTTGTCTTTGGAAAATTTTAGAGCCTAGTGAATAACCTCCTAGATTAAAACCACATAAAACGTCATACCGCCGTCCCCCGTAACCAGGAACTGGGCTGCCCACTTAGTCCTTTATTTGACCCTAGCTAAGCTATGTCAGGCCCTGTCGTTGCAAGTCCGTCATCACGTCTGTCACAGCCCTTTCCGTGGCGTCGCACGCGCGCTGCTCCGCGCACATTCTCTGCACGATGTTGTCGACGTTTGTGTCTACTCTAATGACCGCAAGCATCTCACGCTTGTGCGGCTTCGAAACATCACTTGTTCCGCCGTTTCCTCAGTTACCGTACAAACTGAGAAAACGCTCGACACTACCCGGTCACGCGTATGTAGATACTTCTTAAAACATCCATGACCTGCTAAAAATTTAGTGTGGTTGAAGTTTACCTCACCGCTTCTTCTACTGATCTAAGACGAGATGTTCTGGATCAGCCTATGGGTCCACCTGCCGTGTTTAGCGTGGTCCCATTCCGCCTGCTGCCGCCTGATAGACTCCAGCCTTACTTTGTCCCGAGCGCCCCTGACGTTCCTCTGCCTATGGCCAGACTGCGAAGCCTGTCGTATATAAAAACCAAAGGTTAGGTTTTGGTAACGGAATGTAACACCTAGGATTTGCTTCGCTGGGAACAGACGTGTGCCGTGAGTAAGAACCACAACATTCTTGTTCTTCTAACAGCATGGAGCCGGGGTGGCTCTTGTCGTATTGAGAATTCCGCATCACTGTACTAGGTCCTGGACTTCTCGTCGCCAATTCATTAAGCGTCTTGGCACGCGCAAGTCGACTTCAACCTGGTCGAGCAATCTACCTTGGGCCCCTCTATTTCTGGTTCCGGTGGGGTTCTTGAAGAGAACGGATTTCACTGCACTTTCGTTCGGTATCCTTGCCGCGTGGCCAGCCCATCTGTGGTTCATACATCTACTCTGTTCTCCGCTATCCGTTTGTACTCCACCGCAAATAGTCCGCAATACCTTTCGTTCAAATATGGCAAGTGCACATATATTTTCCGTAAACAAATGTTATTTGTTATTTGTTATTTGCTTTGTGCGGCTCCTTGTTCTAAGCATCTTACGGAGGAAAAAGTAGGTTCGACTTCCAGTTTGAATGCGTCGTTGAATCTCCTTACTCGTATTATTGTCGGTGGTGACCAGATATACGAACTCATCAACCGCTTCCAATTCATCGTCGTCAATAGTCACTGTCCGTGGGAGGCAAACGTTGCTTTCTCTGCAGCCTCGTCCTACCACATAATTGGTTTTCGGCGCATTGATTTGTAACCCTATGCTTCTAGCCTCCGTTTTTAGTCTGGTGTACATTGCCTCCGCCGTCCCAAAGATTCTAGTAACGATGTGTCGATGTCACGCAACACATCACTCGCGCCAGAATAGCTTTGAACAGCCACGCCAGTTTGTCCGGGAAATTGTACTTGTACTTTATCTACCACAGCTGTTCGCGTTCGTCTGTATCGTATGCTGTGTTGAAATCCACGAAAATATAATGCGTGGCACGCGGGCATGTTGTACTCCCGACATTTCTGGTGGTTTTGCGGGTAGTAAAAATTTGATCCGTAGTAGCACGGGTCCTCCATAACTCCATAAAGTCCATCTGATACTAGTCTACGAATTCTCTTCCTATTGGGGATAAACGATGTAACAAAATCTGAGAGAGCATTTTGAAGGCGGCGTTGACCAGTGTAATGCCGCGGTAATTGCGTAGCAGACTGTAGAAAGAACCAAATTGCATCCCACCAGAGCGAACCGAAAACCAACCATAGGAACCTCGAATACTGATTTACGGCTGCCATGAAGTATAAACCAGCATTAGTAGAGCTGTATTGCATTTTTCAAGTTTGCGTTCAGCTAAAAATTTGTTTTAAAATAAATTTATTTTCATTAATTAAAATATCATGCTGCGAAAAATGCTAAAAGTGAGTATTACATACAATTTATCAAATTAATTAGTAGATGTTACAAAATACCAATGTGTTGTTTAACTATACCGTATTAATATTAATTAGCATGTACTGGGTACACCCTAGCTGAACAAAAATTGAAGTTTTGCGTGGTTGAACAGAAAATGTGTTTAGGATTTCATTCTCTTTAAGGCTCAGAATCCGAAATTGTCGATGATATACGCACTCAGTGGGTATGAAATGGAGAGAGTTACCTGGAAGGAGCGTCAAATATAGCTCTGGTTCTCTCAAGCTCCCACCAAGCGCCTCAACCTAGATCTAAGTCAAATGCTGACGGTCGATGGCTTTACCCGGAAATGCTTCGTGTACTTACTGAAACAGCTAAGCTAGGAGGAGCGAACTAGAGCGCCTGTTCTCCAGGTGAGGGGCGGCTCACACAGCGTCTGTCTCGGAACGGGCGGCTGAATATGAAATGCTGTATCCCGCAAGCTACACCTAAGATGGCAAACCCATCAGCGGGATATAGGCATCGCGACCCCGGTGAGGTAGTATACCGAAAAACTCAATTACCGCGAATAAAGAAGAAAGAAATTCAGAGTCGGTTTAGGACACGGCAAAGGATAAGGAAACGATTAAGGGATAATGATTGAAAACTTGGTACCTGGAATGTCCGAACTCTCCATGAACCGGCAAGGGCTGGCTTGATTGCTCGAGAGCTGCATCAACTCGGAGTAGAGATCGCTGCTATTCAGAAAGTTCGGTGGCCAAATTCCGGAGAAAAGGAGTTCCGTGCAGTAGACACTATTGCAGGCACTTCTTTCAAGTACCACATCTACTACAGTGGTGGCAAAAAAGCAGAACATGGAGTCGGTTTCCCAGTGTTGGGAAAACAAAAGCAACGAGTTATCCGGTGGAGGCCCGTAAATGACCGTATATGCGTGTTGAGGATTAAGCGCAAATTCTTCAACTATAGCCTAATCAACTTATAAGCACCGACAAATGATAAATCCGATGATGCTAAGGACGAGTTTTACGACAGGTTTTGAGAGGACCTATGAAGAGTGCCCAAAACATGACGTAAAAATCATCATCGGAGATGCAATTGCGCAGATCGGGAGAAAGGAATTCTTCCGTCCAGTCATTGGAAGACATAGCCTTCATCTGTCGACCAATGATAACGGTCTGAGGCTCATAAATTTTGCCGCGACCAGAGGAATGACCATCTGTAGCACCTACTTTCCACGTTTGAATATTCGGAAACACACCTGGAGGCATCCAAATGGAGATTCTAGCTCTCAGATCGATCATGTCTTGATTGACGGTCGACACTTTTCGGATATTATCGATGTACGCTCTTATCGGGGACCAAATATCGACTCTGACCACTATCTCGTAGTGAGTAAGATTCGCGCAAGGCTGTCGAACATAGCGAAAGCTCGCACTGAGAAGATGCTGCGTTTCAACATCCAGCGGTTAACGGCAGACGGCGTAGCACTGGAGTACGCCAGGAAGTTTGACCAATGAATCGCAGAACAGCAGGTAGAAGGAGAACATATAAATGGGCTGTGGAGGAACATCCATGGTGCCATCGAAACAGCTGCGAAAGAAGTGGTAGGCATGATGCGTGGAAGACAGCGTAACAGCTGGTTTGATGCCGAATGCCAGAGAATGACAGATGAAAAGAACCAGGTCAGGAGTCGCATGCTCACTGCGGCAATGCGTCAAAACAGAGAGAGGTACAGAAATACTAGAGGTACAGAAAAAGAATCCATCGTCTAAAAAACGCGCGTACGAGTAGCACGTGCTCGCCGGCGCAGAGGAGCGATACGCCAGCAACGACACACGGAGTTTCTATAAAACGATGAGATGCAGGAATTTTGCCATGCCTGTGATGTGCAATGATAGTGCTGGCAACCTGCTTACCGACAAAACGGTGGTAGCAGCCAGGTGGAAGGAGCACTTCCAGACACTATTGAATAGAGAGGAAAATGCGGAGATCAGCAGGGACAGGATAGGAATTGTAAGCGATGGTCAAGCTGTGAAGCCACCAACACAGGAGGAGGTTAAAAAGGCAATCAGTAAGCTGAAAAACAGCAAAGCGGCTGGGAAGGACGGTATCCCGGCTGAATTTCTAAAAGCGCTGAGCGAGCGGCTGTACGAAGCAATCCACCGGATCATTGTCAGGATCTGGGAGGAAGAACAAATGTCGGAGGAGTGGTTGAATGGCCTCATTTGTCCAATTTTCAAAAAGGGACATCGAATGGAGTGTAAAAACTATCGAGGAATTACATTGCTCAATTCTGCCTACAAGGTGCTTTCCCGTATCCTGTTCTGCAGGAGCGGAGTCCTTCGTCGGCGAGTACCAAGCTGGTTTTCGTGAGGGTCGCTCCACGACGGATTCTGATGTTTACCCTGCGTCAGTTGCTAGACAAGTTCCGGGAGTACAACTTGCAGACACACCATCTGTTTGTGGATTTTATAGCGGCGTACGATTCAGTTAAACGAAATGACCTGTGGCAGATAATGCTAGAACATGGTTTTCCGACGAAACTAGTTACGCTGATTCGTGCGACGCTGGACGGATCCAAATCATGCGTTAAAATAACGGGTGAGACCTCAGCTGCTTTCGTGACGTTGGACTGAAGCAAGGGTATGCACTCTCTAGCCTGCTATTCAACATTGCCTTGGAAGGTGCATTTCGAAGGGCAAACGTGGAAAGGAATGGAACTATCATCACGAAATCTCACATGCTTTTTGGTTTTGCGGATGACGTCAATATCATCGGAATTAACCATAGAGCAGTGGAAGAGGCCTTCAGGCCTTTTAAAAGGGAAGCCGCGAGATTGGGACTTACCATTAACACCGCCAAAACAAAGTACATGGTTGCTGGTAGCCAACGTGGGAGCCCAAGTGGTGTTGGAGCCGAGGTGGAGATAGATGGGGAACGATATGAAGTAGTGGAGGAATTCATATACGTCATGACATGAGACAACGATGTAAGCCGCGAAGTGAAACGACGAGTTGCAGCCGCGAGTCGGGCTTTCTACGGATTACGTAGCCTGCTGAAGTTTGCAAATTCACACAAAACTGGCGCTCTACAGAATACTAATCCTCCCGGTGGCCCTTTACGGACACGAATCATGGACGCTAAAGGAAGCTGATCGACGAGTGCTTGGGGTTTTTGAGCGTAAAACTCGGCGATCTATACTTGGTGGCAAAATGGAAAATGGACTGTGGCGCAGATGCATGAATCACATGCTGTACCAAGTACACAAATATGCTGATATAGTGAAGGTAGGCAGGCTGCGGTGGGCTGGACACGTGGCCAGGAATGCCCGATGCAAGAGTAGCCAAAACTATTTTCAGCAGAGAACCAGGAAGAGGCCGTAGACTCCGAGGCAGACCCAGCACCCGGTGGGTGTGTGCTGTCGAAGACGATGCACGTTCAGCTGGTGTTCGTGGGGATTGGAGAACGGCAGCCCAGGACCGACGGTACTGGAGGACCATAATTCGTTCGGTGCAGGATCGGAAATGGACCGTTGCCACTAATGTAAGTAAGCATATGCACTCAGTATGAAAGGCAGTGTTTGGTTATCGCGAATGACTTCGTTATGAAGGACCGAAATTCAAAAGGTAATAATACCTGAGCAATAGTCTGAGCAATTTTGTTCTATCATAACTTTTTAGAAACAGGAGGAACCGTTACTTTTGAGTTTACGAAAGAAGTTTTGAATACTCACCAGGAGAACGTTGATTGGACGCCTCAGTCAAAATATGTGAACACGATGAGTCTCTACTAAGAAATAAAAACCACTGTCTACGGAATACTTGTGCTTAAGTATAGCCATGACCCAGATGCTCGCATCTTTGAGCCGAAGTTAAGAAATAGGTTGAGGGTCTTCCCCAACCTTTAGTCAAAAACCGAAATTAAACTTTTTCATGCATCATAAAGTTGTTCTCAACCTTGGAAGAACGACGTATTTTACTTTACACATCCAACCAAATTGAACTGAAAACCATTTTCTTTTCTTTTCATTCAGCCAAAGTGAATTCAGTGCATTCATACTAAAACTAAACGTCAACTAGTTAGATAATAATAAACTATTTCACGGATTTTCATAATCTCAGCGCATTAAAGACATCCTGTTGGTGATATATGAGCGATAAAACTATTTATTACGTCAGCTGCAAGCAGTTGGTGGGACGATAAAGTTAAAGTTGAAATTACTCAAAATAATGTTTTTGGCGCTTAGTTCGTTCTGGCAGAACCTCGGCCAATTGTATGGCGCACGTCCTAACCTAACCCATTTTTTCCGGCAACGCGCATTTGACAGTTCACTTCTCTGCGGTGCTGCTTTTTGTTTATCAACGCAAGCGGTGGGAGCCGTAGTTTTCCGTATCGCGATTATTCCCGTTTTTCACCGTTTTTGTTCCGAGGTTTCCAGGTCCATAATGGATGTTAAGGTAATCCTGAAGTATATTTAAGTGGTTTTGTCCACAAATAAAACAACTTGATTTTTGATTTGTTCTTGTTTTGATTTTTTCTCATTATTGTAATAATGAGGAAAAATCAAAACAAAAGCTGTGCAACAATTGGGCGTGAGGTGTGCAAAAATAAGATTCAGAGGATATTTTGGTGTGCAGTAATTGGGTGCAACCTTTTTCATAACGGCGTGATTGAGAAAGTGAAAGGCTGTTTCTTTTATTAGATTATTTGCTCTTTTTTATGCCATTCGGCTTTATTGGTTAAGTCAGATTACAGTTTATTGCGCTTATATTATATTTTGTGCTATACAATAGACGAAATGTGGAAGACATTGCATAGCCAATTTTGTAACATTACGCATTTTGTTACAAATTTTATTTGTTATGTTTCATTTGTTTAAATGTGAATTTAATTTATTTGTGTTTATTTATAATCCTAGTTGATCAAAGAAATAAATTTAATTCCATAGTCGTTCGCACTACATATTCTATAGAATGCCTCTAAGACGGGCTTACAAAATTTCGTTTTGGCGACTCTGTTGAATAAGATAAAAAGTAACCCTACATTTGAGATGAAAACTAAATTTGGCGTAAAATCGGTCTCGACTGAAAATAAACGGTAGGTTGTGTCTACAAAACCATCCAAACCTAGTCGCAAAACGAAGAGAATTCAGCTGAAGAATCCCGTGCTATAGTTCGTAGGTACATCCACATACAATTTACATTCAGTTGAAGGATTAAACGTGTATGAATTGTGTTCGTTTCGGTTTTCGGGTACCTACGTGGCCGGTGAAAGTAAACAGTTTTCACCGCACGGCATTGCAATATGCCTCCAGGCAAGGTTCATTTCGGGTTGGTTTCTGTTTCACGCGAACTGTGAAATAAAAGTTTCATTCTGTGCCGAGTCGAGGCGAGATGGTGGCTGGTGATGGTGGATATTTGGTTTGGTGTCTCGTTGGGATTCTTAGGGGTTCGCTTTGTGTGCGCACAAAAGAAGCGATGTGAAGTGCCGGTATGTCGAGAATCTCCCAAGCGGCTCATCACACCACAGCAGGAAGTTCGCATTTCCTAGTTTCTGGTTTCAGTTTTCATTTCGTGAACAAACATCGAGTGTGCGAGGCGAGGGGTGTGTCGTTCTTGTGTCATATGTGACGTGATTTTTTTTTTCTTCCATAGGTAAAAGGGAAAATTTGATCAAAGGTGACTTTTGTCCCGGCTAACAACGTTCGTTCCTTCGGCAACGATGACGATAACGGCAACCGGATGCGCGTTCAATCTTTGCCCTCAGTGTTGCATTTTTAATTTGCTAATAGCAACGTCTAATTGTTGGCTTACTTTCTATTGTAGAGGCAATCCTTTGCATAGGTAAACTCCCAGGAAGTCATCTATTCAATGTCACCAGCAACGGCGACGATGACATACTGACTGCATACGGTCGGGGTGTATCTTATTGTTGAAACAATTGTTATGCAAAACTAACCGGTTTAAAAGAAACTTCAGTAGTACTTTACCCCGTTTTCAAAAACTAGCTGTCGGTAAATTTAATACTGGAGAACGGTTTTCGCCAGTACCCCCTATTTGATTTCTGAATGCAAAAGTATCCTTTTCATCCGCGATTTTCAAGCTTATCATCATGCAACCTTTAACATCGCTTACTGCATCATCACATGTGCCATCTGTTGTGTAGTCCTGCCTTGTCCTCCTGTCGTGTGATACGGTGATATGGAGTCATTGTGTTGTCGCGTGCACTAATATGCAAACTATTGAGCGCACTGGAGCGAGCTGCCATGACCATGGAGATGACGACCATGACGGAAGCGGCGACGTATAAGTGCACATCCACCAAGTGACTCTCGGGCGATTATCTAGCTACTCTCGGGCTCAAGCAAACATTTTTCATCATCCGGCCGATCGTGTCTGTATGGCGAGAATCCTCCGAGATCCGGATGTTGAGAAATGGCGGAAAATTATTTTCCCCTCTGCGAATGAGGACTTGAGGGCTGGCGAAGGGTTTGTGTTTGGTGTTACACACTCCACACGGTGGCTGCACTTTCATGATGTCTTTGCCCTCTGCATAGACGGCAGCTCTGTCCTAATGGCGGCATAATAGGTGTTGGCAAATTGCGACAGACTTTGCAATTACGCAAGTAGCTTTGAAAGTTGAGTCTCATAAATTCATTGGAAGTTGCACGATAAAATCTGTCATAACAACTTCCCCGAAGAAATGAACTGCAAATAGGATTAAATATCACATACACACATATTTTCGTTCGTTCGTACTTTCCAACCTCGGGGGCAACTTTTATAAAATAGTTTATTAGCAGTAACAATTTCTGAAAGACGCACTCCCTGGAATCGGTTTGATCTGTTTCATGACATGAGGAGACGACACAGGCGACACATATCTGCCAAAGTATACAGTATTGCCTACCTCTGATCCCCTGACCGCCAAACAGTCCCAGCTCCGACGAGGTCACCGGCTGTGAACAGCCCAGCCACAGCAGCAGAAGTACGATTCCGGGTAAACACCTGGGGACAGAAATGGAGAAACAAGAAAAATCGAATAAAATCATCAGTGTGATAAATTCAATGTGTGGACACGTGATGGGAATGGGGTTTGGGTTTGGGTGGTTTGGATCTAAATTAAATGAGTGCTTTTTCAACCATTAGAGATGATCAACATTTTGAGTTGGGCAAAAGGTAGAAGGTAGCAATAGCCTCAAACAATGTGAAACCCGGTACCAACAGTCACAGCACCGGCCGGTGAATGCAATCAGAACAACCGAACTTGGCATCGGTCAGTAATAAAACTTTTTTTTTTCAATTAGGAAAGCATCGTAAAGATTTCGGATACGGGTTTCATCGGCTTTCACAGTTTTGCTTTGCAATACCAAACGAAATGGGAATCCGTAAGATGATTCATTCATACGCAGACAGTAAACCGGCAAATTTTTATGGTTCGGAACCTATGTCAAGGCTAACTGACGGCGGCGGCAGCGGCAGCGGCAGCGACGGTGGACGATATTGGCTTGACTTTAATTTCATTCGATACGTTCGAACTTGTTGCCAACCAGCTGCGTAACTTCGACATGGTTCCACCATGAGATCCGATGAACCGAACCGGACGGGAAGAGACTTTTGTCAAAATATTAAAATTAATTGGTGGCTCGCAGAGCATCGGCTGGGGGCCACGCGCGATCCGAGCTGCCTTCAGGAGGAAGCAAGCGAAAAAAAGCATAAGCATGCAAGTGCTTTGGTTCGTTTAATTTATTCGGGTTCACTTTTTATTGGCTTATCTGATGCTCTCTATAATGGATTCGATAATGGTTCTTTGGGAATGTGGCATGCTGAAGCAATAAATTAGTGGCACTACGTCCATCAGACTCAGTGGGAAGGTTTCCGAATCGATCGATGGCGATGAGTCTGGATTATTAACTAAAATATGATGTAGTGTAACAAATGAGGATAATCAACATAGGGCGGGGTGAGCTTGATGTGGTCAATTAACTCAGGGATGTATGACATGAGTAACTGTTTGTTTACTGAAGAAATATTATGGCTGTTGGGCAAAATGATTCTGTTAATTTAGCCTCAGCCTCAGATGCAATTGATTGTATTGCAGTAACTGTAGTTTTAATTTGGTATTGGGTATGAATCAGTGATCAATAGAATTGCAGTCAATAGTTATAAATTATTTTTAAGAGCCTCAAGAGAAACTCAAATGAAATAATGGAAGATTAAATCGCCGTTTGTTTTACTAGCAACAAACGTTAATGATTAGCATCATTATGTAATAAATTTTATTCATGTAGACAATTTTTAGTCAGATGAAATACTCAAATAAATAACAAATAACAAATCATTGCTTAGATTATACACACTTAAAAAAAGCGCCGAAGTCGGCTAAATTTTGCCGAGATTTGAACAGCCGAGCGTTCGGTAAAAATTTCGGTTTTGCAAATCGACGTTTACGGATCTTTACTAACGTTTGGCATCATAAAAAATTTTGCCGAACGCTCGGCTGTCCAAATCTCGGTAAAATTTAGCCGACTTCGGCGCTTTTTTTTAAGTGTGTAGTAGACTATTTTCATTATTATTTTTCAGCTATTTCACACGGAATTGTTTCCTCGGTGATCATCAATTACAAAGAAACTTTGTATTTGTACCGATAGCCATTAATAACTCAATTTTCTATTCTTTTTCACGTAGGACTACGTCTTACCGCAGGGTGCCATTACATAATTTAGATTCCTATTACCGTCATTAAAATATGGAAGATTTTGAACGCTAATAACTCTGCAAATTATGACTGGATATTCATGGTTTGGATGCCGATCAGTTCATAACAGATGTAGCAATTATATGTGGTTTTTATTATTATTTTCTTTTTTGATCACGAATGAGTGAAAATTAACGAAAAATTTCAAAGGACGATAGTTAATCACACCATCTGTTTACTGTGATTTTGATTTTCTTTATTTTTAGAAAAAAAGTGACAAGCCTCTCATTCCAACAGGTCGAAGATTCTTCAGACGTATACTAAAATGATATCTGTGCTTGGGAAGTACGCCAGAAAAAGTAATAAAGTCCTCTCGTCCCAATAAAATTTCTTAAGACCGCGATAAACCTAGTCCGATTTGATGTCCCGAAAGTGAACAGTCATAAAAAGGTGAACGACTAGGACTAACCCTATCATTCGCCCGACATACTGCAAGAATTTATCCATAACTGGTGTCTTATATGAAAAAGGGATTGACAGAGTATTCATGCATGTGACGTAAGGCAGCAATTTTCAAAGTATGGAATAATTAGCGACTGTTGGTACGGAAATAGGTTATGGGCGTTTAATTTGTTTCTTTACAATTAGTTGCATTGCAAGCAATTGTTTACATACTTTCGATTGTATTGCTGTCAAGTGTGAAATAACTGATAAACAAAATGTCAAAAAGAACTATAAATGTGCATTTTAACTCGTTGTTCGTATGTTAGTTGAAAGGCAATTATATTTGAAATCAAGCTGTCACAATAAATGGTGCTATATATCAACTATTTGGAAGGAAATTGACGAATTTGAACCAGTGGTAAGGACAGAGATCGTGAGGAGCTAGAACAACTATTCCGGGCTAATGACACCCGCAAGTTTCACGAGAAGATGAACCAAACTCGCAAGGCCCACACACCAAAACCTGACTTGTGTAGGGACGAGGGAGGGGATCTAATCACAAACGAGCGCAAGGTGGTTGACAGGTGGAAGCAGTTCTTCGATAAGCAGCTCAACGGCGATATAGCAGCAGGTGACGCAATGGAAGATAACCTCGGAGTACCTACAAACGACAACAGCGTACGAGCTCCCGATCTCGAAGAGATCCGGCGAGAAATCGGTCTGCTGAAGAATAATAGAGCCGCCGGAAAGGACGGATTCCATGCAGAACTCTACAAAAATGGCCAACGTGCTCTCCCAGATTTTTTTGCATCGTCGATCCCCAATAGCAAGAGAATTCATATGGCAGTATCAGGCGGGCTTTATGGGGGCCCGTGCTACTACGGATCAAATTTTTACTCTCCGACAAATCCTCCAGAAATGTCGAGAGTACAACGTGCCCACGCATCATATTTTCGTGGATTTCAGAGCAGCATACGATACCGTTGAACGCGAACAGTTATGGCAGATAATGCACGAGTACGGTTTTTCGGACAAACTGCCGCGGCTGATCAAAGCTACTCTGGAACGAGTGATGTGCTACATGCGCGTTTCGGGGAAACTCTCAAATCCTTTCGAATCGCGCAGAAGGCTACGGCAAGGGGATGGACTGTCATGTATGTTATTCAACGGAGACTAGGAGGATAGGGTTACAAATTAATGCGTCGAAAACCAAATATATGGTACGAAGAGGCTCCCGAGAAAGTAACGTTTGCCTCCCATGGTCAGTGACTATTGACGGCGATGAACTGGAAGTGGTTGATGAGTTCGTATATTTGGGATCTCTGGTCGCCGCCGACAATAATACGAGTAAGGAGATCCTACGACGCATTCAAGCTGGAAATCGAGCCTACTTTTCCTTCCGTAAGACGTTTCAATCCCACTATGCCCACCGCCTCCGTACCTCACAAATTCGCCATTGATGGTTACACTACTGTATAAGTGGCATCAATAACTCTCGGTTCCACCGACCAGCATGTACTTTGTTTTGGAAGTTTTTAAATGTTCAATGCTCGTTGCCTCACTCAACAGTGAGGGGAATAGTAGGACAAAATGACACCTTCACATTTGACGTTTGTTTGTCGGAAGATTTGACCACTGCGACCATTATTTTGATCTATTGTGGTATAGACATTTGACGTTATAACTAATTTGGATTCAAAGTTAGTCAAGGCTCTCATTTGGGACCTCTTCTTTTTATTTTGTATGTAAACGACATTTTCTTCTTTCTCAAGGAACTTAAAGTGCTAATATATGCCGCCGGCAAGAAGCTCTTTTTGGAAATAAGAAATCACGAAGACATCAATGTATTCCAGAATGAAATTCACATATTCTACACATGGTGTAAAAAAGCCTATTAGAACTGAATGAATAATAACGCAATAATACACAAGGCAAGTAAGATGCTAGGTTTTATTAAACGCTTTAGCTACAATTTTTTGGATCCATACAGCATCAAAACATTATACATTGCCTATGTGAGGTCAATACTGGAATATCGCAAAATTGTATGGTCATTTTTTCCATCACGCAAGAAGAGAGAATAGAATCAGTACAAAAACTATTTCTCTTCTATGGTCCATCAACCATTGAAAAAGCGTCGTAAATATGCAATGGTCATATTTGTAAATGATATCGTTTCGCATCATATTAACTCAGCAACACTTTTATCAAAATTGAACTTTTATGTACCTAACGGGTGACAACTAAAATTTTGGAATTTTCTCAACTCAACAACAAGCGAGCTCAGTGAGAAATGAGAGTATATATGTGCTAGCTCTCACTCTCCCCTTTTTTTGTCAATATTTTTTGTTTTGTTAATGCTTGCCTAGTTTTGCTTAAAATGGCGTCGAAATCAGAATCATTTCGGGAGCGCGTAGTACACTTCTACGAACTGTCACAGAAATCTTGGCAAAAAGTATACGGTACAACATTTAAAAAGCGAATATGTTGCGGCTTCGACTGTTTACCATATGCTAAGATGCCCAACAACTACTCGCAAGCAAGGTAGTGGAAGATCAGCCAAAATTATAGACGCAAAAGGACATCGTTCTATTTCTCGTGCCTTCAACAACAAGCCCTCTGGTTTGGCTATCAATTAAGATGCGCAGCAGACGAATGTTTGAAGAAAATTTTGATCCCGTTTTTACAAAAACATCATGCAGATGGACAATACGTGTTTTGGCTGTATACAACGACCGTAACTTGAACATTGGTACGTGTACACCGAACGAGACATAATACGAAAATGAAACTACGTCAAATAAGACTTAAGTCATGATGACACACGCACATGGTATTAGTTTGATTGTATTAATTGTAGTATACCGTAGCAAGATCCCATATAGCCCTAGCTGTGCTGGCGGCCGGCCAAATGGAATTAAATAAATAAATACCGTTGCAAGCATAATATGATTTTTGTTCGAATATATATGTGTCACACTGTAGACAGAGGTGGCCGTGCCCGGCGCTTCCGACGGCGTGGTCATAAAATGTTATTTGAAGAATTATGCCAAATGGTCGTTATGTCATATGGTGTCTGAGGTAGAGAGAGAGAGAGAGAGAGAGAGAGAGAGAGAGAGAGAGACTTTGCATCTGTGTTATGTTGTTTTTCCTCTGACATCTCCACAAAAACACAAAATAGTGAAAATTTTCACGTGCCAGTAGCTCGCCTACACGCTGCATTTTTACCGGATATTTTCAAAATGCTGCAAAAAATGATACATCCACGAATTGAGACGGTTTTATACCCAAACGGTCTGTCACTACAAATATATTGAACTTTACGAATTACGACAAAGGTAATATCCCGCATTTTGCACAAAAAGTGCGATAATGAGAATGCTGTGACTGAGAAAGTGAAAGAGTGACAACTGCAATGTTGTTACTTTGTTTTGTCACATACATTGACATTAGAAAAAATAATCTGAATTAATCCAGGTACAGCTGCAAAGCACAAGACACTTCAATTTCGTAGTTGTGCTAACGTAAGAACTGGTATGAATCTTAAGTAACTTTGCACACTTTAGTTTTTGTTCTTACAATACGCTTATTGTTTTTATTGTAAGAACAAAAAGTAAAGTGCCCAAAGTTACTAAAGATTCACAATACATAGCACGGAGGAAAAAGCGCGTGCTGTAGATGCAATTTATACAGACTTGTCAAAAGTCACAAAATAGACCACAAAATACTACTACACAAAGTATCCCCACAAACTAAACTATTTCTTCGCAAATGACAGCTTGGTTGAAATCCTACCTTACGGAGTGTGAATAAAGAGTGGATTGATAGTTACGTATCGCAACCTTTCTTGAACAGCTCCGGAGTTCTACAAGGCAGCAACCTTGGGCCACTGCTGTTCATTTTATTTTTCAATGATACTGCTTTCCCTTTGGACGATAGCTTCAAGCTCGTTTATGCCGACGATTTAAAGTTGCACTCTGTGGTTGCACGCAACAGTGCGCACGCTAGAGGATTGTTGGAGTCTACAAAACTCGCCAATATCATTTGCGGTTTGGTGCCACACAAAGAAATCGAATATCAGCGTTGAAAAATGCTAGGTGATCACGTTTCATCGTACGGTCCAGCCAATATTATTAGACTGCCCCTTCGACGGAGTTGCTCTGGAGAGTTTCTAGAGTGTCTGATTTAGGAATTCTTCTTGATACTGATAGATGTCGACTTTTGGGCCTATATACTTTGGAACGATGATGGAAGATCGAAATTGATGCCCCCGAACTACTCTCAACTAGTGTTCGACATTGGAACGAAAATTGAGGTCCGGGTTCCGGTTTAGTAAAAATCGGCTCGAATTTTCTTATTCCGACTTTAATCCGGTCCGATTTGGCTCTGTTCCGGTTTCGGAACCTGAACAGAGCCAAATCGGACCGGATTATTAGTCTTTATCGTCGGAATAACAAAGTTCGTGCCGCCTTTTAACTGGACCGGAACCAGGACTTCAATTTTCGTTCCGATGTCGAACACTACTCTCAACTATGAACTTTTGCATACCAGTCAGACCTCTTCATTTGGATTTTGGCATTTGGATACAATGAGCGATTTCAGCAAGCATTCACGAATCCACGGCTGTTGAAGAATACTTTGAGTTTGACGAATCGACTTGACGTTTTTTGAATAAAATTAGATCATTGGTAATAGACCATTAGTCGTAGATAATAGTCAATTTTTATTCATTAAGACATCATTGTCAGATGTAAACAGCTGTACCTATAAAATTTGCATGTAGGGGTTTTTGGTGCCAGGGAAGGTTCTTATGATGATTAGAGACCTCTCCCCCCACTAAGAGGGGGGGGGCTCCCATACAAATCTATACCTATAAAAATGGATTTCTGTTTGTCTGCTCGAATGTTCCTTATAGAATCGAAAACTACTGAACCCATCGGCGTGAAAATTTGCATGTGGGGGTTTTTGGGGTCAGGGAAAGTTCTTATGATGGTTAGAGACCCCTCCCCCCAGTAAGAGAGTGGCTCCCATACAAATCAAATACAAATTTTCTCATAACTCGAGAAGTAATCAAGCAAATGGAATCAAATTTGGCATATGGGGGGTTTTGGAGGCAGGAATTTTTTAAATGATGGTTTGAGACCCCGCACCCCTGTGGTAGGGGGATAAGGACTCTCATACAAATAAAACAGAATTTTTTGCGTAACTCAGAAACTAATCGAACTCGAGAAATTTTAGACTCTTTCATAAAACATTAATCAATAACAAGACCACCAAAAACTCTCAATAGTAACATTAGATAATTCAGCGCGAGACGGCCACAGGCCGCGAGTGTTGCCGGCGATCTGCCGTCGGGAGCGCCGGCCACTACGGGGGACAGCCCCCCGTAGAGATCACCTCTATCTAGGTTTATTTATTTTCCTAGATCTACTGACCTCTATTACTTTCCTTCATTTGAGTCACCCCTGCGAAATGATACTTTCTACGAAAAGATTTTCCGTGAAATGGTACATCCCGCGTAAGGTTTTTCGCGAAATGGTATTCTGCGAAACTCTATATTCCGCGTTATGGTCAACCGAGAATTGGTGTTCCGCAAAATGGTATTCGGCGAAATGGTTTGTAATGATGGCGAATATTTAAATGCTATCCGCTATATTTTATCAGGCTAAGCAATGGGGGGAGCTGTTTTCTACTTTACTGTGAGGAAAATTTGTATATTAAAACACCCATGAACTCCTCAGAAACTTGCAAAACACGAGTTTGTGACAAAGGTCATCCGAGGTTCACGATTTATGTAGAACACAGTTTAATTTGTGGCAATACGAAGTTTGTCGGGTCAGCTAGTGTTAAATAAACAAATAAACACGCAACTGTGCAAAATTGAAATTACTTTTTTCCTCTCAAGTTTCGACACAACCTTTGGAGCTGTTGTCTGTCTATCAGAGAGATTTATTATGTTTGTAATTATTAAGCTGTTTGTTTCCAAACCAATCGGATATGTTAGCGTTAGCTATTTATAATAATTTATGAGTTGTTCGCACTCGCCAAATTCGGTTGTAAAATAATACAGAACATAAATTTTACTGGCTAGCCTATAGTGTCACCGAAAAGCATGAATTGTGGCAGGACTCCAACCATATATATACCCCATAACGGTGCCTTAAAAGGCAATCGAGAATTATATCTTCATCATGTAGGTTTAGGCTATCGTCCGCTCAGCCATTATTAACAATTGTTTATGTTTGTCTAAGGATGAAAATCTACCGCCATGTGTCTGCGCGTGCTAGCTGTGTGTGTCACGGTCCGGGACCGGGCCCGGACCCGGGAAAGGGATGAGCTCTTTATGTCTGTCGTTCCTGGGGTGCCAAAGCCTAATCTGAAGGACTATTAATCATGTTTAGCGTGCCGCGCGTTCTAGATGCACGCATGAGCTCTTACGTTTGAGTACACATCATAATCAGCACTCTCTACACCCGAGGACTCACAGTGCAATTGCGACAGGTTGGTTTATTATTATGCCAGAAGAGAACACGCTTAGCATAATAGTGTAATTGCACTGTTGCATCCCAGCGACATTCATCTTCACTGCTTTAGTTCATTCTATATCGTCGAGCTCACGGCAGCGCAAGCACCAAGATATTTCAGTTTGTAATGTCGAACGAGGGATATAATTTCTATGGTTTCGCTCTAGGTAATAACATTCTAGAATATTGAAGAGCCTCTAAGCTAACTCACAAATGTTTAACCATTCCGTACCTAACTGTTAAGCAGAAAGCATTTCGCCGAGCCGCGAAAGCAATGTCCTATTCATTATCTGAAAGCCGGGAAAGTTGTGATTAGTTGGCAGAGTATGTGCCGTATGATTGTTCTAGCTCTAGCAAAGATCGAGCTAATGAAACTACGGTTGTAACCATATTAAATTAGTCATAATTATACCTGCACCAGGACAGGCAAGACAATGGCGATTGTGATAGTGCCGACCGGCAAAAGCAACAGCGGCTTGCTCTTTTGCTCGACAGGCGTACAGTTTTTCGATGTTTCCTGCAGAACGTTCATACTGTATGCATCGATGAGCAGCAATGTCCTTCCGATGGGCGGGTGTTCCACGGATGGAGTTCTTCTGCGGTGGGTGGTCAATTTATGGTAAATATAGATTGAGATTGTTTGTGTACTGAACAAATGCAGTTACATGGACTGTCGGAAGCTAGACCGAAACAGTCTATGGGGACATGGCGCTTCGGTTCAAAACCAACGAAAAGAGCGTTTTTGTCACCTTTACAGTTTGTGATGTTAGTCCGATGACGATACGTTACAGTCGGCCAACAAAGTTTAAATTTAATGTTATCCCCTGTGAACGTACAAGTTGAACGTAAATAGTAAAGTCAATCTATTTAAACAACCTGGGTGGGATCATTCCGCAAACTGATATATCCGGAATACTGCAGTGTGCAAAGTCGAGGACAATGACCTTATATTGCGAAAAAACTGCCAAAACTAAAAACTGTCGTACACCAAGCGGTGCGGTTCCCCATAGGTCAGTGACTTAAAAAACCATCCAAATGTTTGCCAAGCTTATTGAAAAGTGTTCATCAAATTTACGAGCCAATATTAGCATAGCATTCAGCTATAGTTCGTCTATGAAATTGAATTCCTCCTACAAACACAGTCAATTGATCAATTTGTGAGATGCTCATCTCGCTCTCGCCAACTAACCAAACGAGCTATAGTGAGCGGCTAAATGCGGAAACAGGGAACTTCAACAAACGATCCCCGGTGGATGGAGGTGCGGTGAGGTGTCAGTAGACGGTTTAAGGAAATTATTTACTACCCTATTTAGCTTGCTGGAAAAGCTAGTTAAAGCAAGCAGTTGGTCAAACGCAAACAGTGTTCTAGAAATAGTGTGAGTTATGAATTAGAGCAAAGTACAGTAGGGCAAACGAATTTTCTCGTCATCTAGTCGCGAAGCAGGACAGTCGTTTGGACTTAAGTAAAATATAAAATCCTTGTATGTGGCCTGAGAGCTCATTTCATTTTAAAATGAGGAAAACAAGCTTTGTTTATTAATTGATGGAATTTCCGAAACAAAAAGAGGCGTAAAATAGAAAAAGGGGCAGGAGAGGTCCAAAGCTTAATACATAATTACATCTCGCTTCATAGGAATTTCCTAAAAGAAGACAGACAAGTGGCTGGGGGATAACAGGGGAGAGCTGACAAGTTATGTTTCTTGCATTATGAGAATTTCCGTTACAATAACGGATGTACCAGTGGCTGAGAGACAAAAAGGCTCCGAATAAGCCCCGGCACTCAGCTAGTAATTCATATGAATCTTAGTTATATCCAGCAGCCAGAATCGACCTCTTAATTTAGAATAGCGATTTTTCTTCAGACCATACTTCTCCTTTTTGTTATTTTGCCCCGAAAGTACTTCCGAACAATTGATCAAAATATATTTTTTGCATTGATTTTAGAACATGTTGACTTTTAGAAAATACGTTTTAGGCAACTGGAAATAGCGATACGATAGTGATTGAGTCATCATTGTGTATCTCAGCAGTAGCTTTATCTCTGGAAGGTACCATTTGCCCAGCTGGAAAAATATAATTTGATTGATTCAGTTTGAATCTTTCGAAGATATTCAGTGCAGTTCTTAATAATAACATCTAGTCGGTTCACTGCAATGTTGCGATCACCTTGGTCAGTCAGGACCGGCATATTGGATCAGATAAAAAATCCGATTCGATGAAAATGTGAGAGCGTGCATATAACCAGATTGTTAAGGGGTTCTGACATCGGCAGCAGCGTGCCTGAATTCATCAATGATTGTGTTAGAAAATTAAAAAAAATGACAGTCCGAGCTGGAGACATATTGTTTTGGCAACTTTTACGGCTGCCTCCAATAGGCCACCAAAATGGGGCGCTTGCAGCAGCGAAGGTTTTTTTTCGTGCCGCTTCACAATATAGTAAATAATTTATACAATAGATTTTGGGCAATTTAAAGTTTTTTTCGGAGGGTTGTGAACTAGTCGACCGCGTCTGGCAACAAATCTTCGTTGTACGATTAGGTGGTTGGTAACTGGCTGAATAATGCCTACCGTCGATAGATTCCACAGTGCTCAGTCTACAATTCCTGGTGGAAACCGAGGTCGTATGCAAACAATAAAGGGAGTTCTCATTGTAAAGAGCGGCTCAAAACGGCATCCGCTCCATATTGGGAGCGAACGAACATCGTCCTCGTGCCAATTCGGGACTCTAAACAGCAATGCTGTATGTCGAGCGATAAGCAAACGATGCCCACCCGTACGTGAGCGAGTATGAGAATCATAGAATCCAGCCCTTACTCTGCTGACGCAAGCGTACCACAAACAACCGGGGCTGCTGAGTGCAGACTTTCTACAAACGACACATTCGCAACCACACAGTCTCGTAATGTCGCACAGGCGCAGCTTACTTCCGAAACCAACAGCTCGTGAATTGTCAACTGCCCTGTTTGCTTTATTTCTTCTTTTTTTCTTCATTTCACGTCCCTATCTTTTTTTTTTCATGTGTGGACTCATCACTGCGACCAGTATATAATAGTTGATCTATTGTGATACCGCCCGGGTGTTTTGCTGCACTGCACTGCCTGCACTGCATTTCTTTTTGCTATAATCACTATTGAATGAACGATATGCTTTATTAAATTTTATGCGTGCTTGTGTGTATTGGGGTTTAACCCTTCCTTCAAAGCTTGATCTACTTTACCCACTTATTCCTCGCTGCCAGTATTATCCTATATTAACCGTCCCTGGCGAGGACTCATTCGTACCTCTGACCAGTACACTTAACTATAGGAGGGAGACTTGCACTGTCAAGAGGCTTCAGAGGGTAAGTATAGAATTCAGGCACGAAGGATGGGTAAATGAGGGGGGCCTGAGAATAAACTCATGCTAAAGTCACTTGACATCGAATGGCTTGATTCTACTAAGATTCGAACCCACGACCACTCGCTTGTCAAAGCAGACTCGATAACCTTGCGGCTACGGAACCCCCCTACGTACTTATCTTACACGCGGGAAAAGCACGGTCCCCCATGAGCATTCGTTATCAACCGGGTCGGGTTGCAATGACGAGCTAGATTGACGGTCGTGGCTGATAGCTAAATACACACTCGCAAAAACTCGTCGCAGGCCATGAATATATGTTAATATTTTTTTTTGAAACGATGATTCTACAATTGATGAAAGGGACGGTAAGGGAAAGTAAATGAAGAAGGATTTTTTTTTCGGGAATGAAGAGGAAGGGTTGAAAGGAAGGGGGGGGGGGGGTAATAGGTAACTATGCTTAACAAGTTGTCGTTGTGACTCCTATCTGCATAGTGTCGTCGTCCTGAAAGTAAAAACACGTTAGATTAAAACTTCTCGGTCGGTGGTTTCTACAGTAGGTGGAGGAAGGGGCACAATTTGTGTCTAAAAATAGACCAATCCATGTCGCTATGGTTAATAAGGGGGGTTGTGCAGACTTCTTTTGTCCAGCGCCTCTGTGGTTCAAAGGTACACGGGTACCAGTGAGCGACACGCCCTGGCAGGTGTTGTGGGTTCAAATCCGATTATAATTTCTGATTACAGCTTGGTTCGATCCATGCACCTTTCAGCATTGGACAAAAGATAGGAGTCACAACGACAACTTGTTAAGCATAGTTACCTATTACCCCCCCCCCCCTTCCTTTCCACCCTTCCCCTTCATTCCCGAAAAAACAAATCCTTCTTCATTTACTTTCCCTTACCGTCCCTTTATCAATTGTAGAATCAACGTTTCAAAAAAAAATATTAATAGGGTAAAGAACTAGTTTTAAGCAGTCTAAGCGGGTCACTGATTGTTTTACCTTATTACAAGCGATGGGTTGACTAAGTGAGGGATATCAGCATACCAATCTTCTTGCTATCTTTAGTTCTTCAAGCTGTTACCATTGGAAGACACTATTGTTGAGCTAAACTTTTGATTTTTCGCTTTAAAAGTTGGAGCGGCGGAACTAATTTTGAACACACCGAACCCATTTTCACCCGCAAGGTGCTATTTTAAGCAATCCTGAAATCTGAATTTTTTTACGTCCCGTTAAAAAATCCCTCGAACTTTTCCCCCTATTCAGTAAGTTCGCGTTCCTATCCGCGACCTACTAATCGGCATCTGATGCGTAATCTGCATAGCGTATCGGCATAGATGCGTAAAATGCCATCTGTCTAAATTGTTTATCGGGCATACACTCACCGCACCGTTCGGCAAACGGTATTCGTCGTCTCTTTTATTCTCTGGTTTTCTTATGGGAAACTGCGAGTTTGACGTCTCACTCGCTGTTCATAAGGATGGTGGGAGAACAAAAGAGGTAAACATATAGCAGTACAAACGATCCGCTTAGAACAGTGTTGTCAAAGTAAATAACATTGAAACACATCGTTGCTTTATTAATTCACTGAGAAAATCTTCGAAAATTATTGAAAAAGCTGTCTTTTGTGTTGTTTTTAATAAAGAAAAATTAATTACGAACATACATTTCTCTTGGAAGTATTGAACCACCTTTTCACCATAGGAGGTTTCAGTTAATTTCAAACTTAAAATTCTTATTTCCAGAACCGAAACAGTGTTTTGGCAACACGATAGTTCATCAGTTGTGCTGCAGCTGCTGCTAGTGGTGGACAGGTTCCGTCAATTCAGAATTTGTTTTCAGTTTTGTTAGAAAATAATAAAACTTTTGGCTAGTGACAAAGCCTTAGATAATAGAAAAAAAGAGAGTGAATAATATGGTATGTGACAATTGAGTGCTTGACTTTCAGAGTGGTTGTAATCAGTGCTGAAAATTTGATGAATTCGTTAGTAGCGAGGTGGCGATTGCTGAAGAGCAGCTGAAAAATGTACGTTTTTGGACAACAATTTTTAATTCATCATATTTCTTGTCGGAAACCCAGTAAATCGTGTTTGTGTGAATCAAATGTATGGTTAAGTGATTTGTGAAGATGATCCTATCAAAAGATTTTGAAAATATGAATAAAAAAGTGCATTTTCGGATCATTTATGTTCAACTGATTAAAATAGGTAACACTGCTTAACTCGTTTCTTACCCTATATGCCTGACCGCATTTCAAGGTCATGCCTAAAGTCACGAGTTTGGTCATGACAATATATTCCAAAACAGCCGTGATAACAGGACCCCCATAAAGGTCTGTTCATCAGTTTCAAAGCTGCATATGATATCATTGACCGCAAAAATCTATTAATGCTATCAGGATCACAAGCGTGTCGTGAAAGCATTAAAGCGGAATCCCAATGCAATGCTTTGTTGGTCAGGGATGTGGCCTAAAAGTTAAATTTGTCCAAGTCTTTTGTCCAGAAAGCTAAGGACCAGGAGGGACTGCATACGTATAAAATGGAGAAGGTTTCAAATTATGACGAGCGGCAAAATACGCTGGCAAAGTCACGTGCCCGGAGACTGTAAACCCAGATGCTGACGAAGCCTCATTGGCTCATCATGGATGATGAGGTTTACGTCAAGGCGATCTTCCGGCAGCTTCCTGGGCTACTGTTCTTCACCACCCAGCACAAGTTTGATGTTCTGGAGGAAGTAGGAAGCAGAAACTTTCCAAGTTTGCCAAGAAATACATGATTTGGCAAGCGATCTACTCATGTGGCAAACAGAAGGCGCCGTTCGTGACTACCGGAACTACCTCAAGAAGTGTTTACATAAGTGTCTGCTTCCTCTGTTGATACAACACGAGGGTCCTACGATCGTCTGGCCGGATTTAGCTTCGTGCCGCTATTTATAGGATGTTTTGGAGTGGTACGAAGCCAATGGGGCCACTTTCGTACCCAAGGGCATGAAGCTCCCCCAACGCACCGGAACTAAGGGCCCATCGAAAAATACTGGGCTATTATGAAGCAGGCGCTACGGAACCATCCCAAGGAGGTCAAATCTGAGGAAGACATGAAGAAAAAGTGGGTTTTCGTACAGAAGCTGCAGCCAGATGTTGTACCGAACCTTCTGGGTGGAGTTAAGCGCAAGGTGCCGGCAAATGGTTATGGTATTGGAGTAGTCGCCGTGTTAATCGATGTTACTTTGGTCCTTTTGATAAGCCGTCGCACAGTGGGACGGATTAAAAAGAACACGGACATCGATATTTGTGACGAAACTACTAAAGATATCAACTTACTGTCTTCTGCAAAGTTTCTTCGCTTTATAAGAACTTTTTTATGGTGTTGGAAAATTTGGGATTAAGGGGATAACACAACAGATAGAAAAAATAACTTTTTAGTTTTAAGCTTAACGTCTTCGATCGGTAAGAAATACCTGTAGATATTATTATTTTAAGCAACTTCACTGAAGAAAAAAAGTGGCTATCTCTTAAGGGAAAAAAGTTACGGAGCGAAACTTGCGGGTACCCCCTTAATATTGGTTTTTTTACATAGCTCTTTTATTTCAACTCTTATAAACATGAAACGTTCTGCAAAGTTGTAGACAATAATAATTTGCATATTTTTGTAAAATATTTGGAAACTCTACAATTGCCGGTTTTCAAGTTGTTTAAATTTTTTGCTTTTTTATTGCAAACTTTAGGGAGATGTATCTTGAGTAGTAGCAGAATGTAGCAGATGACTTATAATGTTTTTGCAACATCCACTCTTTATGTATAAGATCATGTATAAATGACAGTGGGATCTCATGGGCCAAATGAGTAAACTGCATTTAAGTTTATCAGTTTTACAGCACAAAAGAACGTTTAAAGTCGTACAAATCTCATGTTACCTTAAATTAGCTGATTTCTTTTACTAAATATGTCTTATATATACATAAACATAAAAACAAATTAAGGCACGAATGCCATAACCAGGGTGAAAGTAAAGTAAAGCCTAGCTATTTTCGATTATTACGACAGACTTCACAGCCAGTTGTAGGAATTCAGGACAATTGTAGGGATAGTGCTGCGATTCTATCGCAGATCTGATGAAATCTTTTTCATCTGTACTTTTGCTTTCAAAAATCTGTACCAAAATCTGTACCACAAAGTTGGTTTGTTACATAGGGAAACCTGGTTTGTTTGCTTTAAAAAACAGAAAAATCGCAAATTACTGATTTCTTTGATGATATTGGTACCTTAAACCTTAAACCTTAAAGACAGACATGTTTTGTTTTGTTTGCATTCATGTCAAGAGGTGCTCCTCTATTGATTTCAAGTAACAAAACTGAAAGAAAAAAATTAGTTTTTGACACCCAAAAAAATCTGTACCCATCTGTACTTTATGACAAAAATCTGTAATCTGTACCGTACACAATCTGTACCAAAAAAATCGGAAAAATCTGTACTTTTCCAGATAAATCTGTACATGTGGCAACACTGATCGCAGCATCTCCCAGTCAAGATTCGAACAGGCGACAACTTGTTAGGTACATATTATTTACTTTGATTCTCTAACAGGTAACATCGAAAAAAACCGTACGTTCGAGCTAATGACTTTTTTCCACGATTCCCATGTCTCCAGCGGTATATCTAAATATTTTTTAAAAATAAAATGTATTACAAAATTCAAATAAAGCATATGAACAACTCACAAAAATGTTGAGGTCGTTTAATTTGTTCTAAATGATCTTTTCTCTAAAAGAAAAAATGACGGAATAATCTTTTTACAATTCTCATGAATTCTTGGTTTTGAAGGATGATAACTCTCGAACGCATGGTCAGAATGTTGTAATCTTGTTTCCAAAATGTCAAGAAGTGTATTATAAACAAACTTTTCATATTGTTCGTTCAAAACAAATTTCATAAGTTGCTCTAAAGATCTAGGTCAGCAGGCGGTCTTTCTCGTTGGAGGGTTAAATCTTCAAAACTGAAAAACTTAAATGCAGTTTACTCATTTGGCCCATGAGATCCCATTGTCATTTATACATGCTCTTATACATAAAGAGTGGATGTTGCAAAAACATTATAAGTCAGCTGCTACATTCTGCTACTACCCAAGAATCATCCCCTTAAAGTTTGCGATGAAAAAAGCAAAAAATTTAAACAACTTGAAAACCGGCAATTGTAGAGTTTCCACATATTTTACAAAAATATGCAAATTATTATTGTCTACAACTTTGCAGAACACTTCATGTTTATAAGAATTGAAATAAAAGAGCTATGTGAAAAATGCCAATATTAAGGGGGTAGCCGCAAGTTTCGCTCCGTAACCTTTTTCCCTTAAGAGATAGCCACTTTCTTTCTTCAATAAAGTTGCTCAAAACAATATTACCTACAAATATTTCTCACCAATCGAAGACGGTAAGCTTGAAACTAAAAGGTTATTTTTTCTATCTGTTGTGTTATCCCCTTAATCCCAAATTTTACAATACTATTATAAAGTTCTCATAAATCGAAGAAACATTGCAGAAGACAGTAAGTTGATATCTTTGGTAGTTTCGTCGCAAATATCGATGTCCGTCTTCTTTTGAATCCGTCCCACTGTGCGTCGTCGTCCGCAGCATAGAGCCGAGTTGGCTCGTACTGTTTCAAACAGTTCGATCTTGAGCAATTTCTTGGTCGTCTCAGAAGTCGCAAATTACTTTTGACCTGCTCGAGCCAACTTGCATGCTGAGTCCCTCTGTCCCGGTGGTGAAGAGAACTGTTTTCATAGCGATGTCGTCCGTCCTCCTTAAGACTTGTGCGGCCCTGATTTTCGCCAGATGTATGATGGGAATCTCTCCAAGTAGTGCCCGTAGCTAGTGATTCATCCGGCTCTGAAATTCTCCTGTTTTAGTTTGTACGCTTCCAAATATCGTCCGCAGCACTTTCCGTTCGAACATATTAAGAGCGCGTAAGTGCTCCGTAAGCAGCGTCACAGTTTCAAGTCCATAGAGAACTACCGCTCTAATAAGGCTTTTGTACATTGTCAGCGGCGTTTGCTTCTTGATCATCGAGTTTTGCGAAGAGCAAAGTAGCTCCGATTTCCCGCTTGAGTGCACCGCTGGATCTCCGTACAAGTGTTGTTTTCCGCGGTCACCAGTGATCCCAAATGCACGAATTCATTTACCACTTCTAGTTCGTCGTCGTCCACGGTTACCGGCCGTGGGAGGCGCGCGTTTGTTTTCTTTGAGCCTTTTCCTTTCATGTTTTTGATCTTCAACGCATTTATTTCTAGCTCAAACTTCCTCTGCCGCTGCCGTCGCAAAGCTCCTGGCTGTGATATCAAAGTCACCTGCAAAGCCTAGGAGCTGGCTAACCTTGGTGAAAATCGTGCCTCTCGTTTCGATGTCTGCTCGTTGAATTATCCCCTCAAGAGCGATGTTGAATAGCATACAGAATAAGCCGTTACCTTGTTTCAACCCTCGCCGCGTATCCCCAAGATGCGCACGAAACACGTCACTCGATCCAATGTAGCTCTGATCAGTCGCATCAGTCAGTTGGTCTCGATCGATTATACCGTATGCTGCTTTGAAACCAATAAAGATGTGATGTGGGGACACGTTTTATTCCCGACATCTCTGCAAAATCTGGTCCGTAGCTGTGCGAGCACTCATGAAGCCCGCCTGTTGATTCCCTACGCAACCCTATGCTATTGGCGACATATGTCGGTTGGATGTGGGAGGCTGGACCTAAGAGAGAACGTTTACCAGGGTTATGCCGCGGTAGTTGCAGCAGTCGAGCTGATCACCCTTTTTGTATATGGGGCAAACCACTCCTTCTATCAATTCCCTTGTCACCTTCTCTTCCCTGCAAATCTTTTCCCTAGGCTCTGCCGGTAGGCGGTCCTTACCAGCGGCTTTGTTGGTCTTCACTCTTCAGCAACCCGATTTCTCATTTGACTTTTTGGAGATCAGGTGCTGCGACATTACTAACTTCCATGGGCACTTCTAGGTTAACGTCCGTTTTGCCTTCCTCTGCAACTTCGCCATTGAGGTGATCATCGAAGAACTGCTTCCACCTGTCGACCCCTCGCGCTCGTTTGTGATTAGATTCCCTTCCTCGTCCCTACACATGCCAGTTTTCGGTGTGTAGCATTTAGGAGTTTTGCTCACCTTCTCGTAAAACTTGCCCGAAACAGTTGTTCTAATTCTTGACGGCCTCTGTCCTCGTTTTGGCACTTTCTACTCCTCAGTATCGTGCTCTACGATGTCTGACCGTATTCTGCCCCAATCGTTTTCGAGGTTTAAAGTGCCTAACTCCTCGTCAGAAGGCAATGCCTCATAACAGCTTGGGTCATTCGTGACTTCTGTGGGGCTGAGATTTGAACCCGGGTCCTCGGCGTGAGAGGCGTGAATGTTAACCACTATGCCGGGATTGAACCCATATAAATATTATGAAAATGTATTGGAAGTAAAAGTAGTAGTCGTTTTGGATACAATGACAGAAATTCCGCAAATATGGTAGTTAACATAAATATAAAGCCCTTGTATAACTCGTTTTAGTTTTCATTACCCCAGTAGTGTATAACTAATCCAGTTCACTCTATTTTAGTATATCATTGTCAAATAGACCGTTCCTCAACGGAATACCGAATTATTGTTCAAAACATTATATCAATGTCGAAATGTCTAAAGTTTCATTTCAAACTTTTTAAATTAAGTAGAGGAATACAATTTTAAAAAGCAACCAAAATTGAAACAGTTTTACGCTCCCAGGATCACATTGTGAGCCACAAAGGCCACCATTAGCAACATCCGGATAGAATCCTGTCGCATTTGCCCCGTTGGACCCGCAGCATCCAGCCAACAGTCTGCATCTAATTGACATTCAGTGCCACGCACGTCGCTAATAAGACTCCACCGAGAGGGGGAAAACCGCCGCAGTTCGTGGCTTGAGCAAAGTGCAAACACAAATGCCGTTTGCTGGAAAAACAAAGCAAACCCGGAGCAAGCGGATCAGCGGAGCATCATCGATACGGCGCGGCGCGCTGGCTGGCTGGAGACGATGATGACGGCCGTCAATAGTATAAACGTCGAAAAACATTTCAGATTCAGAAAAAAAGCAAGCGGAAAGCAATTTAAGAACTGTGCAAACAGTGCGTTCTGGCTTTACACGGTCGGTACTTATCTGCCACCAGAGGACAGCGACCGGGTCCAATATTGTTCTGTTAACATGGGAACGATTCGGTTCATGTGCAATTTGGTTGCTATGCTGGGGGCATGGCACGCGAGAGATGTCACTCAGCGAGATGATCGATTGCTGGTTCGAATTGAGCCGAAGAAGGGTAGAATCCTCCTTCTTCTCCTCTTCGAGTGCATACAGTATAACCTTTTTAACTTACATTGTTTTTTTTTTATGATTATTACTTGTCGGACGCATTTGTGTTACTTGGTGATGGATGTACTTAACAGAGTGACCTATCAAGATGGTAAATCTTTGCACCCTCCTCCTTTGCTCGCAATAATATGCAACTCGCGGCGGGCGGCGGCCTTGTCGTGGTGATTCCACTTCTTTGAAGAGGGCTGATCGGGAGGTGGACGGGCGTATGTTTGCGAGCGAAACACTTAAGTGGTTAATTTAGTTGTTGCCTGCTTATCGTTCGGATACGCTGCCGCAGTAGTGGGAGTATTGTGGGAACAAAATTACTGCACTAAAAAACGGTTGATTCGATTTACAACCACATTGCAATTTTAAGATTTAAACAGTGAGATTAAAAAAATAGAATCAAGGAAAGCTGATTAATGTATTGCACGAAATAATTTATAAGGTTTGAACAAAAGCTCCGGAACGCTTTCATTATCCGATTCGGAGAATGGCCTTCAACTGGATATGAGTTTGAGTTTGGGCAGCTAGGAAAAAGAGTTACATGGCAGCATATCTTCCTCATATGTTGCTTGGGGGATGATATTGAATCATCACAGAAATGAATGTGTTGTAACATGCCAGCTGTCTTTTAGCAGTCAATTAGTGTGCTATCAAATGGCTATAAACTGGTCAAACGAGAGACATCACCGAGCAGCATGTGATGACATCGTATACCGATAGGCCGCAATATTGTAAATTTATGTAAGCCGATTACTGGCACATCGATTGATTCACTCATGTGGCTAGTGTGATGTGTTTTACGGGTGGCTGAGATCAGATGAATCTACATATATTATGCAAATTGTTGCACTGAAGGACAACAGAGAGCCGTTTACTATTTGCAAAGCTTATATAGTTGGCTTACCACCCAAGATTAAAAATAATCGCGTTTCCGCGTTACAATACGTTCATTATCCGCTAGCTGACGATTACTTTTTTCCAATCTATAGTAGGTAATAATAATATTATTCATGAAAAAATAAAAGCTCAGAAAGTGTCATGTGTCAGTATAATATATATGACAGCTGAAGATTGGTGCTACTCGTCTGCAGCTCATCACAAAATACGAACTCACTGGAAAGCTTACTAATCTTTAACAGTTTAGCACCAAGCTACCTGTTGGATTAAACCTACATCAGGGGAGCAATACATCATCGGGCAATAACTCATCCACCACATCTGGCTGGTTATTCATTGCTTTCCCTACCGGCCAAGCTCATTTGATCCCTGGAGTAAGCGTAGATGAGAGATCATTCATAAATTTTCGAAATGACTTGCTCCAAACAATACTGCCCGTTTATGGGCATTCCACACGTGAGATTTAGAGACACGATATCATTCCACCTATCTTTTCCATGAAGTTGCGGTCCCTCGGAATTGCCTCAGACACGCATCCAGCAGAAAGTTTGAATTTTCGGTGCATTGCGTTGTATACAACGCAAAACAAGTGGTAACTAATATTGAAGAAATAACAACCACTCGAAAACATTCGAAACTCGCTTCCCAAAACTTCACTTGAGAGGGTAAATATTTTGACTGCACACCCACCACCGTTGTTGGTCGCCGCGTTGGTCCGCGGGAGTTTATTACTGCGTATACGAGCGATACTGAGATGATCCCCTCGCCGCACTGCACCGCACCGGTGATGCGCTTTAACACATGCTGAATAGTAAAAGCCGATTCAGAGATTATGGAGCCGTATTTATGGCCCTTTACTGCAGCTTCTGTGGGTCGTAAAAAGGGTCGCTTTGTCCGTGGAGCCGCGTTCGGCGGTTTATGATAGTTGCTCTGTGGTTCCAATGCTCGAAGAAAATGTGTTAATAATATCATAAAGCATGTAATTGTTAGGAAAAAGCAAGTCATTATTAGTTTTCTATCGTTAACGTAGTGACGGGCAATTAATAACAAAGATGAATTTCGAAAAACTTGAAACTCAACAATGTAAGCTTATGGATGATTAACTCTATTCGCTTCGGGCTGTTTTTGTGATCAGACTAGCTGTACCCTGCGTGCGTTGCCACGCGTTCAACTCATAAGTCAATCAAAGGTACCAAACCGAATACTAAAGCCCTTAGTATGGAGTAATTTTTCAATTTGCTGTTTTGCTTCTTTTTTGTATCGAACTGTCGTGATTGCATAGATCGACCAGAGGCATACTTAGAATAAGCATCGAATTTTGGACCCCATCAGCAGATGTACATAATATGGACACTTACTGCAAAATCAAGTGTCCAAATTATATACAGCTGTTGACGGGGTCCCAAATAGATGGGTTACCCTTATTAGTTGCCTTATATAAAGCCTTAGATGTGAATTTTTGAAGCAATCGGGTAAGTAGTTTTGGAGTCTATAATGGACAAACAAGCAGACGGATAGACATTTTCTTTTATATATTTGATTAGCTGACGACCCGATCTCGCTCCTTTTCTGACTCCCAGCCAATTAGGGTTGGGAGTACCGCCAGGATTTTTGAGAACCGGTATTTCGGTACTGGAAGGATCAGTACCGGTAATACCGGTACCCAAAGTTAAAAAAAAATCCTTGTTCTTTGAAAAATCTGCTAATACTTTCATTTGAGGTCCAATTCTTAAGTCACTTCACCTCACCTTGCAGTTACCATTTCATTTGTACTGTCACTTAGGTAACAGGAGTCACCCAGGTACTTTCAAAATCGCTAATTGTATTCTCATCCAAGATCTATGAGAATAGGGCCCTTGTAAAAATGAACAAAGCTAGCGATTGCAGAAATTGGAGTGATTCCAAACGACATCTGGCGAAAGTCGGGAGGCTGCGATGGGTCGGCAATGTCGCAAGGATGATGGATAACTGTGCACCGAAATCTGTTCTTTTCAAAAAACCCGGCGGTACCATAAATAGAGGGGCCTAACGACCAGGTTGAAGCCGACTTCGAGAAGCTCAATGAATTGGTGACAAGTAGCCTAGGACCAAGTACAGCGGAGATAAGTTTTTGATACAACACAACCCTCCGGTTGTATGCTGCTAGAAGAGAACCTGCCAGACGCTGAAAATACTTTCTCAGCATGTATCGCTGAAGGACAGGCTGTACTCAGGGTACCGAAAAGCATACTTGCTCTTCAATCCTTGAGTTACATCGAAGCGAATTCATTCCGCAGAGTGTTTTGGTATACAGGTATAATCGAACTTCTTAAAGCTTGAACAGCTATAGGCGACTGAAGTCCGTTCTAATTTTTCCTTCATGATCAGCTAGCATATTCATTCCAAAAACTAACGCTCAACAATTTCCTCAATCTCGTTACTGGTGTTAAATCGTTGTAGTAACTCATCCGCTTGCTTTATCAAACTATAGCGCGTAGGTTTAGAAATTATTTTAAAATTTTTATCTTCGATTTTACGGCCGAATGTTAGAAAACATGCATAATTGATCAGTACCGAAAGTACCGGTTTTCTCTTGGGCCAGTACCGGTATTTCGGTATTAGAAAATCAGCCGGTAGTACCGGTATTCCCGGTTCCGGTACTCCCGGTATCCCAACCCTACAGCCAATTGTACATCTTTTCAACGTAACGTAATCAACGTAATTTTCCTCGCTTAGTTGGCGGCCTTCTCCACCTACTCTTTGTAAGCTCCACTCCTTTGTTTCCCAGTCATTCGCACTGAATGGTCAGGTTCTAAATCCGAGATATACAGTTTTTTACGAGCCATAATGGTGGACGGCATAATTCAAATTCTGTTCAAATATGACGAACACGGATTATGCTGTCCGCCATTATGGCTCGTAAAAAGCTAAATACGAAGCGTGTGCTGTTTTCGGCTTTTTACAAGAAATCGGGCAACCTGGTTTATTTCGATTAGTAACAATTCTAAGTTTTATTACGTTCCGTGGTTTCCCTTTGTTGTTTCTTCAATTATTCCTTCAGTGGTTTTCATCACCAATTTCATAGAACCGCTAATAAAACTATGAGTTCCACCAGAACTTTCTGATGACCGCTATAAAACTGCCTTCCAACCAAGAGAGGCCCACTCTTCAGAAGGTTTCTATAACCTCTAACGGGTGACAACTAAAATTTTGGAATTTTTTTCTCGAGCTGTCAAAAAAAGACAAAGATACTTGAAGAAGATCTGATCTACCGAAATTAAAGATACATTATTCATTGTTGAAAAAAATTAGTGTACATTTGAAAATGGTCCGCAATCGGCTGTTCGGCGAAGCTTTCGTTTGACGTCGAAACAGGATCGTTGTACGACCGTCATGTCAACTTTGCGAATGCATCTCTTGATTCTACCAATCAACTGTTTGCAATTCGTGGCTCTCCAGTTATTTTTGTACTCCACGGCACTCAAAATCCCGAATAAATCGTCGATTGGGCGCACTGAGACAGATTTTTCGGGTCGGGGTTTTTGGGTAAAAATGGGATCGAGTGAGTATTCAGGAACGATTGTGTTATATTTGGCCTAATGCGATGAGGCTCTGTCCGGTCAAAACACGTATTATCCATCTGCATGATGGTTTTGTAGAAATGGGATCAAAATTTTCTTCAAACATCGTCTGCTGCATCTTAATTGATAGCCAAACCAGAGGGCTTGTTGTTGAAGAAACGAGAAAGAGAACGATGTCCTTCTGCGTCCATAATTTTGGCTGGTCTTCCACTACCTTGCTTGCGAATAGTTGTTGGGCATCTTAGGATATGGTATACAGTCGAAGCCGTAACGTATTCGCTTTTTAAAGGTGGTACCGTAATCATGAACCAAAATGAAAACCAAGTGGACACATTCCAGCGTTACGGGACACAATTAGCACTCATTGTTACCGTATGAATCGCCTCCTGTTTCACCAATTTTTTGGCAAATACCTTGTAAAATAGTTATTTAAAGAGTACTTCATTTCCCACTAGAATACCAGGGATGTGATGAAATAGGAACCGATCCGCTCTTCCCCCTCCTTCACCAAAAATTTTCATTTCTTTCCCCTACCGTCCCTTCATCAATTGTAGAACCATCGTTTCAAAAAAATATTAATATATGTATGACCTCATTCCAAGGTCAAGACTAAAAAAAAAAATCTTGAGATTAGTCTATTACATAAGAACGGGGCCTTCCCTCGAAAACCCGCGCCGAGAAACGCGGCTAACATACGCTGACGGACGAACAGCGTCACGTGCAGTACCTTGCAAGTCGTAAGGGCCGGCACAGTGTCGTCGTCCTGAAAGTAAATAGTAGTTAGATTAAAACTTCTCGCTCGGTGGTAATCTGCAATTGATGCAGAAAGCGGCACAATATGTGTCGATAACACAACCAACACGCGTAGCTATCCTTGAGAAGTGGATTTTGCGGTCTCCTTTTGTCCAGCGCCTCTATGGTTCAAAGGTACAAGTACCAACGAACCACATGCCCTGGAGGGTGTTGTGGGTTCGAATCCGGTTATAATCTCAGATTACAGCTTGGTTCGACTCATGCACCTTCCAGCATTGGACAAAAGGTAGGAGTCAAAATGACTACAAGCATAGCTACCAATACCCCCCCCCCTTCCTTTCCGCTCTTCCCCCTCCTTCACCAAAAATTTTCATTTCTTTCCCCTACCGTCCCTTCATCAATTGTAGAACCATCGTTTCAAAAAAATATCAAGTTTTTAGTCTTGACCTTGAAATGCGGTTATACATATATATTAATATTTTTTTGAAACGATGGTTCTACAATTGATGAAGGGACGGTAGGGGAAAGAAATGAAAATTTTTGGTGAAGGAGGGGGAAGAGCGGAAAGGAAGGGGGGGGGGGTATTGGTAGCTATGCTTGACTAGTAGTCATTTTGATTCCTACCTTTTGTCCAATGCTGGAAGGTGCATGAGTCGAACCAAGCTGTAATCTGAGATTATAACCGGATTCGAACCCACAACATCCTCCAGGGCATGTGGTTCGCTGGTACTTGTACCTTTGAACCATAGAGGCGCTGGACAAAAGGAGACCGCAAAATCCACTTCTCAAGGATAGCTACGCGTGTAATATTTTACACATGTATTTTTTATCGTTCAAGGATGAAATCAACTTATGTTACTCTTTTACTTGGAGCCTATTCGAATAATCTGCATAAGTAGATAAATAATAATAAAAATTATTGTTATTTTATCTTACAAGCTAAGGAAACGATTATGTGACGAATTTTTAACACTGGCTCAGCACAAAACTCTTCGTTTGGTGAGGGAACTGCATTTTTCTGCAAATAATATCCCGCATTGTGCACCTTACTGGACCCCTCAGTCTAAAAGTGCGATTGGCACAATAAGTGCGGCATAGCTAGATTGCTGCTGTGGTAAGAAAGTGAAAGAGCTACAACGGCAACGTTATATACATTGGCATTAGAGAAAATAATCTGGATTAATCCAGGTACAGCTGCAAAGCACAATATTTAATGTATCGTTTTTTACTGCTCCTGTAATCAATTTTATGATGGATTTATTTACTGATAAAAAAAAAAGTTATCCAGAAGGAGAATCAAATTGTTTCAAGATTTTTGGCAGATTTATAGTGCATTAAACGATTTGCGTTGAATGTGTAATTTTTTGCTTACACAATATTTACAAAGAGAAAACAAAAAGATTCCATCAAGAAGACTGGAAGCACTCCCAAAAGTCGAGAGACAATAACAGCAATACTCTCTGCTGAGTTGTGTGTGTGTGTGTGTGTGAGTGTGTGTGTGATATTTATTGAATAATTTCAACCAACCCACAATCACGCATACCCAAATCACGCATCCTACAAGAGGCATGAAAACCCAGCATCTTTTCAGCTGTTTTTCAATTACATGGTGAACTTTTCTTTAACTCAACCATAAATACATTTTGGGACGATAGCAAATAGCATTTTACATTACATATTACAATAAATTCCATATATACAACAAAGCCTTGGGCTTAAACCGTCATTTGACATTACCCTTCTTTATCGACAGACTTCGCAGCCGGCTGTTAGAGTACAGGAAAATTACGGGGCCAGTGTAACGATCCTACTGACTCTATCTAGCAAGCACCGCCTAGCCGAGATTCGAACATACGACGACTGGCTTGTTAGACCAGCATCGTACCTCGAAGCTAACTGGGCGGAAATTCCATATATACGCATACAATTACAATTGCTCAAGTATTAAAAGTCAAAATGTAGTTTACTACGATTGTACTCTACTGCCAAATGTCGAATTGGCTCCTGCAGGCTATAGTTGGTACGGTGTGTTCCTATACATTAACGCTGTTGATGTTGTTGAGAGCGCAAAGGGTAATACAGTTGGAGTGAAGATAGTACAACAGGGCTATCGTATCTCCCCACTAGTATCTTGCGTGCCACACTAGTGATGATATATTTCCGCCGTTGTTCAAGTGAGGTAATGCCAATTAAACTACATAGGTTTTCGTAAGATGGTAGACTTTTGGGATTCCTCTAAGGCAGCAAATGGCAAATTTTTCTGACGAAGCGTTTCTGAATTTTTTCAATTCCTTGAGACCAGTAGTGGGGGTCCCACACAGGGCAGCTAGTTTATAAAATGGAACGAACCAGCGAACAGTACAAAGCGCGCAGTATTCCAGGGTCTTGAAATTCTTTGCCAATCCTTAGTACCATTCGCAGTGGTCGAGTTGCTTTGCTGATGATCATCTCGTAATGTTGTCTAAGCGTTATTTGCTCATCCAAAATAACTCCGAGATCAGTAGCCCTATCACCACGTTGCAAGACTTGATCATTGAAGCAGTAGTCGTATACCAATGTATGTTTTTTCCGGGAGAAACTGATGACGGTCCATTTTAACATACTTATAGTCATACGGTAGCGCACCATTCAGAAAATCGGTCAATCAGGTGTTGAAGTCTCAGACAATCGTCGGAGTTGCGAACGATCATGTAGATTTTGGCATCATCCGCATAAAGCAATCTACTGCCGGACGGTAATAGTCGGGATAATGTCGTTTATAAACAAAGAATACAGTAGTGGTCCTAACGTGCTACCCTGAGGTACTTTCGAATTATTTTGGAACCAACAAGATAGAGACGCACCAAGTTTTATTGCCATCCTGCGGTCTCGAACATAAGAATCGAGCCAGGCTTTTAAACCAGCAGACACACCCAGTTTATCAAGCTTAGCCAGCAGAATTGCATGGTCCACGCGATCAAATGCAGCCTTCAAGTCAGTGTAGACTGCATCAACTTGAAAACGTTGGTCCATTGCGCGCAAGCATAGAAAGGTGAACTCCAGCAGGTTAGTTGAAACAGATCTTCCAGGAAAAACCCATGCTGTAAAGTAGACATATAGCACTTAACATGAAACCAGAGATGCTTACAAACAATTGCCCCGAAAACTTTTAAGAAAGCGCACAGAGAAGTAATTCCTCGGTAGTGTTCTACATTCCGTTTGTCACCTTTCTTGAACATAGGAAACATGAAGGAGGACTTCCAAATACGAGGATATTGCTGACATTGCATGGAGAGATTGAATAATGAAGTGATTGGCGATTTCAAAACCACACAGCATTTCTTCAACAGCACAGCAGGGATGCCATCAGGTCCCGGGTAATAGCACTGTTTCATTTTGCCAACGGCTTCAGCAACTTCAGCAACTTCAGCACCAGTAACGCTGGACGTTTCAGCTACAATCTCATCACTCGGAACAAAACGTAGTGCTGATGCTATACTTTTAGATGAAGCGCACTCATTACTGAATACTCCAAATAGACCGAAAACAAACTGTCGCTGAAGTAGTTTTCTCCTGGCTGATAGTGTATCGATGTCAATAAGCTACGTTCAACGTATGGAGGTAAATTCGTCGTATCGTTCCACGACAGGATACGCACGACAGGATGGACTCAATTCTATTCGCATGAACCGCGAAGTAGGGGGCCCATACAATAACCCCATACTCAAGCACGCTCCGTACGAGTGTACAGTATAACGATTTCAGCGCATAGATGTCTTGGAAGTCGCTAGTGTTCCTTTTCCAAAGGCAGAGGTTTATAAACATTGCCGAGAAACGCTGCAACGGCTCAGTGAGTTTATTTCTAAGATTTGGGAGGAGAACCCGATCAGGAGAGCATAACAAAATTATAACTGATCCTATTATTTTTCGACCGATTTTTTGCTAACAACGGCTGTTATAGTTTAGCTACTGCAAGTGGTTAAAATAACTCAAATTCTAACAAAACTGCTTAGCAGTGATAGCAAAAATATAATAAAGTTTGTTATGTTTTGAACAAAATTATATCAAAATTTGTTACCATATTTCTAACAAATTGTGTTATAATTTTGATAAAACAAAAACTTCTTTACCTCTGTCTACTATATCGACATTTTCCCGACCTATTGTCAAAAATAGTACTTATCGTATTTATCGAGAACATTTACAAATAGCAACAGAAAAAGATTTTCACATTTTTTCAATTTCAAAAAAAGCGCACCCTTTCAGTCGGAATTGAACTCATGACATACCGCACACGATGCCATCGTCTTAATTACTGTACCAGAACTACTCTTGAATGTAGGTAGTTTAAATGCTCATATGATTTGACCGATAGCTTATTCTGTCAGTTGTCAGTTTTTGCTGTTCGATCTGTCTATAAATAGATCTCTTTTGGTACGACACCGTGATCAAGAAAAAGAAATCGAATCCGTTTTATCAGTGTTGCACCGTTCTGACAGTTTTGCTCGAAATGCTTTCAAATATACCAGAAAATAAATTGAAGTGAACCTGGCCATTCAAACTTTTTTCTAAAAGAGTTTTATATTTCAGGTTTTGATTCTATAAATGTTATTGCTGATTTTGGTAGGAACCAACCACAGTAAAGCTTAAAAACAATTATGAACCTAATTATTTTAGTGATGCGTGGAAGAAAATATTTCTCAATTCTCACGAGGTTTTGTTAGTAAAGGATTGGAGAAAACACTTGTTGTTTTTAAATTTTGTAAAGAAGTCGTAAACTAAGAAAAAAACTAAAACATTTTAATTTATCGTTAATTATTTTTTTCATAATGTGTTTGCTCGATTACGTTTTGTTCCAAGCATCTACCAACAAAATAAAAGTTTGAGAGATTTTCTTTTTAATCCTAATTCGTTGTTCGTTTCAATTCGTTGTAAGAACCTAATATAGTGCAGAAAATACATAAAAGATGGCTTAACAGGAGCGGCATTTTGCATCGAGTATATTTCTAACTGCAATAGTTTATGTTTTCATTTTATACACTTGCTGTTGTCGGATGCTTAAAAAATTGTTATCCAAACAAACAAAAAAAGTCTAGAATTGACGACAAAATTTTCTTAATGCCAAATTGATAGATATAAGAATTCGCTTCATGTAATCATTATTTCGTTCTGATGCACTGAAACTGAACACTGAAAACTGAACAACTGAATAGGACTTAGATTGCAATTTGCAATTGCATTTGAAATTAGACACGAAATTTCACTTTGAATTTCATTTGAAATTGCATGTCAAATGGACATGGTATTGGATTTGATATTGAACCAAAAATTTGAAATTGGACCAACTTGAAATTGGACATTAAATTCGAATTAAATTTAGAATTCAGATTGAATTCAAAATAAACATGAAATTTGACTTGAAATAGTACTTGAAATTTTACTTGAAGCTAGGCTGGTATTGCATGTAAAATTTGGCTTGAAATCAGATTTGAAATTATACATAAAATTTGCGTTAAATTTTATAGAAAAGGCATGGCACGTTCCCCATTGTGCGTCCCGGGCACACCAGTGATGATATGTAACAGTTTTAGTAGTGGCCATCAAAGCCCTAATTCTCCTATATAACTCAATGAGTTATAACTATCAGAATCTGTTACAAACTTGAAACTTTTATTTTCACTTCCTGATCAGTTTATTTCCGATTTGTAACACAATGTGTTATAAATATCAGAATGTGTTATAAATTTGATGTTATCTTGTTATGCCCTCCTGATCGGGAAGCCACAGGTGGAATGGGTTTAAGAAGAGGTTTGTCCCATCTACAAAACGGAAGCCCAGCTCGACTGCTGCAACTACCGCGACATAACGCTAATAAACGCCGCCTACAAGGTACTGATCTTGCAGAAATGTTCGAAGTACAACGTGCCCACGCATCAAATCTTTATTAATTTCAAAGCATCATTCGATACAGTCGATTGAGATCGCGTATGGCGGAGGATGTACGAACACGGTTTTACGGATAAACTGACGCGACTGATCAGAGCTACTTTGAATCTAAGCGGCTAAGGTCTCACCAGCTATTCTGATGCACGATTTTGACTCATCCAGCATCGTACGAACCAACGGAATTCGTTTCGTCAGAAGCAGTAGAATCAATATATATAGAATGCCAGTGTTACTGCAGTGCTCGTGGTAAACATCACACATTTGAAAATTATGTATTTACATTGTATGCGCATATGTGTGAGTGATCGATTCGAAACGGGAATCTGATTGTCAAACTAAAAAGGCAATCCAATAAAAAATCTTCCTGCTTTTCCGTGAATCACGTAGGATAAACCACCCGATTTGATCGTTTTGGGGTATTTCGTCGGCAGGAAAATTTTCTATTGGGCCATTTGACAATGTAGTCCCCGTATCCAAGACACGAACCAGCAACATGTTTGCCACCAAAATATCCATGAAACACCAGCGACACTGGCATTCTATATATATTGATTATACTTCAGAAACCCATGTTCTAGCATTATCTGCCACAGCTCATTTCGTTTGACTGAATCGTACGCCGCCTTAAAGACACACGAACAAATGATGAGTCTGGAAGCTGTACTCCAGCAACTTGTCTAGTAACTGACGTAGGGTAAACATATGATCCATCCTGAAGCGACCCTCACGGAAACCAGCTTGGTACTCGCCAACGAAGAACTGCGCTAACGGTCTCAGACTACAGAACAGCATTCGGGAAACCGCCATATAGGTAGAATTGAGCAATGTGATGCCTCGATAGTTTTTATAGTCGAGTCGAGGTTCTGTTTGCAAATAGTTAGAGGTTGTACGAATGGTCAAACTGCGTTTGATTTCTATTTTCATGATGCGTCTCAGTTGGGTACAGTTTTGCTTTTATTGCGTCCAATTTCGTCTGTTCTTGACTTTATTGTAGTTCGATAACTTTGTTGGGATTTTGTTTCAATATTGTATTTGAATTTCAATTTTATTGAGAGTCTATTTCAGCTATGATATAAATTATACGCTGTATGCACAAAGGAAAAAGTCACGTGAAAGCAACGATGGTTATTAATTAAAACAATTTCGTGAGGTTGGAGCAATTTTCGGCAGAAAATTAAAATATCATTTTCTTTACTGCGTATTGATAGGCGAAGCGTGTTCGTCAAAGAAAATATGTAAATTTTATTATCCAATAAAACATTTATATTAATGAATTGGTATGTTTTTCACACTGAATTTCATATTCCAGTTTTTTCTGTTCCATTTGTGCCACTTTCGATGCTCAATTCAAGAATGCACAATCCGAACGGTCAACCTAAAGAAAGAAATATTTATTTCCGATGTGAACGCATTCGCATTCAATGAAAACTGCAAAAGCACAAGGACTATTATCCGGTACGCAGAATTGATCATTTCGAAAAAAAAACATCTGCCAAACATAAGTTGAATGGCTTTCTGAAGCGTGTGCACCCGGTTGAATGAATTGTTGATGCGAGCGAATACATCTCGGTTTCGAATAAAAATCAATAGAGATGATTTATTAAACGTGACATTTACGGCCGAACGGCAGCACTTGAGTCACATAAAAAGGAAGCGAATGGCGTCCGTCAAACACATTATGGCCAATAAAAATTTAAACAAACCTTTTATGGTCATTGTGCAGAATGCTGCTGTAGGATTGTACAAAAGGGGTAAGTGTGATAAAATACCAAAAAAGAAGATTTTTTCTTGTTTTTGAGCAATTTTCGAAAAGAATTCATATAAGCACTAACCAAATTTTAAAGTCGTTGACTTTTTGGACATTATCGCAATAGAAGAAAATTCAGTTTTGAAATTTATCTCTTTAAAAATTTGTAAATTAAAAATAAGAAAATAGAACATCGTTTTAAAATTTTAATTTGCAGAATAAATGATTCTTGGAACAGTCTGACAAACTAGACAAAAATTAAAAAATAGAAAACATAAAATGCTTACGTAAAGAGCCGACACCCTGACATAGTCACTTTTTTGAGTCATTTGTATAATTAACAGATATTTTATTGTAGTTTATAACATAAACATAATTCAAACGTTGGCGTTGATTTCTGACTTTTAAAATCTGCCAACATGTTTTCGAAAAACTAATGCTCCTAACCTACAACATTGCAACATTTAACAGCTAATTTAGTGTCTATCACCTTTTAATGGCTTGTTTGATCATTTTAGGTAGTGTCCGAGCACAAACGCATAGAAATGCTTTATACTGCATGCTATTAGAATATGGATGAGCATGAGATTTTTTCCATTTAAAAACTACGTTTATGCGAAACAAAGTGGTAACAAAATTGCTTAGTTCAAGTTTCAAATTTACTTAGGGATCAATTTGAGTTTTATTTTGAATGATGGGCCAATTTCTGAGCAGCTTGTAATTCTAACTGGAAATCATATTGGGATGTATGTATTTTGAATTATTCAGCATTTTCAAACATCAATAGAAGCACTTTGTTTTTAAATATCTGTAAAGAATTTCAAATTTCAAAAGAAATTTTGAAGTATCTTTAACTCTCTTTTAATCAAAAGTATCTTAGCATATTAACAACTGAGGATTGTGAAAAATGCTCAACATATCAAAACCATTTGATTCCGAAATCCTCTTAAAACTAATCAAACCGTTCCCATGGACATTTATCATCCGCACACAGCCTATCTCCGTACGGTTCAGCGTAAATTCTCACCTCCCACCAGTCAGTCCTAAATCACGGCACAATCTTTGCACATCATATCGTTCAAAAATTCATACAGACATTCCAGCCATCTGATTCACATTACCACATACACACACACATGCTTAAACCGCAGCCTCCTCTCAAGAAACGCACGGTCGCCACTCGCCGAGGAAGCGTGCATAAATTTTAATAATTTTATTATCTCCCAGCTCATAATTCACCCGACCGAAGGCAGCCAGCAATGAATGGCATGAATGGCAGCCGAGTTGGCTTAACCAGCAACACCGCGCCCTTCTGCTGCAGTGCGGTAACCGACCAGCAGCAGCAGCAGCAGCAGCATTGAAAGGCGCTCTCGGCTACGCGTAGAACTGTATACATGCAGCTTTTCAGCCGAACAGAATCCCGCGAGTGTCCCAACGATTGCCTGCAAGCCAGCCAGCGGTTCGAATAAAAATAAATAATTTATGCATATGCATTGCTTTCCACACTGCGCTCGCGAAGATACTGATCCCGTGGCATAGCTGTATATGTACATAGAGCAGCGAGCATTACGGTGAGCATTTCACGGACAACCTGGAGTGCCAGTACTTGCCCCGTGGATGCTGTTTTCGGATTTGCCAAGCGCTTGAAAATTACGTTCCCGCAGCTTATGCTTTCGCTCCAGGATAATCACCGAAGTCAGTTGTTACCTACCTACTGCTGGTGTGATGCCGCGAATATGTATGTATGCCATTGCTTCGGGCGCCCATTGCTGGTGGTCCGATTGGTAGGTACGTTCAATGTCACCAAAACACGATACCGAGATTTCGGGTTGGTCTGTTGCCTAGATAATACCGACAGTTTGACGTTGGCAAACGGTGGTCATTTCGTGGCAAGCCTCTGATTAGCCGAAACTGTGAATTGTTTGTCATATTGCGTAGAGCAGTTATCGCGTTGGTAATCAGTACTCCAGGATATGTTCAGTCCACTAGGGAACTTCTATTGAATAAACAAACCCAATGCAATGGTAAACGAAACGGTGGCTCTACTGTTGTCATTCATCTGTTGTGTTAGTAACACTTAACTGGAAAACCGTTTATAGTTTCCTTTAACCGTTAATTGCTCAACGGCATGTCAAAAGGCTCCAGAACCTTGATATTTAGATGAATTTGAGCAAACTCAATTGTTTATTAGGTACTAGGTATATATAGTTTCCTTGTGTCTGACTGTAACGCTAGATCCAAGCAAGCTGTTAAATAAAAATTTTGTAGACTCCAACACACGTTGTGAAGGTAACAATGATTTCAGTCAGTGGGTGGGTGGGTGAAATAGGCAATTTGATGGGCTGCCACATAATGCGATACTGATTTCAATAAGTCCTGCGCTGGAATAAAAACATTTGATTTTAAAACAAATTTTTGAAGCAAACGTCAATTGTTCGAGATTGATGGAGTAAACGTGTGATTTGGCACGTGATGATAAGGACAGCCTATGATTTAATCAAGCTATAATTGATTATTAGAAAGTAGCGCATACTCAATTAAACCGCGAAAACGCATATCCTGTTGAGTATCTTTATACCTACATTTGTTTCTTTCGGAGTTTCTGACGAGAAGCGTAGCTAAAACCCTTCCCGGATTAGGTGTGGGTTGATATCTGAATCACACAGAGGTGATGTAGCGTGTTTTCCTAAACACAGTTTGGTGTTTTATCAAGGAACACATTCAAACTTTGATGATAAAAAAGCAAGAATTCACCAACATGTGGTTTATATGGAACGTGTTGTTCCATGATTTTGTTGCTAAACTGACCCGACCTGAAATATCTCAATATAAAGTAACATAAGTATTGAAGTTCACAAATTTAGGTTTTAACTTTAAGAATTTAGTAGAAGTAGCTTTAGACATTTGCTGTAAAGTTTTTTATTTCAAGTATATTACAAATATTCTAATTTTTCAAAGAACTAGGTCGCAAAAAACCGTCGAAATCTCCAATATCCAAAGATTATGTTTTGCATTGACTCGATTTCAAGCAAATAACTAATCCAAGAGTTTGTCCGGTTTACTAAAACGAAGGTTGTTTTTGTAGTTTTGGTCCAACGAGTGACAGCGGATTGGACAGTAAGCGTCTGCCCGGTATAATTCAATCGATATTTTCTACAATTATAATTTTGGTGAGACCGAATCGAGACACGGTTCTAAAATTGAGTACTTTTTCAAAATGTAATCCCTCGAGCAGCACGTTCCTCGCGATTGACAGATTTTTGCCCTTTTATCTAAGCCCCATTTACTTCCTTTTTAGAGTACATGTGTTTTCCCACGCAACAATGTGAGTTCTATTGTACTCTTATGGTGGTCTTCAAGACCAATGTTGGTCTTAAATACCATCATAAGAGTGTAATAAAACCCAAATTGTTACTTGGGTTAATTAATAGAAGGTTGCCAATTTGAGAGCTGTTTAACTAATAAATTTTACGTTCTACTGAACTGTAAACCATATTACATTTTCAAAGGTGTTGGTATCGTGGCTAGCCACGACGGGTCAACCTAGTATAGAAATAATAGCTGACCCGACAAACTTCGTATTGCCACAAATTAAACTCTATTGTACATAATTCGTGAATCTCGGATGACCTTTGTCACAATCTCGAGTTTTGCAAGTTTCTGAGGAGTTCATGGGTGTTTTAATATACAAATTTTCCTCAGAAAACAACTCCCCCCATTGCTTAGCCTGAAAAAATAAAGCGGATTGCATTTAAACATTCGCCATCATTACAAACCATTTCGCCGAATACCATTTTGCGGAACACCGATTCTCGGTTGACCATAACGCGGTATATAGAGTTTCGCAGAATACCATTTCGCGAAAAACCTTACGCGGGATGTACCATTTCACGGAAAATCTTTTCGTAGAAAGTACCATTTCGCAGGGGTGACCCAACTGAAGGAAAGTAATAGCGATCAGTAGATCTAGGAAAATAAATAAACCTGGATAGAGGTGATCTCTACAGGGGGCTGCCCCCCGCAGTGGCCGGCGCTTCCGACGGCAGGTCGCCGGCAACACTCGCGGCCTGTGGCCGTCTCGCGCTGAATTATCTAATGTTACTATTGATAGTTTTTGGTGGTCTTGTTATTGACTAATGTTTTGTGAAAGACTCTAAAATTTCTCGAGGTCGATTAGTTTTTGAGTTACGCAAAAATTTCTGTTTTATTTGTATGACAGTCCTTACCTTACGGGTAAGGGGTCTCAAACCGTCTTAAAAAAATCCTGCTTCCTAAACCCCCACATGCCAAGTTTGGTTCCATTTGCTTGGTTAATTCTCTAGTTATGAGGAAAATTGTAATTCGTTAGTATGGAAGCCCCCCTCTTGAAAGCGAGAGGGGTTCTTATTCCCCTCGTAAAGAGGGGAGGGGTCTCAATTCACCATAGAAAAAATTGTTGTCTCCAAAAACAACCACATGTAAAATTTTGTTCCGTGCATAGTTCTCGAGTTATGCAAAAATTTGTATTTCATTTGTATGGGGCCCCCCCTCTTAGTGGGGGGAGCGGTTTCTAACCATCATAAGAACCTTCCCTGGCACCAAAAACCCCTACATGCAAATTTTCACTCCGATCGATTTTCGATTCTGTAAGGAACATAGGGCAGACAGAAATCCATTTTTATGGGTATAGATTTGACCTTTTGGCTTTTAACCTGTGGTTGGTTCGCCCCATATAACAAAGTTGTTTCTAGCGAATTCAGAAATTAACCTGGGTTCGTGCTAACTCGTACCCGAAATTTATGAACGATACGGGCAGTTTAACAGATCGACCCGTAAACCGTAATGCTAGACAGTTTTAATCTGCACTTCAAACTGAATGCTGTCAGTTTAACCGAGATGCAATCTTGGTTAATTTATGAACGCTTTGACAGCACTTCGATTAAAACTGAGTGCTAATCGATCTGAGCGAGGTTAATTTATGAATTCGCTATTAGAGGCAAAGGGCTTTTTTGGCTGGCAAAGGGTGAACATGTGCATTCCATAACCTCTGTTCATTAACTCCTATTCCTACCTCCACGAGGTGCCGGCTGGGGTTCGCAACTTCGGTTGTCGTATGCTAACAGGAAAGGGGGCACAGTGGCTCCCGCCCACATTAAGATGGCAGCCCCATCAGCGGGATAAGGACCTTAGGTTAACAGCCTACTGTACCAGAACACACAAAAAGTTACCGAAAATGAAAGAAGAAATCTCTCCGGATTATTGGCAACGACCTTTAGCATGAAAACACGGACACGAATCGGAACATGGAATATACTGACCCTTGCCCAGCAGGGCAAGCTGGCTCAACTTGCAAGGGAAGCTAGCCGCCTGAAGCTTGAAATCCTGGGGCTAAGCGAGGTCCGCTGGCCGGGTACTGGCGAACACAGGACATCATCCGGGCAAGTCTTGCTCTACTCTGGCATACGTGGTGAAAATGCTACTCGAGAAAGAGGAGTTGGATTCCTACTGAGCCCAGGGGCACATGCGGCCCTGATGAAGTGGGAACCAATAAATGAGCGAATAATCGTTGCCAGATTTAGAACACGGGTTAGGAACCTTACGGCAATCCAGTGCTATGCGCCAACAGATGCTGCCGACCTGCAGGAGAAAGAGAGCTTTTACAGCCAGCTGAACAGCGTGGTTGAGAAAATCCCGAAGGGGGACATCCAAATTCACATGGGTGACTTCAACGCGAAGATTGGCTCAAACAACGCGGACCTTGAACGCGTCATGGGACGCCATGGCCTAGGAGAGATGAGCGAAAACGGGGAACTGTTTACAGAATTCTGTGGTAATAACGACATGGTCATTGGTGGATCGCTCGTCCCCCATAGACCAGTACATAAAGTCACGTGGGTTTCCCGCGACGGCCGAACAGAAAACCAAATCGACCACATCTGCATCAGCCGGAAATGGAGAAGGAGCCTTCTTGATGTACGCAACAAACGCAGCGCTGACATTGCATCCGACCATCATCTTGTTATCGCTGAGATACGTCTGCGCGTCGCACGTGTCCAACGACGGAAGGAGAAAGTTGGGTGCCGCTACGACGTCCGCCGATTGGAGAATCCAGAGGTGAAAAGGGCCTTTGTTGAACAACTTGAATCTCGAGCCTCGGAGTTGCCACCTGGTGGAACCGTCGAAGAGCAATGGACCGGCATCAAGAACGCCTTCATCACGACCAGTGATGAAACCCTCGGCAAAGCGCGCAGTGGGCGGAGGGAGTGGATTTCGGATGAAACTTGGAGGAAGATCGACGAGCGGAGAGAGGCGAAAGCCGGCATTGAGCGAGCGCGGACCAGATCGGCTAAGACAGCTGCCCGTCAACGATACGCCGAACTGGAGAGGGCTGTTAAACGTGCTTGTAGGCGGGACAAGAGAGTCTGGACTAACTCCCTAACCGAACAAGGAGAAACCGCCGCCGCCAATGGTGATATCCGTTTGTTGTACGCTATTTCTCGCCGCCTTAGTGGTGTCAGGATGAATACAAAGATGCCGCTAAAGGACAGAGCTGGTCAGCTATTGACTGACCGTACAGAACAGCTTAAGCGATGGACTGAACATTTTGAACAACTCTTCCGAGTTTCAAATGTCAGAGACCAACAAAACCAGCAGCGTACGGCGCCTACAGTTCGTCGAATAAATCGCGTGAACTCGAAGGCGCCATCGCTGGATGAAATTGTAGCAGCCATCAAGAGTATGAAATCCAATAGAGCGCCAGGGATAGATCGTATTTCAGCCGAAATGCTCAAAGCTGACCCATCTTTGTCAGCCCAGATGATGCATCAGCTTTTCAGCAATATTTGGGAAACCGCAACTTTTCCGGTGGACTGGATGCAGGGCATATTGGTCAAAGTCCCTAAGAAAGGAGACCTAACGGAATGCGGTAACTGGCGTGGCATCACGTTGCTCTGTATTACTCTCAAAGTACTCTGTAAGGTAATCCTCAACCGGATCCAGGAGAAGATCGACGCTACTCTCCGGCGGCAGCAAGCTGGATTCCGTGCTGGCCGATCATGTGTAGACCATATCACAACGCTCCGCATCATATTGGAGCAGATCAACGAATTCCAGGACTCTCTTCTGCAGGTGTTCGTTGACTTCGAAAGGCGTTCGACCGACTCAATCACGAAAACATCTGGGGCGCACTTAGGCGTAGAGGAGTTCCAGATAAGCTAGTCCATCTCATCGAGGCTCAGTACGAGGCATTCTCGTGCAAGGTTTTGCACGACGGCGTCTTGTCCGACCCTATAAGGGTTACTGCTGGCGTGAGACAGGGCTGCATTTTATCACCGCTTCTGTTTCTCATCGTTATGGATGAGATATTAGTTGGAGCAATTGACAGTAGACCACATCGAGGAGTGCCTTGGAATCCTCTGACGATGGAGCAGCTAAATGACCTCGACCTAGCCGACGACATTGTCTTGCTCGCACAACGCCGAAACGATATGGAGAGCAAGCTAGATGACCTCTTCGAGAGCTCCCAGTCAGCTGGTCTCACAGTCAATGTAGCGAAAACTAAGTCTATGGTAGTGAACACTGACATTTCCACCAACTGCACAGTAGCGAGACAGCAAGTTGAGCAGGTAGACGCCTTTCAATAGCTTGGTAGCTAGACAACGCCCGATGGTGGTACCAAGACTGATATAGCCACACGGATCAGGAAGGCCAGGGGTGCCTTTGCAGGTCTGCGAAACATTTGGCGCTCAAGCCAGATCACTCTACGTACGAAAACCCGAATCTTTAATTCAAACGTTAAATCCGTACTGCTATATGCCTGCGAAACGTGGTGCGTCTCAGCGGAGACAACGCAAAAACTGCAGGTATTCATTAACCGGTGCCTGCGATATATTATTCGTGCCTGGTGGCCTGATAATTGGATATCCAATGAGGAACTCCATCGTCGGTGTCATTAACGGCCGATAGCCACAGAAATTCGTGAGCGTAGGTGGAAGTGGATCGGACATACCTTGAGGAAAGGAGCGAACGAGGTTTGCAGAGCAGCACTCGACTGGAATCCACAAGGACAGCGTAGAAGAGGCAGACTCAGAGGCTCATGGCGACGGAGCTTAGCCAACGACATCCGGGCTGTAGACGAGAACCTGTCCTGGCGACAGGTAAAATCCATGGCGGGTAACCGTCAGCAGTGGAGATCTCTGATGTCATCCCTTTGTTCTGCCGGACCGGCGGACATGGACACATAAGTAAGTAAGTATTAGAGGCAAATAATACAAAATTTCTTAAATTTTTCAGTTGAATGCACTTGTTTTCAATAATAATTCATAAATAGAGAAGTTGTTGAAAAACTCTTAGAACTCATCAGTTCTAGCGTTTCAATATTCAACTGGCACGACTAAAAAAATTAATCAATGCGGGACACTTTCAGGGGCGCTTGGTAATCAGGGACAAAACCATCCAAATTCGGGACAGTCCCGTATAATCCGGCGCGTCTGGTCAGCTTATGCCAGCCTCGTCGACGAATTGACGTCTAAAATCGGCTTAAGGTTCAAACAATCGTCTTTGATTTCTGGGATTTCAAAAGCAGTTTTTATGCTCAAAATAAGAGATATCTTTACGAAAATTAATCGCTGTTCTTTGCGTCTTCCAGAACACAAAGATAAATTTTCTTGCGCATATCCGGAGTGATTCGCGATCAGGGCTCAACTAACAAAATGTAAACAAATCGTTCTATTACACCATCAGCCTTAAAAAGATTGTTAATATTCATTGCAAGACTTCTTTCTTCTGTTTTAATAGATAGAATTATGTTTTTTAAACATAATTGCATAATGATGGGCGACAGAAGTGCTTAACCAAAACAAAAGACAATTTGCAGTTTAGCTCTTTGTTTTGTTATGAAGTAACAGGCTTATTTGCAAATCGTTTTGTAAACAGGCGATAGTAAAGAGCGAAACTACGTTGTTTTCAAAACACAGGCTCATGTAAACAGACGAAACTCCATGGAAAATCAAAACAACCCGAAGCAGCACCGGGCGAATCTCATTGTCAAAATGCTTTGAGGCTCATTTCAAGGGGTTCAACTAGAAAACTTAGATTTTGAGCATGAATGCACAGATTTAATGCAGTATAGTTGGGAAACTATATGATTGCTTTATTCTACACCAATTTATGTCTTTAACCTTTACGTCCCCGACATCAAAAATGAAGGTACTTTCAGTTACACTTTTGGCTCTATCTCCACTAATTTTCTATGGATTTTTATGCAACTAGCCTTAAAAGAACCACATTAGATTGGCCTTTAATGAAAAAATATGCCTGTAAATTACAGTTCCATTTTCCCGGAGATATTCCAGATCGCGGTGGCATTTTCTTTGACGTCATAAGTAGCAGATGAAATAAAACTATAAATCTGCTTAATTGACTGCGCAAAAGTTATCCATTTTATTTGTAGTCACTAATAATGAATTTTACACTATCCTGTAGAGCGCTGGTTTACGCCCCACACTCCGGAACATCCGTTGTCGATTCTACCGGAACTCAAAAGTGACCACTTGGAGCTCTTTAGTAGACATGCCATATTTTCGAAGAGAATTCCAAATGACCATCTTTGAGTTCCGGTAGAACCGATGCCGAATGTTCCGGAATGTCAGGATTGACTCAAAATACATCCAAATGTCCACTAAAGAGCTCGTGTTGAAAAATCCTTTGATTTGATACCTCATTTGCCATGTTTTCGAAGAGAATTGCAAATGACCACTTTTGAGTTCCGGTAGAACCGACAACGGATGTTCCGGAGTATGAGGCGTAAGCCAGCGTTCTACAGGATAGTGTAAAACTCATTATTATTGACTACAAATAAAATGAATAACTTTTGCGCAGTCAATTATATGCAGATTTCTAGTTTTATTTCATCTGCTACTTATGACGTCAAAAAAAATCCTACCGCCATTTGGAATATCTCCGGGAAAATGGAACTGTAATTTACTAGCATATTTTTTCATTAAAGACCAATCTAATGTGGTTCTTTTAAGACTAGTAGCATAAAATTCCATTGAAAATTAGTGGAGATAGAGCCAAAAGTGTAACTGAAAGTACCTTCATTTTTGATGTCGGAGACGTAAAGGTTAAATACGATTTTTCTCACTTTTATTCAAATTACGACTTGAAAATGTACTTGCAAATTATCACAATGATTTTCCTCATTGCATACATTTTGCTAGTTGCGCCCCAATCGCAAATAATTCCGGATATCTTTTGTTTTGAGCATAAAAACTGCTTCTGGAATCCCAGAAATCAATGACGCGTGGTAGCGCTTGCTGCGGTATTTTATTTAACGGTTTACTTTCAGGACATCAGGTTGGGCTTGGTTCAATGTCCAAATGATAAAATCGTTTGCGTCATTGTTCCGCAAATTGGAGAGTCTCCGGCAGAATTTGGTCGAATTCAAACCGGATTTACCGCATTTCTTTTTACGATCCGTTGAAATACCTCGATTCTGTGCATAGTTTTACGATTTGATGGAATCCGATACTGTCTGCGGTGTTTGCTCCGTCTTGTATGATCTTCAACCCTTATTCTATCAGTATCGTCCACAAATTTGCAAGCTTAATAAACAAAACCGAACTAGTTATCTGTTTTGTTATTAACTTTTAGCAAATTTTGGTATTCCTTTAGTCCTCTCCTGTAGAAATAGACTGAATTTGTAAATCGTTTTCCGTTGGTATATTTGCCCAACATCGGTTTTTGGTTAATTCAAGCTCTGGAAGCACTCTCTGCAGAATGAACAAATGTGTTATTCTGGCCTGAATGTATCACGCCAAATGAATAAACAGCAGTCCTAATATTTTATAGATTTTGTCAACATCATTAATGTTGAACAAAGCTGCAAAAGTTGTTTTGCAAATCATGGGTGATGAAATTCACTTCTTCGAATTTGATTAAGCTTTACTGAGTGAAAGGAGTGACTAAATTACTATTATTAATTTTTCTTGCGAAGTTTTCTAATCGTTTCGAGTCTTGTTTTCTGCGAATTTTCATGATCTGAGCCTCCAAATGCGTGAGATACATTTTTGCTTAATTTTTTGGTAAGCGTAAAAACCTTTAAGCGGTTTGACTCATTATTAGTCTTTTAAACTTCGTTAATTTCTTCTGGCTCATTGATTGATAGGTTTTTTACCGAGCCAGGTTGTGCCATATTTGGTCTTTTCAGTTTGGTGACAGTATAATTTTTGTACTCTGACATTCTGAAATTTAGTTTGAAATTCACCGCTTTAAATTCAAATTACAGGGACAAAAAATAAAATAACACGTCTAACTCTTATTAACCTTTGGGCCCTAGGGCCAACTGTACTTTTCTGTAACGTACAAAAGACAAACCTTTATGGTTGGTACTACCATCACATCCCCATTTCATGATTAATTGCTGTGGTATCGTATTTCAATAACTCCAAAATTCGATTAACACTGTGATTTGGTGGAATTATTTCGGCAAATCAAGCTAATCGCTTCTTCTGGGGCTAGTGATTCCAGTTGCATGCATTTAGTGGGAGATGATCCCGTCCCAGTTGTAGTGGCACCGTATATAATCTTAGTTATAACTTTCATTTGCTATAGCCACGCCGTTTGTGAACTGTAGATTAGTTTTATGTGAGGTATCTAGGTTATTTTATCTAATCAACTCAGTCGTCAACTTCAGGTAAAATACAAAGCCGTCGTTTATAAGTTTTATCCTGAATTTGTTTCGTTTTGGTATACCTCTCAGAATAATATGCACCTCGTGAAGACAGAAGCGCATCGTCTGCTAATTGTCCTGTCGTTAATTGTAACAATGTGCCAGAGCTAATAACACGAACTTTTTAAAATTACACTCTGTCGTTTCATTAAACCAAAATCTATCGGGCGTCTCCTTCAAAGACAGTGATGTTGAACCCAAGTAACACGCTTCTATCACATTTAGTTTAAATAACTTATATATGACTTGTATTAGTCATATATCAGTCACTTCAACTACTCTGTAACAATTATGCTGCTAGGGAACGCCTCCTTTTGGCATTGGCTCCAAACCTTCAAGAAAACTATGAAAAGTTGTTTTTGATTTGTACTGCCTTCGCGTCGTATTCGAACTTAGAATCCTGTTGGTAAAAAGTAACGAGTTTCACTTCTTGTGATTTTTACCACATTGCAGCTAAGCACAGTACACCAGTTCTAAAATTCAGTGTTTCAGAACCTAAATGAGCGGTTTGTACAAAACGGTTCGAAGGCGATGTCAAATCTTCATACGAATTTGTTTGTCAGGAACTGACTGCCTCTAACCGCCACGACAGCACACACGAAATTGCATTGTTGTTTGTTTAACTTTCCGCTGATGTCGGGTGCTTGTTTTTTGGTTTCCTCCACGGTAGTATAACCACCTAACTATGTTTTTCGTTGCTGTTATTTTCAGCAACACATCAGCGCCAAATTTCCATTGACGATGATAAAATTAATGACGATGGCTCCACAATCGATTCGGGATGTTGTTGTTCTGGTTCCCAAATCTTCCCCTTCCCCCACCTCTACTATACAGGCAGTTTTTCCTTTTTCCAAAATTTTCTGCACTGATTTATGAGTTCATCGTACATTCCACTGATATTTGCTCCCGTGCAACTACTACCTACCATTATCGGGAATGTTAGTACCTATGAAACATGACCGATTGAACATGACTGCAGCACTGCGTGTAGCGCTCATCCCTTCTCAGTCGTTGTTATTGATAGGCTTTAATTTTCGACGAACGTCGTTCTACCACAGAGAGCAGACGTAGAAAAGTAGACAATTTTTCCCAAAAATTATCGTTACTGTTTAAAATTAGCACAATGAAAATGTCATTTGAGGCCAAAATCGAATGCATATTGCACCGAATTTGGGATGTCCGTTCTCTGTGCATGTTCCACCGTTCCTGGCAACCGGATATATGCGAACTCATTCATCTACAGGAGGGCGGCGTATGCGATATGCCTCATTGCCAGGAAACAAAAAACAACATGAAATTACTTTCACGCAGTAAACCGAGACTGACGTTGCCACGAACCGCAGCAGTAGACCTATGCGATGCGATGAATCGAAAACGGATTATTTATTGCCACTGGCTGGGGTAGGGAATGGATGGGAGAGGCGGCAGACGTGGCAAAATGCTCTAAATTTTTGCGGTGAAAACAATAGCAGATTACCGGTATGAGTAATGTTGTAATGGTGAAAAATTGGGGTGGTAATTAATCGTTACCGTTTTTGGAGAGGATGAAATTTTTAATTTGATGCAGCACTTCCGTAGTCATATTGAAGAATTATGTAATTGTATATCAAAATAGATGAATCAGGGAATTGTGGGTAAAGAAAATTTTAAAACTTTTTAGTAATTATTTCTGGCGATACCTCAGCAGAATCTATGCGATAGAGGCGCTTTGTATGTGAGCCTTCTTTTCTATCTTGGCATGAATAATTACCAAACTCGTGATTTTAGTCATGACCTTGAAATGCGGTCAGGCATATATTCCAGCATTGGACAAAAGATAGGAGTCACAACGACAACTTGTTAAGCATAGCTACCTATTACCCCCCCCCCCTTCCCCTTCATTCCCGGAAAAAAATCCTTCTTCATTACTTTCCCTTACCGTCCCTTCATCAATTGTAGAATCATCGTTTCAAAAAAATATGAATAATTACGCTAATCAAGATACATTATTTTTGAGAATGGATGTGGATTTTTTGTGCTCAAAGCGAGTTGATATCTTTGCAAATAGATGACAATATTTGTTGTATAGTAGAATAACGTACACCAGCGTGTCCAGACATAAACAAAAGGTGGGGCACACGACCTTTCGGAAGAATGTTTTGAACTGGGAATCGAGTAACCGCAAGATGGACCGCCTCAAATGTTCTGCCGACGCGAGATCCACGTCGTCTGCAGAGCAGATAAATTGATTTACTGAAAATCGCGCCCCGCATTTTGGTTGCAGCTCGTCTTATAACACCTTCAAGCGCAATGTTGAAAAGCAAGCAGGAGAAACCATGTCCTTGTCGAATGAGTCCGACAATCTATCTGAGATTCTAACACAGCACTAGATCCCATCCATCGTAGCCATGGTAAGTTTAGTAAGTTTACCCGGAATACCATTTTCGTCCGGAATTTTTCATAGCCCTTATCGGTTTACACTATCATATGAGGCTTTGAAATCAATGAACAGGTGATGCGTGGGGACTCGGAATTTGCTGCAGTTCTGGAGGATCTGATGCGAGGTTGGAAAAGATTGGGTCCGTTGTTGACCGACCCTCGATGAAGCCGGCCTGATAACTTCCCACAAATCGATCGGCAATTGGCGAAATTGATGGAAGACGACTTGGGAAAGAACTTTGCGGGCGGCATTCAGGATAGTGATCGCTTGGTCGTTCTTGCAATCCAGCTAATCGCTTTTCTTGTAGATAGGACAAATAACCTCAGCTCTCCGGTAGTCGTTTTGTTTTCCAAATCTTGAAAATCAATTGATGCAAATAGCTGGCTAACTTGTTCGGGCCCATTTTAACATGCCATCGTTGCCGGCTGCTTTCAGTCGCTGGATGGCATTTTCAATTCATCAACGGGGGTGGCACATCTCCGATTTGGACTTTATTTAGAATTAGACATGAAATATGAAGTTTTTACTTGAAATTGGAATTCAATTAAACCTGGAATAGGACTTGAAATTAGATTTGAAATTAAAGTTGACGTTAGACAATAAGGCCATTACAAATATTTTATAAAGTTTTTGTCCTTTCGGTGTTCGGCCACTGAAGGGGGGGGGGGTCGAAAAAAAAACAAAGTGAATTTTTTAATCGAGCAAAAAAAACATGGATTTTAAGAATTTTTATTCAAGGTTTAAACGTGAAAACCGAATCTATTCTTGCTTATAATATATACGTTATTATTTTCTATACAAAAATATACGAAAAAAGACAAAAACTAAGGAAATTTTTGTTTGACGATTTTCGGAAATTCCATTGTTCGAATTTCCATTTCTGTTTCGTGCTAGAAGCGTTAATTCAACTCGGAGACTTATTTTTCGAGTTTTTCAGACTGTAGAACCCACAGACAATTGATTTTATAAAAAGAAATTTGACTCATATCCTACAAATTATTTTTTTTTGCCCACCGATTTTTGAAGCCAATTTCCAAGGGGGGGTGGTGACAAAAACTTTAAATATGATTTGCAATGGCCTAACTTGGATTTAAAATTATGCTCCAAATTAAACTTAAAATTGGAAGTGAAAATCACATTGAAGTTAGGTTTGAATTTGGACATGGACACGAAATTAGACACGAAGTTTTACTTGAAATTAGGATTCACATGTTTCGTCTTCCTGTCTCACACGTTTTACCTTTTTGCCTTTCTACTATATAAATATATAGTATAAAGGTATAGAAATCACTTGGAAAACCGGAAATGGAAAGAAGGTCCTGCGGGCCGAATGTTATATACCATTCGACTCAGTTTCAAAAACTGAGCATTTTCTGTGTGTGTGTATGTATGTGTGTGTGTGTGTGTGTGTGTGTATGTGTGTGTGTGTGTGTGTATGTGACGCTTTTAATCTCACTCACTTTTCTCGGAGATGGCTGGACCGATTTTAATGTTCTTAGTGTCAAATGAAAGGTCTAGGTGTCCCATTGGTCGCTATTGAATTTCATACTGATCGGACTTTTAGTTCAAAAGTTATGTATAAAAATACGAAAAATATGGGACTTCATTATCTCATAGGTCTCTTAACCGATTTGAACAAAATTGATTGCATATGAAAGTGGAGCCTTGCAAACCCTTAACTTCCAAATTTCATGACGATTGGACTTGTAGTTTGAAAGTTACATAAAGAAATGTGAAAAAATAGTATTTAAAACATATTTATGTAACATATAAGCATTAATTTAATGAAAAACATCACACATTTTATGATTATTTGAAAATTACTGCTGAGATCTATCAAACGAAACCGAGTTATTTAAAATCGGACGCTTCATTCAAAAGTTATTCAAACTTTAACACTTAAGCACCGTATATTAAACCGTTAAAACGTGCGAAATCAAAACATATCAATCAAATGTTGATTGTATTCAATGTATGAGATGTGTGTGATGTATGTGTGTATGTATGTATGTATGTATGTATGCATGTATGTATGTATGTATGTATGTATGTGTGTATGTATGTATGTATGTATGTGCTGACAATTTGCAATTTTAAAATTTGCAATGAAATTCAAGAAAAGTGAGAAACATGTCAATTGTCTGAAGTTTTTGAAGCCTCTTAGTGGAATACGAACTCTGAAATTAAAGAAAAGAAAAAACTTTTACCGACTAAATTCCACTATTTAATATTTATTCGCGACAGATACGTATACGCTTTGAAATAAGACACTGATGAAGCCTGCACGTCGTAGGTGAACTACGTATCTGTTGCAAATAAATATTAAATAGTGGAATTCAATCGAAAAGTTTTTTCTTTCTTTGATTTCAGATTTCAATTGTCATTTTCTTCACTTGCTGTTACTCACAATTGTACAAGAAAAGCAAAAAGCGAAGAAAAGCAGTTTATTTAAGCATGTAGGTATAGGGGTGTATAGAATCAAAAATACTAGTGAGTTGATTTTTCCAAATAAATTTGTACAAATTCCAAACAAATTCTGCGCATCAATAGATGCTCTTTTCAATCAATAGATACTAGAGCTTAGAAATGTTATATGAAAAATAGGAAGTAAACGTTGCACGGTAGAAATTTTGTAGGATTTGTTTTCGTTAGTGATATTTTAAAGGACAGATGTCTTATGTCATGTATCATGTTTTAATAAATAAATCAAAAAAGACAAGCACTGGGAATCATATCGATCGTATTTCCCATTCTCAAACATGTTAATGGCGCAGCTTTGGCACTATTTTTCGACCTCATCTTGTTATCCTAACCCTCTAACATTGTAAAAACGATGCGATCAAGCTAATGACTATCTTTTCATGAAAGTACATTCAAAAGAAGCTTAAGTTTTGATTTTCATGCAAAAATAATTATCTGAAGGAGCGCTAGCTAAGAAATAGTTCCATTTCTCGTTTTCATATCTAATGCTCTATTCAGTAATTTTTTTCTAATTCAGATATATTGCAAAATTGAAGCCAAGCAAACCAATAGTAAAATTTTGAGATCAATCATTTTGTTGTCGATATCCTTTTTCTTCAAAAGCAAAATATAATAATAATTTTTCTGAACTCTTGTTTTTCAAAGATGCTAACTTTTGAATGCATGGTATTAATATCAAAATATCAAAAAATCTGCTATGAACAAATACTTCATATTGTCAATTCAAAACAAGTTTCGTATGTGGCTATGAAGCCCGAAAGTTAAGGCCGTCTGTAGACCCGTTAGAGGGTTAATTTCTAATTTTCTATACATATTCATTCAAGTCTGTAAAAATTATCTTTTGTGTTTACATTATTTTTCTACAAATATTATAAAACTAAATAAGGTGTTCATCAAGTAACATAAATGACGCTTACATGTATTTACGCACCCAAGGAAAGACTCAAAGATTTTAAGGAATACGGAACGGATATTTAAAAATATAGTCTAATATAACATCTATACATCTACAATTAAGTTCCTGAGAAATTAAAGAATGATTATTGTGGCAGTAGAAAGGCTAGGTCACGCCGCTAGGTGGATTAATTCGGGTTTTTTATTCCGTTTTTCTCTTCTCCAGTCCCATTTTTCCGCTTTTTGTGGTGCTTTTTTAAAACTTTTCTGTACCTCTGTTCATTTTTGCTCATACTTATCTTATTTTTTTATTTTTCCCTCATTTTCTCTTTTGTTGCTCTATTTTCCGTTTTTCTCTTTTGTTGCTTTGTTTCTTGTCTCATGTTTTATTTACAGTCATATTTTTCCTCGTATCTTTCGCTCTTTTTTGTAATTTTCTTGTTTCTTTTTTTTGTCTTTTGCTAGTTTTTCTCCTTCTCGTTTCGTCCTCTGTTCTATTTTTCCTCTTTTAGATGAACATTTCTACTTTTCTGTTACGTTTATTCTGGCTTTCTTTTCCTCCAGTTTTTCATCTTCATGCCTCTGCAGTTACCGTTATCCTTGGTTAATTTTTCCTATTTGCTTTCCTTTCCTATTCCTTTTGCTTTTCCCATTTTCCCATCCCATTATATTCTGTCACATTGTTTTCTTTTCCATTCCATTATTCCATTTTCCTGCTTTTCTCATTTCTCTATCGATTTTATTTTTTTGTTTTTCGCTATTCTTCTTTTTTCTTTTGGTTTCTATTATTTTTTGTTCCTTTCTTTGTTTCCTCCTGTTTCTACTCCGTTTTCAGCCAAATTGATTGTCGTTTACCTCGATTTTTTTCTCACCTTTCGCATTTTCCCAACTCCCGTATTTTCTCCTTTTATTTTCCTCCTTTTTGTGCTGTTTTATCTTTCTTGTTGTGTTTTTCTTCTTTTCTGTCCAGCTGGTTCTCATTTTGCTTATTGTTTTAGCGTCTTTTCTCTAATTTTTCTTTTTTCACTTCCGTTGTTCCTCTTTTTCTGACCAGCCTTCGCTGTTTTGCTTCATTACATCATATCTATTTATTTTTTACAATCTGGTTTTTCCAATTTTTGTTCCTCTTTTCTCTTTTCCCGGTTTCTTCGTTTACTGTCCCATTTGCACTATTCCGTCTCCTCTTGTCTATCGCTCTTTTTTGCAATTTTCTCTCCCGTTTTTCGTGTTTTGTTTTCCAGTTTTCCTTTTTCGTTTACAGTTTTTTCTTTTTCTAACTCTCCTCGTTCTCGCTTCTCTTCTTCGTATGTTATGTTTTCTTCTCTTTCAGATGATCTTTTCTACTCTTCTGTCATGTCTATTATTTTTTGGCCTTTTTTCCTGTATTATCTCCCGTCGTTCGTCATTTCCTCTCCAGTTTAACCTTTTCCTTTGGGCAACTTTTCTTCTTTTTATTTTCTTATTTTCCCATCCCATAGCGATTTTGTACCTTCTTTCTCCTTTTATATTCCGTTTAAGCCATTACAAATATTTTTTAAAGTTTTTGTCCTTCCCTTCCGATGCTAGAAAACTGAAGGGGGGGGGGTCGTTTACTACATCGGCTTTCTCTCTCTCTTTCTATCTCTATCTCTCGCTCACTATTTTTTTATTCCCTTTCTATTTCTTTGTTTGTTCTGTTCCGTTTTCTTTTTCTTGCCTTGTTTTCACTCTTTTTCTTTCCAATTTTCCCATCTTTTCTGTCATGTTTTTTTTTGTTTTTCTATCCCGTCTTATTTCTATTGTCTCGTTTTCTCTAATTTTCGCTTGAAATTTTTCCATTTTGCTGTTTCCTTTTTCTCTTATTTTCCGGTCCCGTTTTTCGCCCTTTACAGTCATAATTTTACTGTTGTATTTCGCTGTCAATTTTTCTTTCATTTTTATGTCCATTTTTCCTCTTTTTCAGTCTCGTTTCTTGTTTTCCTATCCGTTATTCCATTTATTATGTCTTGCGTTTTATTCTTTTTGATACGTTCTGTTTTCCGTTTGATCCCGTTTGTCTTCCGTTTTCAACCGAATTGTGTCCTCATTTCGCAATTTTCCAGCTATCGTGTTTTCTCTTTTTCTTTTCCTCTTTTTGTATCCAGTTTTTTTATTTTTTTACTTTTCTATCCAGCATATCCTCATTTTCTTTTTCGATTTCTATGACTTTTCTCGTCTTTTCTATCCTCTTTCTTTTTTCTCGTCCGTTCTTCTTTTTTTCTTCCCATTTTTCTCCTAGCTTCTTCTGTTCTACTTTATACTCCTTTTATGCTCCGCTTTCCCTCCCATTGTGCCACGATTTTTCTTTCAATTATATATCTTTCTCTTTCTCTCTCTCTCTCTATCTCGTGTTTTACTTCTTTTTCTATCCCGTTTGTCCAGTTTTTGTCACGTCTTCTCCGTGCTCTTTTCCATTTTTGGCGTAGGACTACGTCTTACCGCAGGTTGTCGTTCCATTATTTAGATTTTAGTTATCGCAACAAAAACATGAAAGATTATGAACGCTAATAGCTCTGCCAATTATGAATGGATTTTGATGGTTTATACACCAATCGTCTCATAATCGCTGTAGCAATTATGCGGTTTTTATAATAATTTTCTTTTTCAGTTACTAAATACTCAAAATTAACGTAAAGTTTCATGGTTAAACTTCTCCATACATTTTCTTCGTTCACCTTGCTTCACAGCCTAAGCAACAATGTGAGTTTTATTGTGGTCTTGAGGCGGTTTTCATGACCAATTTTGGTCTTAAATGCTATCATACGAGTGTAATGAAACCTAAATTGTTTCCTGCGAGGGACGGACGACACTTAAATGCACCATCTGTATATTGTGATTTCTTTTCACACAAAATAGTAACAAAGGCCCCCTGTCTCAACAAATCGAAGATTTTTCTGCGTACGTCGGTTAACTCTAGACCAACTTGGTGTCTCTGCTTAGTAGGTACGCCAGAAAAAGTGATAAAATCTCCTCGTTCTGACATGTCGAAGAGTTTTTACATACGATGATTAAAGCTAGGCTAACTTGATACCTGTAATGGGGTAGTGCGATATAGTTGTAGTATAATTCTACAAAAAATAACAGTGTAACAGTGAAAACTGCAATCTTTTATATAATTTGTTAATCTTACTATTTCATGATTGTTTGATGTTAATTCGATTGGAATATTATGCCAATAGGATTTTTGATATCATGATGCTAAATACAAAATTTCAACAAATTATTAAATTAATTATGTTTTTCTTCATGCTCAATATTTAAAATTGGCACTTCTCTTTATTGTACCTTGCAGCAATTTTACGAGTCCTACGCAAATTCATTTTTTAATAATAAGGCTTATACAAATTTGAAAAAAAGTTTATGTCCTGGTCTCAAAATATTGTTGAAGGGGGGGGGGGGGGGAGGGGTGGGTGGGCAAGAAAAAAATAATAATATCAAACCTTAAATAACTAAACAAAAGAGTAGAAACCAGTGTTTATTTTTGCATATTATTGAAAATTAGAAACAAGAATTTTGGACAGTACTTAAATTTTAGTTCATACCGAACCAACCTCCAAATTTTTTTACCCAAGCACATAAAGTTAGCATCCAGCTGAAGATAAACCAGTTTGATAATAGTGAAGTACCACAGTATCACCTTAGAGAGCCACAAACGTATAACTTGACCTTCATTTGAATATTCTAATCATAATCATAGTGTGAAAATAGCAGTTTAGGTCACTACAACTGTTTTACTTAGAACGCATATGCTGTGCTTCCGACATATTTCAAGAAAACAACCCAGGTAACCAACAAGCATTAGTATAATCAGTAAATCAATCGTTTATTAGCATCCCTGGCGTTTTCTACTGCAGGAGTGCTGTTTATCAGCCTTTTAACTGCATAACTGTTGTAGACTGAATATTTAGTGAACGGGACATAACACTAATAGTTCTTACAAACGGAAGTAAGAACTATTAGTGTTATGTCCCGTTCAGTGAATATTGAGTTATCGGTTTTTACGTTGGCATGAAAATAGTTTTTGTTGTAGACTGGCATCCACAATTCTATTTAAATTCTTCTTGTCGGTAACTAGCTGCAAATAAGCATTGTCAGCACTATAATAGGGCTAGCAGTAAAGTAGCCGCATATTTTGCCAAAATAGCATTTAAGTAGCATTTAAGGCAACTTAAATGCTTATTGGCTTGCATTTAAATTGCATTGGAAATGCTTATTGGTTACCTAGGAAATCTCTGAAACTATTCACGCTTGAAAACGCTTGTTTCTTGGATAACCTATTAGTCTTGAATATCAGGCCGTTCCTAAGCTGATGTTTGTCTTTAACAATAACGTGTTTAGCCTTGTATATTAAGGATGCAAACCGTTTCGATAACAACTATTTGACGAGCGAAAAAGCTTCCAACTCTTTGGCATCTTTAATTCTTTCTGGCATAGATGGTTCGATCACCTTGACTTATTTTTTTGACTAAATTCGCAACACTCTCAAATCGTTCAGCAAGATTGATAAATAAACGATGAACGTATCAGAAAAGTTCGGAAGAATACGCACTGCGCATAGGAAAACCTTTAAAGCAAAACAAAGCCTAGATGCTACATTCCGTTATCGAAACTTGACCTTCTGTTTTTATACGACAGATTTCGCAGCCAGCTGTTAGAGTACAGGACAATTTCAGGGCCAGTTACTACGATCCCATTGATTCTAACAGCCTCTCCCAGCCGAGATTCGGGAATCCCTATCTAGCTCCGGGAGATAGGAAATCCTGATCTAGCTCTAAAAAGCAAAATAACTTTGATTTGATTTGATGTTATGGTAGGGCCACCACTGATTATGATAATCATAACAATCATAGTCAGAAAATTTCAAGTTTCGAACAGTTCAGTGATATTCTTTCTGCATGCATCCAACGCATGGTAGAAAACTGCATCTTTGAGTTTTACGCCCCTAACATCCAAAATTAGGGTGAGTACTTGGATACTACGGAATAAAATGACCAATTTGGAGCCCCGAAAGCTCCGATAGTTGATATTCCGGAGTGTCTAAAGTCGTATTTCTATGTTTATATATGACGGGAAAAAATAATCCCACTGCAATTCGGAATATCTCCGTCAAAAATGGTACTGAGTTTCACTAATATATTGTTTGATTAGTTTTTGTCTCAATCAAATTCGGTTCTTTTAAAACAAGATGAATTGAAATGGAACCAAATTTAAAGTAGGTGGAGCCAAAAGTTTTATTGCAAGCACCTCAATTTGCGACGTCGGTTAAAGGTTAAGTACAATAGTCAATAGTCGCCTGTGACTTGCAGCAGGAACCAGAAAGCTTAGTTGGTGAAAAAAGTTGATCAATACTAACGAGATAATTGCATTAACTTTGCACATATTGAATAATTTGGAGTTGTAAACTCGTTGAACTGTAAAAAACCTGCTTATCACTAAAGAATGCAACATAATGATATAACGCTTTATTTTTTTGCCCCTTCACATTTCGAAAATTTTTGAAGGGGGGTGACATAAACTTTTTTTCAAATTTGTATAAGCCTAATTATCCTGTATTTATTCATATACATTGAAAATATGCTTGTCAAGCAAGGAGGGGTGCGATGGAGAGGTAATGACGATAAACTGATGGTTCAAATTTCTAAATTGCAAACATGTGTGCGAAACGCAGAAAATAACCACGCTAATAATTTTCGCGTGGGACTCTAAATAGGTGGAAACTCCGCAATTCGCAATGCAGATAATTTTGTTAATTGTCATATTTTTTGTTTTCATGCAAATAATTTGAATAAGGAAGCTCCTAGCTCCTAACACCTTTGCGTGGTCCTGCGTTAACACGACACGGGTTAACAGTGTTTCAGATGCAACCTTTAATATTTTTCTCCAAGAGCAATAGGAGACGGACTTTTTCTAGATCCATCCGTAATCCATCTATGAATATGCTACGAAAACTTACTTACTTTGTCGTAGGAAATTGTTAGCTCGTTCGACGTACTTTCTCATGAATCAAAGATCTGAATTGTTAAATTAAGTAAATATTTAGGAAAATTGAGTTTGCAGCCATAAGGCCATTACAAATATTTTATAAAGTTTTTTTCATTCCGGTGTTGGGCAACTGAAGGGGGAGGGGCGAAAAAAAAACAAAGAGATTTTTGTAATCGACCAAAAAATATCCGTTTCAAGCATTTTTACTTAAAGTTTAAACATAGAAACCAAATCTATTCTTGCTTGTTATAAGTGCGTCATTATTTTTTATCTATGAAAAGAGACACAAAATCGAAAAAAAAATCCCACAAATTATTTTTACCCCCCGATTTTTCAAGCTATTTCAAAGGGGGGAGGGGGAGAGGAGTGAGAAAAGTTTAAAAATAATTTGCAATGGCCTAACTCAACAATAACAAAAATGTTATGATAAAAATATTATCATTGAGAGATTAGATATTAGCTTATTAGCTTAACAAGAAAAGATATTATGAAAGTATTTCCATGTGACAAAACATAATTTTTAGATTTTTCTTTAGGGTTTTTCACCAACACTTAAAATTGAACCTAAAATTAAAAATGAGTATATGTAAATTGGTTTTAAATTGGACTTGAAACTGAATTGGAAATCGGTCTTGAAGTTGAACGTGAAAGCATTTAAAATTGGATATGAAATTGGATTTGTAATTGTATAATGAAAGGTGTTGCACGTACGCCAATGATTCAGTGGCAAATGTTTTTAATACGGTTCATGATTTTTCTGAAACAGAATCAACGAACACACAAAAGGTGAAATACCTACATAAATCTGCTCCAGCATTTGCTAATATGCAAAAATATAGAAGGGAATAACAAGTTGCTTTCAGGAATTAGAAGTGCACCATGCAAGCAGCGAAGATTAATTACCGAAATACGACAGATCATAAAAGCAAACTTACGTCGGGTTTTCTTTTGATCTAACAAATCTTTCATTTCAACTTCAGCTCACAATTATAGTGAGTGCCCTTTCGTGGGCCGAACGGACGAACCCGGTTGGTACGCATCGACCGTGTGGGTGGGATTTTTACAGCATGTTTACTCTATGATGGAATGGAAAGTCGCTTAGTGAGAAGATTAATCTGTCGTCTCTAGTTGCCAGTCACGCACGCACCGACTGTACAAAGCAACGACTTCAGCTTCTGTCACTTGTACATATTCTAATTTTAAAACGATTTGTTTTCCCTGTTCTATACAAATGACCGATGTTGGCTGCTCGTTCCGATCCTCCCTTAGGATATACCAATAATTGCCTTTTTACTGCTAGTGAATTGGAAAGCGTATTTTTCTTTCAACATTTGCTCGTTTAGAGCAACGTATTTTTCTTTCAACATTTGCTCGTTTAGAGCAATGTCACTAATTGATTTGAGGAGAAAGAATTTGTAAAACTTCACAAACAATCAATAAACAAGCATGTTTCAACTTTTCAACAAATATTTATCTTAAATTTATCAGTACTTCGACACCCGATTCAAGAACGTCCTTGAGAAGGCATACACATGAGGCCGGTCCGGCAGGGCCTGTCCGAAACATTCCAACATTTCAGGAGCTTTGCGCACAGCTTCCCGAAAATCGTCCAACGAAATAGCCCCGTCTCGATCCATATCCAACTGACGAATAATTAGCTCGGTTAGATCCTTTATATCCTCCTCGGCATCCTCTTCCTGCTGCTTGATAAAGCAACCCTTGAGCAAGACCATCATGTGCTCCCGCCGTATCAGGCCTTCACCGGAAATGTCGTACGCCCGGAAGCAATGGTCAATTTTTTCATCCAACGTTCCCCGCAGAAACAGCGACAGCATTCGGGTCCAAGTTTCCATAGTGACGTGAGTGGTAACGCTCTTGTCCAGTGCGGTGAAGATGCGTCCGATGGTTGCACTATCGGTGATGCCAAAGCTCGCATCGAACACGGCATCCAGCTGGTGCCGACTGACAAGCATCCCCCCCAGGCTGCCTTCGTCCGCTCGAACCATTTTATAGTAAATTAATAGGCAAACCTCCACCTCTCGTGCGGTGAAGTGGGTTTTTCTCGCCAACCGTTTTACGAGACGACTAATCCTGTTCAGAAAGCGGGCTTCCTCGCTGGCATCCAACGTTAGATCGAGTGACATTTTGAAATCGAGAAACGGATCCAAATGGGGAAATAATTACGTCCAAATTAAACACAAAACCGAATGGACTTGACTTGAATCGTCAGTGATTGCCTTGTTTTTCGACACCACGCTAATTTTATTCCTGAAATTTTAAATGACCGCGAAAGTAAGATTGTCATTAAAATGTATTTCAATGCAAAATACCTAGGAGTGTGCTGTGTTGACTCGTAAAAGATTCGCTAGTGAACCAAATTTCTTATGCAAACACTTTCGTTTCATTTGAAAATGAGTTAACTGAACAAATCCTGCTTTACCATTGCTGCACTTCCCAAAACCACTGAATCCGAAAGCAAACGAAGAAATTTCCTCGGGGTATCAATGCGTGTTCAGTGCTTAACACGCCATTCTGCGATTATAATCTCACAATCCGTGATTTCCTGAATCACTCCAACATCCAATTACTACGTAAGTACCTTCTCCGATTGCTTCCACTTTCCGCGTCCACGGAATTTCACGCCAGTCATACTGGCAGTAATACTGCTAATGAACAAGTGAAGCATGAGTCCGATCGAAGTATCATCGTCTTCTACACTAATGACTGCAGCAACGCAACGAGCGACGGTAGAACGATTGGAACCAGCGAAAGTCGTCGTCGTCGTCGTCATTGGGTTTATCGACAGTAAACTGTTGCGGTTCACCTGTGGGTATCCATATTCTGTCATGCTTGAAACACGTGCTATGGAGTCGTTTTTGGCGGAGAAGCGTTCCGAAGGATGATATACCGAATGAAGGTACAGAACAGATTCAATATAAAGGTACTTTATATTAGATTTATGTTTTTAGATTTCAACCTGGCAGTGAGCACGACGTTGGATGTTTGCACATCCAAAAAGTCAATGCATGTAAGACTTGACTCGCCTTTCTATAACATTAACGCTTCAGGTTTTTGCGAAACATGTTTATTGTTTTTAATTCGTATTCTTTTTTACCGATTTTCTATTGCAATAAACGAATTTGGCTACACAACTGTTATTTCTTAGTAGCATAATAGATATTATATAATGATTAATTTAATTATTACGGGAGTTACTTCTACTGTGATCATAGATAGTAAAAAATTGGAGGATTGACAGTTCAGTTTTTAAATGCAGTTGACGATTTGTTTTCTTTTACGTCAACGTTTCAATCTTGGTAAGTCACACACAAATTACAAGATAGCTCACAATCTATTCCTATTAAAATGGATTTCTGTCTGTCTGTCCATATGTCTCTTATAGAATCGAAAACTACTGAACCGATCCACAGCACAGTGGGGAATCGCTGGTCAACAGCCATAGAATGTAAGTTCATTTCGACTCTCCGTTGTATTTTTCCTATGATTCTATACTATTGAAGTGTTCAAATCCAAAATTTTAGATCAATATGACAAAATTTGAATTTTCTATGAATCTTAAAAGTATGCTATCTCAGCATATTTTAGCGTTTTTTTTTAAAATAAACCAATATTTCAAAACATGCTAGAGGTCTAATGGTACCTCGGATTTCAACGGTGTCCAAGAAAAAGTTCTTCAAAAAATAGTGCTGAATAAATCCCATTTATTGAGTATGCAGTAATTTTATCATAGTATGCCACAATTTTAATTTTCATTAAAAGTGCCATATTTTCGCGTAAAACACGCTTAAAAGTTTTGAAGCCAAGCTTCGCCACTATTGACACTATCGGTAAAAGTTAGCGTAAAATATGAGCTTTCAAATGGATATAGTCTCATTTAGCGCAGAGTAGCACAGAGTACAGATGTTACGCTTGTAAAACTACTATATCAGAATTCAATAATATAGACAAAATGCAAACTCTCAAAGTAAACGTAGGATATCTCTATTATGGGATATCTCCTTTACATGGTTGGATAAAGCTGCTTCGAATACATGGTCCATATTGTATATTGACTAGATTTTAGAGGTTGGAGAAAAGCAGGTGCATACGACAATAGTAATGACGGAAATACAGCTCGAAGATCTTGGGTCAATCCTGGTATTAGTTCTGAAATCACGGGTACAGATATGAAATTAATTAAAAGGTTGAGATTTTTTCTCAAAGCAAGTTCTTGAACACATTGTTTCAGAAAAATTCGAAACTTATTGTTTGTGTACCAAAAACTTTTATGTCAAAGTATACTGCTCATATAATACGTCCACAGCAATGCAAAGAATTTGAAATCGCAGTCATGAATAAATCTAAACAACTACACACTTAAAAAAAAGTGCCGAAGTCAGCAAAATTTTGCCGAGATTTGGACAGCCGTTCGGTAAAATTTTTTATGATGCCAAACGTTAGTAAAGATCCGTAAACGTCGATTTGCAAAACTGAAATTTTTACCGAACGCTCGGCTGTCCTAATCTCGGCAAATTTTGCTGAGTTTTTTAAGTGTGTATATTGCTGATAGGACGAATGACAGAAGCACAAAAATAAGTGTTTTTTGTTTAATTATAGTCACTTTAACAACTCGGGTCATTCGTAACTTCTGCGGGGTTGGGAATTGAACTCAGGACCTCGGTATGAGAGGCGTGCTAGCCGCCACTAGACCGGTATTGACTCTCACGAAAATAAGGTTATTGCTTTATGCTAAAAATAGTGATAAAAATACAAGACAATATTTTACATGCAAAAATGAATGTGACAAATCGTGATAGAATTATTCGTCTTCTTATTTCTCCGGATAAAGTTTACAGCTCATTCGAAACGGAAAAATGTAATTAGAAAAATCTTCCTGAGAACGTTATATGTATTACTATTGAAGGCGAAATGTGAAACGAGTGATTCTGCAGAAGGAGAAGAAGACCAAGAAGAAGAAAAAGGAGAAGAAAAAGAAGATGGAGATAAAGAAGATTAAGAAAAATAGTAAGGGGAAAAGTTTTGATTTTTGATTAATTTAACTTATATTGTTTTTTGGGATGGCAAATTTTGTATTTGCCTTTGAAAACATGAAAAACTTGTATCGTGATACATTAGGGTGGTTCACAAACCATAAAAAACCTTTATCACGCCTTCATATAACACGTAGAAAAATCACTTCCGATATACCCTTCAAAAAATCGATATATCTCCCTTAGCGCAGCAAAGCGCAGAAAGCCACCCAGTTTTTCGAAAAGTAAAGAAAATTTCATATAAGATGCATTAACGTGGTCGTTTTCTTGCGTTTCCCACCATACTTTCTTAATCGCTGAATATTCGTGTTGAGTTTCCCATACAATTTGTATGGAAGAACGCAATATCAATCTTCAACATGCTCAGCTTCAGACATTTGTCAAAAATTTATTTTAACTTCAAACTGGCTAAAATTTTCAGGATAGCTTCCCAAACTATTCCAGAATATGATAAAAATGTAATAATGGCACAAACTTGAAATTGGATTTTTGACTTTTGGCCAGCTTTGCACCATAGTACGATCGGTGTGAAAATTTGCATGTAGGGGTTTTGGGGCCTATATCTATATGTATAAAAGTGGATTTCTGTCTGTCTGCCCGTATGTTCTTTATAGAATCGAAAACTACTGAACCGATTGACGGGTTTTTGCGACCGGGGAAGGGTTTTATGATGGTTTGAGACCTTTCCCCCACTAAGCGGGGGGTCTGTCTGTCTGTCTGTCTGTCTGTCTGTCTGTCTGTCTGTCTGTCTGTCTGTCTGTCTGTCTGTCTGTCTGTCTGTCCGTCTGTCTGTCTGTCTGTCTGTCTGTCTGTCTGTCTGTCCGTCTGTCTGTCTGTCTGTCTGTCTGTCTGTCTGTCTGTCTGTCTGTCTGTCTGTCTGTCTGTCTGTCTGTCTGTCTGTCTGTCTGTCTGTCTGTCTGTCTGTCTGTCTGTCTGTCTGTCTGTCTGTCTGTCTGTCTGTCTGTCTGTCTGTCTGTCTGTCTGTCTGTCTGTCTGTCTGTCTGTCTGTCTGTCTGTCTGTCTGTCTGTCTGTCTGTCTGTCTGTCTGTCTGTCTGTCTGTCTGTCTGTCTGTCTGTCTGTCTGTCTGTCTGTCTGTCTGTCTGTCTGTCTGTCTGTCTGTCTGTCTGTCTGTCTGTCTGTCTGTCTGTCTGTCTGTCTGTCTGTCTGTCTGTCTGTCTGTCTGTCTGTCTGTCTGTCTGTCTGTCTGTCTGTCTGTCTGTCTGTCTGTCTGTCTGTCTGTCTGTCTGTCTGTCTGTCTGTCTGTCTGTCTGTCTGTCTGTCTGTCTGTCTGTCTGTCTGTCTGTCTGTCTGTCTGTCTGTCTGTCTGTCTGTCTGTCTGTCTGTCTGTCTGTCTGTCTGTCTGTCTGTCTGTCTGTCTGTCTGTCTGTCTGTCTGTCTGTCTGTCTGTCTGTCTGTCTGTCTGTCTGTCTGTCTGTCTGTCTGTCTGTCTGTCTGTCTGTCTGTCTGTCTGTCTGTCTGTCTGTCTGTCTGTCTGTCTGTCTGTCTGTCTGTCTGTCTGTCTGTCTGTCTGTCTGTCTGTCTGTCTGTCTGTCTGTCTGTCTGTCTGTCTGTCTGTCTGTCTGTCTGTCTGTCTGTCTGTCTGTCTGTCTGTCTGTCTGTCTGTCTGTCTGTCTGTCTGTCTGTCTGTCTGTCTGTCTGTCTGTCTGTCTGTCTGTCTGTCTGTCTGTCTGTCTGTCTGTCTGTCTGTCTGTCTGTCTGTCTGTCTGTCTGTCTGTCTGTCTGTCTGTCTGTCTGTCTGTCTGTCTGTCTGTCTGTCTGTCTGTCTGTCTGTCTGTCTGTCTGTCTGTCTGTCTGTCTGTCTGTCTGTCTGTCTGTCTGTCTGTCTGTCTGTCTGTCTGTCTGTCTGTCTGTCTGTCTGTCTGTCTGTCTGTCTGTCTGTCTGTCTGTCTGTCTGTCTGTCTGTCTGTCTGTCTGTCTGTCTGTCTGTCTGTCTGTCTGTCTGTCTGTCTGTCTGTCTGTCTGTCTGTCTGTCTGTCTGTCTGTCTGTCTGTCTGTCTGTCTGTCTGTCTGTCTGTCTGTCTGTCTGTCTGTCTGTCTGTCTGTCTGTCTGTCTGTCTGTCTGTCTGTCTGTCTGTCTGTCTGTCTGTCTGTCTGTCTGTCTGTCTGTCTGTCTGTCTGTCTGTCTGTCTGTCTGTCTGTCTGTCTGTCTGTCTGTCTGTCTGTCTGTCTGTCTGTCTGTCTGTCTGTCTGTCTGTCTGTCTGTCTGTCTGTCTGTCTGTCTGTCTGTCTGTCTGTCTGTCTGTCTGTCTGTCTGTCTGTCTGTCTGTCTGTCTGTCTGTCTGTCTGTCTGTCTGTCTGTCTGTCTGTCTGTCTGTCTGTCTGTCTGTCTGTCTGTCTGTCTGTCTGTCTGTCTGTCTGTCTGTCTGTCTGTCTGTCTGTCTGTCTGTCTGTCTGTCTGTCTGTCTGTCTGTCTGTCTGTCTGTCTGTCTGTCTGTCTGTCTGTCTGTCTGTCTGTCTGTCTGTCTGTCTGTCTGTCTGTCTGTCTGTCTGTCTGTCTGTCTGTCTGTCTGTCTGTCTGTCTGTCTGTCTGTCTGTCTGTCTGTCTGTCTGTCTGTCTGTCTGTCTGTCTGTCTGTCTGTCTGTCTGTCTGTCTGTCTGTCTGTCTGTCTGTCTGTCTGTCTGTCTGTCTGTCTGTCTGTCTGTCTGTCTGTCTGTCTGTCTGTCTGTCTGTCTGTCTGTCTGTCTGTCTGTCTGTCTGTCTGTCTGTCTGTCTGTCTGTCTGTCTGTCTGTCTGTCTGTCTGTCTGTCTGTCTGTCTGTCTGTCTGTCTGTCTGTCTGTCTGTCTGTCTGTCTGTCTGTCTGTCTGTCTGTCTGTCTGTCTGTCTGTCTGTCTGTCTGTCTGTCTGTCTGTCTGTCTGTCTGTCTGTCTGTCTGTCTGTCTGTCTGTCTGTCTGTCTGTCTGTCTGTCTGTCTGTCTGTCTGTCTGTCTGTCTGTCTGTCTGTCTGTCTGTCTGTCTGTCTGTCTGTCTGTCTGTCTGTCTGTCTGTCTGTCTGTCTGTCTGTCTGTCTGTCTGTCTGTCTGTCTGTCTGTCTGTCTGTCTGTCTGTCTGTCTGTCTGTCTGTCTGTCTGTCTGTCTGTCTGTCTGTCTGTCTGTCTGTCTGTCTGTCTGTCTGTCTGTCTGTCTGTCTGTCTGTCTGTCTGTCTGTCTGTCTGTCTGTCTGTCTGTCTGTCTGTCTGTCTGTCTGTCTGTCTGTCTGTCTGTCTGTCTGTCTGTCTGTCTGTCTGTCTGTCTGTCTGTCTGTCTGTCTGTCTGTCTGTCTGTCTGTCTGTCTGTCTGTCTGTCTGTCTGTCTGTCTGTCTGTCTGTCTGTCTGTCTGTCTGTCTGTCTGTCTGTCTGTCTGTCTGTCTGGCTCCCATACAAATGAAACACAAATTTCTGCAAGACTCGAGAACTAATCAAGCAAATGGAACGAAATTTAACATGTGGGTGTTTTTGGAGGCAATTTTTTTTTCTATGGTGAACTGAGACCCCTCCCCTCTTTAGGAGGGGAATTATGACCCCTCCTCCCTTCAATAGTGTGGGGGGCTCCCATACAAACGAAATACGAATATTCTCATAACTAGAGAACTAATGAAGCAAATGGAACCAGATTTGGCATGTGGGGGGTTTATGAGGAAGGATTATTTTTTATGATGGTTTAAGACCTCTCACCCCTGTGGGAGGGGGATAAGAACTCTCATACAAATAAAACAGACATTTTTGCGTAATTCAAAAACTAATCGAACTCGAGAAATTTTAGACACTTTCATAAAACATTAATCAATAACAAGACCACCAAAAACTCTCAATAGTAGCATTAGATAATTCAGCGGGAGACGGCCATAGGCCGCGAGTATTGCCGGCGACCTGCCGTCGGAAGCGCCGACCACTACGGGGGGCAGCCCCGAAATGATACTTTCTACGAAAAGATTTTCCGTGAAATGGTACATCCCGCGTAAGGTTTTTCGCGAAATGGTATTCTGCGAAACTCTATATTCCGCGTTATGGTCAACCGAGAATTGGTGTTCCGCAAAATGGTATTCGGCGAAATGGTTTGTAATGATGGCGAATATTTAAATGCTATCCGCTTTATTTTATCAGACTAAGCAATGGGGGGAGTTGTTCGCTATTTTACTGTGAGGTAAATTTGTATATTAAAACACTCATGAACTCCTCAGAAACTTGCAAAACTCGAGATGGTGACAAAGGTCATCCGAGATTCACGATTTATGTACAACACAGTTTAATTTGTGGCAATAAAAAGTTTGTCGGGTCAGCTAGTATCATGATAACTCTTAATTGTTCGAACGTGTGAAATAGTTAAAAGCTCGTAGTTATTTTGAAGCTTTTTGAACAAAATACATTGGCACGTAATCGACACGAAAAATAAAACATCCTTGTTTACCCTTCTTACTGTAGTACCGGTATTATTTGCAACCCAACGAAAAGCTATCGAAAATTTCTCAATCGCTTCATCTGGTGCCAATGGCAGCACCGGCAACAGAAACGGCCAGCATTGAGTAACACACACGGCCAGTGGTGTAGCAAATTCGATCGGTTGAATGAACATGAAATTTCAAATTGCATACAAACAATTGAAATGGGTTTTGCTGCAAACAATACTTGAAATTTGTGCTAAAAAATAGAATTCGATAAATGTATTTCAATTTCCAGTTTGTTTTTTCGCTTCTACACTGCACTGCTTCGTTCGGGATGGTAACAAAACCAATGGAGCAAACATTATGGGGCCATAATTGTACAATTTGTGCTGCATCGAAGAATAGTAGAAAAACTAATGGGCTTTCATGTTTTTAAGTTGAAGCAGCATATTTACAAATATTCAAATATCGCAAAACTGATTAACAACGTACATTCCTGCAATATTAAAGCCCAATTGTCAAGTGTAAATTGATGTTTTTTTTATACGAAATGTAACCAAAATTGATCTGTTTTGTCAGATTTTCACTGAAACTAGAAATGTAGAAATAATTCGATACGTTTTTTATTATGCAAATTTATAATGTTTGTTAGACGAGGACGAGAAATTTGTAGCTGCATAAAGACCAACCATTACGTTTAATGGCTTAAGGAACATGTTCAAAACATAAAATAACAAGCGGTTATGAAAGCTTAACAACACCTTTAAAATTTAACTATTCTTCACTAAAAGACTTTGTCAGGTTAGTACAACGGCACTGTTATCACTTTAGCAGTAACTAACCAGCCAAAATTCGAACTTTCGACGATTTGATTTCTGCGAATAGCACCAGCAGCACCATGAAACCAACTGATGGCAAGTCTAACGGCAGAACAAACAAATTTTAAAATTAATTCCATATTTCTTCACCATGCAAATTGCTCGCGCAGATATTACCTTATCCCAATTCGCACACAACACATGAAATTCGTTAAGTGACCCACGTCCTAACAATCAGTCGTCTCGGCCATTGTTGAGGCGGCAAGGTGGGCATTAAAAAATCACGCAAATCGACCGTCGATGGTCACCGGTAGAAACAGAAGCACCGAAAAGTAAGCATTCACCAGATACACAAAATAATGATAACTCATTACCATTCAGAGATTGTCGCCCGGTGCTGTAGTTATTTAAATTCCACGGTTAAGCCGGCATTTGGTCAACGGGAAAGAGATGCGCCGGATTTCGTAATGCACAAGCTGCCGTGCCCGTGTTAGATCTAGATAGGCAGCTTGGCCATAAATCTTTTCGGGAAGATTAGCTACACACGATCACGCGGACAGTTTTGACACGGGAAACTAGCAACAAGCAAATTAGTGGAGTTTTCTCCAAATTCACACGATTTTCATTAGGCAGTGTCAGTTTAGCTAATTTACTGTTGTACTTTCGTTGAGCTATGCTCATTTAGAATGCGCTCATAATATACTCATTTCACTCGTGACATTCTAAAACTAAATCAATCTAAGGAAAACCATTAATTCGGTCCCCTCCTGCAGTCAATTAAACCCGCTGTCAGCGGCCGCCAAATTGCGTGCACTGATTAATGGCCCCATCGTTCCCTGGGGTGCCGAAATTGCATTCCGCTGACTGTTGCAAATTGCACTCTACTACCTACATCATGATCATGATTGACTGCAACAGGCAATCGGTCTTTAATCTGTCTTCACGTCATTGTGTTCCGTAGCGTTGAAAAAAATCCTATTGTTCCTTTATTATCGCAACCATTATTAACACCATGCATGCATGCATGCATGCATACGCGCTTTCCGGCACTCCATCACTGTGTTGCATCAACTCCACGCCTTCAATAATGACTTGCCAATCACATTCACCACTCATGAAGTCGAACCACGAAATTATATTTTTTTTACCAAATTAATCACACTGTCGAACCGTGCCAGTTTGATGACAATTTTTCTCCTTTTTTTGCCCAAACTGATTCCTTGCGGTGTGGAGCTTACGAGCACGAGCAGCACGAATCCCTAATACCTACCTACCCACCACCTGAGGGCCATCATTTCTCACTCTTCTTTAATTGCATGTTATCACATTTGCTAATGCGCCTTAGTCCATGATGGGCCCATGGCAGGCAGGGAGGGTGTCATTGCGGTTCTCCTGCTGTTCTCTTTGGAAGATTCAGTAAAAAAGGGTAATCCGTTCGAAAAAGGGTCGGTCGTTAGTGCCCACTGAAGTCGGTTGCATCGGAATCTCCGTAACAACACCGGTTCCTGGAGGCGTTGTCCGATTGGTCAAAACTACCGCTGAGCTACTGCTTCATGCTTTCTGTAGGTATCTGCATACGGAGAATTTAAAACAACAGTTTCGAAGTAGGTAGGTACGTACCTACTGCTTGTATGCCCGAGCGACAAAAGTCGTTAGCACAAGGTCTCGTCGTCGTTGTCTGGCTACTGTCTGGTGTTACATGGGGGGATCACTGGGTTAGGGACAATACTGTCCCACGCGTTTGCGTGTTAAATTTGTAATTTATTTTACAAATTGCCATGTGCTTTCAATTCTGTTATGTGTTAACGCAAGAATTAACTGCATTATTACTAAAGAATACATCATCTTTTGGCAAACCGGTTTTGGCTCTGTTGGCAAGCATCTATGGGGAGACAAACATAATGTGTGTTATTTTTTATTTTGGAAGCTCGATTAGGATTTAGAGTCCATTACCTAAAATTGGTTGGTAAACGACTGAATAAAGCGTATCGTCGGTACCTTGCGTGGGCGGTACCTCGTGGTTCACAGGCTCTTATTCAGCAACTCCTATCCCTCCTCGGGATACGAGCTCCTTTGGTGGAGATCGGATTACCAACGCCGGTGGCAGCCGAGGTCGTATGCTGACAGGGAAGGAGAGTTCTTTTGAGCTTCGCTGGTCCTTCGGCGTGATAGGGATCTTGAATCCCTTCTCACTTCTCAGACATTATCGACGTCAGATCCTATCGAAGCGCTAACGTTGACTCGGACTACTACCTAATCATGGTAAAGTTGTGCCCGAAACGCTCCGTTGTACACTATATTCGGAACCTAAGCAAGCCTTGGTGAAATGGAAATCTCGCGCGGCTGAAGCAGCCTAAAGTCACCGTAAACTACGTGCACTTACGCGAAACTGCGCTACCGGCGCTGGACAAAACCTCTCTCGAGAACAGTTGGAATACCATCACAACAACCATTAGCAGTGTAGTGGAGAGCATCATCGGGGACATGGCATGGAGTCAGCGAAACGACTGGTATGACGACGTGATATAGCATAGTATAGCAGGTTGATGGATGAGGAGAACCCAGCTAGCACCAAATCGTGCATTAATAACCGAAAATTATCGTAAATAACTCTTAACAAATTCGGAATCGTAACTAAACCTTAATAATGTCCACATAAGTTGATTTTCGTCTATATAATCGTCGTCGTATATAATGATAATAGCTGACATACATACGATATTCAGCACAGAATCGTATAGCAGTACGGAGCGGGTCGGGCTTAATCGGATATTGTCGCAACCCGTTTACAAAGTGTGAATTTAATATCGCTAGTACCAATTACCGGACATTGAGTCGCTACCTTTATTCAAGATACGTCCAGCGAAAGGAAGCTAATCTGAAGCGCAATCCAAAAAAGTTTTGGAATTATATGAATGAGAAACGTAAAACAGATGGGCTCCCGACAACTATGTTTCTTAATACTAAAGCAGCTGACAATTGTGAGGACATATGCAATCTGTTTGCTGACCATTTTCTAATGTGTTTAAAGCTGATTCTGCAAGTGAGCAATTCATGAACTTGGCATTGAGATCTGTACCCAGCGACGCCATTGACGTCAGAGCTATTAGCTTTACTGTCGAAGACGTCCTATCTGCCATTCGAAAACTAAAATCTTCTGTAGCGGTTGGACCTGACGGTATCCCCTCAATTGTACTGAAAAGATGTGCGGACTCTATTGCAATTCCGTTGACTATAATTTTTAACGCATCGTTAGCCCAGGCAAAGTTCCCCGAGAACTGGAAGCAATCTGTAATGTTTCCCGTACATAAAAAAGGAGACCGACGTGACATCACTAACTACCGTGGGATCACCTCGTTGTGTGCCGTATCCAAACTTTTAGAAATTTTAGTAGGAGACGTACTTTTTGCCGCAGTCAAATCATACATATCGCCTGCTCAGCATGGATTCTTCAAAGGGAGATCAATAGAAACAAATCTTGTTGAATTCTCATCGCTCTGCATCAATGCTATTGAAGATGGATACCAGATAGATACAATTTACACTGACCTTAAAGCAGCTTTCGACCGTGTTGATCATCAACTACTGTTGGCTAAAATCAATCGTATGGGTACCTCGTCACATTTCGTAGGTTGGTTGAGATCCTACTTAGTAAACCCTAAATTAAATATCCAACTTGGGTCATGTCAGTCGTACTGCTTTACAAACAAATCTGGAGTACCACAAGGAAGTAACCTGGGGCCATTACTATTCTCGATCTTCTTTAATGATATCTATTTGCTAATACCGGATGCTTGTAGACTTGCGTATGCTAATGATCTGAAGATTTTTACTATCGTGAAATCAATTGCAGAATGCAGCGAATTACAACGGCTAGTGAAATTGTTTGAGGATTGGTGCGGCTGGAATCAACTGGAAATTAGTGTACAGAAATGTTGTATAATATCCTTCACGCGCAAAAAATCGACTATTGATTGGGTTTATGAAATCGGCGGATGCCCCCTCCATAGAGTTAAAGTGGTGAAAGACCTTGGAGTTTTGCTAGATTCGCAGTTCTCGTTCAGAGATCATTACTCGAGTATCATTGCCAAAGCCAACAGAAATTTAGGTTTTATATCCAGAGCTGGCAGTGATTTCCGAGATCCCTATTGCCTGCGATCATTATTTTATGCCCTTGTTCGCTCGGTTTTAGAAACAGCTTCAGTAGTATGGAGTCCTTACACAAACTACTGGGTAACTAGAATTGAAGCTGTCCAAAAACGTTTTATAAAGTTCGCTTTGAGGCTGCTTCCATGGAGTAATCCGACACACCTACCGCCGTACGAAGACCGCTGTCGTCTGATTGGAATGGAAAACTTACAGCATCGTCGAAACTCAGCCAGTTACCTAGAAGCGCAGGATTATACAGAGTTGCAGCGGCTGCATCGTTCTTAGGAAACGGGAAAGTTATACCAGAAACGGAACACAGCTCGCTCGTTTCCACACACCATTTGTTCGTTGACTTCAAAGCCGCATGTGATACCATCGACCGGAAAGAGCTAGGTTAAATCATAAATGTTGCCATTGAAAAATGTTCGTTTGGTGGTTGGTGGTGTTGAAAGCGCCAGCCGAACCGTACGAGGTTATCAAACAAAACAAACCAAAGCCTAGGTGCTACATCCGTTTTAGAAACTTGACCTTGTGTTTTTATTCGACAGATTTAGTTGCCAGTTGTTGTTTATTCTTGTTCTTATTCCAAAGAAGATTAGACAAGTATATTCTTGCCGTTCATCTTGATGTCGTATATCGCGGACACAGCTCCACTAGCACTTCGACGTCTACTTGCAACTAAAAATGCCTTGCTTTTGACGGGAATATTGACCAGTTCATTGCGTTAGGAACATTGCAAGATCATGATAAGGTCTTCATTCACCCTACTGACTATATCGCACATATGCTGAGAGAGATGTCCAATGGAAAGTTGCACATCATCAGCATACGTTTGGATGGAACAATACCTGAGAACCGCTAGGAGGGCATTTATGTGGTAACAGAATAACAAAGGGTCTAGCACTGAGCCTTGGGGTACACCAGATATTTTTCCTACCATATTCGAGAAACACACACACATCCTCACAGCTGAGCGGCCACTGATGAACGAGGATAATGCTCCAATAGTATCGCCGCTCTTCGGCTTAACAAAGTTAAGTCTGTAGCTGATCTCATCAACATAATTAGTTGGACTCGGCCCCGTGGGTAACTACATACCCGAAACCGGTCGGCAAAAAGGTAATTTTTATACTTTGTAAGAACAAAAAGTAAAGTGTCCAAAGGCATTTAAGATTCGACAAACAACCACCACAAAATACCGTTTGTTTGCTTCCTTGTAGGTATGATTTGAACAACTGCATCGCAGCAGAAGAAAAGTTGCGTTTTACTTTCAATTTGGCCAGTAGAGTCCAATGAGAAAATGTGTCGAAAGCTTTGACTGAAGTTTTTGGAGCGTTTTAGTAGAATACGAAATCTGGAAATTAAATAAAAAAAAAACTTATCCAGTTTAATTCTACTATGTATATTTATTCTTGACAGATACGTATTTCGCCTACGACTTGCAGGCTTCCTCAGTGTCTGAGTTCGAAAACAGACACTGAGGAAGCCTGCAAGTCGTAGACGAAATACGTATCTGTCAAGAATAAATATACATAGTAGAATTAAATTGGATAAGTTTTCTTTTTATATAATTTCCAGGTTCGAAAGCTTTGGAAAATGGATGAAGTTTCTGTCAATACATAACTGTTCAAAAGACAGCACATGCTGCAGTTTCTACCGTCAATAATCCATCAATTTCGTAAATGGTGAATTGTATTCGATGGGAACATCCAACAAATTCGGGTGGAATATACGCAAGCTCAGAGGTTTCTGTTCCGGTTGTGTCCTGCTGATGTTTCGACAGCATATGTCATGGATACGGCCTCGTTCGGGGCCACTCACTTGCCTTTTTAAGCGCACTTTATGAGAAATTTGAAAACCATCGGATTTGCGAACAAATTCCGACGAGCGTCGGATGCAGTAGTGAATGAATAAAACAGTTTGCTTTGCTTTTCCCGTGTAAATCTTATGGGAGCATTTGCTCTAATTCATACGACCTAATATGCTGAGCCGTTAGCCGCCATTTTCAACCGATCATTCAAACTAGGAGAATTTCCTGCGAGCTGGAAGCTGTCATACATGATTCCCGTGTATAAAAGTGGTGATCGTCTTGACGTCAGGAATTACCGTGGGATTACTAGCCTTTCCGACGCTTCGAAACTGTTCGAGATTATCGTCAGCGACCGCCCAGCCTGCACCAACTCGTATATCAATGTACGAAAATTATCGTAAATATCTATTAACAAATTCGGATTTGTAAATAAAGCATAATAAAGCGAGCACAAGTTGATATTGTATCCTTTATAATGATACACCCAAAACTTGCGGTGAATATTTTGTTACTTTTGAGCAATAATCTATTGCTCTTTGCGTCTTATGACCGTAAATTAGTCGAAAAGAGTAACAACCTAAAAGTAACAAGCCAAATGACAGCTACATCTATGTGTTTGTTGCTGGAGTGAACCGCACATTCACAATCTACTGTACATGTGTTAGTTTCGGAATAATTCTTGTAGCTGTATTGGTATGATATTCGAGTTCATTTTACTATTTTTCACTCACTGCTTGCGGCGCTGCTATATATGTATACTAGCGCCAGGAACAAGCAGTTGTAATTTCAAAAATCAATTCCCAGTTTCCAGACCACTCTTTATTAATTCATCCCAGCCGGCGTCAGTATTTTCCGTTTGTATCTTGGTAGGGTATATTAACCAGCGCTGGACCTTTTCATGCTTGAGTTGATTTGTTTTATGAACCATGCCTTATAACCCAAGTAGCACACTTTGGGACCATTTAGTTGAAGCAACCGAATTACGACTGAAATTAGTCATATTTCGGTTACCACAACAACGTTGTAACAACGGTGCTAGTAGGGAAACCTGACTGAACATGCATTACATATTTCTCATAAATATATTAGGGGTAGCGTTTGATATGTTGCGTAAACGGTGTATTCCGTGTATATAGTATACTATAGTAACTGACAAACATACGATTTTCAGCACAAAGTCGTATAGCTGCATGCAGCTGGTCACGCTTAATCGGATTTTATCGTATTGTACAATCTATATAAGTGTATCGCTCAAAATTGTTCCTCAGTGCGTATATCGCCTCTAAAATGGTATTTGCGGTATTTGCGCGTCGAATACGATTTTGTTGAATACATATCAGTACGTAACTCTTATTTGCAATCTAATTATACATATGAAAATGCTGACTGGGTGAATTCTACAAGCCACGAAGTCTTATACTTCCTCTGATCAACATAATTTCATTCCCGGTTGATCCGTAACTACAAACTTGTTAGACTTTGTTACCACTTGTTCGACGGTTATGGAAGGCAGAACGCAAGTAGATGTCATCTATACGAATTTGGAAGCGGCTTTTGACAAAATTGACCACAAAGTGTTACTCCGTAAATTGTTACGAATGGGAGCCTCGAGCAGATTGGTGTCGTGGCTCTCATCCAATCTGACTGAAAGAAAGAGGTAGGTTGAATGGTATTTTACTCGAGCTTCCCGAAAGACCAGTTTCTCGGCACCATGCTTCCACATCAAGTAGTTCATCTTTAACTTTTCTTACATTCTAATTTTATCGAAAATTTTCCAAAATAACAACTACTAACACAATAAAAATGTGATCATCAATTAATTGAAACACAATCAATTATTATAATCATTTTAAGCTGTAGTTAAAATGACAACGATATTATATTAATAATAATAATGATAGGGTAATTTGCTGCTTCGGCAAATACCTATTCCCGTCCTATCCAACACAAATTATTAAAAATATCAGCATTTTTATGACACACAATGCAAAACTAGTTATTCCCTAATAATTTAGTTTGTTGTCTATCACACGCTATCAATCAAAGTGAGCTGAGATCTATTTAAATGCTTTTTATCATTGAAGAAGTCCTACCAGCCAAATTTCCTACGTTTTTTCGTGCGACGAAGAAAAAAATGTCGGCTGATTGGGTTAATTTCCGTCATTCATAAATGAAAATAACTCACGAAGGGAGTTGTCGTTATTCTACAGCCAGGAAAACTTGTCTGACCTGCAGAAATTTTGCAGAATAACATTTGTCATGCCGTCCTACACAAATACATGCGCGTTAGCTTCGTAAACATTGTTGTGACTTTTAGTTCGGACGATGAAAAATGTTGATGGACGAATTTTAAAACGGTACCACGAATATAAGAAATAAAGTCAGTTGCGTAATTTCAATAATATGCTTTGATAATCGCTTTTCAGTGATTTCAAAGTTCACGGATCGGAAGGTAAGTGTGTTTTAGTCAAATTAGCAGAAGACCTTTTGGAGTATTCATTAAATCCATCCAACAAAGGATGAAAATTAGAATGGCTTTACTTACTACGACGGGAATTAGAAATAAACCCTAATTTGGATTACAAAATATAATATGTTGCACTCTTCTAAAAGCTTTAAAATGGACCAAAGTATGGCAAAAGATAGGCTAAAGACATATTCGGCTTCAAAGTATCAAAAAATTTAACTCAAAATGTAAAGCAAGTTACATACGAACTTCCAAATTAAGTTTTTTGATACTCTTTCGCTTACTGCCAGTAAGTCTCTTTTCCGATCACAGTACGTGTACTTACAGCCTCAGTGAGTTAACAACAGCAAACACGGAACGGCTGTAGGGGCCGGCCGGGACCGCAGATCGACACGGGTGCTCCGGTCGATGCTCATCAATCATCTTTTCATGGTGAATGTTTAGAGTTTGGATATTGCATCCAATCCGTCTCAGCTGCGATTTAAGGTGGCAACAAAGCAGACCGAAAGAAGCCAATGCATGTGTAGTGTGTGTGTGTGAGAGAGTGGAGGGCTGGAGAGCTGGAGGGCTGAAGGGAGCGATGTGAGGTCAAAATCTTTTGTGTACGGTTGCTCTTGCTCCTCCAGGCAACCGCAATGGATTGGGTTGCCGCCGCTGCTACTACCGCGCTCGTGTTGCTGTGGACAAAGCGATAAAAGCGCATCTTGGTGATGCTCATTTCAAAAGGGATCCCCAGCTCCAGCTTCATGGAGCAGTATGACGAGAGGAAGGAAGGAAGGATAAAAGTCTTACGGTTGGAAAGCGAGAACGTCTACGTTTAGCTTGATGATTGTTTACCGTGCGCACCGTGTTGTATAAACGATGTGCAAATTGATACACGCGGTTCTCGTGATAAATGGGTCAACAGGTTCGGTTCTGTTGAAGGAAGAAGGCGTTTGCTGATAGCTTGATGGAACAAAGTTGCTTCAGACGGTTGAAGGGATTGTTTGAATATCGATAAAATAACGTACTATGTAGTTATTAAGAGATAAATCAAGCTTCCCGCAGTTGGATTCAGTTAATCGAAATAAAATTTGGTAACCAACGATGCTACACAGCGAACGTTCATTTATCATTGGGTTCGTTGGTTCGGAGCTTGAAGCAGTCCCTGCTCGTTGCGGCTTTTCAACACATTTCGATTTTGGGAATAAAAGTATTAGATAGTTACCAATGTTATGTTGTCTAACAGAAATGTAGCTTTTGAAATTGAAAATGTTGAAAACGTTCCCCGTTTGTGGTTTACTCGACGAACGGTAGGAGCAAAGGATAAAGTAATTAAATGGCTATTTTCTGGTTTTGGTTGCCGAATGTGAGCAACCATGTAGCGATTTTTCAGAGATACTAAAACCGGTAATCCGTTTCATGTGGTGGCATTAAACTCGAGCAACATCCTAATGATGATTGAAAATTTAACGTTCACTGATTCAATTCGACTGGAATCGATATCGGTCGATCTAAGTGGTAATCTCGAGTGGCGTACGGGTGAGTAATCGTTCATTTGCAACCGGTGCCAGTCCTAGTAGTGGCGTGCCTAACCTATCCCAACAGATCGTAAATCATGACTGGTCGGAGGTCTGGCTGGAGCGCACACAACCTCCAAATGGTCATGCACGGAGAACGTTAAGTGACTGTGTACAGAAATTTCTACCGAACGTCTCGGCAGTACCTCGGCAGACAGTGTCTCTTAATTATCTTCGGTACGATCTACTGTCGATATTTTAACATTAATATTCACCAGGCAGTGTTTGGTTTGTGTCCTTCTCTGAGCGGTTGCTCTGGGTCATAGATAGCGAAGGTGTACCATTCATCGTGAAAGGAATTGAAGTAGCATTTCTAGATTTAAGATTATCTCATCCGATCGATTTCCCGTCAGTTGTTTGTTTTGTATCTTAATTAAATGCAATCGCAGCTGGAATAAGATGATTCACGATAACAAACCTGCTATTACCTGGTTTGTCAGAGCTGTGAAAATATAAAATTATAATGATGACTAAATTAAACAACGAGAGTGTAGTGTTAAAAATAATACATGAAAATATATGGAAAACAAAATAACAATAAGATTTGTATAATATTGGTGAAAACAGAGCGAAGTGATAATTTTGTTTCTTTTAAATTTACCATGTTACATCAAATTTTTATTACTTTGCTCTACTACCATGTAGTAGGGTCAAAGCATTACATTGCTCAATTCTGCCTATAAGTGCTTTCCTGTTCTCTAGACTGAGAACGTTAGCGGAGTCCTTCGCCGGCGAGTACAGAGCTGGTTTTTGGGGGGATCGCTCCACGGCGGATCAGATGTTTATCCTGCGTTAGTTACTATACAAGTTCCGGAAATACAACTTGCGCGCTCGTTATCTGTTTTTGGACTTTCAGACGGTGTACTATTCAATCAAACGAAATGACCTGTGGTAGATAATGCTAAACATGGTTTTAAAACGAAACTATTTACGCTGATTCGTGCGATGCTGGGTAGATCAAAATCATTTGTAAGAAGCGCGGATGAGACCTCAGCCGCTTTCGTGACGTTGGATAAAGTGAAGCAACATTGCAATGTCTTGAAAGATGTAATACGAAGTCAAACGTGACGTCGAAATTATTGAAATCAACCGTAGAGCGGTGGAAGAAACCTTTAGGTCTTTTAAATGGGAAGCAGCAAGACTGGGGCTTACAATTAACAGGCAAAAAGAAGTACATAGTCGCTGGTAGGGAACTTCCCAAGCAACAATTTGGGTTTTATTACACGCTTATAATAGCTTTTATGACCAAAATTGGTCATGAAAACTGCAATAAGAGCACGATATAACTTACATTGTTACTTTAATTGGGAGTTCAATTGGTGTTAGTGCCGAAGTGGAGCTGGATGGGCAACGATATGAAGTAGAGGAGGAATTCATACAATTTGGTATGTTCGTGACATTGCAGCTGTAAATCGGGCTTTCTACGGATTACATAACCAGCTGAAGTCCCGTAGTTTGCAAATTCGCACAAAACTAGTGCTCTACAGAACACTTATTCTCCTGGTGGCCTTTGACGGACATAAATCATGGACGCTAAAGGAAGCAGATCAACTAGTGGTAAGGGTTTTTGAGCGTAAAATTCTGGAATTTATACTTAAAGGCACAATGGAATATATGGTGTGGCGTAGAAAATGTTGCAGAGTGGTTTGACACGTGGCCAGCATACCCGACGAAAAAGTAGCGAAAACTGTTTTCAGCATTGAACCAGGAAGAAACCGTAGACTTCTAAGCAGACCCCGTACTCGATGGATGTGCGTTATCGAGAACAATGCACGTTGAGCTGGTATTCGAGGGGATTGGAGCACGGCAGCCCAGGATCGACAGTATTGACCGTCACCACTAAAGTGAAGTAAAGTAAGTAGGACCCAGCTTTTCTGAATTTGATTTGGAGTTTTCCAACACCATGTTATTTTGTAAAATATTTTTTCACTAAAAAATGCTGTCATTTTTTACTTCTCAATACTCATTTCTCACTTCTTCACCCGAATTGCACAAAAAGTAGTAGCGAATCATACTGGATCAGATCGTCGAATTCCAATTCTCTCTTCTGCTTTCTAATACTTGTTGACTTTGAAAAAGCGTTTGGCCAAATTAACCACGAAATCATCCGGGGTGCACGAATTACAGAGGAACTCGTCAATAGAACTCTCACCGAGGCTCAGAACTAGGCGTTCTCATGCAAGTTTCTGCGAAATAGCGTCTCGAACTGACCTTATAATGATTATTGCTGTGAAATCCTATAATTCACCATCTACATGACCGAATTACCGACATTATTTACATGTCCAGCTGTCAAACAACCCCGACATTTTTCCGTGTGCCAATTACATGCTACATGCTATGCAAATAATGTGTAAATAATACAGATTACATAGGGTAACCAACGTATTTTGGACATCAGCAGTTGTACATAATTTGGCCATTTACAGCAAAATTAAATGGAAGTGTCCAAATTATGTACAGTTGCAAATGGGGTTCAAAATAGGTTGGTTACCCTATGCCACACAAATTTTCTAATATAGGAGGATGCCACATCCTCCCCCTGCGTAAAACTAACAATTAAGTATTATTCTAGATAAATTATAGACTACTCACATTCTTACTGCACTCGTCGAATTATTCTTGTTTGCTATATTGAAATTGACTGTCTAAAATAAAAAATTCTAATACTAATTTTCACAAGTGTGGGTCTTGTGCTTTTCCCGACTCAATTCTAACAAATGTTCGCTTTGGGCTTTTCCTGGCTCAAGCTCAATATGGTTTAGCCATGGGCTTTCCCTCTCTCAATCCTAATTTACGTTCACCATGATGTCTTTCCGGCTCACTTTTAACACGCGTTGCCTTTGGTCTATGGTCGGCTCTACATTGTATTCATTTGCCATGGGCTTTTCCGACCTCAATTTTGATATATCGTTCAAATTATATTGATATTGTCGTTCCGCAGAATCAAAGAGTGCATTTCGGTCTGCTAGCAATGCCTACCGGAAACTAAACTCAAACCTATATAAATCATATGTATTGAGAGTGCAATCTAACTTGAGGCGTAATCCAAAATGCTTCTGGAATTTCGTTAATTCGAAGAGGAAAAACTCAGCCATTCCATCACTCACGTTTATCGACGATGAACAATCGTCTTCGGAATCAGAAACCTGCGAGCAATTTGCTAGATTCTTTGCCTCTGTCTTTGCATCGTGCGTTGCTTCTGACCTAGAAGTTGAACAAGTAGTTACAGACTTACCTGCTAACATATTTGATTTAAATACGTTTGAGATTACTCAACCCATGATTCTGGCTGGAATGAAGAAAATGAAGAATTCTTTTTCACCTGGTCCTGATGGAATTCCTGCGGCTATTTATCGTCGATGCGCCACATCGCTTGCCTACCCACTTAACGTGATATTCAATAGCTCTTTCGAACAACGTAAATTCCCAAAAATCTGGAAACAATCACTAATGTTCCCCGTGTTCAAAAAAGGTGATAGAAGAAATGTTCGCAATTATCGTGGAATTACCAATCTCTCGGCAGCATCGAAATTATTCGAAATAATTGTTTCGCACAACATCCTCTCCAGCGCAAAATGTTATATCTCTGCAGACCAACATGGATTCATGCCTGGCCGTTCAGTTACTACGAATTTATTAGACTTCACGTTTACTTGTTTTGCACATATTGAATCGAGAGCTCAGGTTGACGTGATTTATACTGACCTCAAAGCAGCTTTTGACAGAATAGATCATCGCATTCTTTTGCACAAGCTACGTCGTCTTGGAACCTCCGATTGCTTGATTGAATGGCTCAACTCATACCTTAGCGACAGAACGCTACGTGTAAAAATAGGTGCATGTACTTCATCGCCATTTGGTAACCAAAGTGGGGTACCCCAGGGGAGTAACTTGGGACCACTGCTGTTCACTATTTATTTCAACGATGTTGCATTATTGCTCGACGGTGGCTGTAAACTTATTTACGCTGACGATCTAAAGCTGTATACTGTGGTGAGATGTTTCGAAGACTGCAATCATCTACAAAGATTACTAGATATTTTCGTTGATTGGTGCAAACGCAATAAACTAACTGTCAGTGTACCAAAGTGTTCCGTCATAACATTTCACCGTACCGTACAGCCAATAGTTTTCGACTATCACATTGAAGGCGTTAAGCTCAACAGGGTCGAAGAAATCAATGACTTGGGAGTTCTGATGGACAAAAAACTCACCTTTACCAATCATCGGTCAGCTATCATCGCCAAAGCTAATAGACAATTAGGATTTATAACGAAAATAGCCAAAGATTTTAACGACCCTTACAGTCTCAAGGCTCTGTATTGTTCACTAGTACGGCCTATTCTGGAAAACGCAGCTCTAGTTTGGCTCCCTCATCAACTGACATGGGATCTAAGAATTGAAAGAATCCAAAAACGATTCATCCGCGTTGCTCTACACAACTTGCCTTGGCGTGACCCTATGAATCTCCCACCTTACCGTGATCGCTGTAAACTGATCAACATTGACACTTCAACTAGACGCCGGAAAATTCAACAGGTAACTTTTGTTGCCAAGCTTCTAAACAACGATGTCGACTGTCCACGATTGCTGTCGTTACTGGATTTCCGAGTTCCATCGCGGTCCCTGAGGAATGGATCGTTGCTTCAACCAAGGTTTCATCGTACTGCGTTCGGGTACAATGAACCCATGTCTTCGGTGTTGCGCGCTTTTGCCTCTGTTGAAGACTTGTTCGAGTTTGGAGAAAGCACCAGCACCTTCTCACGCAGAATCACTGCATCTGACTCCTTCGCAATGTGATAATTGTACTGTGCTATTTTTTATGTATTTCTATTCATTAAGACATTATGTTGGATGGATACAATAAGCTAAATAAATAAATAAATAAATAAATAAATAAATAAATAAATATATGTAGACTGTGAGCTTTACGCTTAACCACCTAGTTAGCTTCGAGGAACGATGCTGGTCTAACAGGCCAGTCGTCGCATGTTCAAATCTGTCGATAAAAAAGGGTCAAGTCTTAATGACGTTTATATCTAAGACTTGGTTGTGCTTTGCTTTAAACCATGGGCTCTGTGGGTTTAATCTAAATTTTCTTACATCATATTTTAACTCAAAATTCACCTCGAAGGTTCAATTTGGCAATGGATCGCCAATGTGAGATCCTGTACTTCTCCATTTGCACGACTGATTCACTGACCTTATTTGCGCGGCTAGCTGTCAAATAACTTTGACTTTTCCTCCTTGTCCCAGCTGCACGCTTCCGGTAACTACCCAAATAATGTCAAAACCTCGCACATTACAGGCAAATCTTCTAATGACAAATTTCATGGGTTATGGGATACAATGAGCACCCATTTTTACTATATGAACCGCTTCTCGTTTCACTAATTTTTCGGCAAATACACTGAAGTCTCTTTTCACGTGGTTTGTTTTTTACGTTGTTTGTTTTTTGTGCGCGATTATTTTTACGCGAATTTCGGAACTTACGCGGAACTGCTCAAATAGTCTATTTTTTCGCGTAGTGTTGAAATCCACGAAGTTTTTTTACGCGCATTTTTGTTTATTTTTTGTACGCGAATTTTGAATTTACGCGGTTTTTTACACGATTTTGGTTTACGCGGAACGTATTCTTCGCGTAAAAAATGACTTCAGTGTATCTTGTAAAATAATTGATTAACGAGGACAATATTTTCTACTTGAATGCCAGGGATTTGATGAAATAGCAACTGATTTGCATAGTAGGGATGGTGTCCCGTAACGCTGGAGTGTGCCTAATATGGTATAAATACCAAGATGCCACAATTGCTGGTGTAAGTCAGAGCCAGTGTTGTTATTAAACGATACGGATTCGGGTTAAAACACTCCGAAAGCTGATTCCAAAATGGTAAATTCTCTGGCAATTCTTTTCAAACTAAGAATTATTTTATTAGAATGCGAGAAAAGCAAATTAAAAATCCGCTTTTTTGTGCATGAATTGATCGCAAGTGCATTCAAACAGGAATAGTTTTTATTTTGAGTCAGTGCGATGAGTTTTGATGAATTCACAATTTTAATAAATGAGCTAATGGCTATCGGATATCACGGTAATTACTTAGAGCCGTCAGAAAAACTTGTAACACTTATTTTGAATTTTCAGTTCGACTGTTAGCACCTGAAATACTTGGAATGTAAATTGTTACGGAAAATATATCCATGCATTTTACAATTTACAATTGTTTTACACCCGGGAGGCTTATAATGTTTAAAATTATTTTAATATATTATCCAAATTTTTTCTACATATTATTTAACGCCATAATCACGCATAAACCTGTTTTTCGTGACATAAGTACCAAGAATCATTTTTTTACTAACGTTAACATTATTAAAGTGATTTTTTACGTGATGCAGGTAGGATTTTTTTAACAGTAACTGGCAACGCTTCTTAATATGAATCTTCATCATTAGCCACACAAATTGTAAAAATGAGTAAATTATTTTTCATAACTTCGATACTTTGAGGCTTAAATTTATAATAATCTTGCAATTAATTGAAACTATATCTTGAGACCATTTTGTTTGGCCGTGTGCCGCTTGAAGCTGCGTCGGCGATTTTTCCCGAGCGACTGGAATAAGAGAAAGTTACCAATTGTTGATATTTAAATCATTAATGAGCTGGTGATACGCATTCATCGCGATGAAAACTAGCAACATTGGTCAGAGCTGCATATTAAGACCGCTTTTGTTCCTCTTCATCAATGTTACAAATCGAGCGAGAAGCATTCGATGCCGACTTTTACGCGAACGAGTCTAAGAAGCATAGCATCCAACTCTTACTCCACTGACAAAAGCGTACTACAAACAACTGCAGGTATTATGTACATACATTCCGCTACCTACATACTCGCGAGTGCACTGCCTCGTAGCGCCTTTCTGTAGAAAGCCACCCGCTCGCGTGAGCGGCATGTATGGATACAGATTTTGTTTGATTTCTTCTTTTCCTCTTCATTCTACGCCTTCGCTTATCCACGCGGGCAAGAGTACGGAGCCTAGTACAACAATGCTCATCGTTGTGGATGAAACATTTGTTGGTACTATTATAAAGCAAAGCAAAGCCTAAGTGCTACATTCCGTTATCGAAACTTGACCTTCTGTTTTTATATGACAGACTGGGAGAGGTTGTTAGAGTCAATAGGATCGTAGCGGGGCTGGTGCTACGATCCTGTTGACTCTAACAACCTCTCCCAGTCGAGATTCGACCATACGACGACTGGCTTGTTAGACCATTATCGTACCTCGAGGCCAATTAGGAAGTTGATGCTATTGACTGTAGACCAAATCCTATAACGATACAACAGTTTAATGACTATAATCCTATAACGATACTTGACGTTTAATGATAATGCTGAACAAACAATGTAGTTAACACTTCCGGAGTCCGGACCTCCCAGGCAGCAGGTTTCACAGTTAATGTAATAGAGACTATGTATACGCTACCTCACAGTAGAGGGACAACAAGTTGAGCCGGTGGGAGCCTTTCAATATCTTATAACCACACGGAACAGGAATGCCAGGAATGCCTTTGCAGGTTTGTCAAACATCTTGCAGTAAAGCCAGACCACTCTGCATACTAAAGCTCGAACTGTCAACTTATACGTTGAATCCGTATTACGTATCCGGCCAACCGTGGTACATCTCGGTGGAGCCAACGATAGAAACTATCATTCGTGCCTAGCGGCCTGACAACTGAATATCCAACAAAGGACTCCATTGTGGATGTCATCAACGGTCGATAGCAACAGAAATTCCAAAACATCGACGAAAGTGGGTAAGATATCTTGAGGAAAGGAGATTTGAGGAAATTTGCAAGGACAACGAAGAAGACGAAGACCCAGAAGCTAATGGCGACGCAGTTTGACCAGCGAAATTCGGACTGTTGACAAAAAACTGTCCTGGCGGCAGGTGGAAGCTACTCAAGTAGCACACTTTATGTCTATGTAGTTGACGCAACCGGATTACAACTGAAATTAGTCATAATTCGGTTGCCACTACTACTTTGTAAAAACCGTGCTGGGTAACCATCGGTAGATAAAACCATATCTAAAGCCTTCAGAACAATTAGTCTGACATGAGTGCTGCTCAAGATGATGGAATAAATCACGGACATAAACATCCGTAATGAGTTCTTAAAGAATTCCGTTTTGCACGACAATCAACATGCTTACCAGCGCGGTAAATCCACGGAAACCGCACTTCATTGCCCGGTGACGCTGATTGAAAAGTTGCTCGAATACCAAGAGACGGCACTATAAGCTTTTTTGACATTGTAGGCGCTTTCGACAACACCTCCTACGCTTAAATTAATACGGCTCTCCTTAACAAAAGAACTGATCAGCCAATAATGAGCTGGATTCAAACTATGCAGTCGAACAGAGAAATCACAGCCTCATTGGAAGGTACATCGATACATCGATCGTTCTCTCCCCTTGCTTTGGTCACTGATTGGTCGACGCACGCAGTACTGTCAAGTCGTATGTAAGGAGCTCTAAACACCACCATGTTAGAGTGCTCACAAGAAGGGCTTATTAAAAAACCCACCAAAACAGTCGTTCTACCATTCACTAAGCGAGGAAAATATATTTTTTCTCTTATACTGATTAGTGTCAGGCTAAGCTTCAGTAATGAAGTCAAACACCTCGGAATTTGTAGTACTAGATAGATAATAATACGTATAATTTTGTAGATAATAATTGTAGATAATAACTAGTTAAATGTCCTATACATAACTATATGAAATTTAATTTATTAATACTGGTCTTCGAAGGTATCGTACAGACAGTTCTAATATATACTAATACTAAGTTTAAAAGTAGTTTTTGTCACATTATAGTCAAAACAGTCAGATACAACATTAAACTCACGACAACACACATCAATAGGATTATTCCTGGCAAACAAAGTACGTTGGCAACCAAATTCGCTAGTCGAAAGAGACTACCAATGTATCGAAATAGAATCAAAGTGATTGAATCATCGCTGAAGGTAGGTATTAAAGAAATTACATTTTCGCAATACACCAGTACAGGAACATCGTTTTTAGGTAATCCGTGTTTTGGCTTGCAGTTAAAACTATTCCACAGTTTAAATCGCCACCTGATCGCATTCATATAGAGAACTTTGGTGAAACTATCTAGGATGGTCAACATTACTGTTGTAGTGATTAGCCTTTGTAACATTGACTGTAATATTCCTGAAGCTCATGAAGATGACCCTTTCTGCATATCAACTCGACAGGATAATATCGCAGATCTAATCATTCTCCATTGTCAGTAGATCAAGCAAAGCAATCTTCTTTGCAATCTTCTGTCAATAGCTTTAGCAACAATTTTGCACATTACGATGGATGTCATTTTTACATCTTTGTTACACGCCAACAGTAATTCTTATATGACCTGACCAAACTGTGTCGTGCAACAAACGCGTACGAACATTTTTCAACATGTTTCCTTAGAATCTGTAAAAATAATACAAACCAGATGAAATAGGGTAATTTGCCAATGATCGCACAGCTAAGCCTCTGAGTTTTGAGTTTTAACGATATTTGCTAAACCAATAATTACAAATAGACAGAAACATAAAAATCTGAATCAAATACAAAATATGTTCACATTACATGGCCATTTTTACGAAAAAAATAAGCTTTTCGTGGAAAAATATGCGATTTTTTGACAACGCTTGAATGCCCAATCGTTGAACAGTTCTGAAACCGTATTGTCCTATAGTTGGACACTTATTGTCCAATGGTTGCACATGCAATATATTGCACCGACCTCAAAGTTAATTTGATAGCTTACTATTAAGAATGAATACATTTTAAGATATATTTATTAAAAATAATCAGGTTGCGGTTTACAAAAGCCGAAGCAGGTACCTCCTGGTTTGCAAAATTTTAAATCAAATCAGGAATACCCACCGCTTCCTAGAGCACCAAGAACCGCAAGTGCACCTCATTCTCGGCTAGAGAATAACGCAGGATTCTTGAAATTCTCGGATATCGTGGACTGGATACTAACAACTTTCAATATCTCGGATCCTCTTAAAACTCTTCTGCTTACTTTTCTCCCTACAGTAAAAACATTTTTGCAACAACTAGCAACACAATGGCCCCTTCTTGCTGCTATCATATCCTTCGATGGCTAATACATCGAGAAAAAATGGGAATTCAATAATGGTGTTACAATGGAACTGCAGAAGTATCATCCCCAAGTCTGATCTTTTTAAGCAATTAATTAACATATATAATTGTGATGCGTTTGCGCTTTGCGAAACATTTCTCACTTCAGATAACGAGCTCTATTTTCAAGATTTTAATATAATTCGTAGGGATCGAGGATCACATGGCGGGGGAGTACTTTTAGGGATCAAAAAGTGCTATTCCTTCTTCCGAATCGACCTCCCCTGCTTCCCAAACATAGAAGCTGTCGCCATTCAAGCTATCGTAAATGGTAAAGATATCTCTATAGCATCGATTTATATTCCTCCGGCAGTACGGTTCGAACAGAGGCAACTTTACGACATAGCAGAGTTGCTCCCAACACCATTTCTGATTTTAGGAGATTTTAACTCTCACTGCACACAATGGGGGTCGCTATACGACGATAACCGTTCTTCTTTAATTTGTAGTCTGATTGACGAATTTGATATGACGCTTTTAAATACCGGGGAAGCGACACGAATACCCAATCCTCCAGCCCGTGAAAGCGTGCTCGATTTGTCCCTCTGCTCGACATCACTAGCGTTAGATTGCCAGTGGAAGGTAATTAACGATCCCCACGGTAGTGATCATCTGCCAATCGTTATCTCAATTGCTAATGGTTCAGCCTCCTCGAATCCTATCAATGTCTCATATGACATCACGCGAAATATTGATTGGAAGAGTTACGCATCTACAATATCCGAAGCTGTAGAGTCTTATGAAGTACTCCCTCCGGAGGAAGAGTATACGTTTATCACTAGCTTGATCCTCGACGCCGCGACTCAAGCACAGACAAAACCGATACCGGGTACAAGAATTAATCGACGACCTCCCACTAACTGGTGGGACAAAGAGTGCTCTGACCTGTACGTGAAAAAGTCTACGGCGTATAAGGACTTTCGAAAACATGGTTCGATAGAACTGCTTTGGAAGTACGAAGTACTTGAGAGGCAAATGAAAAGTCTGATGAAAGCAAAAAAACGCGGTTATTGGCGACGGTTCGTGAACGGATTATCTAGAGAAACAGCGATGAGTACTCTTTGGCAAACTGCTAGACGCATGCGGAATCGTAACGTTACAAATGAAAGCGCGGAATATTCGAATCGATGGATTCTCGATTTTGCCAAGAAAGTCTGCCCGGACTCTGTACCGTCACAGAGATCTTTTCGCGATGCATCCCCGTCGATTACAAACGAACCGCCGTTTTCAATATCAGAATTTTCAATTGCTCTCCTTTCGTGCAACAATAATGCTCCAGGGTTAGATAGAATTAAATTCAACTTGCTGAAAAATCTACCTGACTCTGCTAAAAGGCGTCTATTGAACCTGTTCAATAGGTTTCTCGAGCTAAATATCGTTCCGCATGACTGGAGACAGGTGAAAGTTATTGCTATTCGGAAATCAGGAAAACCAGCCTCCGACCACAATTCGTATAGGCCGATTGCAATGCTCTCCTGCATCCGGAAATTGATGGAGAAAATGATCTTATTTCGTTTAGACAAATGGGTCGAAACGAACGGCTTACTTTCAAATACTCAATTTGGCTTTCGCAAAGGTAAAGGAACGAACGATTGCTTAGCGTTGCTTTCTACAGAAATACAACTCGCTTTTGCTCGTAAAGAGGAAATGGCGTCCGTATTTTTGGATATTAAAGGAGCTTTTGATTCAGTTTCTGTAGAAGTCCTAACCGAGAAGCTTCATTCACGAGGACTTTCACCGAATTTGAATAATTTTCTGCTCAATTTGTTGTCAGAAAAACGCATGCTTTTTACACATGACGATCTGACAACTTCAAGAATTAGCTACATGGGCCTCCCCCAGGGCTCTTGTTTAAGTCCTCTGTTATATAACTTCTACGTCAATGACATCGATGAATGTCTTGCTAACCCATGCACGCTAAAGCAACTTGCTGACGATAGCGTTGTATCCGTAACGGGCAACAGAATCGATGATCTGCAAAGTCCTCTGCAAGATACTCTGGACAATTTGTCCAGCTGGGCTCTTAGGCTTGGTATCGATTTCTCCCCGGAGAAAACTGAGCTGGTCGTTTTCTCTCGGAAGCATGATCCAATACAACTGCAGCTTCTGCTAATGGGTAGAACGATCTCGCAGGTTCTAGTCACTAAATATCTTGGGGTCTGGTTCGATTCTAAATGCACTTGGGCATGCCATATTAGGTATTTGAAACAAAAATGCCAACAGAGGATCAATTTTCTCCGTACAATAACCGGAACCTGGTGGGGCGCCCATCCAGGAGATCTTATAAGGCTATACCAAACAACGATACTGTCGGTTCTCGAATACGGTTGTTTCTGTTTCCGCTCCGCCGCCAACACGCACATTATTAAGCTAGAGAGAATACAGTATTGTTGTTTGCGGATTGCCTTAGGATGCATGCAATCGACACATACGATGAGTCTAGAAGTGCTGGCTGGTGTTCTTCCGTTGAAACACCGTTTTTGGGAACTGTCCTACCGTCTGCTCATTCGATGTGAGGTTATGAACCCATTAGTGATTTGTAATTTCGAGAGGCTTGTCGAACTTCAATTTCAAAGTAGATTCATGACTTTATATTTCGATTACATGGCTCAAGATATCAGCCCTTCTTCATACACTTCCTTTTGTGTCGCATCGCAAGATACTTCTGATTCTGCTATATTCTTCGATATCACCATGAAAGAAGATATAATTGGTATCCCGGATCAAATTCGTGCACTTGAGATCCCTAAAATTTTCTACAATAAGTTCGTAAACGTTAGTTCTGATAAAATGTTTTTTACTGATGGATCTAAGCATAATGAGTCCACTGGCTTCGGTGTCTTCCATGAAAATATTACAGCTTCTTTCAAACTCGATGCCCCTGCTTCTGTATACGTGGCAGAATTGGCCGCAATTCACCACGCTCTTGGGATTATCGAAACAATGCCCACAGACCATTACTTTATCTTTACAGATAGTCTCAGTGCTATAGGGGCTCTCCGCTCAATGAAGCCTGCAAAGCATTCACCGTATTTCTTGGGGAAAATACGAGAGCTTACAAAAGCTTTGTCCGGGAAAAAATACCAGGTTACCTTAGCGTGGGTCCCTTCTCACTGTTCCATTCCGGGCAATGAAAGGGCTGACTCGTTAGCTAAGGTGGGCGCAATCGAAGGGGAAACTTATTATAGACCAATTGCCTATAATGAATTTTTTAGCGTCTTGCGCCAGAGAGCTCTCATCAGCTGGCAATCCTCATGGAATAAAGGAGAACTGGGACGGTGGCTACATTCCATCACTCCTAAGGTATCGACGAAGGCGTGGTTCAAGGGGTTGGATTTGGGTCGAGACTTCATTCGTTTGATATCCAGGCTCATGTCCAATCACTATACGTTAAACTCGCATCTCTACCGAATAGGACTTGCAGAAAGCAATCACTGCGTTTGTGGCGATGGCTATCACGACATCGAGCACATTATATGGTCGTGTACCGAATTTTGTGGTGTCAGGTCCCAGCTAACAGATTCCCTTCGGGCCCGAGGAAGACAACCAAACGTGCCGGTGCGAGACATTCTGGCGAGCAGGGATCTTCAGTACATGACTCTGGTTTATAACTTTCTAAAGAAAATTGACGTAAGAATTTAATACGCTTTTGTATAATCCGCAGACCAATCGCCCCAATGGTTTCCACGTAACAATGCCACCCCAATGAAGACACATTAATTCTGACCCGCACCCACGAACGTAGTAACTGGAACGCTGAACAGCGTTTATCTACTGAACCCTGACCATCGCTAATAGTAGAAAACAATAACGAGCTTTGAAACCTTGAAACCTATCCCTCCTTGTCCTCCAGCTTTGGAATATAAGTAATTAAGCCATACTAACCCCAGTAAATCGGGTGTAACGATCGTACCCTCTAACATAGTATATAAGCAGTGTTGAACATGTTATAAAAACTAGACATAAAAAAAAGTTGGCTCCTTAAAGCTACCGTATACGAGCCTGTACAAATAAATGACATGATAAAAAAAAAAAAAAAAAAAAAAAAAAAATAATCAGCAATTAGTTAACATGTTACTAATTATCAATATATTTCTTAAGAGATTTTATTTTCTCCTTCTAAACTTCGATGCTCTTCTCCTTCATTTCTGTTGCTTTCTGGCAAATTTTTCTCTCTTTCTCTCGAATCATACTTTTTCCTATTTTTCTATTTCCTGCGGCCTAATGGCTAGAACTGTTTTTTACAAGAGAAAAAGTTATTGTAGTGAAATTATGTTTGTTTCTCTCCTCGTTACTCAAAACAAATTTGTTAGCAAGATAATAATCTGAAAAACTGCGAATGCCCGTTTCCTTACAGTTGAAAAAATGAACCATTCATCTTCGTTTCATCATCGAACCTTTATTTATAACAAATAAAATTATAAAACTTATAATTTTTCAAAAATAATGATAAAAAATTATTTAGCTCTCAAAAAATATGAAAAACTGGCTAGCCATTGTTGGAGAAAATTTAGAAAACAACATATTTTCAACGTTATATAATTGTTCCAACACAATATTATTCTACAATATTCATAGAAGTAGGTATCTTACGTTTCCTGTCAGTACCATTTAGACCGGATTCAAACTTCTTAATTTTCTTCAAGTCTTTAGACTAAAATGATGATTTTTGTGAATACCCTAATTCAGGAGCAGGCGCTTTTAGCACCAAATCAAATACATGATAATAAAATTTCTCAGATAAGGTACAAGTACAAATAGCTTGAACAAATCTGGAGTAGCTTTAATTTGCAATAGGACTATTTTTCTCGAAATTGTTGTATTAAAACAAAAAATTAAAAGCATGTATGTATATAAAATAAAAAATTAGTACCATTACATAAATTTTCATCGGAAAACTTTTGTGTACAAATCAAAACCATTTGTAAACAGTGCCATAAACATAACAAAGGTTTAAAAATTGGTCGAAAAACACGAAATTGATCCGAGGCCCGGAGGGCCAAATCACATATACCAATCGATAGGGTTCGACGATTTGAGCAATGTCTGTGTGTGTGTGTGTGTGTGTGTGTGTGTGTGTGTGTGTGTGTGTGTGTGTGTGTGTGTGTGTGTGTGTGTGTGTGTGTGTGTGTGTGTGTGTGTGTGTGTGTGTGTGTGTGTGTGTGTGTGTGTGTGTGTGTGTGTGTGTGTGTGTGTGTGTGTGTGTGTGTGTGTGTGTGTGTGTGTGTGTGTGTGTGTGTGTGTGTGTGTGTGTGTGTGTGTGTGTGTGTGTGTGTGTGTGTGTGTGTGTGTGTGTGTGTGTGTGTGTGTATGTAATGATTTTTTCTATCGCCTGTTTCTCAGAGATGGCTGAACCGAATGGTTCGCTATTACTTTTGTTTGGAAGGTGTTATTGTCTAGTAGATCACTATTGAGTTGTTTGGTGACACGACGTTTCGTTTAAAAGTTATAAGCAAAAATGTGAAAAATACGTGACACGGGTTTCTCTAGAACTACATGACCGATTTCAACGATCTTAGTATCAAATGAAAGCCCTTATTAAAGCTAAATTGTTCAGGAATTTTTAATTGAAAACAATCAAGTAGTTTAAAAGTTATGCTTAAAAAACCTGTTTTGACAAGGTAATAATTATCGCCTGTTTCTTAGAGATGGCCAAACCGATTTATGCGCTATTAGTCTCATTTGAAAGATAATATATCCTAATAGATCACTATTGAATGGTTTTTTGATTGGACGTTTAATTTGAAAGTTATGAGCAACCGTATACACCACACCAAAATTTGCAATAATTTATAATGATTTTAACCAAGATAATTTAACTAATTTCAATTATTTTAATATCAAACGAGAGGTTTTGAGACTACGAATATATATGCAAAATTTCATAAGAATTGGTTTTACCGATTAAAATATATTAACCGTCGAACACTCGCGCCATCTTTTGTAACACAGTTACTCTCGCGCACAATAGCCCCAAACCAAAGAAAACGTGTGCACTAGAGTTTTGACTGGAAAAACTTGGTTTTAGGTTTATCGAACCTTTAAAAGAGTTTCTTGAAATTGGAAGCTCTATCGTCTGGTGGAATTTAAATTTTTATTAATCCCCCTAAAAGTGAAATAAAAAAAATATTTTTCTTCAGTGTCAATATAACACATTGATGTGTTCTGCAAAGTTATAAAGTTATTATTACAAGAAATTTTGCTAAAGACAGTAACCTTCTATCTCTGCAGCGAAGGTAGAAAAATCTTATTTATTGTATATGAATTTGTAAAATCAGTTTTTCTATTATTGCTCTTTTGGTAATTGTTGCATGACTTTTTCATGTACTACAAAATTGTACAAATAGTAAAAATATACAACTTTTCTGAAAATAGTATACCTGTATGTTTGCTTGTTTAGGAACTGTAGAACTTTGATTATAAAAAATACCCTAATTTTGACTCCGAATTACTCGACTATCAGCAGACGGATACATTTTAAACATTTTACATTTGCTGATAGTTTTGCTGCAAAAATTTTCCCAACAATTTAAATTATTAATGCATTGAATAATTATGATATTTTGCTCACAATAAGTTTGTTGAAGAATATACGTTAGTTAAACAACGATTTGTAACTAACAATATGGCGTTGAAAAACCTACACGTGTTGTATAAAATACAACAGCGTGAGTTAATAAAAATTGATGAAAATTATTCAAGAAAACTCTAACTCTTGAATCACATCATCAAATAGAATGGCATTACAGGAAACTATGCCTAGTTCAAAAACCTACAAATTAGACCTTTACTAGACAATGTATATGCTAAAGGATAAGATTTCCTCTTACAACTTACTTTTATTTGCACTTACTCAGATTTATAACAACTTACTTATCCTTACTCAGCAATTTCATGATCCTTTTTTCATTAAAATTTAAAAGTGTTCCTATTTTGTTCAAATTTTGTAAACTTATTCAATTTTCAAAAATATTATGTAAACCAACGCACTACGCAACTACAACCAATAGATGAATTATTTTCCGAAGAAGTGTCGATTTCTATCTCAAATAGCAAGTAAGACCGTATAACAAAGGTTCCTTTCACCACTAGGTGGATTAAATCGGGTTTTTTCATGCTATTTCAGTTCTTGTACAAGCTTAGGACAATCGTTGCTTTATTGTCCAATGATTAAACAGTCAAATTTTAATACTTTAAAAACTATAAGTAATTTTTTATTTTGCCTGAAAATGTTGACAAATAGTGCATAGATGAATATCATTAGCTGTGTACAGCATGATATGGTAATAATATTATTTTAAACGTTATTTAGTGAGACATGTTTCTTATCTGAAATGCTAACAAAATAGAGGGTTATAGCCCATATTGTATATGACAATGTTTAACTTGAATTTTTGTTATTAAATCTTGCCTTATGTAACGCTATTGTTACAAGAAATGATCCACAACTGATCAAAGTGAGTAATTCGTGCAATTTGATAGGGTTTGAGCGTATATGTGTTCTAGAATTAGCGTTTTATTGGACGCTGTCCAATCATTGGGATCGTTCAATGATAGGCAAAATACCCTACATAAAAGTGCATTCTCGTTATATTTGATTTCACTGACAAGTGACGCCGGAAATGTAAAACGCCACAATTATTGACTCATGATAGTTGTAATTAATTCAATCGACTAAAATATAACCTTTTTTCCACCGCTAAACTATCTATGAAATAGAGCCAGCTATTAGCAGGTATCCCGTTGCAGCTTTTACATCTTCCGGGAGCCAATCCGTCTATGGACCCACCGTTGTCGGGTACACTCTCAATTAACACCAAAACAGGTCGAACGAATCTGGTTAACCATAGTTCACACCTCCGAATGTTACCAAAAACAAAACCGGATTCCCGCCGTTTCCCCCCAGCGGGACAGCTAATTCCAAATTGCATCGTCTCGCGACAAATGATGTAATAGAGCGATTTAAATTATTAGTTATTAGGGCCAGCCACATTTCGAGAGGGCACGAATCACACGTGCTCACGTCGAGTGATGCATGAAAATTTGAATAATCCCCACGAAGTGCGGTGATTCCGTTATGATTTTGATACATCATTTAGTCAGTCAGTTGACTGAACGGTCATAATTACAACCGAGTGGTGATGTAAACCAAATTAGATTATTTGCCGCTTGCGTACCGCAGCTTCCATGAACTATAATGACCAATGCACCATTCATCCAAAAACCACGAATGTGTTGAACTAAAGCGATTATCATTTTTCGGCGAGTGGCCATTTGGCATGTGGCTTATAATCGCTTACAATCGGTTGATTTAGTTACAATTATGTGCTGCCAAAAATGTGGTTTGTGTAACTACCATCAATTTGTTTTTAATTTTACCTTTTGTGAGTTCACCTAGAAACTGTGGTTATAGGCAACAGCTGCCACTCTAATTAGTTACCATATCAACCAAAATCTCCTGCAAATACTATCGTCTATTCTAATCCACGTTCCATTCTCTGCAACCAGCAGTCACCGAAAATGTGATTTTTTCCTCTTTTAACTCTTGTTTCAGGGCCGTCCCGTTCCACACATTTACGATTTCGAACTTTAACTTGAGCCGCAGCAGGTCACTGATAGATTGTGACACTTAGCACATAATGACGCCACACTTAATAGACTTTCCATGGTACCATGACTGATGGTTTTGATTTGTAGACAAATATTACGACCATAAAAAACGCGACAACAATCTTTTAAACAAACAACCAGTCCAAATTGCCGGTCCGTTAGCGTACTGGCGAGAAGCACCTACGTAGATTGTCCCAAACTGTGTTCTCTCCGACTCCGACACTCGTTTCTATGCATTTGTGCGTTGATCGGCGAGCGATGTAATCGCTAATGGGCCCAATCGACTGAATGACAACATCGATTTCCCGATGATGGACAGCTCTGATTGCAGCGATCGATGCACCGGGAGCCAAATGATAGGCCATTTTTCACACTGCCACGAGTTTGTGTCTTGATTATGCGCTGCTGATTTGCATTTTCTCGAGCGAAGATAATGGGTATAGCGATGGATTCCAGTGTAGTGTTCTTGGAAGGGGCGAACTTTTCTTTTAGTTCATAAAAAATAACCTAAACTTAACATTAATGATAGAAGTTTGAAGGTCTGACCTAAATAGAGCTGAATGACAAACTGATGTTCGTGTTGTTATAATATTTTATCAATGCGTCGCATGAATGGCTAATGATCAACTATCATGACTAACGTAAGCTTTGAAGCTACATACCTGTACATAATGATATGCAGTTAAGGGTACGCGGAATCTATGATTGCTTTTTCTAGCGCACGTGTCTTGCAAGAAATACCTTTTATCATTCAGGCAACCTGTGTTGTTCCTAGAGTTTAAGGTAATGTCCAACTTTTCGTGCATTCAGACTACAGAAAAAATTTAAGAATTTAAGTCGTGCTATTGGCCTTGCCAGCGTTGCTAATATTGTTCATGGTTTTGCGTGAGAAAAAAAGAAAGGGAAGTATTTTTGCTTTTGTCAACACTCACGCGTTGACAGTTCGGCACGAGATTTCCTGTAAGTGCGAGCAGCCTACGAGATCTCTTTCAACGCTGGCAAGGCCAATTGTGGAGTAATGTCCAGTGTGAGGGTTAATACCTAGCTGACTGTAGGTAAAAGTAGAAAAATTTGTTACCCAACGATACGTGGTGGATGGTGCAATCGAAAGTCTCGAGAGTAAAATCAAACAAGCCTTTTTCAAGCATAAGAATGCATTAGTTTATAGATGTGCAAAAGGAAGATTGGTTCTCCAGAACCATAAGCAAACTTTCAAAATGTAAATTGGTTCATAATTCATTCAATAGCACGCAATAATTAATACTTTTTTTTTTTGTATGCCAGAAGGGCACTGAGTTCAAAAATGTCACTGCGACAGTCACGAAGATTGTCTTTTGTAGCTGGCCCCGGTTGCTGTACGCAGTTTACGGATGGCTCATACCCATTAATGGAATTGAGCTGGGTTTGCAAGGCTGTGCCCCAATAAGGTATTACATGGTTAATAAAACCAACTATCTTCTTGCGATGAAGTTTCCATACTGAGTATGGAGTTAATAGGTAGCTTTCGAAGAAACTGAACCTGGAAGACGCAAGAGCTCCACAGGAACAGAGCAAGTGCGCTGAACTTTCTAGTTCTAAATTGCAAAAGCGGCAAATGTCGGTTAAGACCTTGCCAATTATCTTTGGATAGTAAAGAGTGGGACAATGTCCGGTGAGGAGTCCCGTGAATGTGCGCAGTACCCTACGCGTTAAGGTAAGTAGTTTGTTAACTACTGCAGGGTCTGGGTAGCTTGTCTACAGCCCTGCGCTTTATACCAACTGCTATTTCTAGCTTTTCCCAGATCAGTAAGTCGCTTTTGACAGTGGATATGGAGGTGCCCAGAAACGGTTCGCTAGGCTGTCGGCAAGCTCATTGCCCTCGATTCCGCAGTGTCTAGGCACCCAGAATAATGAAACTTTGTTCTGGCGGGAGAGCTCCCTCAAGGTTGTGCTACACTCCCAAACTAATTTGGATGCACATTTGGTGGACTTGAGAGCCAGTAGTGCAGCCTGGCTGTTCGTGAACTGCATGCCCAGATGGCCGTTGTTGCTTTCTTGACAGCATAGTCTAGGTAACTCAAGTAGCACACTTTAGGTCCATTTAGTTGAAGCAACCGGATTACGGCTGAAATTAGTCATAATTCGGTTACCACAACTACTTTGTAACAACCGTGCTAGTAGGGAAGCGATCCAGTTCAGTTTAAGATCCAGAATAATACCCAGATGTTTAAATTCATTGCTGAAGCTTAGTCTGATTCCATTCAGTGTAGGGGGAGTAAGAGTATGTCTCCTCCGCCTAGTAAATGGTATCACGACTGTTTTGGAGGGGTTTATATTAAGCCCCTCTCGTAGACACCATGAAATAGTGGAGTACCTTCAATGTCAAGAAAAGCACAAAGTGCCGTCTCTTGGCATTGAAGCGACTTCTCAATCAGCGTCACTAGGTAATGAAGTGCGGTTTCCGTAGATTTACCGCATTGGTAAGCATGTTGATTACCGTGTAAAGGAGAGTTCTTTAGAAACTCGTTACGGATGTGATTATCCGTGATTTTTTCCATCAACTTGAGAAGCGTTGATGTCAGACTAATTGGTCTGAAAGCTTTTGGCATAGTTTTATCTTTTTTGCCTGCCTTAGGTATGAACACCACCCTGACCTTCTGCCAGCTTGCAGGGACATACCCCACCGTAAAGCTGGCACGAAAGAGGTTGATGTGCTCGGACATTATAATCTCGTTCGCTTTTTGTGAGAAGATGGAAAGTATGCCATCCGGACCCGGAGACTTCATTGGTTCAAAGGAGCTGAGTGCCCAATTGATTGAAGCCTCCGTGAACAGTCGGCGCGCAAGTAGAACCGAATCGCTTGACACATTGCGCGACGACTCAATTTGCTGTTGCGCGCCGACGTCGCATATAGTGGACACTGTCGAACAAGGGAAATGCGTGTTCATAAGAATCTCCAACGTTTCCCTAGTACCGTGCCTGCGGGTAATTCCGCGCAGCACATTATTCCGCGCACTCATCCTAAAAATCTATTTTGCAACAGTAAATTTCACTAAAACGTTATTAATAAGTATACTATCATGGAATACCATGTTCCATTAATGTTTTTGTTAAAAACTGACAACTTTTGCTTCGTTCGTCTGGCCAAACCAAAGGCCATTTCATTGCACGCTGACCAAAACATGATTTCCGAATGTTTTGTTAACAATTGTTCTAAGCGGAGGCCTAAATTATCGGAAGGTTTTTTCGCTCCAAAAAGTTTTTTTTATGATGAATTTGTGCTACATAGGTACATAGATGTACACTTAACTGTTTTATGGAAATAGTTATGAATAACTCATTTTTCTGTTTGTTTTGTTTAAAGATTTGTTGTGAGCGGAATTAAGAGCAGATAAATTAGTGTTGTTTATAATTCCGCGCGGATGTAGCAGGATCATATCGGGGGAAAAACGGATAGCAGAATATGCATTACTCTACAGAAAACTTTGTAGATACGTTGAAGAAAGTCAAATAAGGTTGTTCATTACGCAAATCTGCGAAAATGACCAGGATTCTGGTCAGTACCTTACGGAATGAAAAGCACCAAATGCACAGTGATCCAAAATCAGTGAACCAAAACGTTCCCACTAGAGTTTTGAGTAGGAAATCTTGGTTTTAGGTTTGTGGAGTCTTTGCAACAGTTTCTTTAGATTAAAAGATCTTTCGTTTGGTGGAATTCAACTTTGGATTAATCCCCCTACAAGTGAAATGAAAAACTCAGTTTTCTTCAGTTTCAATATAACACACTGATGTGCTCTGCGAAGTTTTAGAGCATATTATTATGAGAAATTTTGCTGAAGACAGTAATCTTCTATCTCTTCAGCGAAGATAGAAAAATTCTACTTATATATGAATTGTTAAAATCAATTTTTCTATTTTAGCTCTTTCTGTAATTGTTGTATGATTTTTCCATGTTCTATAAAGTTGTACAAATAGGAAAAATACACAACTTTGCAAAATATAGTATAACTCTGTGGTTGCTTGTTTAGGAACTGTAGAACTTTTAATATAAAAAATTCTCCAATTTTGACCCCGAATTACTCGACTATCGGCAGCCGGCAGCTAAGTAATTCCATGAACTAGAAACTATATGCTACAAAATCCAGAAAGTTTCATTCGTAACCGTCTGCCGATACATACTAGTTGAGTAAATCGGGGTCGAAATTGGTTTTTTTATATTGAAATTCTGCAAAGGGGGGATGTTTTTGGTCGAAATTTGCGTGACGTACTAAATGGTTGTCGCCATAGAGGTATACTATATTTGGAATAGTAGTGTATTTTTACCATTTGTACAGCTTTGTGAAACATGAAAAAGTCATACAACAATTACAAAAAGAGCTAAAACAGAGTTTAACGATTTTTTCAATCTTCGGATTTTTTATCTTCGCTAAAGAGATAGAAGGTTACTGTCTTCAGCAAAATTTCTTATAATAATATGCTCTAAAACTTTGCAGAACACATCAATGTGTTATATGGAAAATGACGAAAAATAAATTTTTTATTTTACTTTTAGGGGGATTAATCTAAAGTTGAATTCCACCAAAGGATAGAGCTTTCAATTTTAAGCAACACTTGCAAAGGTTTCACAAACACTTTTCCTACGTAAAATTCATGTGCGCACGTTTTTTTAGTTTTCGACCAATGTGAAATGGCGTAATTTCAGGATGACAAACGAGAATAAAACTCTAAACTATCAAATTACGCTGAACGCGTTTAATACCTTTTCAACAATTGTAAATATGTGTGACAGTAAAATAAAGAAGCAAATTTTAGTCATCAATATAATAATTATCGCTAAGCTAATTTTAAAATGTAGCGATCGTGTAATGTATCTACTGCCTAGAGGCTATTCAAGTAAATTTGTCCAAACATTTTAGCTTGAGCCATTTTCCGGCTTTATGCAGTTACAATCTATTATCGTTGATGAGTGCAGTCCATTTTTTATTTAGTTGTTGCCATGTGTTATTATTAGCATTCTTTCTTATTATGCTCCAAGATGTTATGTATATGCTTGTTTGTGTTGCTAAGTCTGTTTGTCTATGGTTCCAGTTCCTACCAGAAGTCCGGACCTAAAATGTACTCGTTTCAATTTTAGACTAATTTTGCCTATGGGCTTTTTTAGACTTTGTGTCTGTGATTATTACGATGAAAATATAGTGCGCGGAATTATGTACGCTTCTGAGCGGAATTATAATCAAGTCATAAATTAGTGCGCGGAATTATGTGCACTGACACGTAACCGGCTGAAGCATTTTTTTCTTGTTTATTGGAACTTTACACCAACTGTCATATTTTTCTCATAAAAAGGACTAAAAATTCTATCCGATGGTGAAGTTATGGTTATTCTAACTCACCATTTGAATTTTTTACACAGATCATAACATTGTCTGCGCCTTAAGTGCGCGGAATTACCAGCAGTCACGGTAGTAACAGTGGGACTGCCGTCTTCTTTTTTCAATTGCCCTAGGCCACTATTATGGTCCTTGGCTAACGCTTTTTGGAGCCGCGCCGCCACAGGGAGAGTCTGGATGCTTTCGCAAAACTTGACTCTGAACTTTATTTTGGCTTTGCGAAGCTCTGCGTTGTATTTGGTGAGAGATGCCCTGTAGGCCTCCCAATTAGACGTAATCTTAGCCCTGTTGAATAAACGCCTAACCTCCCGACGAAGGTTGCTGAGCGATTCATTCCGGCAGGGCACGTCACGGCAGACTGTCCGCGTGATTAACGGACAGTTTGCAGTATGAGCATCAATAATCCTACTCTGTTGGTCATTGGCTGCAGTGTCCAGCTCAGCTGGTGTGCGTATATTAATGTGACAGAAGTTCCGAGTGCTACCCAGATGTTCTCTGAATATACTCCAGTTTTCTTCGGATTTCTGTATAGTTCTCTCCTGAGAGAGTTTGCCTCAATATCAAAAACGATATGCCTGTGGTCTGATAAACTTGGTTCGTCAGAGACATGCCAGTTTTTGACATTACCTACATTGCATACATTGATATTGTTAGCAGTAAAGTATTCAAGTAGGTACTCACCCCTGTTATTTACATCCGTGCTGCCTCAAATCGTGTGATGGGCGCTGGCATCGCAGCCGATCAGGAACGGCAACCCAGATAACACAAAATCGTAATAGAAAGTTCATAATAAATCGTTTTCATGTCAATTTCACATTGGAATTGTATAATAATTAGAGTATGTCAAATCGAAGTGAACAATACGTTGTTTTGCAGTCGTGCGTGCCTTCATATACAATTCATGACTGTGAATTATAAAGCAGTATAGACGATTGCAATATTTGATTATATCTTAATAATATATTCAGGAGTATTTAGTTGCGTGTTATAAAAACTACGCAAAAAAGAATTACAAATAATTGTCAAAGCTTTCGCACGTATATCGCCTCCACTTTGGTACATATATGTTCTTGTATGGCGTGAAATATAACTTTTTCGTTCAGATATGATTTCGTATATCTCAGTTGCAATCGAGATATACAAACCAAATGGTTTACTGGGAAGTTGATGGCCCTGCAGTACCGCACGAGAGCGGCAACCTCGGATGGCGGTATGTCGTCCTTGTCGTCCGGGCAGTATGCGGACGCCACGACCAGGTCCTGATTACACGTCGTTGTTGGCACTTGACAGCAGTTTGACAGCGACGACATCGCGTTGAATGAATTCTGTAATGGGAGAAAACTGTATTTCTTTCGTTAGCAGAATTGCAGACCTAGGTTTGGTCTGCGTGTAACAGTACATTAACTTACCGTAGTTTCCTAGGCCGAGAATTCTTGTGCCGTGAACCCAAGGTTCTACGATGAAGGCATCTGTTACCTGTTAACTGCTGGTTTACGATCCTTCGACCAAGAACACTAGAAGCGCCCTTGGCATGATCAAGGTTCGCTTGCACGCAGCGAAGGCTGCCCGCTATGTTACTGGTTTGCCGTCCTTGGTAGAGTCGTTAGACTCAGAACCTGACGGACGGCTGCCAGTGGCGTGAACGCCTTATTGATTTGCCTGCTTCCCTACTTCAGAGGGCCTCGATGGCTGCAGTCGACTGGAGACCGAATTACGGCCGGCGCTTTTCGGTCGATTCTGATTTTTGCGAGTGGCAGGTGGTTGATGCAGAGCTCCTTTTCGAGAAACCTTGCGAACCTTCACAACCGTCGCGGACGTGCGGACATTGGTTGGTTGTTGACGCAGATTCCCCTTACGGGGAACCGTGCGAACCTGCACTACCGTTGCCGACGTACCTGGAGCAGGTGGTTGCGAAACTCCCTCGGGAAGACGCCCCGCACGAACCTTCGCTGCTCCTGGCGCAGAATCCCACAATCGGCAGTTGGCTGCTCCTCGGGCAAACATATAATTTAGCATGAAGCCCTGCCTGACATTCAAGTTAGCAGACAAAGGGTATTCACTGTCACGCTGCGACGAAGTACTCGCCACGTTTGTGTAGAGAAGCCGTCGTTCTGATTTTGGAGCAGACGGAGGATCCTCTCACTCGAAGTATCCACACTGCTCGAGAAATACCCCTTGAACACAAGGGGCCTCGGGAGGTGCTTCATGGTGTATGTTCTCAGCAGCGCTTCTTCCCACGGCTTCAGAGTATGTACCGTAGTCTCTAGCCATCTCACTGTCTCCAATCCACGTCGGCACACACGAGGAGCAGGTAGCCGTTTTTGGGCTGACAGCTCTTGAACTTTGGCCGTATGGCTGGAGAATCCTGTTCCGCAATGCAGTTCAGGATTTCTCTGCGAATAGCCGTGAGCTGATCCGTAGTAAGTATAGTGGATGGGTAATCACACCATCTCACTATACGAAACGCCTGTTTGAGGTTTGGGCACTGGCGGTCTATTATTTTTACGCACTCTAGGTCGCTTAGTGATTGGATCTTTTGCGCTAGTGTTTGGCGACGCAGTCTCCTCAGACCGTTGCCGCTTGCTCTGCTCGAGAGGTTGCGGCAGCTGGTCGGCAGGGCAAAGTGCCAGTTTCGTGGCCTCTTCCTCTGTGTATCCCTTGCTGAGATACCGCTTGTGTCGCCTTTTCTGTGCACTGAAGAGTCATCGTCTGGTGGCGTCTGCGGATCGGGAAGATTATCCGCTCGATTTTCTACCCTCCCTTTTGGCGAACTCAGGATCAGCGAGGAGACTGAAGGTGCTCCGTACAGCGAGTCGCTGTCGAGGTTAAAGGTTTCCTCCAGCTCTTCATCCTTCGGTCGACTTATTGCACTCGATTCCGAAGAATCACGCGCAATGGAGTCCTCCGACTCCATTGGTTCCGACTTTGGAAGACAGCCGGTGCCTTGAAGTGTTGAATTTTTTATATTGTTCTTCATAAAGAATCCCACGAGTTGAGGGGAAAGGAAAGTCACCACATCGGAGCCCCTCATGATGCAGTAAGGGCATCTGTGGAGGTCGCCCTGGTTCTCCACAGGCTCCGTTAGCGGCTGAGTAGATAGACCCCCCCCTCCTTCTGCCCCACCATTCATTCCTCGGCACGGATCGCATGACACCTTGGATTAGGGGTTTTATCTATTTTCGTTTTACATTATAGCCATGGATAACAGCTGTTCGGACGTTTCCGGAACTAAATTTTTTGAGCAGTTCGAATTTTTTATCGTACAGCTAAAAACTGTAATTATTTATTTAGTCAACTTTTAATTAGCGATTATCTAATTATGTGTACTCACATGAGTAGTTCACACTTTAAATTAATCCGAAACTCTTTTGTTCCTAAAGCCTCCTGTAACTTCCCTGCGAATCCTAGAAACTGCTTTCCATACTTATTTACAAGTTACAAATTAGTTTTAGTAAATTTACCTGTTTTAATCACAAATTTCGCTATAAAAAACTTTAATAAAGAGATAAATTGTTCCTGCGCTACCACTTAGTTTCATTTATGCTTCGTTTTTCTCCTTCCGTTTTACTTCCGTCGATGACAATTTGTCACGATGACAGTTCGTAATGATGAAAGTTTCGCTCACTGTTGATGAGCTCTTCTCACCTCCGGTAGCATCGCCAGTGGTGCCGTAACATCCCCGCCCCGTAATTCTGGTGTTGGTCCACTACTAGAACCAGAGTTAAGTTCTCCTACTTCAGGCACCGCCAGCTTAGCTACCGGGCGTTTGTAGACACCCTTGGTTGTCCGCATTATCGCTTGCCTGACGCGCCCGTCGATGCCCTTGATAACCTCTTCCACGATTCCTCGAATCCACGTCTTCCTATTCTCGTTGTCTGCAAGATAGACTACGGCACCAGGCTCGATCGGTTCTTGATTGTCGTACCACTTGGTCCGCTTGTTGATATACAGTAAGTACTCCAACAACCACCGTTGCCAAAGCTTGTCCGATAACAACTGGGACCGCTTATAGTTGTCCCTTAACACTTCCGCTTCGCTCGCTGAAACAACATACGATTCTTTGCCACCTGGAGGGTAGCCGCGAAGGAAGTTATTGGGTGACAATGCTTCCTCTGTATCCGTCTCCTGCAGCATGTATGTCAACGGTCTCGAATTGATCGCGTCTTCAGCCTCGGCCAGAACCGTCAGCAATACCTCGTCTGTCAGCTTTCGCCCGTCGTCCATCGCTGATAACGCTTCTTTCACTGATCACACCAGTCGTTCCCAAGCCCCGCCCATATGGGGGGCTGCTGGTGGATTGAAGTTCCACCACGTTCTCGCATCCGTGAATACTTCGCTACAGCTCATACCGATGTTCTTCATCACCTCCTTACTCGCCGCTACGAAGTTCGTCCCATTGTCTGAGAAAAACTCAGTTGGCATTCCTCTTCGACACGCAAAACGCCATATCGCCATCAAGCTAGCCTGACTTGACAAACTATGGGCTACTTCTACGTGGATTGCTCTAGTGACAAGGCAGGTAAACAATGCCACCCATCGCTTCTCTACACGCCGACCGACGGTAACCTGCAAAGGACCGAAGAAGTCCACCCAGTAAAGCTGAAAGGACGACGATTGGGAGTTACGCGTGGCACAGGTAACAGTGCCATCTTTGGTGCTTCCGGTTTGCATTTTCTAGTTTTGCACCACATACAGCTATCCATCACCTTCCTGACTTCCACTCGAAGATGGGGTATATAGAACCTCTGGCGCACTTCGTTAGTGACCGTCTCTCGTCCTGCGTGGCCGAACTTTTGATGGTAATGTTCCAGAAGTTTCCGCGTGATATGGTGGCCCTTCGGTAGCACTATCGGGAAACGCAGTTCGAACGGAAGAAACTCAGCTGTTGACAATCTTCCTTTCAATTTTATCACATCGAACTCAGCTAACATCGGCGATACTTTGTAGAGAGGACTGCTCTTTTCGAGTTTGACTCCCGTTGATCCCTCTGTGCGACGACTCTTCAGCAAAACTCTAACCTCGTCCGGGAGCGCTTCAACGTTTTGACGTTCGTTGATGCTGGAACTGTTTCGATAGCCTTTCCTAGTCTCTTTGCCCGTAGATTGTCGTTAAACCTCTTCACACATGCCAGCGTTCTGACGAGCACGTTCCACTTGGAAAACCTGGATACGTCCACTAACTGAGCTTGTATTTCGATGTCGTGTAACAAGAACGCCGTTCGCATCTCTTCGGTTTCGTGGATCGATGCTGCGGCCACTCAGACTCTGGTCCATACAAGAAATGTGGACCCCGGAACCAAGAAACCAGCTGTATGCCTTTGTTACACTTGGTCAATTGGTCTGCTACATTTAACTTGGTTGGCAGCCATCGCCACTCCGATGGCTGTGACCGACTGATGATCTCCCCGATCCGGAATGCCACGAACGGCTTGTATTTCCGTTGATCGGAGACAATCCATGAATGCACGGTGGGAGAGTCCGTCCAATAGAAAACTTGCGTCACTGTCAAGCTGTGATTCTCTTTGATTGTGTCTGCCAGACGACATCCCAAGACGGCTGCCGTCAGTTCCATCCGGAGTTTTGCTGTTCAAAGCGATTACAACACATAGACCAGTGCTTTGCTTGGAATCGAATCGGTGTAAAGCTAGAAATATTTAAAACCGTAAGACCTCTAACGACTGAAGATGACGCATCAATCACGCTACGTAACCAGTTATGCATTAACAATCGAGCCGATCGTAATATGTCTTTTCTACAAATTTTGTTGAATTGTGTGACTGTTTTGATTAGCCCTAGACTAAGCTGATATCTTGATGGTAAACTGCTTTATTGAAGTGCACAACAACCCTTTGATATTCATCGAATCTATTAACTTGCTGATAAACCCTTGCCAACAATATTTCTCTTCTAAAGTTACTTACGGGCATGCTCCGAATCGATAGCATTTAGATGTAGTCAGTATCACTGTAAAACCCAGAACTTAATTGGAATTTTGGATTTATTCACGCTTACTTGTCCTCCTTCAAAGATTTTAGTTCGTTCATCATTCAATTTTCGTGCCTTCGGTCAATCACGGAGCCTCGGGGCAAACGATCTAGCGTCCAAACATTATCTACACTAATTTTAATTTTTTAATCCTCTTTACGGCATACGAATGGACGACTGTATATGACCCCCATAGAGCACACTCATAAAACGATAGAACCGTCACCAAATGTTGCAAAAGTTGCCGGCTGAGGTTTGCTATGCGGTTGCGGCGGTGCTATAAATGTCCAGCGGTTGGGCAATAAAATTGAAAGTTTTATTTTGACCTATCCAATGCAAACTACATAGCGAACTATTGGACCAGTTTGGCCTTCCGAGCCCCGCAGCGGGACGGGGCTGGCCTGGCAATTTACAGGCTAGTAAATGAGTTGAAGCATAAGTTTTACGCCAGTGCAATTTGGATCGGAAATCAAACTGATTTGAATGCATTGCAAAAAAAAATCTATTGAAAAACTTTTTCAGTGGAATTCAAATTAAATGGCTTACGTAAGCTACTATCCATAGGTTATAAACTGTTACTAGGAGACTTAACATTTGTGGCATATTAAGGGTGATGTGATAAAAATTTTATTAAACAACCTCGTGGATAAAAACAAGACTAACAAAAATCAGTTGGACTGATTTTAATGCAAAAAGGAATCTTTCGCGTTCAACATGGAGGTTTTCATCGTTGAATATATTTTTTTACATTTTTCACAAAATTTCAGAGAATGCCACAGAACAATTTATTGTATCACATCTCCCCCAGTTATGTTCCCAATTGCGGTGAATTTAACATGAATTAAATCAAATTAACCAGCTGGAGCGCACATTGTGGTGTTGATTTTTATTCTTCCCGAACAGTTGGGGGTTTTCAACTCCTGGGGCAACCTCATTGGTTCGGCTGAATAAGCATCAACAATGATAGTGAGACGAATGCAATCGTTAATCAGTTCGGAAAGAATTTGTGTAAAATTTCACACACGGAAGCCAATCTCCATGGCCACGGGATAATCGATTCGATTGCAACTGCATTAAGGTCGAAATGTATTGAAAAATTTAATCCGACCACTCAATCAAACCGCTGTTAATCGAAGTGCAAAATCCACCAAAGTAGCCCTCAAAATTACCTGATTACGCATCGGACCGTAGCGTGCCCTGTACTGAGCTGCAGTGGCAAGACGTTCCGCAAATTTTCCCCCAACCAAGAATTTGATAAGAATCATCCGTGCAAGAGTATTTCCTTCCAAAATAGATTGAGCCATTTACCGCATACCTAAAGGTTAAAATTTGGTTTGGGTGCAAGGGACACTGCAAAAAGAGCGTATGCAATCGGCTGTCTGGTCGAGAAGAGTCGATTCTACCGTGAAACCGTATCGTTTAAGATGAAAGGGTCCCGTTGCTGCTGCTGCTGGCAAGCGTGATGCTTCGAATTGAAAACATGAAATCACAGTGTCAAATGGTCCGACTTTCCGTTGGTCAGAAATTCTCAATTCCAACCACATTTCAGCCGAACAATTCGAAACAATTTCGGCCTTTCTTCCGAAGCTTAGCTCATTGTTCAGCGTGGCAAATTTTCCGACCCGAAGCACACCCGGCTACCGTCAAACTGTCTAAAGTGCAACATTTTGCTGCTAGCTGTTTCCCTCCGCCTTCGTTCCGAACCGAAGAACCCGTCGTTCGAAACTAAATGACCGAAATATGAAAATCAACCATCGTTCAATAAATATGAGAACCATAACGGAAGGCAGCTTTCCGACCTTCCGATCCCATTTCGATCTTTAACTTGTGACTTCATCCTTCCAGAGCAGAGCGAGCGACCGACGAGAATAAGTTGATGGGCGATAACACATTTGTGCGAATGTTCCCGTATGGAAACTAGCTGGACAAATCCGACACTTTATATTCTGCGCACGGATTCGATAATCCACCCCGAGCGGCCTCAGCTGGAAACGGTGCTGATCCTAGTAAATATCCTTCTGCTGCTTCTGTTTCGCCACCCACGACGACCGACCGGCGCGGCGCGGCGGAAATAGTACGAAACGGAGAGAAGGGACGACGAAACCACAACAAACTGTTTCTTCCGTTCGGTCGGCGGATTCGCCCTGAATAGTTGATGCTCTTTTTCATCCGCCAGAACAGCAGTAGTGGAACAGTTTGTCAAAAATTTTCCTTCTGTATCGCTGCGCGACTAAATCCTACGTCGGCGGTGGGTGCGGCGGTGGACGGCAAATGAAGCGATTACCCACAAATCGGTCCACAAGTGTCTCAGCTTGAGCCTTCCTTCCGGTTGTTGGGTTTCAGTTGGCAGTTGATGTTATTTACAGCAACTATATGTTTGTTTCGGCTAGCAAGGATGATGGTATTGTTTTTGAGTTGTTTATACAAAGATAAAGTTCTATTTTAGAGTATAAACTATGAAATAATGTAAGACACAGCACGAGAATTTTTGGTGACCTAAGGAAATCTGGAAGTTAAAACCAATATTTTTGCGTATAAAAAAGTAAAGCCATGGGTATATAAACGTCCTGTTGAGAACTTGACCCTTCTTTATCGACAGACTTCGCAGCCGGCTATAAGAGTACAGGACAGTTACGGGGCTAGTGCAACGATCCTACTGACTCTATCTAGCAGCATCGCCTGGCCGAACCGCCTTTGCGTATTACGTATTCCATTAAAAATTAATGTAAATATTAATTAAACGACCAAAAGGGTACAAATACTCAAACCATCATAACAAACACTAATCTCCTTATTTTCATCATATAATTTACCGATCTGTGTATTTACATACATTCAATTTTACACATCAATGTACTCATAACATTCTGGACTTATCCCCAAATGGATTATCCAACATTTTGTTGAAATAAAACTTTTTAATAAAGATTTGAAATTAAATCTCTAAACTGAACTATTTGGTAAAAAATGATTAAATGGCCTATTTTTTAGGTGTATTTACCTACCTAATACGCCGAACCTAAGCGGAATTTCTTGTAATATCCTTTTACAGGAAATCAGTCAAAGGAAACGTACGGCCGTACGCAGGTACTAAAGCGATGATACTACTCTCTGAAGGCAGCTGAAAGAATTCTGAAGCTAAACAAAGTGAGTTTTAAATGCACGGGACACATTCCAGCATTTCGGGACACTTATCAAAGTGTTTGAGTTGTGAATCGGTAACTGTTTCATCAATTTTTTGGAAAACAGCTTGGAGTATGGATAACTGATAGCGACCTTATTTTCCAGTGTTATACGAAGAATTCAGTGGAACAGAATCTGATTCTCGTAGTGAAGATGGTGTCCCGTAACGCTGGAATGTGTCTGCGATGCGCTGTGATGGTCCTGATATATCTAGGCTATGCATGAAATACGGTCAGGAGGGACACTTTGATGTGAATTGCAAAAACTAACCGAAGTGTTTGCTCTGTATAACAGAAAACGACCACGTTGCGGATGGGCTGCGATACCCAGAGTATAAGAACTCGAGGAACTCGTAGCTGCAGCGAAAGGTATGCAATCTAATGAAAAATCCGGCGTAGATGAAATCCCTGATGTACAGCCGAAACCGGCGTAATAGGCATGGCCAGACATATTTAAACCTACCGAAACCAGGAAAATTGCCGGGAGATCCAGAAACTTACCAACCCATCTGTCTACGGGACACACTCGGTAAACTCTTGGAAATGATTATTTTCAACTGGCTTCCAAAATCTACGGAAAGTGAACGTGGACGTCATACAGTTTGGTTTCAGGCAGGGATGGCACGATCACTTTGACTCAATTCACATTCATTTGACAGTACCGTCTCAGCCAAGCAAAATTTGACAAAGTTTTATATGAGCCATTTGTAGAATTAGTTATTATCAACAATTTTGCTGAAAAAGGTTTTGCTGTATCTTTTGTAGTTACGGCGCTACAATGCTAGTAACTAATTAGTGACTAAATGAACGTTCACTTTGTCACTAAAGAGGTACTAGCATTATAGCATCGTAAATACAAAAGATACAGCAATACTTTATTCAGAAAAGTTGTACATAATAACTAGTTCTTCAATCGTCCCATATATAATTTTTTCAAATTCTGCATGACTGAGACGGTACTGTCAAATAAATGTGAATTGAGTCAAAGTAATTGTGCCATCCCTGGTTTTTGGAAAGGAAATTTCACGGTAGACGCCATACAGACAGTAATCGAAAGAACTGAGAAGGCATTTAAGCAGAACACGAGAAGAAATCGATACTGCACCGTAATCACGATTGACATTGGTTTAGAATACTTTTAATAGCGCCAGTTGGTGTGCCATCGCTGCAGTGTTGCAAGATCTATTTCCAGAACTGCTGTCTGGTTTATGAAATGGACATCGCAAATCAATTATGGTTATAGCGAGAGTTCCTCAAGGTTCCCTCCTCGGCCCAGCGCTCTAATGCTATGTACATCAGCGTGCTCACACTAAAACTGCCCAGAGGTGTCGGAATTGTTGGCTTTGCAGATCAGACCGTAATGAAGGTAACAAGCGAGAAACGAGCTCGTCATTACCGTCATACCGATCACTCGCGAGGGCTCGCACTCTCATCCGCGTGATATAATCGACCATACTAGCAGTAAGAGTGGAACATTGCTACGAATGTTCAGTTGGGCCGATGGGAAGCATGGAAAAATGAATTTCTATTCGACGCTATTTCTATTAGGGCCGCCCAGTTAGCTTCGAGGTACGATGGTGGTTTAACAAGCTAGTCGTCGTATGCTCGAAACTCGGCAAGGCGGTGCTTGCTAGACAGAGTCAGTAGGATCGTTACACTGGCCCCGGAGTTTTCCTGTACTCTAACAACCGGTGTTACTCAAACGTCCAGGCTATTCACAATGTACCATGCGCCTCCATTGACTCACATTCCCATAAAAATTTCAAGTTCTTAGTTTTCTCAAAAAAGTTCCATAGGCTACACGCTTACGAGCAGTGCAGCGAAGTTCTTTTTTCATATTGTTTATGCAGGGAGAAAATCTTCATAGACAGCACCTTCACGGTGCCGAATAGGATTCACAAGGTGCCAACATGCGCTTATCTACTAAAAACTCTCCTGCTGCCCATTCCTGAACCCCTCCCGGAACTAACGTTAGGTTTTACTTCAGGATGGAGGACGTGCCTAAGCACTCCGACTTATCCATTGCGTATGTGGGTTCACACAACACCCTTGTCACTTTATACCGCCACTACTCTTCACCTGGAGCCTGGGCTGCCCAATAAGCCCATTACCAACCCTAGCTAAGCTATGTCAGGCCCTGTCGTTGCAAAAATTCTAGCCGTTGCAACTCCGTTATCACCTCCGTTGCCGCCCTATCGACGGCACCCCATGCGCGCTGCTCAGCGCAGATTCTCTGCACGATGTTGTCGGCGTTGGTATCTTCCCCAACGACCGCAAGCATCACCCGCCGAGTGGTCGTAAAACGAGGGCAGTGAAACATCACATGCTCTGTCGTTTCCTCGGATACCGTGCAAACGGGGCAAAAGGGTGAGCCTACCCGCCCACGCGTATGTAGATACTTCTTAAAACTTCCATGTCCAGACAGAAATTGGGTAAGGAAAAAGTTTACCTCACCATGTCTTCTACCAATCTAGGACGATATGTTCTGCATCAGCCTAAGGGTCCACCTGCTGTGGTCGGTGTGATCCCATTCCGCGTGCCAACGCCTAATAGAGTCCAGCCTAACTCTGTCCCTAGCGCCCCTGACGTTCCTCTGCCTATGGCACTGAATGTCCTTACCTAGAAGTATGCATATGGGAATCATGGCTGCAATAACCCCAATCGCATCCAACGATATGGTACGGTAGCCGCACGCAACGCGTAATGCCAACAGCCTGAACACCTTGTTCAGACATGCCTGATTGCGCTTACTCTCCAAAGCCGGGGCCCATGCCGGTGCACTATACCGTAGCACCGACATGGCAACGCTGGCCATCAGGCGTCTCTTACTGCTGCTAGGACCGTAGCCGTTCGGCATGATCATGGACAACGCAATAACCACCGTTGACGCTTTACCACAAGCATAATTCACATGATTGGTGAAGTTCAACCTGTTGTCTGCCATAACACCCAGGTACTTCACACTTCGTTTGGGGACAATCACCTGTCCTCCAACGATTATTTTGGCCTCTAAGGCCGACTTACGGTTGCTGATCATCACCGCTTCCGTCTTGTGGGGGCCAATTGTAGATTGACGCCCGTCATCCAACTCTTTATTATGCTTATGGCTAAACTCGTTTACCACTGTAAGGACGATATCATCGGCGAAGCCAGTGATCTTGACCCCAGTGGGTACCTCGACCCTCAGCACCCCATCGTACATGGCATTCCAGAGCGTGGGGCCGAGAATCGAGCCCTGTGGAACACCCGCTGTCATTTGTACTTCTTCGCCCCATCCGCCGTGTCGTACTCTAGCGTCCGGTTATCGAAGTAACTTTTAAGCAACCTGCATAGATGGTCCGGTACCCTCATCCTATGCAGCGCTAACGCGATTGCACCCCAGTTAGCGCTGTTAAAGGCATTTTTGACATCGATTGTGACTATGACACAATACCTGTCGCCTCGTCTTTTCCGCTTCATAGGTTTCACGGATTTTATGGCGTCTACAGTGGACTTCCCCTTACGGAAGCCAAACTGCGAGCTTGCCAGTCCGACATTACTTTCCACCACAGGCGCCAGCCTGTTTTAGATTACCCGCTCTAGCAATTTGCCTAACGTGTCCAATAGGCAAATTGGCCTGTACGACTAGGGATCACCAGGCGGTTTCCCCGGCCTTGGCAGCTGTACCAATCTTTGGACTTTCCATTTGTCTGGAAATTCGCATACCTCTGGGCAATTCTGAAGCGTCTCTCTAAACATATCGGGATATGCTTAGATCGCGACTTTGAGTGCCTCGTTCGGAATGTCGTCAGGACCGGGCGCTTTCTTCGTTTTTAAACCCCTGGCAATTACGATGAGTTCCTCATTCGTGACCGGAATGAGGACATCATTCGATTGACCGTACGGGGTTGGAGGCCACCAAACTGGATCGTGTTGCGGAAAGAGCCCTTCCACGATGATTTTCAGCTTTTGGGGGCAGGTTTCCTGCGGATTGGACGTACCCTTTATCTTTTTCATCACCACCTTGTATGCACCGCCCCAGGGGTTCCAATCCGCATCGCGGCACAGTTCCTGAAAACAGGGATTCTTGCTACGCCTAACCTCCTTGTTGAGCGTCAACCTGGCTGGTCTAAGTTCGACCCCTCGAGCTTCAGCAGCTCCATCGGTTCGGGCCCTCTGCGCTAGCCTTCTCGCTCTGTGGCACCTGGAGCGGAGCTGGGCAATGATATCACTCCACCAGTATACCGAGCGACGACCGTTTGTTGGCTGCCCCGTCCTGGGCATAGTGGTATCACATCCCCTCACTAGGACGTTGGTCAGCTCACGGTCACTCAGGTTCGAGCGGTTGCTCTCTGCGCTGACTGCTTCAACGAACAGGTCTTTGTCGAAGGACTTCACTTTCCACCTCCTCCCTGTCGACTTCAACCCGCGTGGTCGTAGCGACCGTCGTTCAATCGTGTACCGTATAGCTTGTTGGTCACTATGCGTGTACTCATCTGACACCCTCCAGCCCATGGTGGCAAACAACGTTGGGCTGCAGAAGGTGATGTCGATTGTTGTACCCCCTACAAAAGGTACTGACGGATCCCACGTTAGCCAGAGTTACCTCCAGCTTGGACAGAGCTTCCAGCAAGCTTTGTCCCCTAGGGGTAGTGCACCTGCTGCCCACTCTCGACAGCTCAAGCATTGAAGTCTCCTCCAATGACAACGGGCTTGCAGCCCGTGAGCTCGTCGGTGAGCACGTCTTGCATCCGGTCAAACTGCTCCGGCGACCACCTAGGTGGAGCGTATCAGCTACAGATGCAGACGCCATCGACCACAGCAATCACGAACCCTTCTTGGTTGGACGAAACCACCTCCTGGATCGGGTATCTACCCATCACAGCAATCGCTGCCATCCGACCCTTGTCGATTACCCAGTTTGCGCCGCCCAGGGGGACCCGGTAGGGATCCGCAATAATGGCAATATCGCACCCCGTCTCGACTACCGTTTGCCAAAGCAACTCCTGTGCCGTCTCACAGTGGTTCAGGTTAATCTGTTAATAACCCGAACCATTATCGTTGCAAAGCCCTCCTATAAGCCGCACACAGTGGTCCACCTGTGGTATGCTTATTTCTCGCTTCGGCTGTGCAGAGCAAGCACCTGGGGGGATTGCTACATCCCCTGGCGAAGTGGCCGTCTTCGCCGCACCGCCTGCATAACTTAGACCGATCGGGGGCCTTACACTTGCCTGCCCGATGGCCAAAGCCTATACACCTGAAACAGCGTTCGATACGCCGTTTGGACGCAAGTGTACAGACTGACCAGCCCACCCTAATTTTGCCAGACGCCAACATTTTGTTGGCGATTGCCTCTGGCACGTTTAAGGTTGCAGTTTGCATATCTCCATATGCCTTCCGCAACCGGATGTCTGCGGGTGCCACATCAACATTAAGCTGATCCCGCAGAGCATCCTTCAGGTCAACTGCCGTCGTAATCGCGTCGAGGTTTTTACACTCAACAAGAACACCCGTCAGTCGTCATCCCCGGTCCCGGCAGCACCGTCCGGGACCACCTCTGCATGTTCGCTGCCTCTTGGCCACCAGCGTTGATCGGGCGTAGCCGCCTAACACTTGGTAAGCGGCGTACGCGCCTGACTAGGCATGGCCACAGCCTTAGCGGTTATGACCCGAGCTTCGGTGATCTCGCATCGCTGCAGAAGCTCCTGCCTCTCCACCTCGCCAGCTATGACGGTAGAGCGGAGGCTCACCGCCAGTTTTTTAATGTCGAGGTGGACATTTGACCTCGAGTTGATGAACGAGTACAATTCGTCCACCAACTTTTTGTCTTCCTCCAGCTTGCTACTACTGGCTGGAGGAAGCCCAACTCCCGCCTCAGGAGGATGCACCACGTCCTCCGTTGACATTTTCCTACCGCTGTCGCCCGCCCTCTTGGCTGAGCTAGCAGCGGTAGCCACCGGCGTTCTAACTGGGGTGTTAGACTTTGGCGGAGTCAACTTTCTTTTCGGTATCGCCCCCGTTTACGGGGGGCTTCCCTGTTTGGGCTGTGCCCCCGATGTCGACGGGCTTCCCTTCTTGGGTTGCGCCCCGATAAGGGGGGAGGAGTAGAGGTATAGGAGTTGAGCTCCGCTCGCCTCTTTACACCACTGCGCCACGCTACCCGCAAGCACAACGTGCCCCCCTTTCGCTGTTAGCACACAACTGAGGGTGTAACCAAAGACTGGTATTTGGTCGACCCTAGGGCCAGTTGCGTCCTGGCCGGCACCGCGTGGAGGTAGGGATAAGAGTTCCCGCTCCCATCTTATTTGCTATATGGAGTCACGCAAAGTCTAATGCGGCTTTGTTCGGCACCATAACCTCGCTGGGTTAGGGCCTTCACCGGTCCCGTCCAGGCTATTCACAATGTACCATGCGCCTCCTTTGACTCATATTCCCATAAAAATTTCAAGCTCTTAGTTTTCTCAAAAAAGTTCCATAGGCTACACGCATACGAGCAGTGCAGTGAAGTTCTGGATCGACAAGACTGCACTATGGTGTGTATGGTTAAGCTCTACGCCTCCCAAGTAACAATTTGGGTTTTATTACACTCTTATGATGGAATTTAAGACCAAAATTGGTCATGAAGACCGCCATAAGAGTACAATAAAACTTACATTGTTGCTTGGGCTGTGACCGATAGTGATGTTTCCTTGTTAGTTATAGGCGTGCAAAACGTAATTATTTTTTGTTATACGTCAATTTCTCAATCCTAATTCTAAAGTGCACCCCAATATGGTAAACAAAAACGTAGTTCTACGTTAAAAATCTAGTTGACCCAGAAAACCCGAACGCATAGACGGTTTTTGGCACAGTTTGGTTTATAACAAAGATAAGTTTTTCTCCCGTCATTTGTTAATGGAATAATTAAAATAGTAATCCTGCGATGGCTTCTGTGCTCTTACTTTCGCTTTACGCTGAATGAATCATGTTTTTTCTACAACTAACTATTGTCATATCGCGTGGATTACGGGTGTGCTTGCTATTAATCTGTAGGATCACGCCAAATCATGATTTGTCTGACTAGCAAATAAACATATTATGGCGGCATCTATAAATTTTTTATGACTTGTTGTAAAAAGTTGATTAAGTCACGTTTTCATGACCCTAAAAAAGTTGCTCTATTACACTTGTAAAGATCAATTTATGCAGCAATAAAAATTGAGAAATATTCGACTTCACACAGGTTGTCTATGAGTACATACCTATCAGGAAAGATTTTAACCTAACTCAGACAGTGTTGAGTAGGTTCTGTGCCAGAGGTAATAAAAGACATATAGGGTAAATTAACCATTAGTGGACCAGGTAGTACTTGAATAGTTTTCTTCCAGGAATTATTTTAAACTGGTAACGCTAAACACGCAATCGATGGCACTTACAATACAAGTAACTTTCGATTAAGTCTAAAAAAATATTAATTTGTGTTGAAAATCTCTATATTTTACACATTTTTAAAACAAATTGGAATATTCGTTTTTCTTTAATGGACCTTGTGGTTTACAATAGGATAGCGCCTGGGTCCATTATAGGAATTCTACTGCATTTTACATGAAGAGGGTGCACTAATAGCGACATATTTCGCATTGTTAACCGTATAATGGACCCTCACTTGTTGAAAATGTCGGTTTTAAGGCATTAATCATCAAAGGTGGCTAAAATGTTATAATCTGAACTATGTGGTATGTTTAATAGTTTCCATTTTATATCACATATCCTCGGAAATAAGAAGTATAAACTAATAAACGCCGAAACTGTACCCGAGGTATAGGTAAATTATAGGTAAAGGGTCCACTATAAGTTAACTTATCCTACATACATGAGAGGAAACCGAGGAAACATCAGCATTTTTCGATCACTAGAACGTCCAGTGAATATTGGCGAGAATGGAAATTTCGAATACTGACGCGACCGCAGGTATGCCGGTAACTTTAATTGGATCGTAGACTTGCAAGCGTGAAAACAACCCCTTCACCAATTTCCCCACTGCCGGGCGTAAAATATACATCATCAACCGTAAACTGGTGTTAATTGACATTTTAAGCCCCGATTAAAATTGTCAATAATGGCATCTCCGAGGTCCCCATGGGTTAGTGATTTTTTATTTTATTTCTACAAGCATTGCTGCCGGGCATCGTCAGCATCATCATCATCATGATCATCGCTGGAGCCAGTGCTGCTGTGAAGAAAAATGAATGAATAAATTGAAATTATGGCAGCTTGTAAGTATGCTAATAAATTTTAATTAATTTACAGCATAACCTCTCGTCGTGCGGTTGCCTATAGGGTGTTTGGTTTGGGGGGCTGTCGATGTGCAGCGCAGAGCGTCCAGCAACCGGGAAACTGGGTTCACTTCGGTCGGTTGGTTTAAGTTGGGACATGTGCTAAACAGTACGTCCTGTTAATAAACGGAAGGGCCCTCATTGATGGGAAAAATACTGCTGCTAATGGTTGGAGTGCAAATAGATTAATCGAATGGAACCATGTGCTGTAAATTTGAGGCTAAAGCTCTAGATTGGTCTAAAATGGTGAGCTCGTTTGCGTGCTGGCATTAATTTGATGGAGATGCTGTGATGTGTCGAAACCTCACTTACCTGGTTGTTATAATTTCGTTCCTGGAATGAAGAAAAGAAAATGGTTACGCGATTTGAAAAGAATTTTGATTTATTATTAATATATTCTAGCTCATTTAATATTCATGGTTCAGTAACGAAAATGATGATAATAATAAGTAATTCATCGCTGGAAACAAAAAAATGTTGAAAAATTACCCAGCAGTGCATCCGAGTAAGTTTTTATTTGTTTCCGTGTCCAACTTAGTCTTCGAACTGATTTTCGATCTATGACAGCGAGAAAATTGGATTTATTTCTCATTACGGACGTCATTCCAGCGATTGAATTTTACTACGCTTTTCTTACTCATCTTGTATATTTTGTTTGCATCCATCAGCCAACAAAATGACGTTCTTCTGCCGGCAATGACGGAGAAACTGCGAAGCTCTCGGCAGTGGATGACTAAATCTGGGTCGACAATGCCAGCGCATAGACTATAGACTAGACGGAGGACGATGGCATGCGATGCGATGCGATGGATAGAATGGAACGAACCTAAAGTTAGCTATTTTTAGGCAATCTGAATTGCACCGAATTTTGATCGGCCAAAATATGAGCCGGGAAGAGCACGCGTTGCGCCGAATTAGCGCGTGCCCGACGACGCACGGATGGGTTCCATTTCGCAGCAACATCATCGGTGCTTAGACCGGATAGACGCATATTTTTGCGTTCTGCCAGCTGCGGCCAAAATTAAAAACGGATCGGGGCCAGCGCGAACACACACACCGAACGGCGGGTTGGGTGGACTTTCACTGCAAACACGTTGCTAATGGGAACTATAAATTATGTCTTGGAAAATTATGTTGGCGAAAAGTAGCATTTAAATAATCCTGAATTGTGTACTTGGTGAATGCTGTGTTTTACGTATGACTCAAAACAAGAACAAAGTAAAAAGGAGGCACGAATGCTACTAGGTTTTGTAAACCAAACTGCATTCAAATGATGATAAATTGTGTTGTTTTCTATAACCGGCATCTTTTTTATCCCATTTGTTTTAACTCAAGTGTTTTTTAAATCTGAACATGCCGCAATAGGGAGCAATGATACATGTCACAGTTTAAGCGTTAAACGTTCTTCGCGCAAATAACAATAGATCATCTTTTCCAATTAGCTAGCTGACAAACGTTGAAATCACCACTTCCGGCAAGCGTGTGTTAGGTTAGGTTCTAGCTAGTCTCGAGCTACATGTCATTGGTTGAGCAGCAGCTGCTGCAATTTACTTCCATTCATCTGTCATCGTCAAAACGCTCTTCTACTACACCAGACAGTCCAGTCCGATCGAGTGAAATTGTTTTGCCGGAAAGCGGCAAAAAATACGACTCCAAACAAGTCGTCTTTCCATTGGACGAAACCCTGTGGATGACAATTTTTCATCAGAATGTTCTCATAATCGTAAATTCAAACCAAGTGGACATTAACGCCGCGATACGTTCCTATAAAACGAATCCCCAACGAGCATTAAGCAAACTAGTTTTTCGAAATGTTGCTCGGGATGTTCAATTCGCAAACCAGACAGATTTTCAGTTTTATTTTGCTCGACTTAGATTTTCCACCGAACCAAATAATACCCGCTATGCGTAGATTAAGAATTACAAGGTCGTGTTCCAATAATCGACTCGAATGGTGTCAAAACGAGTCTTTCCCATGACCTGCCTTTAGTTCCGTGAATCGCTCTCCTCTAGACCACGGGTACTACACCATCATCAGCGTTATCTCTTCTCCTGACGCAGCGCTGCTACCATCGTGGGCCAGATTGAACCACCCAACCAGACCGCCATCGCCAGGCTGGCTGTCAAACGTCACGGCGACGCAACGAGCATATACGAAAAAAGGGGGTTAATGAGCGGATTTGCTTCGACGCACGCAGATTAGATCGGAGTGACACTGACGATACGGTGCCTGTGCCGTGCCGTGGTGGTGCGTACCAATCCAATCCGCTTCCACTTGATTCCCTTCATGAAAAGCAGCGAAACGCATTGGGGACGACGCGACAGACTGAACTGTGAGCTGAAAACAGCCTCACAGACAGACTTCGACGCAACGACCGACGCGACGGTCGGCAGGAGCATGTCTGTCATCATTCATAAGAGGAACTGCGAACCGTGCGATGTGCAGTTGTCACATAGTGCATGCGGCCATACGCATGACGCCCAGTTCCTGTCTCTGCATGTGGTGTGGTGCGGGCCACTTGTCACATTAGCTGGAAACATTTCATTCTGGAGTATTGTCAGATTAATTTATCGCTTTTTGATGATCGAGACACGCATCGGGTGGTTAGGTGTCAGTAGCATTTTGGATCAAGTGGCGCCGAGTTTATTTTTGTACCGACTCGACATGGAATTAGATTCTGTTGGAGGGCAGATTATTTTGCCGGCGTCTTGTCGATCAATTAAGATTTATGAATAAAGATTAAGTATACGTACCTACCTATTAGATTAAAATGTATCATTTAATATTCTCAGACTTGGTTTTGTAGGCTCATCCGTCTTTGAAATGCAACCATTTAAAAACTTAGTCTAAGAATATTAGTGATTACAGTGTACAGTCGACAACAACGTCAAATATCATGTATCAAATAGTGTATAGTGTGCTGGATGGCTTTGTCTATGGCGGGTCTTTGTTTACTTTCCCGACAGTACAGTAATACAAACTCGAATTCGTACACCAACAGGCAGATTTCCTCTGTCTACATTTGAAAGTTTAACAGAAGTTTTAGGGACAAGTTATTTAGGTAAAATCATAGTGTCAAATGTTAATATTAAGGTATGATATCTGGTTTTGAAAAACTGGTTTCAGAAAAAATATTTAGAAAAAATTAGAAAAAAAATTAGAAAAAATCCACTCGTGTTCATATTCGTACAGGATTCGAATTAATAGTTTCGATTTCGCAGATGTTGCCTAATTTCAAGGATTTGTATTTAGTATGGTATCTCTTGGCCATTGCTACTGCCTTTAGTCATTTTGGAATGCTGTCTTTGACTTTTTTCGTGTATTCGTCGGGAATTTTGTTCCATTCGTCCATCAAGCTTTCTAAGATCGTTTTTGTTAGAAATCTGATGGTTTCTAACTTTTTTGTCGAGATATTCCCGAAGGTTTCCCATGGGATTGATGTCTGGTGATTATGGTGGAGTATCAATATCTCCTGAGAAGTTGTAAAGTAACCTGGTGCGTACCATAAGTGCTTTGTGCTTTGGATTATTGTCTTGATAAAACTTGATCCTTTGTCTAAATCCCATTTTGTTGGCATAGACATTTTGATCCATTATGCTATCGATGAAGACTAAACTAAACTGCCAATACCTTTAGCATAGTTCCACTCCCTTACTATCACTCCACCCCCGCCGTGTTTAATCGTTGCTTTCAGATTTTTTCAGAGTACCTGCAACATTGTACGGGGGTTCCTGAACCACCATAACTGGACTGGTTGAACCAGAGCAAACAATCAAACATTTAAAAAAGATTAATAACTGATGAATGCGATCTCAGAGCCTAACCTCTTTGGCAAAACGGATAGTCCGGGGTAGGTGAAAGTTTCTAGCGTTACAGCTGAGAAGTGAAAAATGTTGATAATAATAACAGGCGATGTCAATCCTACAATCCCAATCCCAATCCCAATCCCAATCCCAATCCCAATCCCAATCCCAATCCCAATCCCAATCCAAATCCCAATCCCAATCCCAATCCAAATCCCAATCCCAATCCAAATCCCAATCCCAATCCCAATCCCAATCCCAATCCCAATCCCAATCCCAATCCCAATCCCAATCCCAATCCCAATCCCAATCCCAATCCCAATCCCAATCTCAATCCCAATCCCAATCCCAATCCCAATCCCAATCCCAATCCCAATCCCAATCCCAATCCCAATCCCAATCCCAATCCCAATCCCAATCTCAATCCCAATCCCAATCCCAATCCCAATCCCAATCCCAATCCCAATCCCAATCCCAATCCCAATCCCAATCCCAATCCCAATCCCAATCCCAATCCCAATCCCAATCCCAATCCCAATCCCAATCCCAATCCCAATCCCAATCCCAATCCCAATCCCAATCCCAATCCCAATCCCAATCCCAATCCCAATCCCAATCCCAATCCCAATCCCAATCCCAATCCCAATCCCAATCCCAATCCCAATCCCAATCCCAATCCCAATCCCAATCCCAATCCCAATCCCAATCCCAATCCCAATCCCAATCCCAATCCCAATTCCAATCCCAATCCCAATCCCAATCCCATAGTGTCTTTTGCTTTCATTTGATCATTTATGGTCTTCAGCACTTTTGTTCATATGAGTATCCCCCTTAATCTAATACTGTGAAAAGTTCGTTATCGCTTTCTATAATGAAAATAAAAAAATAACTTTTTTGTGTCAGGAAATAGAGACATAGTTTCTTTAGCAAAGTTGTAAATATTGTAAAAACAAGCAACTTTACTGAATAAATAAAATTTATAACTTTATTGAGTGCTGAATTATAAGGCATATTCTTTAAAACTTCTTTAAAAATTGGTTTTTCATCCTTAGCTTTTGCTACAGGTATACCTCCATAGTACGTACCCTCGTTAGTACGTACCCTCGACATTACGAACCCTCCATAATACGTACATTTTGCCTCGATAGTACGTACGTTTTCCAGCAATGATTTTTTTTATTTTCTATTTAAAGCAGAAACTTTTTTATGAATATTTATGTTCAATACAAGCAAATACGTATTCAATAATTCTAAATATTTGAATAATATCAGTTATTTCTGTTATGTAAAAACCATCATTTTAAAATTAAAAACAGTTTTTAAATAGTAAATTAATCAAATATACGTTCTAAATAACAGTTATTTTTTAGCATTCTGATTTTGCAGATTTTTGCTCAGGGAATTAACCTTTTCTGTGATTCACAATCTTTCCAACTGCGATGGAGGGAACAGTAGGTAATGTTATATTCGTTTGTTTGCAGATACTGGTGTTTGTCAAATACGTGTAATACGATGGACAAAAGTGAAGTGTGGAAAAATGAGACTGCAAGCAGTCTGACTAATATAATAACTAATAGTGCAATTTCTACTGATTCAATACTTTGAAAATTGACCAATAATGACGCCGGCCACGACCAAAAGGCTGTACTACATGGGAAAAGGAAAGAATATTAGTCCGATACTTGTTGTTGCTAGAGACCGCGGGTACCACTGTATCTCCACAAGTATCACGGGATAGGATTTATGTTAGTAGGGGAAGGTACAGATCAGGGTTCATTTTGGTAGATGATATGATCCAACGAAACAACGCCTCAGCGATTACATTTCATCTCTACTTTTCGCGATCACCATTGCAAATAAATATTCGTTTAGAAAGCGTATGCGACGTATTTGGGTCTGAGTTCGTTTCGATGATATGAATATTATGCCTTGGACATTTATTTCCGTAAGCAAAACATAAACTAGTCCCGCGCGAATCCACTGTGTGGGCGAATAATATTGCATCCATCTTGTTAGATGAGGATGAGGTTTCTCGCAAAATTAAGATAACGACATCGAGGTGGTCATCAAAATCACGCGTTCTAATTCGTTTACAAACCGTTACATACAAAAATTTGCTGCTCTGCGATCTCGGCCCTTCACCTGAGTCAAATATTATTGTAAATTACAATGCAAACTACTATTCCAAAGTCCAAACTACTGGCTCGAATTTAAAACTGGGTAATTGTCACGGCTCCGAAAAAATTTTGTTGTCAAAGTTTTACAATGAACGAGAAACGAAAGCAAGCGATGCTGATCCCTCGCAATAAAATATTCCGAACTAGAACACCTCAAACACTATTAACGAAAACTGAGAATAAAAATTTGCTTCAATAATCATTAGATTTAAATTAGGAACATTGACCATTGCCAAACCATTCCAAATTCTTGGCAATTTTAATGAAGACGTAGATAATCACAGATTGCTAACTGGTCACAATATCTGACAGCAAAAACCAGGAACAGTGAAACCAATTAACCATTTCTTGAAGCAATTGGTTCCTAAGTTGATAAGCATTGCCGCTTACCAACTCAAATATGTAGAGATATAGCGCCCTACACGCTCTCAAAATAATTATTTATTTTATAATATATTAAAATTTGGAAATTTTGGGCAATATTTAACATGATAAAAACAATACTTGACATTAAAAATTATGATTCGATATAACGTACGTTTCGATAGTACGTACGCTAAACGATACGCGGGTGTACGTACTATCGAGGTATACCTGTATTTGCATTTTACAAGAATACAATGTTCTAGGCAATTATCGAAGCTCTCAAAATACACGTTTTTGCAGAAGACCGCAAATTTCTTGGACCCTTATTTCCTGAGTTAGCGCATATTCAAGCTTTAAATTTCCACAGTTTCACGAGCCCATGGGGTAAAATAGGGCAAGCAGATTTTTGAAATTTGCACTTCATCTTTAAGCTTATGTCGAGTACTATAAACTATGTGTGTATCTACTATCACAAAAAAATGGACGTGTATCGAGCCTTTCGCGAACGCGAAACACATAAGACATATGCTTGCCGTACTCTCATTTGGGTGGCTGGGGACAAGCGGAACCTATACATGTTTATAGTACCCGACATAAGCTTTAAGATGAAGTGCTGATTTCATACATCCGCTTGTGCATTTTACCCCATGGGCTCGTGAAGCTATGGAAATTTAAAGCTTGAATATGCGCTAATTCAGCAAGTAAAGGTCCAAGAGATCTGCGGTCTTTTGCAAAAACGTGTATTTTGAGAGCTTCGATAACTGCCTAGAATGTTGTATTCTTGTAAAATGCAAATAATAAAAGCTAAGTATGAAAAACCAGTTTTTAAAGAAGTTTTAAAGAATATGGCCTATAGTTGAGCACTCGATAAAGATAAACATTTTATTTCTTCAACAAAGTTGCTTGTTTTTGCATTATTTACAACTTTGCCGAAGAAACTATGTCTATATTTCATGACACAAAAAAGTTCTTTTTTTATTTTCATTATAGTAAGCAATGACTAACTTTTGACAGTTTTAAGGGGGATATTCATACGAACAAAAGTGCTGAAGACTATAAATGATAAAAAAACACTAGGATAAAAGTTCCGCTTTTCGCCTTTTTGGACCACCGTGCAATGTTCACATATCCCAATTACAGAATTCTTTTCGTTAGTTCTTATGCTCGCATTTGGACAAAATTCGGACTTCGAGAAAAACGCATTCAAAGTTTGCTGCTATGTATGGTTTATAGCTATTAATCGTTCGAAATCATCTCATAACTCTGGGTGTTTGCAACATTTATGTAGTCTAATTAGAGTAAAGTGTTGCTTAGAAAATTCTTGATCGTTTGCTGTCATTAACTCATTTTTTAAAATTTTGCGACTTGGTCCGGTCTGTTTTAACACGTACCATATGATATCGCGACAAGCTATCGACTTGAGCAGGTGAGTCAGCAGTCGAATCAAGCAGTCGAGCCAAGCAGTTGGGTCGAGCAGTCCAGTCGAGCAGTTGAATCAAGCTGTTCAGTCAAGCATACCAGTGGACCAGTTGAGTTGAGCAGTTGAATCGAGCAGCTAAATCAAGCAGTTGAATCGAGCAGTCAAGTCGAATTGTTTAATCGAGTAGTCGAATCAAGTAGTCCAGTAGAGCAGTTGAATCGAATAGTCTATTCGAGTAGTTGAATCGAGCAGTTGAGTCGAGCAGTCGAATTAAAAAGTTTAGGCAAGCAGTCTAGTCGAGCAGTCGGGTCAAGTGGTTCAGTCGAGCAGCTGAATCGAACAATCGAGTTGAGCAGTTGAGTCGATCAGCCGATTCGAATAGTCCAATCGAGTAGTTGAGTCAAGCAGTTGAGTCGAGTAGTATAGTCGAGCAGTTGAATCGACTAGTCCAGTCTAGCAGTTGAATCGAGCAGTTGAATCGAACAGTTAAATCAAGCAGTTGAGACGAGCAGTCAGATCGAGTGTCAAACAGTGAAATCAAGCTGTCCAGACAAGCAACTCTGTCGAGCAGTTGAGTCGAGCTGTCAAGTCGAGCAGTCGAATCGAACAGTCCAGTCTAGCAGTTCAATCGTGCAAATAAGTGAAGCAGTCCACTCGAGCAGTTAAATCGAGCTGTTCAGTAAAGCAGTCAAGTCGATCTGTCCAATCAAGCAGTTGAGTCGAGCAGTCGATTCGAACAGTTCAGTCGAGCAGTTCAGTTAAGCAGTCCAGTCCAGCAATCAAATCGAGCAGTCTAATCGACCAGTCCAGTCGAGCAGTCTAGTCAACCAGTTGAGCAATCGAGCAGTGTAGCAGTCGACCAGTGAGGTGACTGAGGATAGAACTCATTGTTACGAAAAAATGACGTCCTGTCACGGGTCTGTTTTTAATTGCCGATAAACCTTTTATGACGACCTGTCAGAGACCTGGTTTTGGCTACAGACAAGCCTCTTATATAAATAGATGTGTATAATGTTCCAAATAAGCGACTTCAACATTACCTTAACTGTAATCAGTATTCGTTCCAGATAGTAGTAAGCTGCCGAATTAAAAATTATCGTGAAAATAGGTCATTATTTCCGGTGTTGCGTTATGAAGTCTAAGAAGAAAACCGATTGCATCGTCCTTGCATATATCTAGAAATTATTGATTAGTCAAAATCCTCATTGTTAACCTGTATATTTATGTTATGTCCAGTGTCCAGAGCTTCGTTTGGGGGGGGGGGGGGTCAGACCATTTTTTTTATTAGAGAAGTTTTAAACCAAAGAGGTTCGCTCGCCCCTGAAGAGGGCACCAAGCTATTATGAAGAATATCATTTGTTCAAGAAATATATTTAATGATTATGTTACAGGCAGGGCCGGCGCTTCCCATAAGCAAAACAAGCAGCTGCTTGGAGCGCCACTTCGCCTACATTAAAAAAAACTGTAGCATTGAATAAATAAGTGGTTAACATAAAACTTTCTTCCTTCTCCTATAGCAGCATAAAGCCGGGATGGCAAGTGGTGTAACTAGAGTTACTCTCCGCTGTATTGGGACCTGGGCTATTTGCCACCAATTCGTTGAGCATCTCGACACAAGCAAATCGACTTCAACCTGGTCGAACCATCTAGTAAGTTGGGTCTCTCTATTCCTAAAGGCCCTCATACACGTACGAACATGTTGGCCGAAAATGTTAGTGAAATCATATTCGGTCAACACTCTCGCCTGTGTATGAGTGCCTCGAACCAAGCAGGCAAAAGATGTTGGGCTTGTCGCTCGACCTGAATGACCCGCTAACATTTTATTCGTTTCCAACCCAACATATGCGTACGTGTAGGGGCGCTTAAAGCCGATGAAAGTCTAGAAGAACACATTCTCTGCACGGTTATCTGGTATTCTTGCGACGTGACCGACCCATCGTACTCTCCCAACTTTCGACGATTGTACTTCGAGAATCATTCCAAGTAGTGCCTGCAGTGCATGGTTCATACGCCTACGCCATTCTTCGCTTTCCGTTTGCGCTCCACCTCCTCCTGATGAAAATCTTTTCACAACAAAACACAATCAAAATACTTAGATAAACGTGGTGGGAAAGTGGCATTGATGATATTAAATTATTTAGAAATTTTTCGTGAGAGATTTTCGAATCTCTTCCGCAATTAGCAGATTCATCTTCGATGAAGTAGCAAGGTATGAGGGCGAAGTTTCCGAAGTAACAGGGAATATGAACGCTATCGCAGTGTGCCGTTAGCCTTCACGAGTAGCTGGTTGCTCACGAGTTGTTTTGCCTCGTGAGTGGTTATGCAGAAGGATGCTACGAGACAGTGCGTTTTCGAGTGTGTAGGTAGTAAAATGTCTGCACACAGCAACACCGGCTGTTTTTCGTTTGTTCTGGGGGCGCCATTCTGAGAAATTTGCGTGGAGCGACAAATTGGCTAGCGCCGGCCCTGGTTACAGGATATTCTTTCGAATTAATTAAGTAATTTATTAAGTTATTTAACTAAGCATTCATGTAACACAAGTACCCTTCTGATGGTTTTCAAAAGTTTGTGTATACCGTGTACCCCCGTTGGTATAACCTTCTTTAATCTGAACATTTTTAATCTGTACCCCGGTGGTATGAATGCGTTCACATTAAAAACCGATCAAGCGTCACACACAATTGACGTTAAAGTTGACCGGTAAATTAAAAAAAAAGCAAAAAATCTTAATGCGTTTCCTCTTGCTCATGAGCGTTGGCAATAAAGCTCTTATGCAACTTACCTCTCTCCAGCACTCAAAATAGACCATTTTAGTCGAAACTGCCGAACCAATTTCGTCTTCTACAAACCGAACGTTTAGAATTCGCGCATGTTTGAAATGTTTTCAAAGCGTTTGTTTTCGTCAAATCAAAACAACAAGCTCATAGGGTGTGCGTCTTGCGCGTATGTGAAAATGAATAGAGTTACCAAATATTCAGATTAAAAATGAACTCGCCCAATCTGAACGAGCTGTTTTTCATATTAGCGGGGGTTGAGTGTAATATGATTTTTGTTAATTAGTTTGCTGCTGAGAAGAATTTTGTACAAGATTTTTTAAAGACTGCATAGCTTCTGGCACTTTTACACACGCTCGGCAAACGGTTCCACACGGATAGAAATTTGATCTCCAAACGAGCAAAATGACTCATGATTCAAGGTTTCTAGCTTATGATTTATCAAAATACACCATGAATAATAATCATGATATCACGAGCTTTTTGCTGTACAACACAACACAAAATCATGAACTATTATTCATGATTTTTTGCTGTCTGATATGGCAGTTCAGTCATGATTTGACAGGAATTCACATTTCATGATTTCATGATTTCATTCATGGCATCGGAATCAAATTTCTTTCCGTGCACAGACATATACTGCGGTGACGGAAGGCTTTCCTACTAATATCAGTTATACAAATGGTTGACAAAAGAGTGTTCTTTTCGATTCAGAGAATGAGTATAACGGGTGACAACTAAAATTTTGGAACTTTTTGATGCCCCTATACTCCACAACAATCGAGCTCAGAGAGAAATGAGAGTATGTATGTGTTAGCTCTCTCTCTCTCTCTCTCCTCTTTTTGTCAATATTTTGAAGAAGGACTACGTCTTTGTTTACTATACTGGGACTGGGTAGCACTTTGTGAAAACGAAAATAGATGTGTAACGTTTGAATGAAAGATTTCAAATGGTAATAACTACTAAAGTACTGAGCGAAACTGAACAATTTATATGTCGTTGGGTAGATAATATGACCAGCAATTTTATGGAGGGGGTAAGAGAACAATTGAATGGAACCAAATTTGATATATGGGGGTTTTAGGAGGTATGAATTCATTTTATGATGTTTGAAACCCCTGTGGTAGGAGAATAAGGACTCTCATACAAATAAAACAGAAATTTTTGCGTATGTGCCATATTTTCTGCTATATAACAAGCGGTAAGCTAGTAAAACCATCTCGGAGCAAGAGACAGTTAATCGACATTCGAATGGCACGTCATATTTGCAATGAGCATGCTTTGGCGTTAATCCCATGGCGTTAATCCCAAGTAACAATTCTAAAGTCACTTGATTTTACTTCAATTTTATAAAGGTTTTATTGCGGTATTAATCATTACCTCTGGGTTTATTGTGGTATTGCGCAATAACAAGAGGATACGAGTCCAAATACACTTATAGCTAGCTAGAAAACCATAATAAAACTGTTAATAAAGCGAATTTATTGTGGTTGCTTATATTACCACGTTAAAACTTGTTGGCTGCACCACGTCTCCTATAAATTTACCACAAGTGTGGCGTAGCAACACACAATGGCGCACCATTCATAATTGATCTTATCGCGGTTACTTTTCAAACCGAAATAAATCTGTTAGTTTTATAGAGGTATTAAAACGGTAACACCCTGACCAAACAGTTTTTTTGCTGCTATTATGAAGAATACCAAAGTTCAACACCAAAATCATTTTTTTATGCGAAGCCATATTGCCATATTCTAGTATTTTGTTTTAGGTCGCAAACAACAATTCATCAAAGCAAAATATTTTGCAGAAAGAAAGTTAGTATCAACTGGTTTTCCTGTCATAGGAAGCAACTAAAATGATTTTGCTAGAAATTGAGATTGGCTAACTGAATATTTTTAATTTGTTAAAACAACCAGTTTTCGAAAATTGCTAAATTTCAGTGGCCCGCTGATTTTATCGACCTATCATATCAAAACGCAGCGTTGCCAAGGCCCCGTGGCTGGCCGTCACGTATAATGTATAACCATTAGAAGCACAAAGTGAATAAACCATTGTAAAAGACACTCTGTTGTCTGTTTGTAGAAATATCGGAAATTTTCGATATTCATACATGTTTTCATCAAAACCAATAGAATTTTGCTTGAATCTGTCTTCCGTACTTTATCGTACCGCACGTTATGTTTGACATAAGCGATCGCTTAGTTGTAAGCAAGTAATCGGTTGCTTGCAAGTTGTACGATCAAGAGTGAAATGCCTGTGTCATGTTAGTTCGTCAGTGCCGTAACTTCCGAAAAGAAATTTATTCACCAAAATACGGTTTCATCCGTATCAGGCTGTTAAAGTTTTTCAGACACAGTCTGAGAAAAACTGTTTAAGTCATTACAGTTGATACAATGTTATGAAGTATTAACTGCTGAAAATAAATTAGAATTTAAAAACGTTTCATCTATTGCATATCAATCAATCTACCTACTTGATTGAGAGCTGAACGGTCACAGTAATAAACAATAAATCAAGAACCTATCGCAACCGGTTCTAGCCGGCGGGCGCAAACGGCAGCTTCTGTTTCAACTGCAGCGCCATTCATTCTAAACCTTTACTGCCCGATCCCGAAGCCTGGCGGGCAGGGATTAAACATCACCGTTTGAAAATGCCACCTGGTGAGAGACTCGACAGTCGATCAACTGACGGATCACTCGGCGACAGCTAATAAACGAGAACGATCAGCTCATTTTGAACGGCCCATCAACTCGCACTCGGCATGACATCGCACTGTGTTAGCTGTCATTCTTGCATTTTTTTTTTACAAAATATCCATCGTGCAGCCGTTGCCGACGAGCAGGCAAGAGAGCATAAAGTATCACGGCAGGAAGTCCCTGCCCCAAGCCCAACTAATCGTGTTCGTTCGCAGACACCCAGCAGCACCCAGAAATGATCTCCGTTGGATTAATCGGTTCGCTGGGTGGATGTTGGTTTAATGTAGTTTGAAGGCTGTGGTTGGTTGTGCATCGTCATACAAAATTCTGCACGTTTGCGATCCGATTCGGTAGTGTTTGGAATTCGACGTCGAATGAAAAACATTGGTCGTGTATTATGCAGTTAGACATATGTTTGATTATGCAAAATAAATTAGTTCTTGAAAGTCGTTAGCTTTAAAGGCCTTAGATTTAATTTTGTTTACAACAAATTGATAGATATACGAACGCTAACTCAAACCGTTCATTAGGAACGTCGATAGCCTTTAAACTATGATTAATTGCAGGTATCTTTCTATTTGTCTGCACCACATTTGTTGCTTGATGGTTGCATCACGAACTGTCTACAATCGTGAAGGCACGGCCAATTTGTGTCGAGGACCGACGCGTCGAGGGTTTGCTACATTCCAGCTGATATGCAAAAAAGAGGGCAAATAAAGCAACCAGTCGCCTATCCGTGGAACCAGTTCAGCTCTATGAATTTTATTTTACCTCTAAATGGTTTAAAAAATAAGTAGGTATAGTAACCGAATGAATGCTGTGTGATCCGGAGATGCAAGTTGAATGGAATGAAACTGAATGAACTTCTCCGACAGTTTATGTGACGTGTTCGTTACGCTGGTAATGGCAGAATAGCTTTAAACTGCAATAGCGCTTCATTCTTAAATTCTTCTCAAAGATTCACAGTGGAAGAAAATTGTATAAATAAAACTAGGCAAACATGGACACGCCCGCTTGACAGGAGATCGAGATGTGGCTGCATAGCAAGTGTATCACGGGAAATAAAAATAGAAAAGAGAAAAAACATTGATATGCAAAACCGTGATTCAACGAGTTTAACATAGCAGCAGCAGCAGCAGCAGCGCGAGAGTAGTTTGAACAGTTTGAAGCGAACGAAAATCTCGCCTGGTTTAAACTGGCCACAGTGTGGGACGAGAGTTTGTAACCAGTCTTGGTTTATGGTCGTGATTACATGATATCTTTAAATCGATTCCATTATTGTTTGGTCCCTACTGTAAAGTCCGTAATCCGAGGCCCACAGCAATCGGACGAAAAAAAAAATACCGGACGCATTTGAATGGCAAGTTAGAGGAAGCACATAGCAGTGCGCACATCTGTTGAACGATAGCAATCCAACTACTAATATGTTGCAACGTAAAGTGGCAATCTGCATTCTCAGCTAGAGTGTATGCTGTCGGCCAACAGTGCGGACCGGTCGGCGGCGTAATCGATTGAGGAGGCACTCTAATGTTTTAGGGTTTCCACGGGGTTTTTTTCCCACCCAGATCAATACGGTGCGGATCCGTTGACGAGGGGAATCCGAAATATGAAGCAAACCGAACTCACAAAAAAAAAAAAAAATTTTTTCCCTTTCGCTAGACGGGGCGGGACACGCTTAGTTGTTGTTTGAATTGATTTCGTTTCCCTTGGTCGATTTGCTGATTTTTCGAGGAAACTTGTTTCCGCGAAGTTAAAGTTACATTCGCGTCACCGGCCAAACTATGCAAAGTGCTTCGTTTCGGTTTCGTGTTCCAGAAAAAGGCGCAGATGCCATTTTAATTTGAACTGTTCTTTTAGATCGATTGGAACATAAAATCCACTAAAAGATTATTTTTTAATTGCATGCTGCAATTTTCCAATGATATTTGACTTGCCTTCTATGCTCACGATTATCGCAGGAAATATTAATTAATTTCCTTTTTAATTCTCTCTTGCTCCTTGTGACTTAATAACTTAACTGACATTAATCGTTGTAACTATAAGTAGCGATGCATAACAACCATAACCCCTTTTGAATTGCTCATGCTAGAAATCATGGCACACGATTCACAGTAAATTTCTTGTTGTTTCTGTGTGGTCTGACCTAGTAATAAAACTTCGACCCCAACCAGCTGTAAAGCGATGTAAGTAGCTGTCTGTCTACTACTGAAGCTCTGTGCGTTTCGAGGTGATAGAGGCGAAAAACGGTAGAACGGCTTTACTTGTTATCACTGCCGCGCCGGTTCGGATTATTGAATTATGTTCGCGGGCTAAAATTAAATCACTACTCATACCATATGCAACAGCAATCACTACCAGCACGGCACGGGATGGTGATGTTCAGTCGGTGTTTGTAACAGCCGATCGACCATCGGCGCGTGAGCTAATTTTCTCTTCCTGGAACTCAGAGCGTTGCTATTTTGTAGTAATGTGAAATTTTGACCTGTGACGAGCTTAAAGGAAGTCATTATAGATATTTTGGGTATATTTTAACTGTTTTATTTTACAACTAACACAGTGTGTAGTTCCCGATCGGTTGTGATCGGATGATTTTAACGATGCAAGTGAAAACACAGTGACAAAATCAGAATAAGTTTTATAATCTATCCAACGATTTGACTATATTTTGTGGTCTTTTTCAAGAATTGATTATTATTTGCTCTTTGTCAAATCTCAGTGCTCCGTAGAAGTTACATGTCAGTTGTGCCATATCTGCAATTTTATCCCAAAAATTATGTCATTAAATTAAATTAAATCATCAGATTTAACAGAAGTGCCAACTCTTAAGTCGCTAGGTTTTATTTGAATTTTATTAAGCTTTTATTGCGATGTTACAAGACTGTTGAATGTACTGGTTGGTGACATAAATTTGAAAACATTTTTTGGCTTTCTTTCTTACGACCCGTTAATTTACCTGTTTCTGCTATGCACACGACCAATGCACAGTGGGCAGAATCGACCGAAAGAACGGAACTTTTTGTTGCCGCTGTTTGAAGGTGTAAAAAGTGACTTTTCTTATGTAAAAATTCACGAGAAATCGATTGATGATGGTCTCAAAGCGCGGAAATGACGGGAAGTAGCCCATTTTGCCCCATTCATCCCTATTTTTAAAAGTTTTGGAAGAATTCTCGCGAAACTTTTCAAAAGGATCTAAGTAACAATGAGAGATTCTCTTCGGGTCTCTTCTCTTTCGCTTATCACGGCGTCGTAACGGCACTTTAATACATTAGCTTTGCATTAATCGGTCGCTGCTGTCACAAGCTAGCTATTCGTTAAGAAAATTTTGGTTAAAATGCATTTATGTCGCCGTAATAATCAGAAGAGAGGGATACCAAAGAGAGTCTTTCAATTTTACTTAGGTCCTTTTGAAAAGTTTCGCGAGAATTATCTACAAACTCTCGCTAATTTGAGATTATGTGGTAAGGAAAGAAGAAGAAAGTTGTGAAAAAGGTATATGAAATTTTTTATTTCAATTCAACATAGTCTACAAGTGTGTTTGCCCCATTTTACTCAAGGCTTCTGTACTACAAGTAAAACGCCAATTCAATACTTTTACTAGAGATTTTCAAAATAACGAAGGTTGGGAATGTTGAAAAAGTTAGAAGATCGAACGACCATCAAGTTTTTTACTAAAAACTACAAGGTATACAGCCCTATGGGTTGTACGAAAGGGTGACGTAGGACTATATCAGATCATCAGATCAAAGACTAATGTAAACTGCATTTCTGGCATATGTATGTTTGTATGGGGTTCATAAGTACAATGCCTGCAACCTTTTAGACATAGCAATTTCTTTTAAAAATCACTTGTGTGCATCATAAAGGTTGAAATGGTAATGAATTATCCCCCTACCACAGGGCTGAGGGGTCTCAAAGCATCATAAAATAAATAAATTCATGCCTCCAAAAAACCCCACACGCCAAATTTGGTGCCATTTGCTTGATTAGTTCTCGAGTTATGAAGAAATTTGTATTTCATTTGTATGGGATCTCCCCTTCTTAAAGAAAGCAAAGCTTCTAATCCACCATAGAACCCACCCTGTTAAAAGACGGATGGGTCTCATTATACCATAGAAAAAATTCATGCCTTCTAAAACCCCCAAATGCCAAATTTGGTTTCATTTGCTTGATTAGTTCTAGAGTTATGAGGAAATTTGTATTTCATTTGTATGGGAAGAAGGGGTCTCAGTACACAATAGAAAAACATCTTATCTCCAAGACCCCTCACAAACCAATTTTGGTTTTTTGCTCGAATTGTTCTCGAGTTATGAGGAAATTTGAATATTATTTGTATGGGTGCCCCCCCGCCTCCTAAAGAGGGGAGGGGTCTTAATTTACCATAGAAATAATTCTTGCCTTCTGAAACCCCTACACTCCAAATTTGGTTCCATTTGTTGGATTAGTTCTAGAGTTTTGATGAAATTTGTATTTTATTTGTACGGGAGCCCCCCCCCCTTTTAGAAGGAGAAGAGGTCTCAGTACACCTTAGAAAATTAATCCTGCCTTCTGAAACCCCCACATGCCAAATTTGGTTCCATTTGCTTGATTAGTTCTCGATCTTTGAGAAAATTTGTGATTCATTTGTATAGGAGCCCCCCCTCTTATGCCCCCCTTAGAATTACTCTCTTACTCCCCTAAAAATTGCTGGTCATTTATCCAACGACATATAAATTGTTCAGTTTCATTCAGTAGTTTAGTAGTTATTAGCATTTGAAATATTTCATTCAAACGTTACACTTCTATTTTCGTTTTCACAAAGTGCTACCCAGTCCCAGTATAGTAAACAAAGACGTAGTCCTACGTCAAAAATCATGTAAGGGAATGTTTTGCCTTGTTTTACCCTACAACTTTTTCAGAAATCTGAAAATGTATTGATAGGAAAAGAAGCAAATGTGATAGTGGTCCGATTTCGTTCAAATTTGGTATGTTTGTTCCTAGTTGAAAAATTTTAGACCCATCTTTTTTTATTGGACGCTTAGGGTGCCCATTCCTGAGTTAGGGTGGCCACAAAAATCGTCATACTTTCCGATTTTATTTCATTCGAAGCTTCATAACTTTTGAACCACAGAACCGATTTTATTGATTTTGGAATCTAAATAAAAGATATTTCAATCAACTTTTCGGAAAATATATTCTACTGTAGCTCAAAGCATTCCGAACTAGAAAAACTTTGAAGCTTTGAAGAAAGAAAGAATGGCAATCATGATGATTTTTGATGCGACCCTAACTCAGATAGAGGCACCCTAAGCGTCCAATAAAAAATATGGGTTCAAAATTTTTCTACTAGGAATAAATACACCAAATTTGAACGAAATCGGAGCACTGTCACATTTGCTCCTTTTCCTAAAAACACATTTTCAGATTTCAGTAAAAGTTGTAGGGTAAAGCAAGGCAAAACGTTCCCCTACACGACATTTTTGTGAAAAGTTTGATCATCGTTCGATCTTCTGACTTATCAAACCTTCCCAACAAGCATGCCTTCTTGAAAATCTCTGGTAAAAGTATCGAATTTGCATTTTGCATGTGGTACGAAAATCTTGATTAAAATAGGGCAAAACAGACTACTAGATTATCTTGCATTAAAATAAAATTTTTCATATACCTTTTTCCTAACATTCTTCTTATGTTCTAACCATAGAATCTCAAATTAGAGAAAGTTTGTGTATGATTCTTTCAAAACTGTTAGAAACTAGGGGTGAATGGGGCAAAATGGGTTACTTCCAAACGGGTTACTAGCAAATGGGTTACTGGCAACACTCGCGGCCTGCGGCCGTCTCACCCTAAATCATCTAGTGTTGCTATGGGTAGGTTCTGGTGGTCCTATTATTGACTAATGTTTTATGGAAAAAGTCTAAAATTTATCGAATTTGATTAATTTTTAAGTTACGCAAAAATTTCTGTTTCATTTGTATGAGAGTCCGCCCCCACTACCACAGGAGTGAGGAGTCTCAAACCATCATAAAATAAATTCCTGCCTCTAGAATTCCCCACATGCCAAATTTGGTTCCATTTGATTGATTAGTTCTCGAGTTATGATGAAATTTGTATTTCATTTATATAGAAGCCCCTCCCCCCCTCCGTCTTAAAAGGGGGAGGGGTCTCTTACCATCATAAGAACCTTCCCTGGCCCCAAAAACCCCTACATGCAAATTTTCACGGCGATCTGCTCAGTAGTTTTCGATTCTATAAGGAGCAAACGGATAGACAGACAAAAATTTGTGTTGCATTTGTATGGCAGCCCCCCTCTTAGTGGGGGGAGGGGTCTCTAACCATAATAAGAACCTTCGCTGGCCCCAAAAACCCCTACCTGCAAATTTTCACGCCGATCGGTTCAGTAGTTTTCGATTCTAAAAGGAATATACGGGCAGACAGACATAAATCCATTTTTATAGGTATAGATAACGTATAAATCACATTACTGCACTGTGGTCTGGCAAGCCAAATTAGGTGGAATAAATTGTTCACTCAGTAGTCGTTGATTTTAGACTATTTACGTGCAAGTAACAAAAGCTTAATTTAGGATGCCGCTTTTTTGACATGAGCTATTTTAGGGTACGCCTAAATTAACCAAGATCCAAAAATTATATTCAAAACGAAACGAGATAGAGGGATATTCACTTCAGCAATTTTATGGATTGAAGTACTTTGAGTAATATTGCCGAATACGGAATCCCTCTATCTCAAACCGTTTCCATATTAGGGCATTTTTCCTTTATTAAGCTAGGTGGCTCTGCTGTTTTGAGATTTCTTTCTGTAACTTTGATGGATCAGCACTGTTATACGGTAGTTTATTTTGCGGCAGGAGTGCCAGCGGGCATAATAGCTCAGCGAGTAGTAGCTCAGTTAGTGAGAGAGTAGTTTTGGGTTCATCATATCACGAGGATTTGGTTCGCATTCAGTACGCAATAAATGCTCGAACACATCAGGAACACATTTCGGAACACAACGAGTTTTCGGATTCGGTATAACTGCAACATCAATCACAATCGGTCACAACAAACTTTTTTATTTTGAATTTCTCGCAAAACACTTCTTTAGATGGATTTTGAGGCTTAACAAGACGCAACTTTTGGTGAAAACAGAAACTTGCTATTTATTTTACTTCTACACTTATAGCAAATTTTGTTCGGCCATTTTTAAATGTTGGTATCTTAGAAAGATACAGACAGAATAAAAATCGGTTGATTACATTTGAAAGAACGTAGTTTTCTGTGCATAATATCAAAAAATTGGAGAGGAGATTTTTGTCTATCTAAAATAAATCCACTTTGAATATGTGGGGTTCCAACATATTTAGATATATAAAACTGAATGTGTTGCATCATAACTCCGGAATGTCTTGACTGTTCTTCATCAAACTTGGCGTATACGTTTCTTGACATAAGTGAATCAGCACAGCGGGTTGACAAAAGGAGGGTGATCACTAAAAAGAGGGGGAAGCCCAAATAGGTAAAAGTAGCTAGTTAACTATTAACTTTAACTAGTATTTAGATCAATAGGAGTCGTACAATTGACTGGGAGATATGAGGAAGAGGGTGTGAAAAGATTGGAGGGTCCTCCGTAGTTATGACCCGTAGTAGGACAATATACTGAAGTCGCTTTTACGCGATTCGTTTTTTACGCGACTATTTTTACGTGAATTTCGGAATTTTCGCGGCTTTTCTTACGCAAATTTCGGAATTTACGCGGTTTTTTTACGCGAATTTCGGAATTTACGCGGTATTTTTACGCGAATTTAGGAATTTACTCGTTTTTTTGCGCGATTTTCGGAATTTACGCGGTTTTGATTTACGCGGAACGTATCCCTCGCGTAAAAAGCGATTTGAGTGTATAAGCAATTAAGGCTTGATTTCTCTTCCATTATCATATTATCATTCTCGCTTGTCATTGCAACCCAGCAGTTGATATCTTCTCGCTTACGAAGGTCCGCACATACACCCGCGTGTGTATGCTAGAGCGTAATATGATGAAAAAAAGTAAAGCAAAATGTGTATCAATACATCCTAGTGTACCTTTCGCGCGCACGAGCTGTTGATAGCTCACGAGCTTTTGCTTCGTGAGCGGGCTTTGCAGAATGCAGAAAGTTGCTATGAGGCTGTACACTCACGAGTGTGTAGGTAGCGAAGTGTATGCACACATTACCAGCGGTTGTTTGTCCTAGGTTTGCTTCAGTGGAGTAAACGTTGGATGCTATGCTTCTCGCGGTAATCCCTGTCACGGGTAGAAAACTAGTTCTCAACTTCTCATTCAGTAGTTAACTACAACAGGGGGATGAGACACAATTTATGTCTAAAAATAATTCAATTCCGTCAGTGATGGCGGATATTGAAAGACGTGGCACGCCAACCTGCTTAAACGCACGAATCTCTTGGCAAACGGATCTTTTATTTCCTCAATTCTGTATACAAAATTCTCTTCCATGTGCTGTTTCTCGGACTGAGGCCATTACAGGAAACCTTTGTTGGCGAATACCAATGTGGTTTTCGGGAGAGGAACGCTCCACGACGGACCAAATGTTCACCTTGCGACAAATCCTCGATAGATTACGGGAATTCAACTTGCAGACTCACCATTTGTTTAAAAACTTCAAGGCGGCGTACGATTCAGTTAAACGAAATGAGCTGTGGCAGATTATGTTTGAACATGGTTTTCTAACAAAACTGATAAAGCTGATACCCTTGATGGTTTAAAATCAAGCATCATCAGGCTAGTGACATCGAACTCGTTTGTGACGTCAGATAGTTTGAAGCAAGGAATTCGCTGTTCAACATTGTATTGGAAGGTGCTATTCGAAAGGCAGGTCAAGAAAAGCGGTACCATCATCACGAAATCTTATATGCTTCAGGGGTTTGCGGACGTCATCGATATCATGGGTATTAATCATAGAGAAGCGTACTCGCATCTTATACAGGAGGCTGCGAGGGTAGGGATTACCATAAATTCTACCGCATTGTGGATTTTCGACTTTCCAGTCAGTTTAATTTCGAAAACGGTTTTTTATACTGCCTGACGTTTCGGCCATCAGCAAAATTTCATTCCAATCAAAACGAGTCAAGTCAAACGGTTTTGCTTTATTCCAGCTGGACGTTGAAAGAAACACCAACAATTCTATAACCTGTTCGTTAGGTCATTTTTCCATCTTCGTAAATACTCCATTCGCGAAACAACGAGAAAAAAAAATCAATTTCCCGAAAAAAAAAACTTTCGAAACATGCTTGCAATCTCGGCAAACTTTCCGTGTCATGATCGACAGAGCTGCCAGCTGCGAGCCGTTATTTCCAAATAAGATTTTCCCACAATGTGATAATCTTGTTTTTCCATCGACACTCTTGTATATCCTTTACCTGACAAGACAGCAGCCAACTCCGCCCGTTCCACGTCTGCATTTCGTTCCACCATCCTGCTAGCGGGTGTAAAAGTTTATCGAAACGCTATCAAAATAGTTTTCCATCAGCAGCATTTTCGCATACCCTGCGCTGCCTGGTTGAGCACGCTTGGAAAACTTCCTGGCAAACCTAAACTTACTCAACCCTTGAAGGACTGGAAGCGCTGTGAACCTATTAGAAGCATGAGAATTTGCAATATTTGTGCGACACCGTGAAACAGTTTTACGTTCGATTTTTCTGTCGAAACAATAACCGAAAAATGTGTAGGCACTTTAAGGGTTACAAACTATGCTCATCTGCTAGAAGCGTTATTACTTGTTAAAGAATTCAGAACTTGCTGCGAGATCTCCGGGTATCACTTTTTCAGATATTACTTTGACGAACAGTATATACCTACCTATACAAAGGAACTGGCAAGGATTGACACCGTTCGGAAATCAACTAAAAGCTACCAAAAACTTCGACCTCGGTATTGCTAAATCAGTTAATGGAAGGACTGACGAGCTACCGAATGGTGAAAGTTCTTCTGCTTAATTCTACTTCAACGTCAGCTTTTTGGCGTAAGTTTGACTCGGTGCAATTTTGACCGGTAAGCCGAATGTTTCGAAACAGTTTGAAAGTCCTAGAAGAGAATATTGGGTAGTTTGCTAAGTAGATGTTGCTCAACAAAGCTAATCAACTGTTTACGGATGGTTTACACTTATAAGTTTCAAGCGTTGAATGTGCTAATGAAATTAACCAGGGTAAAAACGTTACTCATAAACAAGACCGCTCTGATCAGAAATGGCAAAAGGATTGCGAAAATTCATAAATTGGTGCTTCAGCAGCAAACGATGATGGAAAACGTTAGAGCATACAAAAAAATCCATCCTACATCCAACCAAATATAGAAATGAATCACACAGTTCTCTCGGAATTCCATGAAGCTTCACAATTTTGTTGCTCTCCAAAGTGTTATTTTTACGGGTTATTTTTACTCTTAACTGACGTAAATGCAAATAATTGTGAATGAAAGGCATTATCATAAAACGTTCCTCAGCTACTGGTAACGTGATGATTGAACATGAAGTGCAACAGCTGAGTTGTAAACTCATTAAACATGTCATTAAAAATTGAACGATCAGTGAACAGAAAGCTTAGCAAACACTTTTAAGATTTAATTAATATTCATATTTCATACTTCGTGCTTTGGACTATAACACACATTTAAAATGCTGTCCCTAGACCATGACCATGTTATAGTAGTTGTTCCAGCTTTAGCAAATAAAATAAAGTTGATAATTCACACCTACATTTACGATTAATAATTATACGACACGAATGTACTAGTAAACTGTAGTGTCACTAATAAAAAACAACAACAACAACGATTAACGATTCCTTTGAAAGCGTATTTTTGTTTTGAAAAAATAAAGTGCTTACAAAGCAACTTGTTTTATAAACTGTACTAAGCCTTTTCTGAGGTTTAGAAAAAAGCGTTTTATTTTCCCCTTCCTTCTTCCTGTTAATGTTTGAGAAAGGAATTATATACAAAACACCTCTCATTCAAAGGAAACATATTTTATAGCAGCATATTCATTCCAGGTGCTTACGTAGAATATGTACTAGGATTTAAAAAGTTTTAATTGAATTGTTTGCACCCATTGCTGGACTGCAAATTCGTAGCGAATCCAGTTTTAATAACCGGCAAGCAAACGGAACGTAATGTATTCGAGCAGGAATGATAAACTAGACTAGTTTTTGTATTTTAATTCGGCAGAGGAACGTTGTATTTTCATTACACATAGGTATTCAACAAGGGATGCCAACATAACTTTAATTCATTTCGGTTCGTGCATTTTGTATTTTGTTTTCTTTCAAACTTGGAATTGATCATTTATTGGCAATAAAAACTTTTGTAATATAAAATGTAACTTCGACAACTTCACTCGCATCGGCAATAAATGATACAAAATGGAAACACGTGCTTTGCAACTGATATTGAATTGCACCACACTGGTGATCAGTACTTTAAACTTTTCTAGCTCCAATCGTTGAAAAAACGCCATTTTTGTCTCGACTATTGTTGATTGGAATGCAACTTAAAGGATAGCCCACATTGAATTGCACCACGGAAGAAAGGCTGTAGAAAATTACCAAATTGACCGATCCTTTTCAAACTTTCAGACAACAAAATATAACCCATTAGTAAGCTTTTGGTATATTTGTTTCATTCAACTCCAATACCATAACCTTACGCCTAACTCCACTCAAAAAGTTTTGTACAACCTAGCTGCAGCTTCATCTGTACGGAAATCCTCTTTTTCCTTATGTCTTCCTCAGATTTGACCTCCTTGGGATGCTTCCGTAGTGCCTGCTTCATAATAGCCCAGTATTTTTCGATGACCCTTAGTTCCGGTGCGTTGGAGGCGTTCATGTCCTTCGGTACGACGCACAGTGGGACGGATTAAAAAGAATACGGACATCGATATTTGTGACGAAACTACTAAAGATATCAACTTAATGTCTTCTGCAAAGTTTCTTCGCTTTATAAGAACTTTTTTATGGTGTTGGAAAATTTGGGATTGAGGGGATAACACAACAGATAGAAAAAATAACTTTTTAGTTTTAAGCTTAACGTCTTCGATTGGTAAGAAATATTTGTAGATATTATTATTTTAAGCAACTTCACTGAAGAAAGAAAGTAGCTATCTCTTAAAGGAAAAAAGTTACGGAGCGAATCTTGCGGGTACCCCCTTAATATTGTTTTTTTACATAGCTCTTTTATTTCAACTCTTATAAACATGAAATGTTCTGCAAAGTTGTAGACAATGCTAATTTGCATATCGCAGCTAATTTTTGATTCTATCGCAGCATCTCCCAGTCAAGATGCGAACAGGCGACAAGTTGTTAGGTACATATTATTTACTTTGATTCTCTAGCAGGTAACATCGAAAAAAAACCGTACGTTCGAGCTAATGACTTTTTTCCACGATTCCCATGTCTCCAGCGGTATATCTAAATATTTTTTAAAAATCAAATGTATTACAAAATTTAAATAAAGCATATGAACAACTCACAAAAATGATGAGGTCGATTAATTTGTTCTAAATGATCTTTTCCCTAAAAGTAAAAATGACGGAATAATCTTTTTACAATTCTCATGAATTCTTGGTTTTGAAAGATGATAACTCTCGAACGCATGGTCAGAATGTTGTAATCTTGTTACCAAAATGTCAAGAAGTCTATTATAAACAAACTTTTTATATTGTTCGTTCAAAACAAATTTCATAAGTTGCTCTAAGGATCTAGGTCAGCAGGCGGTCTTTCTCGTTGGAGGGTTAAATCTTCAAAACTGAAAAACTTAAATGCAGTTTACTTATTTGGCCCATGAGATCCCATTGTCATTTATACATGCTCTTATACATAAAGAGTGGATGTTGCAAAAATATTATAAGTCAGCTGCTACATTCTCCTACTACTCAAGAAACATCCTCTTAAAGCTTGCAATGAAAAAAGCAAAAAATTTAAACAACTTGAAAACCGGCAATTGTAGAGTTTCCACATATTTTACAAAAATATGCAAATTAGTATTGTCTACAACTTTGCAGAACATTTCATGTTTATTAGAGTTGAAATAAAAGAGCTATGTGAAAAATACCAATATTAAGGGGGTACCCGCAAGTTTCGCTCTGTAACTTTTTTCCCTTAAGAGATAGCACCTTTCTTTCTTCAGTAAAGTTGCTCAAAACAATATTACCTACAAATGTTTCTCACCAATCGAAGACGGTAAGCTTGAAACTAAAAAGTTATTTTTTCTATCTGTTGTGGTATCCCCTTAATCCCAAGTTTTACAATACTATTATAAATTCTCATAAATCGAAGAAACATTGCAGAAGATAGTAAGTTGATATCTTTGGTAGTTTCGTCGCAAATATTGATGTCCGTCTTCTTTTGAATCCGTCCCACTGTGCGACGGTGACTCCGTGGGCTTCGTACCACTCCAATACATCCTTTGAATATTGGGTCGAAGATAGATCCGGCCAGAAGATCATAGGGCCTTCGTATTGCTTCGACAGAGAAGGCAGATGCTTTTGTAAACACTCCTTGAGGTAGATGGCGCACTCCGTTTGCCACATGATGTATTTCTTGGCAAACTATGTAAGTTTCTACATCCTTACTTCCTCCGGAAAATCAAACTTGTGCTGAGCGGTTAAGTACAGTAGCACTGGAAACTGCCGGAAGTCCGCCTTGACGTAAGTCTCATCATTCATGATGAGAGAGTTGACGATTTTCCAGGTGCTCGCGCAAAATAAATTCGCGACGTTGCTTTTCGGGTGACGCTATTTTTTCCAATTTTCGAAAAACTGATCGCTATAGAAATAGAGGGTAAACAATATACTCTAAACTTCTTCTACTCAAATTTTCAATAGAAAATACCCAATGGGTAATTTTCTACAGCGTTTCTTCCGTGGTGCAATTTGATGTGGGACACCCTTTACCGGATATGTTAGATGCCACGCAGCGATTCATTTTCCATTAAACATAATTTTTTTTCGTCAAGAGTAACTTTTCAAAATCAAAACGGTGAATGACACTTAGGGTTAAAACCACTCTAAAAAACTTTTCAAAAGGGCATATTTAGCAATGAAATGTTTATGTATTTTATGTTAAAAATTATGTCTTGGAAACTAGGTGCTTCTTGTATTTACGGTGTTACACTAAGAACATAATTTCGTATTTTTAAGAAAAATATTCGTAAAACCAGTGTTGCGAAGCCCGTACACGTGTGGTATGTAATTTTCACACACACGCGTACTCGTTCTAACATACACGCATGAGCATCTCTTTCGGACTCTCGCTCTTTTTTTGTCATGCACTGTGACGAGTTTTGGCGAATGTGTATATAGCTGTCAGTTACGGTCGTCGCTGTCGTTAGTCATTGCAACCCGAGCAGCTGTTACCGATTACTCGCGAGGGATAGCCCTAACAACTGCGTGTGTAAGAAAGGGCGTAAGATGAAGAAGATAAGAGAAAGCGATGCAAAATCTGTATCCACATAATCTAGTGTGCCTCACGTGTTTGTTGGCTGCTCACGAGTTGCTGGCCTCGTGAGTGAGCTATACAGAAAGACTCTACGAGGCTATGCGTTCACGAGTGTTTGGGTAGCAAAATGTATGCACACAGCACCGTCGGTTTTTGTCGATCGCTTACGTCAGTGGCATAAACACTGAATGCTGTGGTTCTCATCAGGGCTTGAAAAGCGATCGCAAGTTGAATGTGACTGCCATGAATGCGAACATTCCGCATTCAAACTCCGCTTTTTGACTGTTTTTTGAATCCAGTCAATCTGCCGCTTGCGCTGCTGCCGTCTTACAATTCATGCGGCATCTCAGCAAAAGCAAATAGTCAATCTCACGTTTTGCTTTGTGCTTTGAGAATATAAACTGCAAACTGACTGGAAGCATACGGTGACGTATTTTTTCGTTTCTCTTTTTGTCTCCAAATCCGCTGCACACAGTAATAGTTTGTCACCCGGACGTCGGTTCGACGCAAGCAAAATATTCGTTTGTATTGGACGGAGTCCGACGACTTCTTCCATGCACCTGTAGTGGTTTTTTTTGTAGTATTGAATCATACGATTGTGCGGTTGCTTTTCGTTAGCGTGGTGACTGCCAGTTATTTGACTGTTTTGCAGTCATTCGCTGCTCCAAACGGTAAAGGCAACTTGATCGAAACAAAAAAGTTAAAAAGCTTTAGAACGCGTTCGTTCTACTGCGTGCAATCGGCGTTTGACTGAGCAAACTGCCAGTTGTGTTATGCATAGCGTTCATATTCCACCACTAAATGGACGGTGTGAACTTGAATGCGCGTTGGTGTGACTGCGGTAGAAAACAAAGGTAAAAAGGATCGGTCGAAGCCCTTGTTCTCATACTCGCTCTTCTTGAATGGGCATCACTTGCTTCTCGCTCGATTTGCAACATTGCGTAAAACTATATTTGTAGCTGATAAAAAATATGTTCATAGGTACAATTTAAAAACTTTCATATGCTTATTGTTTATTACGAATGTTATTATTACGAATGGTTCGTTTTTTGTACGAGAGCACATTCGTAGCATATCTTGCATTAAACGATATAGTCGATGACTAGAAAAATAAAAATAAATTAAATCAAAACTCATTTGACGCACGGCTGTTGTCTGGCAACGTTATCGACGAGAACGAGGATTGAATGTACGAGAAAATAGACTTGTTCGAATAGCTCGAACTCTGTAAACTCGTAGCATCGTAGCTCTGCAGGAAATCTGTCGCAAAGGAGAGAGGGTTTGGAAGATCCGCGGCGGATAGATCTAGTTTTACCAGAGCGTTGGCACTATCAATGAACTGGGAAGGGGCTTTGTAGTATTAGATGGAATGCAGGATCGCGTGATAGATTGGAGGGCTGTTTTTTCAATTACAGTATAATCAACGTGCGCACGGCCCGTGCGAATGAAGACCCGACGATGAGAATGAAGCATTCCACGCGAAGCTGGAGACTACGTACGACAGCTGCTCGCCACGGGGCATCAAGATTGTCATCGTAGGTATGAACGCCCAAGTCGGTAGAGAAGAAATATATAAATAGGGCCTCATAGCCTACAGATAGACACGAAGATATCGAATATCGAAGATATCCATTTCACCTGATCATTTTACAATGAACCAAATTTACCACGCTCTCCTAGACGACCGGTTCTTCTTTAGCATCTTGAACATACGTTTCCTGCGGGTTGCGGATATTGTCTCTGACCATCACTTAGTATCAGTGTATGTACTCTCAAAACAGTCAACCTTAACCAGACATCGGAAAGCCATCCTCCTGGGTTGAACATCAGGCAGGGTTGAACAACCCACAATCTGACGAGAACTACGCACGTATACTGGATGAGGTACTGCCTTCTTCAGAGTTAGGTGTTTCAAACCTCAAGGATGGTTATGTCAGGATACACTCGGTCATCGGACACTACGGAGACACTTAGCAGGAACGGAAGGAGTGCTCATGGAAGATAGTAATGTCCCAGTACCTGATTTCCAAAAAGTCGAATGAGAAATCGGATTGCTGAAGACCAACAAAGCTGCTGATAGGGATCACCAGCGCTCTATAAACATGGACAAGAAACGCTGGCAACTGCTCTACACTGCACTGGGTTATCTTCAAGATCTCCTCCCAGAAGACGCTACCGTAGAAATGGATGGAAGGAGTAGTTTGTGCCATCTACATAGAGGGTGGTCGGCTCGGCTGATGCAACTATCGCGGCATAATGTTGGCAAACGCCGCCTATAAGGTACTCCCCCAGATTCTGTTACGCCGGCTGTCACCGATAGCACAGGGTTTCGTAGGGAATTACCAGACCGTTTTCATGGGGGTTCGCGCAACTACGGTTCAAATTTTTACCTTACGACAGATCTTGCAGAAATGTCCCGACTGCAACGTACCCGCTCATCAAATCTTTATTGATTTCAAAGCAGCATACGATACAGTCCGACATCGAGACCAGCTAAATATGACAGATAATGCACCAACACGGTTTCTCGGATAAACTCATGCGACTGATCAGAGCTACAATAGATCTTTCAAGCGCATCTCGGGGACACTCTCGAGTCCCTTCGAGACGTGGTGAAGGTTGAGAGCAATGATTGTCACCAATGATAGCCAACTTCTAGACTTGACTAATGATTTTGATATCATTACTAGGAACTTTGCGATGGCAGAGGCTAGACTGAAAGTGGAGTCTAAGAGGATTGGGCTGGAAATAAATGCGTCGAAGACTAAATACATGAAAGGAAGAGGCTCGAAGGAAACAGACGCGTTCCTCCCACGAAAGGTAACCGTTGACGGCGACGAATTAGAAGTGGTAAATGAGTTCGTGTATTTGGGATCGCTGGTGACCACGAATAACAACACTAGTAAGGAGATTTAGTAGCGCATTCATGGGGGAAATCGAACCTACTTTGCACTTGGCAAACGCTACGATCAAGAAGCGTACACCGCCTTGTGATGGCGACAATGTACAGAACGCTTATTAGACTAGCAGTTCTTTATGAACTTGAAACTGTGCCGTTGCTGACGAAGGACGTAAGTGCCCTAGCTGTATTCCTACGGGAGGTACTACGGATATTTGGCGGAGTACAAGCTGAAAGCGAGGAGTGGCGGAGACGTATGAATCACGAGCTACGGGCACTGATTGAAAAGATTCCCATCGTACAACTGGCGAAAGTCGGTAGGTTTCGGAGAGCCGGACACAACGTAAGGATGCCGAGCGACAGCGCGACTAAAATAGTTCTTTTTAACAACCCCACTAGCATAGATGCCATTTCAACAGATTTTTTCGCACGCATAAATTTGGGACGCACCAATCATATCAGTTCCTGTGAGTTCTGGTTCTACCAATGTGTCTAATAAATAAAGTACTTCATAAACTATGTATATTGCAGGAAAAAATATACTGAAAAAATAAATATGGCGGAGGAAATGATCGGGTCCCAAATTTATGCGTGTGAAAAAATCTGTGTAAATGGCATCTATGCCCACTAGTACCAGAAACGAGGGGGCTCAACAAGGTCGAAAATGATTTGCGACTTCTAAGACGTCTGAGTTGAATGAAGATGACTGCTTAAAACAGTACAACCCACCTTGGTTCTAGGCTGCTGACGACGACTACGACTACAATTTGATGTCTGTGCTCGAGAAGCACGCCAGAAAAAGTGACAAAGTCTCCTCGTTCCAACAAGTCGAAGATTTTTTACGTAGGATAATTAAGCCTAGGTCAATTAGATACCTGTGTTGGGGAAGTGCGTTACAGCCAGGGATGGAAAATTGGTGATTTTTACCAACTCTGTGAGTTATCGTCAGACGCACGTATGATGAACGTATGATTGGTTGGTAAATGGTTGGACAATGCGTAAAATAGACCCCATAGTGGTCCTTAGCCGCTTATCCAGCAGCTCATACCCCTACCTCCTCGTGGTACCAGCCGGAATACGAGCAACCTTAGCGGAGATCGGGTAACCAACCCCGATGGAAGCTAAGGTCGTATACCAACAGTGAAAGAGGCACATTGTGTCTCGAGACAGCAGATGGTAGCCCCATCACAGGACTCGGTAGTGTAGGCTTTGGTACGGCTTCCTACCTAAACCCTAAAAGCTAAAAAGAATCAAGAAAATCTTACTCGGAACATTCGGCATGGACTAAGGCGACGAAATAAGGACATGGACTGGAAACTTGGTACCTGGAACTGCAAATCACTAAATTTCGTTGGTGGCGACAGGGTGCCGCTCGATCAGTTAGAACCCCGAAAGTTTGGCTTCAAGGCATTGCAGGAGATCTGTCGCAAAGGCGAGAAGGTGTGGAAGATCTGTGGCGGGAAAGCCCAATTTTTACAGAGCGGTGGAGCGGCCAACGAGTTGGGAACGGGCTTCCTAGTGTTGGGCAAAATGCAGGATCGCGTAATGGACTGGAAAGCGACCAATGAAAGGATGTGCGTGTTGAGGATAAAAGGCCGTTTCTTCAACTACACCATCATAAACGTGTATTGTCCACACGAAGGTAGACTCGACGACGAAAAGGAATGGTTCTATGCGCAGCTAGAGGCAACGTACGCCAGCTGCTCACGACGGGACATCAAGATCGCCATCGAGAATATGAACGCCCAGGTCAGCAGGGAAGAAATGTATAGACCGGTGATCGGGACCCATAGCCTGCACACCGACACGAACGATAACGGCTAGCGATGCATGAACTTTGCGGCTTCCCGAGACTTGGTGGTCAGAAGCACTTTCTTTCCCCCATAAAGATATCCACAAAGCCACCTGGAGACCACCTGACCAACGAACATCATCAACGTACGCTCCCTACGGGGTGCGGACTCGAACCATTACCTAGTAGCAGTACACTCTCGGACAAACCCTCCAGAAATGTCAAGAGCACAACGTACCCACGCATCATATTTTCGTGGATTTCAGGGCAGCATACAATACAGTTGAACGAGAACAGCTATGGCAAATAGTACACGAGTACGGGTTTTCAGACAAACTGACGCGGCTGATCAAAGCTACTCTGGAGCGAGTAATGTGTTACGTGCGCGTTCCGGGGACACTTCGGGGACTCGGGGATGGACTGTCCTGTATGTTATCCAACATCGCTATTGAAGGTGTGATCCGGCGAGCGGGCAACGAAACGAGAGGAACGATCTTCAACAAGAGTAACCAACTCCTAGCCTTCGCAGACGACCTCGACATCATTATTAGAAACCTTGGGACGGCGGAGGCAATCTACGCCAGACTAATCAGGATTACAAATCAATGCGTCGAAAACGTGTCAATTCTGCATCATCACTCACAACCAATTGACGCGTTATTGTAAGTGATAAATTAGACCAAGTAAATGTACTGTAATTAAGAAATTGACTGAACATTTTGTGTTGTATGTAAAATGTAATAGTAAATAAATTTTATAATTGTTTTGTAGACGTCTGATGACGGCCGAAGGAAAACCATAGTTTTTGATTTTCACCGAAAAGAATCAACAAGTTCTAATAATATTAGTGTCACGGTGTTTTAAATAAGCAAATAAATAGATCACATTGTTACATTTTATTTAGCTGCTAGAAAAAGGTTACTCATGTTGTTTGAACTGAGTATTCATGAACTCAATTTTTGGCGAACCTCATTTGGAAAAAGCTGTGTTATATTTTTCAATTCGTTATATTTTTGTTCCTCCAAGTAACAATTCTAAAGCCACTTGGTTTTACCTTAATTTCATGAAGGTTTTATTGCGGCATTAATCATTACCTCTGGTTTGATTATGGTATTACACTCTTATAGCTAGCTGTAGAACCGTAATAAAACTGACAATAAAGCGAATTTATTGTAGTAGCTTATAATACCACGGTAAAATTAGCTGACTGCTGCACATCTCTTTTAAACTTCCCATAAGTTGGGCGTAACAATACAATATAGCGTACCTACACAAAATTGGTCTTATTGCGGTTTCTCTCGAGGCCACCTGGGTGGCTATATCATAAAATTAAAATTAAATATCTATACCTATAAAAAAGGATTTCTGTCTGTCTGTCCGTATGTTCCTCTTAGAATCGAAAACTACTGAACCGATCGGCGAGAAAATTTGCATGTAGGGTTTTTGGGGCTAGGGAAGGTTCTCTCGATGGCAAAAGACCCCTCTCCCTACTAAGAGGGGGGACTCCCATACAAATCTATACCTATAAAAATGGATTTCTGTCTGTCTGCTCGAATGTTCCTTATAGAATCGAAAACTACTGAACCGATCGGCGTGAAAATTTGCATATAGAGGTTTTTGGGGCCAGGGAAAGTTCTTATGATGGTTAGAGACCCCCCCCCACTAATGGGGGGGCTCCCATACAAATGAAATACAAATTTCTGCCTAACTCGAAAACTAATCAAGCAAATGGAACAAAATTTTACATGTGGGTGTTTTTGCAGACAAAAATTTTTTCTATGGTAAATTGAGACTCCTCCCAACTTTAGGAGGGGAGGCTCCTATACAAATAAAATACATATTTCCTCATAACTCGAAAACTAATTAATCAAATGGAACCATATTTGGCATGTGGGTGTTTTTGGAGGCATGATTTTTTTATGATGAATGGACCCCTTACTTTTTTAGGATGGGGGGCTCTCATACATATGATATACAAATTTCCTCATAACTCGAGAACTAATCAAGCAAATGGAGCAAAATAAGACATGTGGATGTTTTTGGAGGCAAGAATTTTTTCTATGGTGAATTGAAACCTCCCCCCGCTTCAGGAGGGGATGCTCCTATGCAAATGAAATACAAATTTTCTCATAACTCGAGAACTAATTAATCAAATGAAACCATATTTGGCATGTGGGTTTTTGGGAGGCATGATTTTTTTCTATGATGAATTAGGACCCCTCTCCCTTTTTAGGAGGGGGGCTCCCATACAAATGAAATACAAATTTCCTCATAACTCGAGAAGTAATCAAGCAAATGGAACCAAATTTGGCATGTGGGGGGTTTTGGAGGCTGGAATTTTTTTTATGATGGTTTGAGACCTCTCACCCTTTGTGGTAGGGGGATAAGGACTCTCATACAAATAAAACAGAAATTCTTGCGTAATTCAAATACTAATCGAACTCGAGAAATTCGAGACTCTTCCATAAAACATTAGTCAATACAAGACCACAAAAACTATCTATAGTAACACTACATCATTCAGGACGAGACGGTCGCGAGTATTGCCGGTGACCCGCCGTCGGAAGCGCCGCCCACTGGGGGGCTTGCAAAACTCGAGATTGTGACAAAGATCATCCGAGATTCATGATTTATGTACAACACAGGTTAATTTGTGGCAATACGAAGTTTGTCGGGTCAGCTAGTATAATATATATCATAAACTAAAATTATGTGCTTTATTTTTTAAAACTATAAAACTAAAATTATGTGCTTTATTTTTTAATTTTTAATACATTTAACTGTTAAACGATATGGAATTCGCAATTTAACTTTAGATAATATCTTAATTTTAATTTAGGATTGTTTGTTTGTGTCTATAGTTTGGTCATTTAGTTAATCAATCAATAGGCTTTTCGTCACAATTTAATTTAATTTAAACTTTCGTGCCATCGAACGTCAATAGAATCTAGCCGAAAAATTAATAGTTCTAATCTAGGGGAGACATTTTTTCGAACATGATGTCATTTCCTCTTGTGAGAAACTAGCAACCGACAGCGGCTGACAATCTAGCGTGAAATTGTGCCCGTTGTAAATGTCATTAAAATTGATGACACAGCTTTCCGGCTAAGGCCAGTGTGGTGAAAGGCGAAAAACTGTTCTGTCTTTAAGTCAAATACCCACCATATCCAGCCTTGGCTGCATGCTTTAAGATTGGTCGTGAAAAAAATCGATTGCGATTTTCGTTTGATACTAGGTAGCAAGGTTCAAAGTCATTTTAAATTGGGGCGATTGATCTTTTCGGCGCATAATTCTCATTCTGAGTTCAAAGCTTGTTTACCGCCAAATGATTGCTGATCATTTTTTAATATGAGTTTGATGGTGATACAACCGCTGCGAGGTATTTTGATTATCTGTTGAAACTACGTTAATTTGCTCTTTGTTGATTGCTAAAATGAAGTATACTTTATGAATGAGTAAAGAACGTAGTAAAACTATTTATTTTTGTTTTAGAAGTTGCGGCTTTAAATTATTCAGAAAGAGTAGACTAAATTCTTTTTATGCGCGAATTTTTAAATTTTCATTCTACTTAAATTCAGCTTATGCAACTGTCTATTAAATTCTCATTTTACAGCTCATTTTTTCTATGTAGCATTGCTAAAAGTCACAGTTCCTATATTATGCTACTCGCAAACTGTTACTTCTTGCGCTCCCTTGCAAGTCTTTCATTCAATAGCGAGATAGCAGTCCTTTTACAAAAAAAAACTATCCTTCACCCGAAAAGATGCACACATACAATATAAAATAGCACTTAAGATCAACTCTCGGGTGCGGTAAATATTAGCTTTGCTTCAATTTCATGCAACTTTCCCTATTCGTTCTCGACGGGCAACGCTTAGTACGAATCACCGAGAAAAATCAATTTCCCGTGTGTTGCAGTTTTTCACTTTTTACAGTCCCTACACACTAGCGTATTTACGGGGTGTTTTTCTTTCTTTTTTCCGTTCCACACCATCTTCACGAGAATATATTAGAAAAATTTGATGATATTGAGTGAAATCAGTCTGACTTCTGAATGGAAGAAAGAAAAACAGTTAGAGTTTTTGCCAAAGTCCCCCTTTCAAAAAGGGATTCACTCACGCCAATCAATGTTCGGAGCTCGCACACACGTTTCACCGCACCCCATTTGATACTACTGTTCCTGTGCGACCCATTCGATAGATTGTTGTCTCAAGTGTTCAATATTTCACCACGTGTCGTTACACCGCGCCGTAGCTCGTTTGGTTGCTGCTCTTTAACGCGAGATGGATTTTCCGCGAATTCCGTGACTATCATTTCCCTGGCACTGAGGCACTGAAGGGCTGAGGACCGCCCTCTCGCCTCCCGACGGTGATTGCATTTACCGTTGGATTCTGTTACCGATTGCAGGTTCTAGTCGGTACAAGTTGTCGGGTAGCGGTGGCGGCTTCATTCAGATATTTACTAGCCGCAAGGCGACGACAGTGGGGAGCAAATGAGAAAAGTTCTGTCGCTGTTGGTTACTGCATCCGGTGGTACGCGCAGGATGGCACGAGGAAATGTTCGCACTCTGTTTCGCGTGTTTTTTTTTGCTTCTTTTTACTAGGAAAAAGTATCGCCGTTCTGGTGGTAATGGATATGCTATTAGTTAGCCAACATAGTACTCTTGGACTTGGATGGGTGGTCTGGATGGAAGGAGACGAGATTGACTGAATGATTTAAATTTTCATTGAAATGAAAATACCGAAAGTTGTGAAATAAATTTTTTAAAAATCATTCAAGCAATTGGAAAAGAAATTAGACTGTATGAATCACCAAAATCCTATGGTGAATTTGAACGAATTTCAATTTGATTTAATCGGCGATTAAAATTAAACGACTGTGTAGCAAGACAATTCATTCCAGCTACAACGATGCTCACCGGTTCATTTATGCATCATCTCGAAACGGACGGTTTACTTTCAACCTCGGCTACGGACATTGAGTTCTCCGGAATGTAACGTCCCAGCTAGCTGGGAGGATAAAATATCAAACTTGCCCCCAGACTGTCCAACATACAACATCCTACATGTGAACCGGCGCGTTGTCGTTTGGAGAGATAATATTTACGCACCGGCTGTACACAATGCGAGGCACAAACTCCGGCAACCCGTAGATGTTTAAACGTTGATTTCAAAGTCCGGAAACAAACATTCGCATCTTCCCAGCTTAGACTCTGATCTGACAGTTGAAACAACACTATCAACACAACCTGCGTAACAAATGAAACATTTTCCTTCTCACCGTTCACGTCTGTCTCTAAGTCTAGCAATGACCTTACATCGGACGAAATGAAATCACTTGCAATTCTTAAGTAAAATCCAAAAGTTTGCAATGGGATGTATCCAACTTCAGCTGAAATCCAACATGTTTTTGAGTGTCTTGTGCGATAACATGATGGGCTTCCGCTACATATTAGGTACGGGCTACACTCTTTCACTCAGCCAAGCTATATTGTCGGTGTGCCTCCCGCAGCTTATCTCGTTAGTCACTGTGTTTACTGATGCCGCTTCCTGGGATCAGCACCCGAGAGCCGATCCATCGCTGCAGCATCTCTTTATTTGTGTTTTAATCGTTTGTGTAATTGCTTTCCATTTGTCTAACGCGCGTTAGACGCTTGCCGCAACGAGAACTCTCTCGCTCGCTCGTTCGTTCGCTTTCCATTTCTTCCGAGTGTCCAGCTGTTTCAACGACCGTAGAGCTCAGGATTCTGGCCGGTTTGGTTCCGCTGTGGGATGTACATACGTTTTGCTTCGACAAATATAGTTGCAAGCCATACGGACGGAAACGAGCGAGTCATGCACACGCGGGGAAGGAACTCTGTTTAACCGGCAACTCTTTTTATTCTGTCTTGTTTATTAAATTCTTTATACTGCTCCTGTCTGCTACCGGGATTGTTAGTAGCTGACACCACCACCGGTGCGGTGCGGTGCAAAGAGTGCACGTCTTTTTGACACCGTAACATGCGGGCTATGACCTGATGCTGTCGGGTGTTCGCTGTGTGGATCGAGTTTATTAATGACTTTGTTGTCACGGAGAAGATATCGAGCAAAGGATGATAGACGATAAGTTTCCTTCTAGATTACGCAGAGCTTATAAACGGAGGGGGGAGATAATCAACGGAAAACAACTTAACGGAATGTAAATATGTAATGTATTATGTCAGAAAACTCTTGAACCCTATTTTGAAGTAGAACTAGATGTGTTTGGACTGTTTTCGAAGAAAATAATAACAACTCGTGTAACGAATCTCACAATCAATAAATCACTCAACACCATGAGCATACGCACGAAGAAGGTTCACCGGCTGACTGAATTCATTACCTACATTCGTATTTATTCATATTCTTTATGACGTGTTAAACCGTTTAATCACGGCTTAACTTATGTTACAAACGCGATTGTGCGGTTACAATTTTACGAAGTTTTGCGAATAGATTTTAAATGTCCATGTCCAATTCAGTTAAGACATTGCGTAAATGTACTTTTTAAAAATTTTGTGATATCAGTTTTAAAGTAGAACTACGATTTTTTCGTATATTAGGGAGCATTTTAGAAGTATGAGAAATGAAAATGTAGCGAAAAGTTGTTGCGTACTTAAAACTTTTTAGAGATTTTAGAGATATTTGCATCAATCGATCAGAAATTTCTCTATGCATTGTTGATATAAATAATATAAAAAAAAATTATCAAGGCACCATTGAAATAACCATAAATATCAATCGCTGTCAAAAATGAACGAATCAGCCAATCACATGCCGCTTTTGCTTTCCAGATCCGGTACGACAACCTTCTATTATCTACAATTTCGTTTACTTCGATTCTAGAAAAACGAGACCAAATATTGCCATCCCAACTTGACTTGAAAGGAGACTTAATATTGAACCTGGAATCGGAGTTAAGATTGGACTTTACAGCCAAAGGTCGGGACCACAAAAGTAGAATATTAGTTGAACGCCAAAACTTGAAATTCAAAAAACAAAAATAAATAAACCAAACCTCGTGTTTTTAGTCTTGACCTTGAAATGCGGTCAGGCATATATTAATATTTTTTTAAAACGGTGGTTCTACAATTGATGAAGGGATGGTAGGGAAAAGTAATGAGTAATTTTTGAATGGAGGAGAAAATAGTGGAAAGGTGAGGGGGGGGGGGGGGGTGTTATTTATTTGTTTATTATTATAAAATTCATCTGACTAATAGTCTTAATGAAAAATTACGCATGTCACTTTACAAAAATACCATAATCTACACAATAATAGCTTTTGCAGAAATTTATTAGACGGCACACCAAAGTCAAACAGGTCTTCTACTGTACAAACGGTACCTACGCATGCAGGAGGCCAACGCAACGGTTCGTTGAATCCAAACGTCTAGAACGGAGGGTACGTTGCGCGGCACGAAAGTTGAGCTGCGATAGGATTCTCGGGCTATTGATTTCACCATTTATCACTTTTGCTGCAAACATTGCTTGCTCAATATTTCTGCGTCGTTCAATGGTGTCAATGCCAAGAAGGCGGCAGCGGGCAGGGCGGGATACGGGGGCAAGATCGCCGGATCACGCCAAGGTAGATCTCGTAGTGCGAATCGGATGAACCGTTTTTGTACACGTTCTATTCGCAAGTTCCAAACAAGTTGTTGAGGACACCACACTAAACTAGCATATTCAAGCAGTGGTCGCACCAGTGAGCAATATAAAGCCTTCAAGCAATGAGGATCGTTGAAATCCCGAGCAATTTTCGAGATGAAGCCAAGCTGTCGTGTTGCCTTAGCGATGACATTTGTGCGGTGTGAATTGAAGGAGAGCTTCCCTACTAGCACAGTTGTCATAAACTAGTTGTGGTAACCGATTCACGACTGATTTCAGTCATAAATAGGTTGCAGCAACCAGAAATGACAAAAGTGTGCTACTTGGGTTGGCATTTAACAAAAGACCTAGGTCGCTAACGTGATCTACTCTTGCTAGTTCCTGATTGTCGGTCTCATACTGGAACACTATTGGATTCACAGTGCAGTGAAAGGTAATAACATGACACTTAGCTATACTAAAAAGTAACCAGCTACTAAGGCACCAGCACTTACTTACTTACTTACTTACTTAGGTGGCTTGCCGTCCTAAGACAAAGCCTGTTGAACAAAATTTCTCCATGTAACTCGGTTAAGGGCTACCGCTCTCCAATTCCTCGGACACCGAGTACTCTCCGCCAGATCTCGCTCCACCTGGTCTAACCATCTTGCTCGCTGCGCTCCTGGTCGTCTTGTTCCTACCGGATTTGAGGCGAACACCATCTTTGCAGGGTAGTTGTCCGGCATTCTTGCAACATGCCCTGCCCATCGCATCCATCCAGCTTTAGCTACCTTCTGAATACTGGGTTCGCCATAGAGCTGTGCGAGTTCATGGTTCATCCTCCGCCTCCATACTCCGTTCTCCTGTACGCCGCCGAAGATCGTTCTTAGCACTCGTCGTTCGAAAACTCCGAGCACCCGCAGGTTCTCCTCGAGCATTGTCCATGTTTCATGCCCGTAGAGAACAACCGGTCTAATAAGCGTCTTGTACAGGGTGCACTTTGTACGGAGACTTAGTCTGCTCGACCGCAATTGCTTGTGGAGCCCATAGTAAGCACGACTTCCGCTGATAATACGCCTCCGAATCTCACGGCTGGTATCATTGTCCGCCGTTACCAGTGAGCCAAGGTAGACAAATTCATCGACTACCTCAAACTCATCGCCGTCGATCAATATACTACTGCCCAAGCGGTGTCGTTCGGCCTCGGTTCCGCTGGCCAGCATGTACTTTGTTTTAGACGTATTTACCTTTAACCCAATCTTTTCTGCTTCGCGCTTTAGTCTGGTGTACTGTTCAACCACCGCCACAGATGTTCTGCCGATAATATCCATGTCATCGGCAAAGCAGACGAATTGACTAGATTTGTTGAATATCGTGCCCCGCGTGTTGATATCCGCTCGGTTCATAACACCTTGTAGCGCTATGTTGAACAGCAGGCATGAAAGACCATCACCTTGACGAAGCCCTCTGTGTGATTCGAATGAACTTGACAATCCACCCGAAATCCGAACACAGTACTGTGTACCATCCAACGTAGATTTAATCAGTTTGCTGAGCTTCCTGGGGAAGCTGTTCTCGTCCATGATTTTCCATAGCTCTTTCCGGTCGATGGTATCATATGCGGCTTTGAAGTCAACGAATAAATGATGCGTGGGAACTCTGTATTCACGGCCCTTTTGGAGGATTTGCCGCAGTGTAAATATTTGATCCGTTGTAGACCGACCTTCGACGAAGCCGGCTTGATAAGTTCCCACAAATCTATTCGCAATTGGTGATAGACGGCGGAAAATGATTTGGGACAGCACTTTATAAGCGGCATTGAGAACGGTGATCGCTCGATAGTTCTCACAGTCCAACTTGTCGCCCTTTTTGTAGATCGGGCAGATAACCCCATCTTTCCACTCCTCCGGTAGCTGTTCCGTATCCCAAATTCTAACAATTAGTCGGTGCAGACAAACGGCCAGCTTTTCTGGTCCCATTTTAATAAGCTCCGCTCCGATGCCATCTTTTCCAGCTGACTTGTTGTTCTTTAGCTGCATGATGGCCTCCTTAACTTCGCCTATCGTTGGGGCTGGCACCTCTTCCCCGTTTGCTGCACCGTCGAAATCGCTTTCCCCGCCGCCATGGTTTTCCGCCTGGGCGCCATTCAGGTGTTCGTCGAAGTGCTGCTTCCACCTATCCGTCACCTCACGATCGTCCGTCAGAATACTGCCAGTCTTATCCCGACACATTTCGGCTCGCAGCACAAAGCCTTTGCGGGATCCGTTCAGCTTCTGGTAGAACTTTCGCGTTTCCTGAGAACGATGCAGCCGCTCCAACTCTGCATATTCCTGCTCTTCCAGGGTGCGCTTTTTCTCCCGAAAGATTTGGTTTCGCTGCATCTTTTTCTGTTTGTGTCTTTCCACGTTCTGACGTGTGGCACTGCGCATCTTGGCCGCCCGCGCAGCGTTCTCCTCATCCATCACCCTACTACATTTATCGTCAAACCAATCGTTCCGCTGATTCCGGGCCACATGCCCGATGGAGCTCTCCGCTACACTGCTGATGGCTGTTTTGATAGTGTTCCAACAGTCCTCGAGAGGGGCTTCGTCCAGCTCGTCCTCTTCCGGCAGCGCAGCTTCGAGTGAATGCGCGTAGTTTGCGGCGACGTCTGGCTGCTTCAGCCGCGCGAGATCTAACCGAGGCTGGCGTCGGTACCGAATGTTGTTCACAACGGAGAGTCTTGGGCGCATCTTAACCATAACTAGGTAGTGGTCCGAGTCAACGTTAGCGCTTCGATAGGATCTGACGTCGATAATGTCTGAGAAGTGCCGACTGTCGATCTAAACGTGGTCGATCTGTGATTCTGTCCGATTTGGTGACCTCCGGGTGTACTTATGGTGGATTCTGTGCTGGAAAAAGGTACTACGTACGGCCATATTCTTGAAGGCGGCAAAGTCGATAAGTCTTAGGCCCATTTCATTGGTTCGCTGGTGTGCACTGAACCTTCCAATCACCGGTTTGTATTCCTCTTCCTGGCCGACCTGAGCATTGAAATCCCCGATGACGATCTTGATATCATGTTTTGGGCAGCGGTCGTATTCACTCTCCAACTGCGCGTAGAATTCATCCTTGTCGTCATCGGTACTTCTGAGGTGAGGGCTGTGCACGTTGATAATGCTTATGTTGAAGAATCGGCCCTTGATTCTCAACCTACACATTCGAGGATTGATTGGCCACCACCCAATCACCCGTTTCCGCATCTCGCCCATCACTATGAAAGCTGTACCCAGCTCGTGTGTATTGCCGCAGCTCTGGTAGATGGTATGTCCATCTCTGAACGTACGTACCGTTGAGCTCTTCCAGCACACCTCCTGCAGCGCTACGACGTCGAACTTGCGGCTCTTCAATACGTCGGAGAGCACTCGAGTGCTCCCTTGGAAGTTGAGAGATCGGCAGTTCCACGTCCCGAGTTTCCAATCCATAGTCCTTTTTCGTCGCGTGGGTCTATTCCGATTGTTCCAGTAAGAATATATTTGTTCTTCGTTCCGTGCTTTAGTGTTTTTGGTGGTGACGGCTCGCAAAGCCTGCTACACCAACCCCCTGTTTCGCCGGAGGGCCAACGAAGCTCGAAAGAGCCCTCCTTTCCTGTCAGCATACGACCTTGGCTTCCACCGGGGTTGGTTACCCGATCTCCACCAAAGTTGCTCGAATCCCGGCTGGTACCACGAGGCGGTAGGAATAGGAGTTGCTGAATAAGAGGCTATGGACCACTGTAGGGTCTATTTTATGCCTACACGTGCACAAGGCACCGACGGTACGCATTATTCAGCCGTTTACCAGCCACCAGGCACCAGCACACGAATACCTCCAGGAGCTCTTGTAATCGGCGACAGTCTTCGATGGATCGTACCAGCATATAAAGCTTCAAATCATCGGCGTATACAAGTTTTACGCCAGCACGCAACAGTAATGTAACATCGTTGAAAAATTGTGCGAATAACAGAGGCCCCACGTTACTGCCTTGTGGGACACCAGAATTATTAGTAAACTCAGTAGAGCAGCATTTATCAATCTTTACACGGAGAACTCTTTCGCGCAAGTACGAACTCAGCCATGCAGTAAATTTCCGTGAAGCACCAAGCCGCGAGATTTTGTTTAACAATATGCCATGGTCTATCCGATCGAACGCCGCTTTCAAGTTCAAGTATAGATTGCATCAACTTGAGCCTTCTGTTCCATGTGTGTAATGCATGTAGGTGTAAAATCGAGAAGATTTGTGCAAACAGACCGACCAGGCACAAATCCGTGTTGATGAGTCGAGATATAGTTACTTGTTCAGGATAAAACGAAAGTGCTTACAATCATTTCTAACAATTTGGAGGCAGCAGAAAGACTGGTTATGCCACGATAATTCCTTACATTCAGACGATCACCACTTTTGTATACCGGGAACACAAAAGACTCCTTCTAGATTGTAGAAAATATGCCTTGCTCAAACGATTTGTTGAATATGCATCGCAGAGGATCAGCCAGTATAGGTGCACATCGAGCAATAACCACCATGGAATACCAGGGTTATAGGTAGCTACGCTTAATAAGTTATCGTTGTGACTCCTACCTTTAGTCCAAGGTACAGACTTACAAGGTACTGCGTGTGACTTACAAGGTACTGCGTGTGACTTACAAGGTACTGCGTGTGACTTACAAGGTACTGCGTGTGACACTGTTCGTCTGTCAGCGTGTTAGCCGCGATTCTCAGCGCGGGTTTTCGGAGAAAGGCTCCGCTTCTATGAAATAGACCAAACCTCGTGTTTTTAGTCTTGACCTTGAAATGCGGTCAGGCATATATTAATAATTTTTTGAAACGGTTCTACAATTGATGAAGAGACGACAGGGAAAAGTCCCGCCAGTAAAAACAAGGTTAGACTAAACTTCTCTGGCGGTAGTTTCTACAGTAGACGGAGGAAGAGGCACAATTTATGTCTAATAGCCCAACCCATGTCGCTAGCTTAATAAGGGGGCTGCGCAGTCTCCTTTTGTCCAGCGTCTCTGTGGTTCAAAGGTACAAGTACCAGCGAGCCACATGCGCTGGCGGGTGTTGTGGGTTCGAATCCGGTTATAATCTCAGATTATAGCTTGGTTCGACCCATGCATCTTCCAGCATTGGACAAAAGGTAGGAGTCACAACGACAACTTGTTAACCGTAGCTACCAATAACCCCTCCCGCTCACCTTCCCGCTCTTTCCCCTCCACACAAAAAAAAATTCATTACTTTCCCCTACCGTCCCTCCATTAATTGTAGAACCACCGTTTCTAAAAAGTATATATAAATGTTAGTGCTAAGCGGTTTACATCACAATAGAGCAAAACAATGGTCGAAATGGTAAGTCCGCAACACGGGAAAAAAGGTTTACCGAAAGTTCAACCAGAGTTTTCCTATCACAATGCTGAGGGTTTGAAAGGAAAACATATGAGGACGCTTTACCCCTCGGTACCGTAAGACCTTTTCCGTGGACTCTGTACGATGATTTTCTGCCTCCGGAAGCTTTGTTAGTAAAATTTATTCTCGTTTAACCCATTAAGCCCCACACTTTTCCCAGCAGGGATAGAAAGTTGAAACTTTCAGGAAAATTCTCTTTTAGGTCAACTAAGAAAAAGCCGCTGACATGTATTTTTAATTTTGATTCTGTGTCCTGTAACGCTACGTTGCGAAAACGCAACGCTGGACGTTAAAGGTATACCGTTTTTGCATACCTTCATAATTATGCATATAAATGCTTCATACTTTTTTACCGTTAAATCAAATTTGGGATTTTTTTTGTGATTTTGAGTATTAATAAAGATTAAATGAACGACTTAGAGTATTACATGTTATGTTTTGTGATAGATATCGAAACATTTGGGTTAGAGACCATCTTTGCACTAGACGCATAGTATGCAGTTTGAATGCTAAATGCATGTCATTGCAGATGATTAAATGCCTACCAACACGTTCCGGAAAGGTTGTAACATTAAATTTGGGTCCATGAAACTGTCGTTGCTGTCACTCAATTCCTCCAGATATTCCGGAGGCAAAGGTACTTTAACAATTTTATTACGCTCTTAACACAACGGCTTCTCCATCTGCCATCAGTATTTGAAGCTGCGAATTCTATGTTACGTAAACTTTTAAAATGTTTCCTGGATATTTTAAATAAGCGAAAGATAAGATTTACATTAATTTGTTTACTAAAAAGCAACGACATCAAATGAAACACCACAGCGAACGAACGAAAACAAACGTTCCCGTTGCAAATTTGAATATCGTTACTTCCAAGCGTTGCGTTTTCGCAACGCAAAGCTTCAAACCTATCTTAAAATTACAAAAATAATCAAAATTATGAAATAAAGTTTTTTTGGCAAGCAACAGATTCTTACTAACACTGGTTGATAGATCAGGCGTTAATAGAGGTAAAATCGAGCTTTATGAGCATTTTTCCTTAACTGTTTGAAAAATATCAAAACCTGTTGTTTTGTCACAGCTGTAATTATGTTACATGTAACATCTGACCTTTGAGCAAAAACTGGTTGATTAGATTTTGTTCCAATCTTTCTTTGTTTCTCAGGGTCCAAATTGATATCTTAAACCGGGCCTTCTTTAGAATCGAATGAAAGTGCGTTGCGTTTTCGCAACGCTGGGAGGAAATGGGTTAATAGAAGAAACGATAAACACTCTGAGTTCTTCAATATATATTTATTAATAGATCAGCTAATTAGTTATGCTAAGGTATACCATCCTGAAAGGTATACGTACCTGAATACCATAGATTGATGGAAATATTTATTTCCATCATTTTTCCATCATTATGGAAATAATTAAAAAATAAATGTTTATTTATTTTTCAAGTTCTTTTACTGGTTTTTTAACCGGTATTAAATTTTCGACATTGCAAATGTTTTTTAAAATTTTGTCACCCCTCCCCCTTTAAAATTCACTTGAAAAATTGGGGGGCAAAAAAATAATTTGTTGAACATAAGTTGATTTTTTTATAAAATCAATTTTCTGTAGGCTCTACAGCCTAAAGATCTCGAAAAATGAGTGTACGAGCGGTGTTAACGCTTCTAGCTCCGAACAGAAATGGATTTTATCGTTCTTTTTGTAGATTTTTGCGTGGAAAATAATAGGGTGTATCTTAAAAAGCCAATAGTAGATTTCGTTTTCACGTTTAAACTTTAAGTAATAATGTTTAAAATGCATATTTTTTTGCTCGATTAAAAAAATCTCTGGGTTTTTGTTTTGCATAGCCCCCCCCCTTCCCTTCAGTTGCCCAACATCAGATTGACAAAAACTTAAAAGAAATACCCCCTAGGTATTGACATCTCTAAATCCAACGTTATAACATTTTTAAAACATTGGCCTTAGATTCATCTCGGCAAAATCTTCATAGGTATTGGCTTAGGGTTTTTTTCGACTCAACCTTAACAAGTGTGCCACAGGCTTTTCAGAACTAAACCTAAATATGCTTTGGCCGTGAACTTTTCCCGACTCAACCTTTATTTGGTGCGATCATGGTCTTTCCCTTTCTCAATTCTAATTTACATTGGTCATGGTCATAGCCATTTTCTTCATGGCCCTCTCGCGGCTTAACTTTAATATGCACAGACTATAATTTTTTATCGACTCAACCTTAAAATACGTTGGTCATGGATATTCACTGGTTCAATTTTAATCAATATTTAATCTTGTGTTTTATTACCTGTCAAATTTTTATAACTTGCACCTTTTCACGCCTTATAGTCACATTGTCATACTCAGAAACATCACATAACACGTGAAAAAATTCAAGCAATTCCGAATTGAACATCACCAGTACGAATAAACGTACCAATGAACTAGCGAAGGCAACCTCCAACGGAGAATCGAACAACTGAAAATCTGTACATCCATTTCCATCATTCAGCCAGACAACTGTAGAAGGGTTGGATCAGTTAAAAAACAGCGAAATAATGATTCACTTTGGCATCTTTACGTAGCCCAAAATTCCAGTAAAACAACACAAATTCAAACCATTTTGCGTTCTCTTGTGAATCGTACTAAAAATATGTTTCATTTTTGTCCCCCTTTTCGCGGGAATCTGTCCGCCAAACTACTGTCGCTTTGTCTGTGCAACTTACATACTTTCGGCAACTATGGAAATAATATGTAAACACACACATTACACTATTCTAGGTAAATCCTCTAAGGTATAAATACCAGGATGCCACAGTTCTCTTGCAGTTTCTGGTTTGCGATCCAGTGTCAATTGATCCTTAAATCTTTTCAAAACTCATAAGATAACAGGTAAAATTTCAGATCTTCAGCTTTTTTTCCCAAAGCAATACAATGTAAAGAGAAGCTGAAGAGAAACTGTTCCAATTTGGTTGATTTCTACCCATTAGGAAAAAAGTTCGTCGGAAAGTAGTTTTTAGGCCCAGAACAGAGGGTCCGTTTTAAAAATGTATTCACTGCATTTTCTTGCCAATTAAGTCCAAAGGACATTCTTTTTTTAAACAGGAGATTTACGCAAAATTTCAGCAAAATCAGAAATGAAAAATTGGAAAAAAAATTTTCTCATTTACAATGAAATGCCTCTTAAGAAAACCAATAGATACTATTCGTGTGGATATATAATAAATGACACGGTCCCCTAAACATAACAAGCTTCTTTTATGCTGTGGCAATCCTTTCTACAGTAAAACCCACAAATGCGTATCGTAGAGCGAATCGAATCCTCAGCATCTCATTGTGTACATATTTTCATTAATGGGAAAATATTTTTTCCTCTGAAGGAGGGGCACGTTTCGGCCCGAACGGCCCATTCCCTTTATTACGTTGCGGTTTACCAGCTCTGTATGCCGGCCAACTGGTGCTCTTTCACCGTTGCACAATAGTCGGAAAATTGCGATTTTCGGCCAAAATTATTTTTTAGTTTCAAATTGATTCTAGATTATATTTGTTATAAAATAAATGGTTTAAACTTATAAGAACTCATATTTAGGGTGATTTGGGGAAAAATGATCAAATGTTTCCGATATAAATATTTGCCTGACAAAAAAAAATTTTCTTTCTTGCGGGGACTCTCTCATTTTCTCATTGAAACTCTCTTCAGGTACTAAATAAATTTAGTAAGGCCATTGCAAATCATATTTAAAGTTTTGGTCACCCCTCCCCCCTTGGAAATTGGCTTGAAAAATCGGGGGGCAAAAAAATAATTTGTAGGATATGAGTCAAATTTCTTTTTATAAAATCAATTGTCTGTGGGCTCTACAGTCTGAAAAACTCGAAAAATGAGTCTCCGAGTTGAATTAACGCTTCTAGCACGAAACAGAAATGGAAATTCGAACAATGGAATTTCCGAAAATCGTCCAAAAATATTTTCCTTCGTTTTTGTCTTTTTTCGTATATTTTTGTATAGAAAATAATAACGTATATATTATAAGCAAGAATAGATTCGGTTTTCACGTTTAAACCTTAAATAAAAAATTTTAAAATCCATGTTTTTTTGCTCGATTAAAAAATTTACTTTGTTTTTTTTCGCCCCCCTCCCCCCCCCCCCTTCGGTGGCCGAACACCGGAAGGACAAAAACTTTGTAAAATATTTGTAATGGCCTAACAAAGATAATAAAAAATTTGTTGAAAGAGTACTTAAAATTTTAAAGACTTGCTAAAAATACGACAATTTTAAAATTATTTTTTTCGGAAAACGTCAAATTATAGCAAACTTTTAATTCATGTTTTGATACAACACGCTGCGGGATTTCAGACGCTCTGTAAGAAACTGCGGCGACAAGAGTTGTTTTTTTGATTAAAGTTTATGAGAATTTCATTTTTGTTATAAGTAGCCTATGACGCACTTCATTGAGTTTAAATTTGTTTTCATTTAATTTTTTAATAGGCTAAGATATCAGTTTTAAAATGATATATAACAATATAATTTACATCCGCGATAACTTTTTAAATGATTTTTTGCTTTTTTTAAATGACTTATTTTTTAAACTTTTGAAATGGGACTTTGACGGCTTATTTCTACATGAAATTTTTTTTATCTAAATTTTATTCGCGAATCATAAAAATACAGACAATTTACTACAAAACCGCATTTAAGCATGTGCTAAAATGTGTAATTTTACATTTGGCAATTTTGGCCGCTACTTTATATGGAGCCCTTCTCATGTGCGTTGTTGCAACTCGGCGACTACAGCTAGCTGTACAATAGGATGCCCGTCTTCCTGCCTTCTTGCCTGCCAGTCAGAAGGGCTGCATTGTGTACAGAAACAAACTAATAAAACTTAATTTGATGAGCCGGCACACTGTTCACTGTTCCCGTTGGTTTAACGCCAATATTGCCTGTGGTTTAGAAGTTTTTCCCTGCTTTCTTCCTCGCTAACTCGTCGGGATCCACCGCACCGAGCACAGTCCACTCATAATGGAGCGTCCACAAGCATTCGGAACATTCGGAAATAAACGACCTAATGATAATGACCGATAGGAATTACTCTGAATGAATTCCACGTTCGGCTTGCCGGTTCAGTGACAAAATCCCTAAGCCTCCCGAGAAATGCCAATAAAAGGGAGGAGTATCAAGAGCCAATCAAATCTGTTGCTCGTCTGCCCGTTTTTATTGGTGTTGATTGGCACAGGTAACCATTACGGTGAAGATGATGATGATGATGATTCGATTATCATCCATGATTGATTTCTTCCGAGAGGGAAGTTTTAGCTATAAATTTCTAGTGGGACGGTTAAACTAATCAAATGTTTCGTTCGTGGGCTGCGTAAATAAATGAAATACAAATGGTGCCGCTAATATGATGCTTGTTACTATAATTCCGAGGAATCACATGTGGAATTTTTTGATACGTAGTTGCCTCGGTATGTAGTAGATTTATTTAATATCTTTCGGAAAGAAATTTATGTAGGGCTACATAATACGAACATTTTGAGCGTGTGATGAAAATCTACAATTGGAACGATAATTAAATAGGTCGTTCATGCTTATAATTTAGCCGTTGCTTATTGAATTTACAAGATTCTAGCGTCAATTGGTAAGATATTTTTCTACGGTTTCATTTCTATTGAAAAAGATTATATTTCAATTGGATAATGGAAATTACGGCGATAACTGATTTTCATTGGAATTGAAATTTCGACGAAATCAAAGCTTCGGTGATTTCATGATTTTCCATCATCTTATTCGCTTCGACTGCAATCACTCCTCTAACGGGAAATTTTAGTGGTTTCACCATATTTCACAAAACGGGGAAGCAAGTTAAAATTAAATGGAATTGAATGATTATTTTCGCGCATAACTCAGACAGCTTCTGTTATTCTTGGAAAATAAATGGTTTTAGAAGCGCCTTCAGCTTTCCCACAGTTCTGTTAAAGTTTGTGGTCTTGTCACAATTTAAATTAGCTTGTTCACCACGGTGAGTTAGCTGTAGTACCTGTAGCTCATGACCTGTACGCTGTCGAGAAGTTCCTGGCTATGACAAAATTATTTCGATGTTCGCTCTTCGGAACACGAGATCATCTTGGAATCACTTACATTTCTGCAAGATCTGTCATAATGTCATAATTGGGTCCACAATAGCGGAAGCCTTGGAAATCAGGTAATGGGACACTACTGTCTTCCTTGAACACTCCTAAGTTAACATCCGTTTGCGATCATATTCCCTCCACAGTCCCTCACATGTCAGCTTTCGGTGTGTAGCTTTTATGACATTGGTTCACTTTCTCGTCAAACTTGCGCGTGCCATTAACTCGGAATACTTGTTCTAATTCTTCACGATCTCTGTCCTCTTTCCAGCGCATTTTACTCTTTAGAATCGTGGTCAATTGGTTCCTTGTTCGGCGGTATTAGGCCAAGCTCTCCTTAGTGGCAATGCTTAGATAATTTTTCCAAGTCTTTTTTCTCTCCACCGCTTGTTGTCATTTTCCAACAAACCAACCATTTCTTATATACCGGGGCACATTGTCGGAAGTGGCTTCTCCGATGGCCGAGGAAGGCCTTAACGTGTCTATATACCAGAGTCGGTGTTACAACGAGCGAGGCCCTGTGAAGATTAAGCAGTGAGGCTTTTTTGTATGCTACAAGGGCATTGGATTATAAGGCCACTGTGACAGTCCTAATGTTCTTCTTTTGGGGCAGACTTTATACTATACACAGTTTACGGATTGCTCATACCCACTGAAGCAGTTGACCTAGATAGTTGTAATTTTGTGCCTCAATTCGGGAGTGCATGGTTAATAAAATCAATGATCTTTTGGGATTTGGGTTCTAGGAAGGAAACTTGCGAAGAATGGAATAATAGATAATAATGGAAGATAATGGAAGTTCATAGTTACTAAAGCGGCAGGTTTGGGTATCATCCGATATTCTTTAAATGATAAAGAGTTTGACAGTATCCAGTTAGAAGTGCTATGATTGTGCGTAGCTCACTATGAGTTAAGTTGAGCAGTTTTTTAGCTACTGTAGGATTTGGGTAGATAAATTGTTTAACCTTTTAGTCTCCAACTGCGTATCCAACGGGGTACTTTCTTAACAGCATAATCTAAGCGGGCAGCCCAGTTAAGTTTTTTATCCACAATTATTTCGAGGAGTTTGACTTCATCACTAAAGCGCAGCCTGGCACCAATCAGTATAGGGAAAGTAATAGTATGTTTTCTTCGTCTAGTAAATAATAAGGACTATTTTTGTGGGGTTTATATTAAGCCCGCCTTCAAAATATAATGGTGTTTTGAGCTCCTAACAAACAACTTGACAGTACTGCGTCAAACTTTCCCCTGACGATAAGTTGTACGCCGACGGCCTAAGCAATAATCTCATAACTAAGCTGCGATATCTTGTAAACGAGTGTGTCGGCTACCAGTGTCCAAAGCAAGGGCAAGAGAACTCCTTGCGGACATCCTTTGATCACCGAAATCGTGACCGGCGTATCTCCCAATGAAATATTTCTTCAACACTTTACACTCTGTATTTAAATAAAAGAGAAAATCAATCAATGAAAATCATACAAGTATTTTTATGAATAGCCAATTGTGTTGTATGCAACCAGGGATTGTCCAGTACAAGTTTTTTTTAACATTTTTCTCTAGTCATCACCAAGCGCGAGAACACCCCCCCCCCAACGCGCGAGGCTCTGTGCGACTGCAACGCCGGCTCAGCTATATACTATAGTATACGGTAAACAGTTTTGGGCGCACATGTACTGCTGGTGATGTTCGGGATTAAAATCCACAACCCGTAGGGAACGGATGTACGGATGTTCGTCATATTAAGAGGAACCGGCCATCCATGAGAACATGGTCAAACTGGTTCATTGTATATTGGTCAGGTTATCGGGAGCTACGAAGTATATACCTCGTTGGCCATTATTATTCGTAACGGTGTGCAGGCTCACAATTATCGGTCTATACAATTCTTTCCTGCTGACCTGGGTATTTATAACTCCGATGGCGATCTTGATGTCTCGTGGCGAACAGCTGTCGTAGATTACCTCTAACCGCGCGTAGAATGGTAGAATGCTGCCTTCTCATCGTCGGGTCTATCTTCGTACGGGAAGTGCACGTTGTTCCTCCCGTTAACCGCCGTCCAATCTATCACAGAACTCGCAAATAATTTTCAAATTGGTTGAGCCATCTTGCACGTTGAAACCCCATGCCCGGTGGGGCTGTTGAATAACTGTTTTTTCCTGGCCCACCGTAGACTACCGACTTTCGCCAGATACACGATGGGAATCTCTCCATGCAGTGCAAGTAGCTCGTGGTTAATACGTCACCGCCACTCTCCACTTTCAGTTTGTACCCCCCAAAAATCGTCCGCAGTAGCTTCCGCTCGAACACGGTTTCAAGTCCATAAAGAACTACTAGTCTAATAAGGGTATTGTATATTGTGAGCTTTGTACGGCAGCGTATGCTTGTTGATCGAAGCATTTTGCGAATGGCAATTAGGCCAGCTTTTCTGCTTGAATCTCCTTACTAGTTGTCCGCGTTCGCCTGCAATCCCAAGTACACGAACTCATCTATCACTTGTAGTTCGTCGCTGTCAACGGTTACCGTCTATGGGAGGCGCGCGTTTGTTTCCTTTGGGCGTCTTCCTTTCATGTATTTAATCTTCGACGCATCTAATTTTAGCCCAATTCTCCTAGTCTTTTCTTTCAGTCTGGAAGGTTCCTGGCTATGAGAGCAAAGTCATCTGCAAAGCTTAGGAGTTGGCTACCCTTGATGAAAATCATGCCTCTCGTTTCGATGCCTACTCGTCAGATCACCTCCTACCCGTTACTTTGTCTCAACCCTCGCCGCTTATCAAACGAGTCCCCGAGACGCACGAAATACATCACTCGTTTCAATGTCGCTCTGATCAGTCACGTCAGTTAATTCGAAAAACCGGTTTTGTGCTGGTCTCGATCTACTGAATCGCATGCTGCTTCAAAACCAACAAAGATGTGATGCGTGGGTACGCTATACTCTCGACATTTCTGCAAGATCTGTCGAACGGTAAAACTTTGGTCTGTAGTTGCGTAAGCACCCATAAAGCCCGCTTGATGAATTACAATTTCCTATTTTCTGCTTCAATGCCATGATGGGTAAAATTACTGATATTTACTTATAGTTATCAATAACGTACTGTAAACTACTGATAGTTATCAGTAACGATTTTTAATGATAGTTCCCATCCCTATCGACCGGGAACTGCAGACGTGCACGACTCGAGGGTGACTTTCGTTTGCCCTTGAAGCTTCCTCCTTTGTCGCGTCCAGACATACCAATGACATGTTGGCAGTAGCTCAGCTAGTGTTTGAATACTCCTGTTCGCCGGCTTACCTCTTGTTAGGGCACGGGAGGGTATTTCCAGCCCATTAAGTGGTAGCCTGAACAATATTCAGGAATTACGTTGAAACTATATTTATTCGAGACAAGATTTTTATACCAGTTGATAGAATAATATTTACTGAATATCGGCGTATATTATGGTCTTAATGAAACGCTACTGAGCCTAAAGCCTATATACCGGCTCTTTGAAGATAACTAGTTTAGCAGTGACAACAGCGTACTGCTGGCGCTAGTGTATCATTGAATCGTTCATATATACTAACACCAAAAGCAAGTTGTTGTCACTCAAATACTAGCTATGTCAACACGATAGAAGAGTTTCAGGAGTAACTGCCTCACACATTGATAGTAGTGTAGTGTAGTAGTGTAAATAGAGCAAGTGCTAGTGAATGAAAGTTGATTTATATTTTATCATATCAGAAGGGAATTTTTGTGTTCTTCCATATTCATAGCTGTTTAATTTCTAGAATAAGTAAACGTGATCATAATTGTGTGTTTTCCAAACCATCATCAAGACGGATACGCGTAAGCGATTGCTGCTGGTTTTTTCAGCCTGATTACGTGCCAGTGGAAAAACAGTGGTTTTGATGTTTGATTGTGTGGTGACGAGAAGAACAGTCTGCAGTTGGCTGTCCATATCGACGTAGAAATGAACAAACTTTTCTTCGGAGTTGCTAGAGGTGTTTGGCTAAACATTCAAGCTGTTGTATTCCCCAAGAAAAGTGAGACAAATGCCGACATTTCTAACAGTTGTTTCAATTACCAGACACCGTCCTTTTAAGGATGAAAACATGCTTGTATGAAGATACGAAAGATTTTTGTTCTTCGGTGATCAAAATAAAGTTTATTGGCTCAGCAATAATTTTTAAAACAAAACATTGGGTTTAGTTTTAATGCATTTTCCTGCGCATGTAGCGGTGAATTAGTGTTTCATTTGGTGTTATCTTAGTTTTAATCGCTATTACTTATTCACGGCAGACAATGTTTCAATGTGACGATTATTGAAATTAAAATACCTGTGGCGCCGCTCGTTGCCGTTGGTGGCACAGCAGAATAAGGAATTATCAAAGCAAATAGTAATCATCGAGAAAGGGTAGAATTCTACTTAGTTCTCTTGTAACTTTGTTGTAGTAGAATAAATGGAATTTTCCATCGACTTTCTCGTCGATTCCTGAATTGTACCAAGACTTGTTCGAAAATAATTGGAAATTATTTCGACCAATCACGAAGCGACAATTTCTAGTTAGACCGAGTTAGAGTTATTTTCAATTTTGACAATGACGCGCATTGAAAATCAATATTTTTCTATACTTTCCAATTCGATTCGAGCTATTAGCACTCAAAACCTATCATTTTTTGTGACGCTCGCATTTTTCGATTTTTTGGAATGACACCCAAAACTTAAACCTTGCGGTAAGACGTAGTCCTGCGTCAAAAGATACTTCATTCGTGAACAATATCAAAAGACGAAGATTTTTATCGTAACGGTATTTGAGCTCACGACCAGTGATGAAACCCTCGGCAAAGCGCGCAGTGGGCGGAGGGAGTGGATTTCGGATGAAACTTGGAGGAAGATCGACGAGCGGAGAGAGGCGAAAGCCGGCATTGAGCGAGCGCGGACCAGATCGGCTAAGACAGCTGCCCGTCAACGATACGCAGAACTGGAGAGGGCTGTTAAACGTGCTTGTAGGCGGGACAAGAGAGCCTGGACTAACTCCCTAGCCGAACAAGGGGAAACCGCCGCCGCCAATGGTGATATCCGTTTGTTGTACGATATTTCTCGCCGCCTTAGTGGTGCCAGGATGAATACAAAGATGCCGCTAAAGGACAGAGCTGGTCAGCTATTGACTGACCGTACAGAACAGCTTAAGCGATGGACTGAACATTTTAAACAACTCTTCCGAGTTTCAAATGTCAGAGACCAACAAAACCAGCAGCGTACGACGCCTACAGTTCGTCGCGTGAACTCGGAGGCGCCATCGCTGGATGAAATTGTAGCAGCCATCAAGAGTATGAAATCCAATAGAGCGCCAGGGATAGATCGTATTTCAGCCGAAATGCTCAAGGCTGACCCATCTTTGTCAGCCCAGATGATGCATCAGCTTTTCAGCAATATTTGGGAAACCGCAACTTTTTCGGTGGACTGGATGCAGGGCATATTGGTTAAAGTCCCTAAGAAAGAAGACCTAACGGAATGCGGTAACTGGCGTGGCATCACGTTGCTCTGTATTACTCTCAAAGTACTTTGTAAGGTAATCCTCAACCGGATCCAGGAGAAGATCCACGCTACTCTCCGGCGGCAGCAAGCTGGATTCCGTGCTGGCCGATCATGTGTAGACCATATCACAACGCTCCGCATTATATTGGAGCAGATCAACGAATTCCAGGACTCTCTTCTGCTGGTGTTCGTTGACTTCGAAAAGGCGTTCGACCGACTCAATCACGAAAACATCTGGGGCGCACTTAGGCGTAGAGGAGTTTCAGATAAGCTAGTCCATCTCATCGAGGCTCAGTACGAGGTGTTCTCGTGCAAGGTTTTGCACGACGGCGTCTTGTCCGAGCCCATAAGGGTTACTGCTGGCGTGAGACAGGGCTGCATTTTATCACCGCTTCTGTTTCTCATCGTTATGGATGAGATATTAGTTGGAGCAATTGACAGTAGACCAAATCGAGGATTGCCTTGGAATCCTCTAACGATGGAGCAGCTAAATGACCTCGACCTAGCCGACGACATTGTCTTGTTCGCACAACGCCGAAACGATATGCAGAGCAAGTTAGACGACCTCTCCGAGAGCTCCCAGGCAGCAGGTCTCACAGTCAATGTAGCGAAAACTAAGTCTATGGTAGTGAACACTGACAATTCCACTAACTTTACAGTAGCGGGACAACAAGTTGAGCAGGTAGCCGTCTTTCAATATCTTGGTAGCCAAACAACGCCCGATGGTGGTACCAAGACTGATATAGCCACACGGATCAGGAAGGCCAGGGGTGCCTTTGCAGGTCTGCGAAACATTTGGCGCTCAAACCAGACCACTCTACGTACGAAAACCCGAATCTTTAATTCAAACGTTAAATCCGTACTGCTGTATGCCTGCGAAACGTGATGCGTCTCAGCGGAGACAACGCAAAAACTGCAGGTATTCATTAACCGGTGCCTGCGATATATTATTCGTGCCTGGTGGCCTGATAATTGGATATCCAATGAGGAACTCCATCGTCGGTGTCATCAACGGCCGATAGCCACAGAAATTCGTGAGCGTAGGTGGAAGTGGATCGGACACACCTTGAGGAAAGGAGCGAACGAGGTTTGCAGAGCAGCACTCGACTGGAATCCACAAGGACAGCGTAGAAGAGGCAGACCCAGAGGCTCATGGAGACGGAGCTTAGCCAACGACATCCGGGCTGTAGACGAGAACCTGTCCTGGCGACAGGTAAAAGCCATGGCGGGTAACCGTCAGCAGTGGAGATCTCTGAATTCATCCCTTTGTTCTACCGGACCGGCGGACATGGACACATAAGTAAGTAAGGTATTTGAGCTCTGCCTGCGACGAACAATATTTTGAATGGTCCGTTTGTAACCACTGGATGAAACTAGACTTTAAATTTTTATTAAAACTTTACAGCTGCTAGTTTCACATAAATTAGATAATTCAATATGAGTTTGCAAGGGAAAGGCAGTGACGGACTCAAAATGCAGCTGTTGTCACATTATTAACAATAATGTCACATATTTTCACAGAAGAATGCTTAACCCTTCAATGCGCATGCTGAAAAAATTCATTTATAAAGAAAACTTACTTATCTAAAGGCGGTAAACATAATTTACTCTGGGAATGTTTTTCACTATGTTGCTTTAAAGCAACATTGCGCATTTAAGGGTTAAGGAAACAGGTTGCTTCATTCGTTATATGTCCGCAATGATGCAAGGTTATATTTTAGCCTGATTCGACCGGCTGTCACTAATCTAAACTCATTGTGGAGAGGTTTACAGCTCTAGTCGATTTCATATCACACCAGTCTTGATTCTTAGGCTGTGTGTGACCCTTTGCTTTTCGGCCTTAGCTAATCTAAAAATTATATTGACAGTTCCAGCCGAGCGTTCCCGCCATACGACAGAGAAGAACATTAATTTTAAATTGTTTTCCTTCCAAACCGTTGTAGTTGCCAAGATCCCACTCAAACCATTTAATCCAAAAAATGTTACCATCCAATGAAGGAAGCATTCCGAAACCCCCCTGGAAAGCACTTCAACCACAAACCGTCATCTTGCGGCGAAATATTCTCCCACTTCTGGTGCTAATTTCTTTTTTGCGAGCCCCACCCGGAATGACGGTGGCGCGTCGAAACGGCAAATGAGGCATCTTTTACGATTCCCATATCTCACATACGGCTGGCGCTTCGCACCAGTTTTTTATTGCTCTTTTTAATTTCTTTCCTCCACTGCGGTTGGCGGTCACTTCCCGTCAGTTAGCAGCCGCAACAGCAGCAGCAGCAGCAGCAGCAACAAAAAAGTAAACAACGAAAAGCGACTGCCAGAAAACGCCGTCTGTGAAGCGACGCAAGAAATCCCTTTCCAGACGCGCGGCGCGCAGTTCTGTTTTAATCGAATGCGACGTATCACGCCAACCGAGCGAGGACCGACTGAAAAGCGGGAAACTCCAAAAGCAAAGAGCTAGGAAAAAATATGAACCAAATGGTTCGTAAAAGTGGCATGACAACATACAAATTTCTAGCCAAACAAGCTTACAAAGAACACATGCTGCGTTTCGGAGAGGGATCGGGCGGTGTCCGCGTGCAGGAAAAACGGGAGTGTAAAATGATACTTGTTCTTTTGGGGATTTTTTTTCCAGCCAGCAGTTGATGACGACGATGACGGCGAACGGCACACGTATCCGCGCTACATCGAATGAAGGCATTTATGCTGCGGTATTTGGTCTGGCCTTCGGTCGGAATCGGAATTTCGAGTAAGTATGTATCCAACATTGTAAATGCAACGAAGACGGCTAAACATAATCGGATCAGGGACTACGCGCCGACTAATCTTGTACGGGATCGGTAAGCAAACTCTACCCGTAATCCACTAAAGTCTCCGCACCGCCGCCGCTGCTTACCTCCTGGCAATCCTGGCGGACGAATGTCATAACCGATATTTGCGGGAGGACATATGGCGATAAATGGTGCTGGGTGCCATTTGGAAAGTTTACAATAACACGTCCATGTATTGGATGATCTTTTTACCGAGCCTCGCATCGCTTGGCTTTAGGCGAAACGTTCCATTGCAGGATATCAATAGGCGGAGGATTCCCACCTAAATGGATTACCGGGGTCGAAAATAGAGCAAACGTTCATATTTTCGTCGAAATCGAATGGGATCCGTCCGCACGTTTGTGCGCCATTTTCCGCCACAGAACAGGTTGGCTCTTTATAATCACCGTTAATTGAGTTTTGTGAAATCCCGACACGAGAGGCGAGCGCTTAATGGTGCTGTCAACAGATTTGTAGAGGGCTTAATTAGAGCAAGAGGACGGTGAAAATATTGCGCTGTTATGCTAGGAACGGAGCTTATCCGAACGCATTCGGATATAAGGGCTGTCCGGTGCTAATCGTATCAGTTCGGGTAACTAAGTTTGGTCCTTTTTTTGTAGACATGTTTCAATAAATGAGGGTGCGTTTTGATGCCACGTTATACTCCCGCAGGGTCGCAATTGTGATTCAAACAGCGATGATTTACTTAAAAAGATTTAATTTTTGAGCGAATAATGGATTTGCAGAAATAACAAGATTTGCAAATTGTATATTGTTTTAGCAACAAATTGACTCTTCAACTATTTACTTCAGTCTTACCTAAAACTTAAAAAAGAAGTACAAGTCCAATCTGATAAAATACCTACACCATTTTAATCCAATGACTTACTTTGCATCCACCCAATTGAGTACAGAATTTGTGTGATTTGCCCTTGTGGCGCCTAGTAAAACTTTTACCAAAGCTTACCGTATCAATTCTATCGTTTTAGTTAGGCAAAATTTATACTCAATTCCAAGACAATGCAAACTTCCGAAGGTGAAGGTGACGTGGTTCCATTAGGGAAAACCCATTTACACTTTCGTAGTCTGTGTTCGCTCATTGTTTTTCTTTTCCTACCCCAGCGTTACTCTTCCTAGTATACCTACAGACGAAACAACGTTTCAATTCAGTCGACCGCAAAGAACCTGCATTAGGTGGTTCGTCCCACCTCACCAGTCCGACCGGAAGCCAGTGCTCGTAACTCGTACAGTCGTTAAAAGTCTCGCATCAACCCCTTTATCCTTAATTTCGATTCAGTTCCCTGGAGAGTAATCACCGGCTCGCAGCAATTCGCAGCAAAGTTCAGTGCCCGCATCTGCGTGAGTATACTCACCTTCCGCCCCCAATCTGACGGCCATAAAAAATGAGTTATCATGAGATAACGCAAGTAGACCGCAGCTAGTTCATAAATCCGGCCGTCTCCGGTGTCAACTGGAGCGGACTTGGACTTATTTCGCTTTTTTCCCTAGTTGCGAACCTTGCTAGTCGTCTACTGTAATAACCCGGCTGGCAGAAGACCTTTCCTTTGATAGCACAAACAAACCGCCAGTGAAAACCCTAAGCAGCTAATTTTCAAAACCAACTAACAACGCCATGAAAGCCAGCTTATTTAGCGTGAAAATTATGCGCTCATAATGGTTGGATGTATTTTAGTCAGTCCCCTGTGTTAAAGCATATCGTAATTTAGGGACGACCAACTGCACGAATGCATAAAATCAGCTTTCCCGTCTCAATTAATTATTATCAGAACCGAATCGATTAATTACTCAGGTAGCTTTTCTCCTTCCATATCGATCGATAAAAGCCCACTGCACTCAGCAGTCGGCATCTTAGTAACAAATATATTGCATAGCAGATCACACCGGTGTATCTTTTCGTTACTTCTTTCGGTCAAATATACTTACCTTCAACTACTCATCGCGAATACTGTTCCCAATAATCCGAAAGACTTGATCTGCGGCTACATAAAATCTGGTCCTTCGAGCCGGATCAAGGGACTATTGGGAAAAGTATTCGCGATTTTCGCGCCGTGTGTGATATTCGCAAAAGGTGATAAGTGGCCTGTGGGCCATAGTGAAGCCTAAAGAACTGTGAGACATTTGTGCAAAAAAAAACCTTTCGTAAACTCAAACGAACAAATTGTGATATAACGGTGATATAAAAAAGTACTCTCGTGAACCAAAATTGCAAATATACTCTGCTTGTGATATCGGGCAATAAGTGATAATTCTACCGCATCAGTGATATCGTGCTATCGAACTTGCCGCTCTTTTGTTCCATTCATCAGCGCTGGCCATTGCTGGATCCATCGACGCTGGGTTGCTTGGCTTGGCTTGGTTACCGTCTCGTGGCGTGGCTTGGGTTCTGGTTTCTACGGATAAGGTCTGTAAGTACGCTTTGCTTATTGCATGCATCTCTGAAGTGGTACGGTGCTCATTAGTGTGTCGGCAATAGTTTATTCGCAATTCGGGCATAATTAACTGGTTGAAACTAACGAAATTCAGGATTTTACTAAAATTGCTGGCAGACTAAGGCACGTGGTTGTATTCTGATCGATCCCTTTGTCCTGATAAGGATAATTCAAAATGGCGAGTAAAATCAAAAAGCTGACCAAGAAAGAACGATTTTGTATCGATTCTCTGCAGATAATTTCGGATTTGATAAAAAATTATTCAGAGGAGAAGGATAGAGATAATTTGGATTCATGGGTAGAGAGATTGGAATCGATTTTTGCTCAATATGAGGAACTTCGCGTTGAATTAGATTTATTAGAAGATGAGGGAGAATTTTTAGAACATGGCGATGGTGATGGTCATGATAGAACAATAGCAGCTTCTGGAAAAACACGTGCTGAAGTCGAAATTACTTACCTTGAAGGGTTTTCTCCAATCAGAAATTCGCAAGCGTCACCAATTCGCAACTCAGACTAACGCTCATCCCGTCCCATCGACCCCAATGGCACCTACTAACCAGTTGCGAGTAAGATTACCGGAACTCAAACTCCCACAGTTTGGTGGATGTACGAAAGACTGGCCAACCTTTCGCGATTCGTTTAAATCGCTTATCGATTCTGCTCCGCAACTTAGTAATGTGGATAAATTTTCCTACCTGAATTCGTCCTTAACTAGTGAAGCCAAACGTGTGATAGAAGTGATTGACGTAACCTCCGAAAATTATTTAGTAGCGTGGGAATTGCTGGAAAAACGATACGAAAATAAGTACTTGATCGTTAAATCGTACGTAGAATCATTGTTCAGCGTCGAGCCAATGAAAAAAGAGTGTCACGATTCGCTTAACCGGTTGATCGATGAGTATGAACGGAATCTTTTAATGTTAGAGAAAATGGGGGAACGAACTGATAACTGGAGTACCTTACTAGTTTTTATGCTTAGCTCTCGCCTCGATCCATCTACTATGCGTCAATGGGAAACGCATCGAAAGTCCAGCAATGTACCCAGTTACGAGGAACTTATCGATTTTCTACGCAGTCATAGTCTGATATTGCAATCTGTCGTTGCTTCCAAAAATCGATCTTCGGAACCTACACGCTTCACTCCCTCTCTTCAACATTCAATAAATAAAATGAAAACTGCTCACCCAGCCGTCTCGCCTCCGCAAAATTCTTGCCCATTCTGCAAACAAATAGCACACTCACCTTATCATTGCGAAAAGTTTCGATCCATGACAGTTGCCCAACGTTTCGAAGCTGCAAAGAAAAATATGCTTTGCATAAACTGCCTATCACGATCACATTTAGTTAAAAACTGCTCTAGTGGAGCTTGTCGCGTATGCAATAAAAGGCACCATACGATGCTACATCAGCGGACTAATTCGAATCCACCAAATCAACTACAAAATGCCAACCTTGCATTGCCCGAAGTGCAGCCTCCTCTTTCGTCGTCCGTAGCAAGCAAGCTCTTACAACCCTCACGATCATCTAGTCATTCACAGTCGCTTGAGAACCCAACCCCCACAGTATCAGCCTTTTCAACCAGCCACAATTCAATGCCATCAACCAGCCACCGATGTACGGTACCTACAACCGTATTACTTTCAACTGCCTTAGTGAAAGTGTTCGATTCCAGTGGATCATTCTTGTGGGCTCGTGCCTTGCTCGACTCTGGATCCCAACTAAATTTTGCATCGGAGCAACTCGTTCAAAAACTAAACGCGAAGCGAAAAAAAGATTTTATACCAATCAGCGGCGTTGGCTTGTCGTCTACAATATCCAAATACTCAACTATTATCAAGCTGCAATCGCATGGCACTAGCTTCAGTGCTAGTTGGAACTTTCACATCCTTCCAAAAATAACGATGGAGTTACCTACTCAAACTGTTGACGTGTCTGATTTCGATTGGCCATCAGACATCACACTGGCTGACCCGTCGTTCTTTAAACCCGGTTCTATCGACTTAATTTTCGGCGTTGAGAGTTTCTACGATTTGTTGAGAGAAGGTCAGTTCAAGGGCAGTACTGATAAACCTTGTCTGCAAAATACCGCGTTAGGATGGGTGATTTCGGGCCGTATGAAATGCAATTCAAGGCCAGCAACCAGTGTGGCTCATTTTTGCGCTGCACCGTCTATAGAAGAACAATTATCTCGGTTCTGGGAACTCGAGAGCTGTCGAATGGAGAGCACGTTGTCGGAAGAGGAATCGGCTTGTGAGAGTCATTTCGCCAAACATACGACTCGGGAGTCTACCGGTCGTTTTGTTGTCGCCTTGCCGAAAAGAGACTCGGTAATTGCTAAACTAGGAAATTCGAGAGAGATTGCTACTCGCAGATTTCTTTCGCTCGAACGTCGTTTGTCAGCTAATCCAGCACTGAAAGATGCTTACTCCGACTTCATTCATGAATATATACGTCTCGGCCATATGAGGGAAATCGAGAATTCGGCGAACGATTGGCCTTCGTATTATTTGCCTCATCATTGTGTCGTGCGTCCCGAGAGTGTCACGACAAAATTACGAGTCGTGTTTGACGCATCGTGCTCAACAGATTCCGGTGTATCTCTGAACGATGCGTTGATGGTGGGACCGCTCGTACAGGATGATCTTCTGACTATGATTTTAAGATTCCGGGTGCCACAGTTTGCTATCGTGTCGGACATCGAAAAGATGTACAGACAAATATTAGTCTGCGAGTCTGACCAGCCTCTTCAACGGATACTATGGAGAGATTCTCCATCGCAAACCATTCGAGAGTATCAACTATTAACAGTAACTTACGGTACTTCGTCAGCCCCCTATCTCGCCACAAAATGCCTTCAAAGGCTTTCTCGTGACAGCTTGGAAGTGTCTCCACTAGCAGCAGAAGCTATAGGAAAGAATTTTTACATGGACGATTTACTTACTGGAACCGATAGTATCGAGGAAGGGCAAAAACTTTGCCAGCAATTGATGAGCATAACCCGTTCTGCAGGTTTCGAGCTTCGCAAGTGGGCCTCTAATAATTCTGCTGTACTTGAGCCAATCCCGGTCCCATTTAGAGATCAACGTACAGTGTTGGAATTGGATTCGTCACATTCGCCAATCAAAACTCTTGGACTTCAGTGGGATACGGCAGCTGATATGTTTTTGTTTGAGCCTCCTAAACAAAATCAACAATTTCCAATCACCAAGCGCGTGGTGCTGTCTAATATAGCACGACTTTTCGATCCACTGGGTCTCGTGGGACCGGTTACTGTTTTAGCTAAGCAGTTCATGCAAGATCTTTGGCGAGATGGAAAGGATTGGGATGATCAATTGAACGAGTCACAAACTCAACAATGGAACGAGTTTAGTGAAGGTCTCCGAGATTTATCGTTAATAAAAATACCACGCTGGGTGGTATCCACGTCAGCGGTAATTGGTTTGGAACTACATGGATTCTGTGATGCCTCCGAGAAGGCATACGGAGCGTGCATCTATATAAGGGCCGTATCATCGACAGGCAGCGTACATGTAAACCTGCTTACCGCCAAATCCAAGGTGGCTCCAGTTAAAAAAGTCACTTGTTTGCCTCGTTTGGAACTATCGGGTGCATTGTTGTTGAGTCACCTTTTTGAAAAAGTGGCCTCAAGTCTAAATCTAACCTATAAATGCTTTTTCTGGACGGATTCGACCATCGTTCTTCACTGGCTGGCTGCCTGTCCGTCACGATGGAAGACCTTTGTGGCTAATCGCATTTCGGAAATCCAACGAATTACAGCCCGAGGAGTATGGGCTCATGTACCAGGTGCCGAAAATCCGGCAGACGTCATATCAAGAGGAATGCATGCTACTCAACTCGCTAACCTAACTTTGTGGTGGAATGGCCCTCCTTGGTTGTCTCAGTCATCTAGATTCTGGCCACCACTAGTACGTCCCCAGCTAGAAGATGTTCCATCAGAATTATTGGAACAAAAGGTAGTGGCACTTTCGATCAACATTGCACCTACAAATGAATTATTTTTGAGTTATTCATCGTTTGGAAAATTAGTCCGTGTAGTCACATGGATCTTGCGTTTCACCAATAATTGCAAAGTAAAAAATCGTTCGAGTCGAACAACAGGATTTCTTTCAACCGCAGAAATAAATTATGCCACTCTAACTCTTGTCAAACTCGCCCAAGCAGAAAGATTTGCCCCAGAACTAGCACAAATATCCTCCAGCGGTCAAGTTAAGCCCAGCTCTCGGATTAAAAACCTTATTCCAGTGATAACGGATGGAATATTGCGTGTTGGAGGCCGGTTACGTCATGCCCACGTAGCTTACGATCAGCGGCATCCCTTGATATTGCCAGACAAACATCCACTTACCGAACTTATAGCAAAACACTATCATACAAAACTGCTACATGCTGGTCCACAGCTCATGATAGCAGTAATTCGTGAAAAATATTGGCCACTTCGAATTAGAGATCTTACGCGACAAATAGTCCATTCATGCGTCAACTGTTTTCGATGCAAGCCTACGGTGTTGCAGCAATTAATGGGCGAGTTACCCCCCGAACGCGTTACGCCTGCCTTTACTTTTCTTCGCACTGGGGTGGATTATTGCGGACCATTCCAGTACCGAATTGCACGGAAGGCAGCTCTCGTCAGAGGCTTCATTGCTATATTTGTTTGCCTAGTAACAAAGGCGGTCCATATAGAATGCGTCGCTGATCTTTCGACTAGCTCGTTCATAGCTGCACTTAAAAGATTCGTAGCTCGCAGAGGGAAGCCTGAACTCATCCAGTGTGATAACGCCACTAACTTCAAGGGAGCCAAACGAGAGCTCACCGAACTGGCCCATTTGTTTCAATCGCAGTTGCATCAGGAGATGGTCACTCGCCACTGCAGTGAAGATGGGATTACTTTCAAATTCATCCCACCAAGATCACCGAATTTTGGAGGACTCTGGGAGGCTGCCGTCAAATCTTTAAAGAAACACCTGCGTTGTACTATTGGCAACGTAATCCTCTACCACGATGAATTTTTGACACTGATAACTCAGATAGAAAGCTGCTTAAACTCTCGCCCACTTACGCAACTCAGCTCCGATCCTAACGATTTAGAGGTACTCACTCCCG